>NC_140302.1:677200-1344400 GCF_964211825.1 Aythya ferina
GATAATCGGTTGCAACTGGTTACCATTTTCTAATGATCGCTGTGCATTGGCAGAGTCATCAGCTTTGTTCCGTGTAATTGCATTCTTTAAATGTGGCTATTTGTGGTAGATTACAGCTTGCAACTACAAATGCATTTGAGTAGATAACAGACAAAGTTCATTGGTTCTCCTTTAAGCCTTGTCCCAGCAGCTTCCTTGGTTTTAGTGCAATCACAGCTGGCTTACATCCAAGAGAGGAGGTGAAAGCAAGGCTTGAGATGTACTCTGATCTTACAACAATACTCTGCCTCAGTCCAATTCTTCTGTTTCTCAAGTTATATATCAGTATAACTGCAACAACTTCAGCTTCCACTGGTGTGTAATATTTCTTAGGAAACTAGAATCAGCAAGAACCACTATTGTGCAATTAGCAAGGAAGTCAATGCAAAATAAACAAGCATCCTTTCATTATGCACTGTGTATTTTAAACACAACTGTATTATTAGAGAGATTTGGGGAAGGTCTTTGCTGGTCCTCACTGTAGGCTGTACTATTCCAAAAGTCGGTACCGATCTCGTTTTCAGTGTGTCAGGTAGCTTACACACCCAAGGAGTAAAAGCTGCCATTTTTAACCTTCCGTTCTTAAGTAGCAATATGGACTACAAATAGTGGTGTTTTTTTCCTTTTCAATTTATTCTAAGGCCTGAGTGGTAATTCAGTCTTCATGCTAGCTTAATCTTCAGCTCAGTGACTGCCAATTACAACTGAAACACAGTGGTGCTGCCTGAGCAATTATGGTCCCAAGGTCAAACAGAAATGAGAAGTGACCACTCCTGTATCAGGCCCAGGCACCCTGATGCACGCAGGGCTCCTTCTCAAACACTTATCTCGCTTTACTGAAGAAGAGTCAAATCCTTCAGCCTTTCCCAATGTCTTAATGACAATTCATCTCTTTTGCTTTTCCTCCCCAACACTTGCTTCAACTGTGTTTTACTTTTGAATTCTTTTAACGTGCTTGTAACTCTCCTTGGTGTCAGAAAACCTATTAATGGGTGCCCACCTTGACAGAAAATTTGTGATTGTATTTACAGAGCTCACCATGAATATCTTCCTTGAAAGTAACAGGATATGTCTTTATTCTACCTTTGCATGTATAGGTGATGACATGTACACACACTGTATTTAAAATGTGAACAATTATTTTTATTGTGGGGGAAAAAAAAATCATGTAAAGGAAGCTCCTTTTAACAATGAGTGTTGGGTGGGGGGATTATTTCCAGCTGGGATACTGTGGGATGACTGCACAGCTCTCTGCTGGGTATCAGCTGCCTCCAGAAGCTTCTGAAAAGCCTGTATGTATGGCATCAACCACCAGTTTTGAACGTGGCACCATGGCAGGAGCACTGTTTGACCACATTTGTGTTCCTTGTTACTTGGCTGGATTCCTGCAGTATGAAGCATGCTACAGGTCTGGTGATTTAGAATAACTTTGACGTCGTCCCCCCCCCCCAAAAAAAAAAAAAGTCCTGATGAAACAATGCTTATATCTTATTTCTTGGAAGCATCTTGCAAAGCATCTTTGAAAATCTGCAGCAAACCTCACAGAGGGAATTCAGTGAAGTATTTATTTCTTTGGAAATATCCATTGCAAGTGATGCTGTGGCTGTCAAGGTGCCACCATGCCTCTTTAGTAAGTAGCTAAAGAAATTAAACTAGGCTGTAAAAATCCAAAAGGGTTAGGGGGAGAGGGGAAAAAAGCCTCAACACACAAAATATACATACAGCAGGAATTAGTCTCAAAAATAAAGCCCTCTGTCTCCATGCAAATCTTCTTGGATTTTTGTAGAGCTGAACCTTTGGTGAAATGCCTTTTACTTGTCCTTAGCGCAGGAAAGGGAGGTCGGAGGCCGTTCGAGTCAATATTAAGCATCATTATTTCTTTACATACTGCTAAATGCTGGCTGTAAATACTGCACCCTACATCCAATTACTCAAGTCTTGCATCAGCTTCAAAACAATGAACCTGGTCTTACGTGTAATTAAGCAGGGAAGGATGGAGCATCCTGGGAGCGTACCTCGGCGCCACTGCCTGCCTCCTGGAGCAGAAGCGTGAAGCAGGCAGCAGCCCCTGACAGACAGGAGCATATCAAGATAGATTACCAAGCGTTTACAAGTTAGATCAAGCAGAACAAGAACTTCATTTGAGAAATGTTATATTAATGCATCGCTAGACAGACCTCGCTACTGTAGAATATTAATAAATGAGGCATTATTTGTTAAATAACGGGAGGTGGGGGCTACCTGTGTGTTATGGAGGAGTGCTTACACCAGAGGAGGATTTTTTCTTTCCTAGCATATCTTTCCTGGTCATTGGCAATTGGGCACATGGATTTCAGAATGAAAGGCTCCTTTGAATTGACTATGAGCATTTGCTACAGAGATACACAAAGTCCCCTAAAATCTCGTATTAAATGCTTAACTGGGTTATATGTTAAGAGATAATGGAGAAATAATGTCAGGGAAAATGCAAACAAGTTTAAAAACAAAAACAGACAAACCAAAAAGGAGCTTCAAGTCTTTTTTTTTTTTTTTTTTTTGTGGTGTTCTGGTGTTCCCTGTGTCCCGTGGAGGGATGCTCCCATGGTTTGGGATGCAAAGCAGTCAATTACACAACAGTGGTATGGGCACAGGGGTCTCCTACAGCAGCACCTTCTAGATAGCACAAACTATGCTCCAAAGGATCCTGCAAGTCTTTGATGTTGGAGGACAAACAGGTATAACTTACATGTTCAAGGCCTTCCTTACAGGAAATTTCCGTGCTGAAACCAGTTCGTTGACTGCAGTTCTGAGCTGGCCTGGCGGTGGCTGACCTTGTGCTATCTGTAGGTCTCTGCTGTTTCCAATATTTTCCTTTTGGTGAGGAGGCAGGGGGAAGGAGCAGATATCAAAGCCTTTTACAGAGATATATCTATCTTCATTGGCATTTCACAGTGCGTGCCTTTGTTCATCCAGCACGCGTGACTTGTACGTACCGTGCATTTGTGATGCGCTGCTCCCAGCCGGTGAGGTGGGTTGTCTGTAACATTGGCAGCAGCGGGGAAGACTGCAGCTAATCCTGGTAATCCCATGGTTTGTTTATGCTGTGCATATTTATCTGTTGTAAATGTGTGCTCAATAGGCTGGGAGTTCAACAAAAGTGTGTTTGCCTTTAACCTTGTAATGCAGCAGTGGCTGCCAAATTAGCTCTCAGGAGCAGAGGTCTGTGCAGCCTGACACATTGCTGGGAGTGCCACCTGTGCAGCCCTGCTGATGTTTAAATAAGCCTTCTCTGTGCAGAAACTGTTCCTCGCTGAATGCAGGAGGGGTAATTTGTGCTCGTCTGTTAGCAGTAAAGTTTCAGCGATGCTGTGCACCTTGGGCCCGGTGTTACATATGGCTTTGGCTGTGCCTTTATCCCAGGTTGGCAGCAAATGCTGCATTATCTGCTTTGGCTCGGGCCACCTTTATACCTATTAGAGAGATTTACACCAACCCCGTGCTTCACAGAACGGCGCGGGGTTTTATCAGGGGCTGTGTAAGTTCCCATCAGCCACAATGCGGGGCGGCTTGCTGCTAGTCCCATTACTGTCAGATGAATTACTGACTGCAGCGCGCGCCTGCAGCTGCAAATTGGCCAGAGCTGGCTGCCGGCATCTGAGAGCCTCTGCGGGAGGCAGATAAATGGCAGAAGTTTAGAGCGGGGCTTGGCTTGGGAACAGAATTGTGCTGAACCAAAAGAAACACACAGGGATTTCCACGCTTGTTTGTTTGACATCACGGGGATAAGAACCAGGCACGTGGATGCTTAGAGGCCTGAAGGAGGTCTCTAGAAATAGCATGGGGATTTACAGCATCCCTGGGATGCTGCAGTATCGGTGGTGCCTTTTTACCAAACAGCTCACGGGTTTAAGCCCTGTTTCCACTCAGCTGAAATCCTGCCTATTTTTCTTGAGGAGTCTTCATTTAGAAATACTGTCCTGAGAAACACTTTTTTTTCCCCCCTCCAACTTCTGTTTTCTCTTAGGAAGCTTCTGTTTCAATACATCCTCATTTTGAAAAAGGAAAGAACAGCAACTATTTTTTTTTTTTTTTTTTTTAGGAAGGTTTCTGACCTGTATTTTAGAGGGTGTGCTACTGTGATAGCTTGGATGTCACAGAAGTAAAGGTCCTGCTATTACTTCTCAACAGAGATCCTAAATCCTTTTGTGCTAGAGAGCCGTATCAAAGCTCAGTTCAAGTGAGAGAGTGAGGCTTTGCTACTGAGGGACATGGTGTTTCCAAGGCACCTCGCTGTACATAGGGAAGCTGCAGGTACGCTGTGATGGCTGGAATTAAAGGCTTGCTCCAAAGCCTGGTGACTTCAGTGGGTCCCCAATTATCCTGTATGTTGTCCTTTTCTTCTGGTGGGGAGTTGGCAAGAGGGTCAGAAATAAACGTTGCTCAGCCTCAGGGAGCTGCTCTGGGCTTTGTTCGTGCACAGTTAGGGGCTTTTGCTCTTCCAGCATGCCTCTGCCTCTTCTGATGTGCATAGGATGGCCAAAATCAAGGTGTCACCTTTATGTAAAGGCAAGGTAGGAGGGGCTCTTGTGGACAGGTGTGCGTAATCCTCTCAATAAGCTGCGGATCTTTTTATCATTTGCACCGCTGCAGGGGAGAATTTCAATGACACACATAAAGAAACTCTTAAATGTGAAAAAACACGTTGGCTAAGATGACCTTACCAGGTGATGGTCCTGCCCGGATGGGTAGCAGTTTAGCCAGCCATTGTAGAGCGGTGTTGGTTGGTAAGGGATTAAGTGTGCTTCACTAGGTTGGTGCGGACAGGTGACGAGCATCCAAAGACTCCTGCGGGGCTGGTGCAGCTCAGCACCTGCTGGGTTTGCTTCCAACACATGCTTGGTTTTTCTGCATGATCAGCACCTCCCGGCTGACTCGGCTCTATTTCTTTGCAGAGGTGGTAATGCAACAGAAGCTTTAAGACTCCCTGAATTCCCCATTTCCTCATGCGAGGTACACTGAAGCTACCATATACGTGCACACTGAATGCCTTCTGGGGAAAAACTGCTGAAATAAAAGCATCAGAAAGATATACATTTATTATTTTATAGTGCTTTCACTTAACTCTTTTGTACTGTTCAGTGACAATAAAAAGAGGGTGCTTTGGTGCTGGGGTAGGCATGTTTCTTTCCTACCAGAGGAAAAAATGAAATCCTCCTGCATCGGTAGCTGGCTCAGGTGAGGAAATAGTCAGCATCGCACTAATTTGCCACTGGAGCAGAAATGTCAGGAAGGATTGTGAAAATGCACTGATGGTAGCAATTATATTGATAACCTACCATTCCCAGAAGCAGGGAAATCAATCTTGTACTGACAGGACCCTGACAAATTTCTATGAAAATCAGAAAGGAATCAATATTCGTTGTGTGATAGAAATAGCTGTGAGGGCTTTCTTGGTTTTCATGGGTTTTTCCTTTCTTTTTTTCTTCTTTCTCAAAACAATGTGGTAGAAAACACTGCAAATGAGAAGCGAAAAGCATTAGAAGACAGGTGTCGTTAGTTATGTAGAGTGGCTGCCTGACTAACCTGGCTTTATTTATATTTAGTTGTATGTAGTATTTTAATGGCTTTGACATTTAGGAAGAGTGCTCTCTGTGAGCACCTTGTTCTGTGCTGAGGAGTGTAGGGGTTTATGTTATTGATGGTAAATTTTATGTTTAGACTTTTTTTTTTTTCCTCTGACAGCTCTGGATGTGAGCATTAGAAACAATTTCTTTACCTTTTGTCCTGCCATGAGTTAGCTAGAGGAATTCATTGCTCTGTTGAAGAGACACTCCTGCAGCTTCACCTCCTTGATGATCCTCTGCTTGCAGCTGTGTGCCAGAAAGTGTTTGTTTTGGTGTTGCACAAACTCTTACCTTTCATCTTTCCAGAAATAAGCGCACACCAGCTCATAATCCTTCCAAACTCCAGTTTCCAGCCCTTCAGCGTGTCACCAACCATACACTTTGCACTGCATTTCATTTTGGTTTTCACACTGTAGTGGATTTTATTTTAGTTCTAACACATATGGAAAGGGAGCATTTGGACCTCGAGAGCTTTCCACTTTGAAATATAAGCAAATTTATGATTGGGAAGCTGAAATGAAAACAAAGTGTTTTGAATACACTGATATTTTTTTCTTCAGATTTTCAGTTTGTTCCTTTGAGACATTTATTTTTTAACCTAGTTTGGAGGGGGGAGCTGTAGAAATGTTCTGACACCTGCTAGCTGAAACGGGTTATGCGAAACTAGTGACAGAAATAAGGGAATAAAGTTGACTGTCCCATCTGCATCCTGTTGCTTTCTCATTATTCACTACACTGAGAAGAAAGCATGATATTTTGTGGGGAGAAAAAACAAAAAAAGATCAAGCTAACATGAAGTCATCTGAGTCCTACCAGGTTATAAAGGACTGCAAAAGATATGAAGGCAATGGTTAAAAGTTCATGAGCCAAAAACAAATTGCGTATATTTAATTGAGAATATGCCCTCTTCAGCAATATGTGCCAGGAAAGCAGAAGCTTTGGAATACGTTAGATTGAGAGCATTAAGTCTGACTAGGAATTACTAAATGAAATGCTTAATAAAATCTCAGTAAGAAATGAAAGAACTCTGTTCCCTGAAGCCATCTGTCGTAGGAAACATAGATGTGCGCGACTGTCTGGGCAGGGCATTGGCTGTGCACTGCAAACTCATGTGATGGAGATGCAAAACGCAAATCCAAACTGCAGGAGAGCCAAGCCTGCAAAGGCTTGGACCCCTTTATTCCTGACAGGAATAATAACCTGGCCAAAGTCACGAGCCAAGTGAAATGCCACATTTACACAAAGAGGAGCGAGTGATGGAAAGCGAGAGGAAAGATTGCTTTACCACCCTGAGGAAATAACGTAAGCGTATGTAAGTGGAAAGATCTACAAAGGTGTTGGAAGAAAACCAAGGGTGTGATGCTGCCTGCTCACTCCTTCATGCTATGCCCTCTGATGATGGTATCGCAGAAGTTAGCGAGATGCCCAGAATGAGCTCCTGCAGGCATTTCCCAGAGCTGAGCAGGGTGTGGCTGTGAGGGGAGGTGTCCTCAAGGTGAGGCTGGGGCAGGGGGATACAGGAATGCCTTCTCCAGGTGCAGGAGTAGGTGAAATAGCCCTAGCATCCACTGTCTGCTGCTCATCTGTTCCTCCTGCTGCCCTCTCTAGTTATCTAATTATCTTCTTCCTTTATCAAAAACTTCAGCGGTTAGAAAGAAAATTCCAAGATGGGGATGCAACAACATACTGCTGTGAATATGGTGCAAAGCAACGTGGATAGTAAAACAACTTTTGTTCTCCAGGAAGTGGATTTGAGGGACGTGTTCTTACCGTAATTAGAATGTTGCGACAGTCTTTGCTAATCTTAATTAGCAACACCAGATTAGCAACTCAAAGAAAACTGTAATGCCAGCAGCTAACAAGCTTCTTGAGGCAAAGGGAGCTAATCCCAAATTATTCACAACTGACTTGTACACAATGGACATGGAGAAGGGCAAGTGACTCCTTAAAACAAATAATGTAAAAGCAGTTCTTCCACTGGAACTGTGTTGGTCAGAACTGCTCCTTGGGTTTTGTAGGCTGGCCTTGCTCCAAAAGGTTTTGAACAGAGCTGGCCCTGTTGGTGGAAAGAATCCCATCATGAAAAAGCATTTTTGAAGTGAGATTTTTGTCTTGGTGTCAGATTAGCACGAGCAGCCTGGCTTGAACATTTTTCTGAGTCTAAAATTCCCATTTGTCAAGTAGATCAGGTTCATTTGAAGCTTTTTATTTCTAGTTTCTTTAATTCTAAGTTAGCATATCTTCCAAAATAAAAAAGGGCATTCTATTTCATCAAAATGATCTGTATTTAGCAATGACATAAATACCCAAATTAAAATAGTGGGATATTAAAAAGAGAGCTTTTTGTAAATGACTCTTTCCATGAGTAGCTTATTTTTATTTATTTATTTATTTATTTTGTGGTGGAGAAATGTGCCTTTGCTATTCCTATGGAATTTTCATAACAAATGATGTTCCATAGGAACTGATATGTTATGGTTTGGCTTCCCAGTAACTCGTAATGCTTTCAGCAAAGCAAAATGTGTGTTGAACCAGACATGCCTGGAGCATCCAGTGGCACGTGAAGGTTTCTGTGGTGTATACCTCATAACTTCTATTTTGTTGTTGTAGGCATTTCAGCATGCTTTGGCACTGTTCGTTTCTTGAGTGAAGGCCAAAAGATAGCTGTGTGTAACTTGAAATTCAGAAGGTTTTGGGTTGTGTCTGTCTGTCTGTCTTTCAAGGCAGGCCATTTTTACCACCTAACCTTACCCATAAAAGTGGCCTAGAAGACAGCTGGAGAGGGACTCCATCAGGGAGTGTGGCCATGGAACCAGGAATAACGGCCTTGAGCAAATGGAGGGGGGATTCAGATGAGATGTGATGTGAGGAGGAAATTCTTCACTCAGAGCACAAAGCACACGTGGGAATTAGGGCCAAAGATGCACCTTGCTTCTGTTCTTCTCCGTAAAGAAGAGAATGAAATTGCCTAAAAACCAGTGTTAAAAATAAACCCAGGGCACAGGCTGGGAGGTGCAGGGCAGTCCCTGTGGCTGAGGGGCAGCCTTTCTCTCTGGCAAGCCAAATGGCGTGGGGGAGCCAGCCCCAGAAAAGGGGCCCTCAGCCCCCCAACCCTCCTCCTTGTCCACGGGAGGGCATCTTCCAGTCCGCTCCCAGCACAGCCGCCTTTGGCCACTCCATCCCAGAGGCTTGCTGAGGTCACAGTGGCCACCACTGCCCCGCCTGTGCTGCGGGCCCTATAAAACAACCCCCCTGCAGCTGGCCCACCACTTGCTGAGCATCTTGGCCCTCTGACTGCCAGCTGGGGCGGCAGGAAGGAGACCAGGAGAGCAAGGTGAGCAGCAGGCCTTGGTGTGCGAGGACAAGAGACACCAGTGCCTGAGGGACCTCTGGCGCCCAGCCCACAGACACGTACAGGTGATACCATCGGCACCATTTGCTAGAAAAGGCATCACCAGCTGGGCTCCAAACCAAAGGCTTACTGGCTGGACAAGCAATTTGCGACTCTTTTTATGGAAGTCTTTGTATCTGGAGGAAATATGATAAATATGCCTTCAGCATCCCTGTGAGAGGCAGGTGTTTCGGTACTCCAAACTACTGAAGGTAGTGAGGTGAGTTCGCTGGATTTCCTCTGGGCATCAGATTTCTTGGAGTTCTTTCATATACTTCTGTAGCCCAGATATTACTGCTGATCTTTCTTTTTTTAACCAGGGCTATTTTAATTCTGGGAAAGTAGCCCTTCTATTTGGCAGCACCAAATCCTAACTTCGCCAGCCAACAGAATACATTATGTATGAAGAACATCTTTTGTTTTATGTCCTTAAAAAACAAAAAACAAAAAAACCCTGGTGTTAAACTTCTTGAAAATACTACTTCATATAAAAATTGTTTTTCTACTACCAAAAAAAAGAAAAAAAAATCCTTTTGTTTGCTTTCCTTTTCTCTTTCCCAAATAGAGGCAGTAAAGTTCAATGATGCCCATACTTATCGAATTGTTAAATGAGTTTGTGCATTAAATATATTTAATATGACTCATTTTCAAAGACAGAAGTTGCATTACACTCTTTAGGCTTGTTACGCTCTCTTTAAGGTTAGTTTGGCCTTCCTGGGCCAAAGCAGAGATAAACAATCAAAATAGTGTCGGGGTGGGGGAGGGAGGGGATGACATGACTTATTCCTGCGCTCAGAAACTCTTTGGAATTCTTTATCAAAGACTTGTAAATCTTCAAACACAGACTGCTCTGGCTTAAGGCCTGGGATAAGACATTTTTGTCTGTCTTTTCTTCTCCAACTATTTTGCTGTTCGGTTACAACCAGTTAACTTGCCATCAAAGAGAATTATTTTGTTTTGTGATGACAGCTTTGTGCTGTTGCTGAAGCTCCATTTTAGCACTTCAGAGACGGTATTTGAACTGGGTAACTGAAATGGAAAATCCAGGACCTGCTGTCTAACCCAACCAGATGCAGGTTCAAATCAGTCAAACTTTACTCAGACTGAAACTTCTCCATGTTAGACCTTAGCCTCGTCTTAAATGAAGAACTCTCCAAGTTTTGCGAGAGCATCTCCGTCTAAGTTTTGGAGCATGAAAGCCCCTCGATGCACACTTGTCCATTTGGCACTGACAATTTCTGCACGTGTGCAAAGTGGGTAGAGAGCAGCACCCTCTGAGGAGCTGCAGTATGTGGTCACTGAAGCAGGCACAGAGCAATTCTCCACGGTTTCTTTTTGTGTAGCCTTATGAAGAAATCTTCGTTCCCAGTGTTGGACTAAAGGTACTTAAATATCTTTCTGTTTCAAGAAATGGTCACTTACTTTTCTTTCTGAATTGGCTTTTGGAAAAGTCAACCATATGCCTCGTTGCTTGTAAGAATAATAAATACCTCTGAGCTTTGGCAAATCCTGAGCTAAATGACTTCAGGGTCAATTTTCTCTAATAGGCTTTGTCACTCGGTGCATGCTAATTTCTGAAGGAAGAGGAACAAAGGTGACATATTGAAGTGCAACTGTGCAGTGGCTTTCATGGGACGGAAAGGTTTCATTGTAAATCCAGCAAAGGGGCTCAGAGCCCTGTTTGACCTGTCTTTGCCTGGAAATACAGCACATGGTGAATTATTGCAGATGGGCACTAACCAATTCTCACCCTTTGGGTGTGCAGGAGCCACGTGCCAACCACAAGCTACCACCGATTCTGTCGTGTTTTTACCCTGGGCTTTGTGGCAGTTTGGACCAAGCTCCCTACATGTGCCTCACCTGTACCTGAGAGCAGGGTCTGAGCTCCGTGTCACCCTTCCCTGTCCCCTCTCCTGCCTTAGTAGGTCACTGGCCCTAGCGCTCGTCTTTGACCAAGGCAAATATGTATGTATTGCAGCTGGCTGCTGCTGTTATTCTGGCTTTTCCTGACCTGATTAACCTGGTTAAGCCTTTCACTTTCAGTTGTACTCACAACTTCCCTTTGAAGGGGAAGAACAAAAGCAAAATGCTTGCTGTTTTGGCTGATGAGCTGGTCGCAAGGAAAGCGGTGACAAATGGCTGCGTTTACTGGAAAGCTTTTATGCTTGGTATTTGACAGTGCTGTCAGAGGTTTTGTCAAGAACAACTTAGAGTTTCAAAGGTGCTTGTGGCACTGATGGTTGGCAATTGTCAAATAAAATGGGATGGCTAACAGGAATGCAGGGTTTCAAAGCGGTCCTTTCTCCATCACAGAGATAAGAGTCCAGTTTGAGGTGCTCCAGCTCTGACCTCGTAAGACAATTGGTGATAAAGGATTCAGCATCTGCCTTCTGTGTTCAGGCTTTTGTTTCTCTGTCCAAAGGGATTGATTTTAGAGAATAAAAACCTGAAACAGACTAAAGCCTCTGGACTTGAAGGAAGGTTTCTGAATGTCTATGCAGGGACCAGAAACATTGCCTTGATTTTTTTTTTTTTTTTTTTTTTTAAATTTAATTTTGCTGAAGCTCTCCTGAGGTAACAGCTCACACAGAGGTCATGGACAGAGGGCCACTGCTTTTGATGCCTGAGTGTCAATAGACCTAATCCAAAATCCCCTAGTGTAACAGGGGTATAGGAGTGTGCCCAGACTCACCGGGGCATAAACACCCCAGGGAAATGGTTTGGATTGATGAGAGGCTGACAGAGTCCTCTCTGTCCTCTTGCTGGCTTGCTTTGCTGTGTGAGATCCCAAGCTAATGAGAAGACAAGTCTTTAGAGGCATCAGCTCCGAGGCTTCCCAGTCAGTTGTCTGAGCCCCTTTGCTCCATCAGTGGGCTGAGGAGGAGACAAAATTCTAAAAGCTCAAGGAAGACAAAATGGACCAGTGGCTGTTCCCAATGCTTCCAAACTGACAGAGCGAAATGCTGTAACTCCCAGGCTCTCTGGGAATTATGAATGTCTGCATAGCTCCCAGATATATTTAGAAAATTAATTTTAGGCTCTTCTGGTTTCTGCTTTTCCACGTTTCTTATTTAAGAGGCCCCAGAGTTGAATTAACTTCCAGGATCCTTGCTGTGAATTCAGCCCCGGCCACTGTTGTAATCACCAAGTGAGCCCCATGTGAAATGACCCCGTGGGCTTGTGTGGGTCTTCTCATAACAGTAGCCATTGTCTCACCTGATACAGATTGGCTTTTTCGGCTGGAGTCTCATCAGACAGCTATGAATAATGAATGAGCTTGGAAGATGAATTGTCCTTTCTTCCCTATTGCAGGATGAGGCCAAGTAGGAACTGAATGTCTTCAGCAGGGCAGCAGGGCCTCTTCTCTAGATAAATAAATTATTTCAGCTTTGAGAGTTGTCAAATCAGAGCTTATGAGCAGCACAGAATTCAAATGGGCCCGTTCTATGGCTATGGGTATAAAATGAAGAGGTGAGACTGTGCCGAGCAGCACAAGAAGCAGAAGGCAGCTTGCACGGTCCTGTGCTGTGCCACGTGCCAGCAAATCTTTTCTTCCTCTTCCCCTTCCTCCCACCTCTGAACTGGGGTTGACAGGGTTACACCTCGCAATGGTGTCGCGAAGGAGGAATGAGCTGAGTGTGGAATGACATGGGAGAGCTTTGAAAGAGATGGTATAATAAATGGTAACACCAGATAGAATATCTGGGAAGTTGTTGGTTTTAGTAAAGGATAGAATTTTATTTCCCTGATGAACTTGCCTGATGTTTGCAAGTTTATCTATGGTAGGGACAATTGCATTAGAAATAAGAGCCACGTTCTACGTCTGCTTTGAAGCAATGTGTTGTCAGTAAGTGAAGAACACTTTCTTGAGGGCGTTTCAGAGGAAAGACACTGACGTGACAGCTTTTGATGAGATCAAAAAATGTGGTTTTATATTGTTGGCATTTAACTGTGGTGCCCTGAGTTGTCTACTCACCTCCACTGGCTACAGAGGAAATGAATGGATTTGTGGTTATTTCCTGCTATTAAAGATACAAAACATGTACCAGAAGACATCTCCGCCACCCCTAGTTGTGGATGTGCAGAAGCAAAGAACTTCAGAGCCTGGGGAGAGGCAGCAGATGGCATTGCTCAGGTGAACCTCCTGTTCAGGTCAACAGGGAGAGCTTTTTTTTTTTTTTTTTTTTTTAAATTCTATTTTTATTTTTTAATGCTCCTGTGGACCCTGTGGGAGTTTCAACTTGTAAATCCCTCTGCAGCCTTACAATCTTGGAGATGGTTGGGGAGATGAGGGAAAGGTTTCAATGGCACTTTGAACTGTAAGTGAAAGCTACTGGTGAAATATAGATGAAGTTGGATGTAAATATCTGTGGGATGGTGGTGTGGGGGTATCGGAGCTTGAGGAACAAGTGAAGAAAAAATGATGGCAGCTAACAAGTCTGTATAAAATATCCCAAGTCTATATAAATGTATAGAAACGGTAATAAGTTCCTTCAACTATTCAAAAAAAAAAAAAAAAAAAAAAAAAAGAAATTCAAGGGTCAAAGCTAACTCTAGAATACAAGAATTCCTCATATTTATAAAGGGCTCAGCCCTTTATAAATCAAGATGAGCACTGCGTGCTCAAAAGAAAAATTCATTAAGGGATGCTCAGCAAGCATAGACGTACCCTACAAAATAAACCCTAAAGGACTGGCTGCAGTAATAACTGAAGCAATGGGGTTCTAGGGAAGCCAAGGCTCACTTTGAAGCCCTAAAAAAAGGGGAAAACATAAATTTACAGGAAAATACAAGGCCAGCTTAGGAAGATGGCGTTTGTGAAGCTTGACCAAGGGTGTCAGTGCTGGGCACGGTAGCGGGGCCAGGCTCCCGGTGGGCTGGGATGTGGTGCGGACCCCACGGAGCTGGTGGCAGTGCTGGGACTGGAGCAAAGCAGAGCCCATTTGCACAGCCAGGATCTTCCTACAGGTGTGGCTTGAGATCTTCTGTGGCATGTGGTTAACAAATGCTGCGACAGACAAACAGGAGCACTGTGGGACAATGACCCTTAGCTTCATCCCGGGGTAGGTACAGGTTTGCTGGTGAGAAGTGACCGATGGAGCTAGGAGCTCCTTGTGTTGGGTGGCAGCTGGTACTTGGGCATCAGCCCAGGTGAGACCACTCAGAGCTCCCGACCACTCAGGAGCTAGGCAAGTAAATATGTCCTTACCTCGTGGGCTGGAAACACCTCCCTTCCTGACCCTGCTCCAGCTAACGGGGTGGATGGCTCCGGGCTTTGTGCTGGAGGAGCTCTGATATTCCTCTGTGCACAGCCGCAGAGTTCGAGGAAGGTGAGGCACCACGTCGGCAGGGAGCACTGACAGTGAAGCATCTCGGCCTCTGAGCCTACATCTTGCTGAGAATGTTACACACATCTTGGCTAACAGATGAACGTTGCTCAGACATCGTAAGGCTGGGGAGAACCTGCAGCAGAAGGGAAAAAAAAATAAAATTGTTGTTATTGCACAGATGTCGAGGTGTGGAGAGTGCGTCCTGTGAAGAGGTGTAAGGGAAGATTTTTCTCTCGTTCGGACAGGCTGGCGTTTTCTGATTGTATTTAATTTTTACGAGGTTTTGAAACTCGTCGTGGGCTGTATTTCCTTCTTGACAAGGGGCCCCAGGCTATGTTCTTCCCTGTGATATGCGCATTGCTCACTAAGGCTGTGGCAGCACTTGATCTCTGATTTCTGCTTTGCAAGGAGGGCTGGTGAGTGGGGAGCCCCAGGGGCTGCCTGCGGGGAGGGGAGGAAGGGGGCTGGGAGGCAGGGGAAGTCCTGGTGATGCACGAAGTTAGTGGAGATATAAAGCTAAGTCTGTAAGTAGTGTATCTGCCAGAAAACACAAGGCAGGTGGGGGGACAGCTAGTCAAGTTTCCCTTTTCTTCTTCCTTAGTATGCCTTGCTTTGAGGGTAGGCATTTCAGAAATTTATTATTTTAGCTTTTTTTTTTTTTTTTTTTTAACAAAGCTTGCTGGAAGATGCTTGTAATCAGATCCATTTCAAACCTTCAGCCAACTCAGGGCCAGGGTAGATGCATGCTTTACTAAAAGTAGTCATTCTTTTCAGATGCCCCAAAAGTTTATTTGGAACAAACTGCAATATTATATGGAGCTATGACAAATGCTCAGCGGTGCTAGAAATGTAGGGGAAGTTGGAAATGAGAAATGAAAAAAAGAAACATGCCAAGCAGTAACATCAAGCAGAACAATATACAGAAAAATCAATATTTCCCACTCATGCAGCTCCCATATAGGGCAGAAATTTCCTAGTTACTGTGAAAAGCACAGAAATAATAGTTGTTGCAGTGAGGAAAGCATTTAAAAAAAAGTCTTGGGGAAATCCATAACAATAGGGAAAAAGCTCACCAACTCAGTCCCCAACAAAGTCAGAGGTTGTTTTTTTTTTATGATTGCTTGACCAAAAGCAAAACATTTTAGCAAGTGTAATGTAGGGATAGAAAATATTTGCCACCACAAAACTCAGGTGTGTTGCATTCCCAGTGAATTTCAAGGGTAGGTAAGGGATTGTACAACAGCCTAAAACAGGACTTTAGTAAATTCTATACCTTTCCTCCAGGATTTCAGTCATGAATTAGATTATTAAATATAGGTAAAGCTTCTAAGAGAGTCCTGGGCACAAGTATTCACTTTAGATGCATAATACTGTAGTCTCGTAGAAATCACTGACAGCTGCAGTGTTAGGGGTAGTTCCAGGTATACGCAGACAAGTTGCCACCAGAAGATGGCAAACACGATGATTTTTACAAGCCAATATGTCAGGAAACATGCTTATAAGATGTTCATATGCTTTTCCACGAGCCCTGGCTTAGATCACTTACATTATGGAAACTTGAAAGGAGTCTGGGCATTTAACATTTCGGATCACCTTTGCAAATCTCTGAGCTTCTTGGAAAGTGGCAAGAGGGTAAGCAAGCAGAGTAAGTCACCTCATTTATTGCTTGCTGGTCATGCAGAGAAAATATTTGATGATAGATGTATAAATGATACCTGAGGTCAGAGGAAGAATTGCCCAAGAGGAGTGCAGCGAGAGCAAATATTAAACTTCTGTGGTTTCTTCCTCCTTTGCATCTCTCTGTGAGAGAGACAGGTGGGTTCAAAAAGTTTGAAACGTGTGGTCGCACCTTTCTTTAGTTCAAATCCCGAAATTCCCGAAGAGGTTCACTGAGTAAAGCATGAGGAAAAAGTATGGCCAGGTGCAAAGTCTTAGTTTGCTGTGTTAGAGAACAAAGATGACAGGACATCGGAATGGTGCTAAAGGTCCAAGTTACAGAAAACATCTAGTCCTTGCCACGCTGCCTTTAGCCTTTTCTGATTCCCAAGTACATGGAAAAAAGAGCCATCTGCAGGGACTCTAACGAGCAATGTGCCATTTTTGCAGCATAAGCGGCTTCCTCTTAGATTAGAAACGTGTCCCAGTGGCCTGCCTCAGCTACCCTTGCCATGGGAAAGGTATTTCTAAGCGTCTGCTTTCTCTGCATTGTGCAAACTCTTCAGGCTGTTCTTGGAGTTAAATAAATAATCAAGTGCTCTTGGAAGGGAAGTTAATTTTTCCTCTGCTCCGGGAAGGGCTGTTTGGGAGTAGCAGTGTCGCACCAAGATTCTGTGCAGAGATACTGCACGCAGGTCTGCGCTCTGCTATAAAGCACCTGGTGGCAGGAATAAAGATGCCATTCATTCTCCTTTAAATAGGAAGATGTCTTTTTGCAGCTTTCAAATGAAATGGAAAAAATAAAAATACAAAATCTTTGAGTCAAGTACAGAAAGGCAAGGTTGTTCTTATGCCTCCTCCCCAAGGTTGTTCATGCGCTGTGGTGGGCTTCAGTCCCGGTGCTGGGCTAACGTCTGCCAAAATGAAGGCAGTCTGATCTGACTGCACTCCATGAAGCCAAATTAGGTTGTGCTTTTCACTCTGCTTTTCCGCATCCTTTCTGGATGTAAACCATAGCAACATCATTTTTTGGTAAATCTGTAGCAGCATCACTTTTCTGGAAAAGTGCTACTAGTACGAAACAACCACATCTAACTGCAGAATACGCACAGGTTACTGCTGAGTCTCCCAAAGTAATAAATCATTTTTATAGTTGTTATAAATAAAGTAAATAGTTAAAGAGGGCAATTGCAGAAAGAAACTGTAGGGCAGGACTTGTCTCTTGGGAGGTGTCTGGGAGGTTCTCCACAGGCTTGGAGGACCTTGGCTGGCTGCCTTTTCCCCTCCTCTGCAGTTTAGTTAAATGCTAACACCGCCCAAGAGGGTGTTTGGGGCATTCCCAAAAACTGTGGGCTCCTTACACACATGAAGTCAGCTGTGCTAAGAGCTGGCCCTGACCTGGGAGGGGAAGTGCTGTTGGTGGGAGTTCCTGGAGTATGTCCCCATGCCCAGGTCAGCCCTTTCTGCTCTCAGTGCTGCAGTGTCAGGGTTGTGTTGCTATGGCATCATCTAGAAATTAAAGATGAACTGTGCAAAGACTTGCCAAAACAAAACAAAAAAACTTGCTAAGAAACAGCTTCGTGAAGAACCTGACTCTAAACTCTAAATGAGAAAAACTGATAAAGAAAGGACGTGGAGGGACAAAGCCTTGCGAAAGCTCTTGCAGCAGGGTCGGTGGCAGAGCCAGCAATTAAAGCTGGGCAGAAAAGCTAATCTTCTTCCCAATGAATGTTCTCCTCGAAGGCAAAAAGCAAAATTACAAGAGCTTTCAAGGAGCTTGCTGGAAGCTAACCAGCCTGACTCCTTGGCTCTTTGTGGTCTCTGAGCTGTAGGAGAGGTATCCCAACCTTGATTAGGAACAAAGCACCCCAGTCTGTTGCTTAAAATTAAAGCAAAGTACATATGGCAGGGACACTCATAGCTTCGCTATTTATCAAGCAAATATCTCCACAGATGTCAAGAGTACTCAATGAATACTCGATGTATTGACTGCTGCATTTAGTAAATCTTACGCGTTAGCTGGCTAACTGCATATTTTATTTTAGATGAAGAAATATTTTATGTCATCTTGCTAGGAACTGACTGGCTGTTAGACCAATGACAGTCCATTTCAGGGGTTTGTGTTAAAGATCTTCTGTGCAACTGGAGTTAGCATCACCCAGAAACATAAGAAACCAAATGACGACATCCAGTGGCACCTGAGCCAAGGGCTTCCCTATCTGGAGTTCACTGATTTACTCAGAAGTGTTAGGAGAATAAAAGAATCCCACAGCAGCAGAGGAAGGGAATGCACTGAAATCTAGGAAATGTGCCTCCAATTTAGTGAGCAGACTTTGCCCACCAGGGCTACCTCAGCCCAGGACTCTCCTCCTGGGACCCTTCCCACAGCTGTGGCTGTGCAAGGACCTTGCTAACCAGGCTTTACTCCTCAGGCTGGGAGCTGGGGAAGAGCCCAACTGCTGTGCAGGTTGCTCTTGTGCTGTGCTTCTGGAGCTTCTGTCCCTGCTACCCCAGCTGAATTTGCTACAGTTGAAATGACTGGATCTGCCTGCAGGCTTGCATGCGTGTTCTTGCCTTCACCTTCTTTCAGCAGCCTTGCTGCGGCCTCCCAGATGCTTCATTACAGTCCCCACCCCACCTGTAGCTGACCCGTTAGCCAGTGCTTGCTGCCAGCATTGCTGCTGAGTCCTGACCAGGAGCACCCAGGAGCTCCTCTTGCAGCCACGTCTTTTGCTGTACTTCGCTCAAATACCCACTACAAAGGTAAAGTACACTTGGACGGTGTTTGTCACTAAGCCTCAGTTTCCCAAATTAATGCAGTGGATGCATTCCTTTCCATGCAGGGGTTCTGCCCTTTGGAGTGTTTTGGGAGGAGGAGGAACTTATCCTCTAAGTTCACCTAAAGTTTTAATTGTGGATTCCCAGCTTGTCCTATGTTAACCTTTTTCTATCTTAAACAATGATTTAACTTTATATTTTGCTTAGACATATGGAAACATAACCCTGTAAAAAGTACAGTACTTCAATCCAAAGTGTCTTTCAGCCTTTTGTCATGTTTTATCTTTTTGTCTTCTCAGAAGGCTGTTAAGAATCAATGGTTCTGCTTTAAATTTAAGCTTTAAAAAATGTCTAGTTTTGTTGATACAATGTTTGATAACATATTTCTGCTAAGGAAGTCAGTGAAAATATTCTTCAGGATAATGTTTCAGGCACATCTTTCAAGCATTATGTCACACCTTATGCTTGGCCTTAAAATGATTCTGAATTGAAATCATATTCAGGGCAGCAAGAAGTGTATATATTTTCTTTCTTGCCCTTTGAATGCGTTTTGCTGCAAACGCTGTTCACCGCTCAGGTCACTTCTTAAAACTGTGTGTCTGCTTCTTAAGAAGTCTGTGACAGTTTTTGTAAGCGAACAGAAGAGTTTGCCTATCTTTGGTTCCTGGGAAAGCCAGCAGTAACTTGCCTCTTCCCCGAGAAAGAAGTCCTTGGGAATTTTTGTTTTCCTTCTGGTGCTCAAACCCGTTTCTCAAAGCATTTTATGGACAGCTGTGCTCAGCTGTCTGTTGCACAGGCTGGGTGCTGCCTGAGCACATATGGGTGAAGATTTGTAGCAGGGGTTGGGTGGTTGGAGTGTAGTGCTCAGCTCAGAAGCAACGCCTCCAGCTGAGCCCTAAGTACGGGGCTGGCGGTTTGGGGCCAGGAGAGGGATCGATGGATGCAGCTTTAGACACAGCAGTCCTACATCTGGTTTCTGCAAGCTATCGGAGGTAACTTGTCTCACCGGGTCTAACTCAATGGCTCTTTCAGACTTGAGGCAAACTCTTGATTTTACTGTGATCTCCTTCCACCACTTATGTGCAAATCTGCTCCGTCATGAAACAACTGCCTTGTAGTAGCATGGCCAGAGTATTGCGAAGTCCACATTTCTAGGTTGAGATTTGTATTTGATTTGGAGGCATAAACAAAGTGCCGCGGGCTGAGGGCAGTAGTGTGCAGAGGCTAGGTGTTTGTCTTAAGGAAAGGCAGGCAGAACTGCCTATCGAGCCTGCCTCAGCCAGCTCCTGCTGCTCTGAGGGCTGCAAAACCCTTCCTGCAGTATGAAAATGGGGAATGTACTGTGCATGTTTCAGTCCTTGCACTCGCCTCTTCTTCAGTGTTTCTGTAAGGATGATTTGCACCTCCTGAAGTTGTGTATGCTGTGACAAGGTTTGTCTGTGGAGGTATCGACTTCCCTAAAATGCTGCCACTGCTAAAAGTGACCACAGACTCTGCCTGGGAGCCCCTAGACCCTAATTTGGGTCAGGTTATCTTGCCTGAGCTTTTAGCAGCACATTTCCTTTGTGAGAAGGAGGTGGTTCTCCTTCCTTGTCCCATCTCCTGCTTCTGTTACCAAAGCTCTGATAGCTCAGTCGCTCATAGTGAAAATAAATGCAGGGGCTGGACAGGACTTCTTTGAGTTCAGGGAAGTGCTAATGCTACAAATAAGTGTTTCGAAATAAGAGGTTTGTGGAGAATAATGGCATAAAGACCGTCAGTGCTTACGGTCACATTTATGTGCAGAAGTTATTTTGAGTCACTGGTATAGATAACAATAGCATACCTAAAATGTTAACCTCCTTTCTTTGTCCTCCAACTCGTTTTCCATCTTCAGGGCTACACTGCAGATAAGGGCAAGCAAGGCTGTAAGGGGAAAAAAACAAAAAACAAAACAAAAACAGACAAGAATGTTTTAAGTCTGAGAAAAGCAATGGAAATGTCTTAGGTGCAGACTGCAATGTAGTTTGGCTTTGAACCTTGAGCCCAGTGTAAATTTGATGATGATGAGCTTCGTGCTTCTTTGTCTCAATAATTGCCTGGATGAGAGGTAGGTCTGTTAAATGGGCTGGGCTTTTCCAGACTGCACTGCAGGCACCCCTGCTCCCTTTGCTACCCTTCTGTATCCAAATAGGAACTTGAATAGCAGCAGGAAATGGATTGGACTGAGGTACAAAGTCAGCACACAAAAGAAGAAAATTACTTGTCCTTTCACTTTCTTACCTCCGTGCTTTGCCATTTAAATAACACAGGTTCAGCCTCAGGACCTTGAATGTGTCGTATGGGCAGGCCAATTACCGCACCCTTTGAGTAAGGAGAGGTGCGGCATTCAACTCCGTGCTCCAGGCTTGCTCGTGGACTTCATTGCTCAGCTTACAGTAAGATGCTGAGTTACTGGGTGAGCTGCGTTTTATTATCACTATTAAAACCAGACAGAGCGAGCCCTGTTGAGTCTGGCTGCAGTCTCTTTGTCACCTTTGCAAATTCCCAGCCCCAGGGGCAGCTGGAGGCCAGCATGACCCTCTGCATGCATTTGAGCAGCCACAAAGCTCACCTGAGTCCTGCCTGGTGCAGTCACAGGTGACTTTGTACATCCTGTTCCAACTTCTGCTAAAGCCCTTTAATTCAGACATGTTTCACATTGTAGTTTCTTTCCTGCTGTTTCAGGAGGAGTTTAGATGCAGTTGTCCAAATGGTAGAATATGGAAGTTCGGTGTGACAGGCGCTTGAAGGAGCCCTCTTCCCACGTGTTGTCCAGCACCATCTGTACTCGGGTCCATCCTCCTGTTGTGTAATTCAATGTTGTTTTACTTCCCCTGGAAATAGAGGGAAGGAAATCCCTCAACATATAAAAATAAAATGAAATCCCCCAACACTCGCAGTTGAGTGTGGACATCTCAAGTGACAGATGATAGAGATCAAGAGGCAAAGCATGGGATAAGATAAGGCAGGTTGGAAGAAAAGGTCCATGATTAGAGATCACGTTTTTATGAGAGTCCAGGGGAATAACTGCTATGGAAATAATGGAAATTATTCCATGTGCTCATGGTTTGGGAGCTGCGTTGCCCTGGAATGTTAATCCTGAATTGCCTCCTATGCTGAAGTAAAGGGCATGCATCGGATTTAAGTGATGGTCAGCCAAGGTTCATCAGAGCATGTCATTGACCAGTCAGGTTTAATCCATGCAAACATACAGCAGATTACAGCCTGATAGGATCTCGTATGCTCTAAAGACCCTACTGTAAAACTTCCCATCTTTGCATGTACCTGCTGTCTCCTGCCTTGACCTGCGTGTTTTCCTGGTCTGGCTGGGGGCAGGCTGTTATCCACAGACTCTTTGGCCAGAAGCAGTTTTTCTAGGGCTTAATTGCCTTGGCTGCCTGAGCAGGCTGTCCAGCTGTCAGCATGGGCAGAGGGAATGCTCTACCCAGTCTCTTATTTATTTAGCTGTTTGATATATCGTGCTCTTCCTTTATTACCTGTCACATCCTGCCCTTCCGTGCTTTACGAGGAGCCTGTCCCGCAGCAGGACGCGGCTCCCTGGCAGGAAGATGGAGGTCTTGCTCCACGCAGGAGAGCAGTGGGAGCGTGGCATCTGCTTGGCGCTTCTTTCTCTTCCCCCACCGGCTGCATACGTTAGATCTTGGGAATCGCTGGGCGAGAGCACAAGAGCCCAGTTAAGCACCTCCGTGATTTGAAAGGTAGTAAGGCAAAACACGAGTACTGATGGCTTGAGCCAACTGCGCCTGTAAACATCTCGAGGAAGAATTGCGTTGGGGATGCAGAACTGACAATCAGCAAGGAATGCCGATGCTACAGCCTCCCTCCTTGAGTCACGGGTGTTGTGAAAACAGTGGCTCATCTCTTCAGAAATCAACATAGGCGAGCAAAGGCTATTTAAGGATTGCAACTGATAAATGAAAACAAATCACCAGGTAATATCTTTACTCATCTGGCAAGTGTGTCAAAACGCAGTCCAAATTGCAGACCCAGCATAAGGAGAAACCGCATCATTGATTGAAGTGCTGCTCTCACCAGAAATAACATTATGGGTAAATTAACTGCTGACATGCACCATGCAGAGTTACTGACCTAGCAGAGTATGAACTGAAAAACGTTACCAAGTTAAAAAGGTGTTTGACTAATTTTACTTGTGTAAGTGGCTGTGTATGGAGCAAACCGGGGAAGAAGCTGGCAGGCAGCATTACAGGCTGTGGGTTGCGTTCATCCTGCCTGCAGTGCCTACAGGGCGAGCAGAAAGCCTCGGGAGCATCTCGCCAGTGGGAGAGGAAGCACCTCCAGAGCTTAAATCGTTCACTTCAAATTGTTCTATTTTGGGTGCTGATTAGGTTCCCTTCCCCTTCCTCAGGGAGGAATAAAAGTGCACAGACAACCCATTCGGTTGGAGAAACCTATATTTAGACAAATGAATCGTACCCTGTGTGCCCGCAGCTCCCCTGAAAACAATGCCAATTACCAGCTCCTGGGGATATCAGCCTTTGCTTGACGTTTTAAGGGAGGAAAAATACCTGTAAGAGTTCAACTCCGAGAAGAATGCTGGACAAATTAATGTGTCAGGAAGCATCCTCGCTATTACAGTTTGGCTAACTGAAAGAGGGTGTCTAGTAATTCTTCATTAAAAAAAAAAAAAAAAAGTACACATTCATCCTCCCTTGCCTTCTTTCCCTCTAGTTATCCTATAGTTGTGGGGTAAATTAAAGCTGAATGAGGATTGATACCTTCCTCATTGACACTCTCCTCGTTCAGCTTCCTGGGACTTGATTTCTAAGTATCTTCAGAAAGTTGTTATTCTCTGATATAGCCAGCTTAACAATAATATATCCTTAATTTCCTAGTTACTAATTAAAGTTTTTGTCCTTTAGGAAATTGTAGTGATTGAATGTTCAGAATAGACAATATTTGATAAATTTAGGGTTTCTAGCTGTGTGTCCACCCAGGATAGCACCTGTTTCCCACCTTTGAGAAAGGGAAGTCTATAATTTTCCAGTGGGGCAACTCTTCAAGCTGTGGTGTGCTGTGAGTTCTGACGAAGTAAAAGCTACAGCAGTAAGTTTCAGAGAGATTTTAAATTTTCTGTACCCTTCAGCACAGCGGAGCAGGGCTTATTTTAATTAAAGTCTGGTTTGCAGTTGGAAGGGTAGAAGAAATCGCCCCAATAAAAAAAAAAAATTAAGACTCTCTAAAAAGAGTCTTATGTAGAGTTTTTTCCTTTCTGTAAAATAAGTCGCATATGTAGAATATATGACAGTGTCGTATAAAAAAAGCTTTATTGGCACTTGTTGTAATGACTTTCATAACTTATTCATGAGTTCACTGCTCATGAGTAATTTGGTCATCCAAAATACAGGCCAATAAAGCTTTTATCTCCTACAAAACTTTTATCTCATACCACGCTGTCATGTCTTCTACGCTTGTGGTGGCTGGATAAGCAGAAGCATACAAGCAGCATGTTGTAGATCCTTTAAGGGAAGAATTAAAATAGAATAAAAGTTCAGCTGTGATGAAGGAAGGGTGATTAGGTGAAGAGAAGCTGATAAAACCACAAGGACCAAAACAAACATGTTCTGGCTTTAACCTGGTAAAATTCATATCAAATTTTAAAGTGGCTGGGATTAAAAGTGCATCTGAAACTGGTGCTCATGGTAATTGCTGCTTATTCTTGTAGGTCTCCCTTCTTTCTGCCTTTTTGATTTTTTTTTTTTTTTTAATGTATCTGGTTAAGCAGCAGTGGGACAGTTAGTTGTGTATAACTAAAGTTGTACTACTCTGGACTCTTTTTATGACCTCTGGAGGTGTTCAGGAGGGAATGCTTGCATGCAGTTGAGCATAGATCAGATGTAAATCTAAAATCAGGCTGTCTGCACACACAGAAAGCAATCTCTTATAAATCTAGTTTGACACGATACCCTATTTTTAGCTCTGTGGTACAGTATCATATGACTAAGTGCCCCAAGGGTATCCGCTGCTCCCACAAAAGAAGAGGACTCCCACCTCTGGAAGGCAGGCTCACATTTCTTATGCTGCACAAGAAATATAATGAACTCCTTTCTAATATGACATTTCATAACCAAGAGAGTTTGGGTACCTGAGCTTGGAGATAACATACTGATCACTATTCATTTCATTTCTCTACCACTTTAAATCAGTGGCATGAAATTTATCATCTGTGAGCCTGTTTTTCTGTCCGATTATTCAGGCTATATACAGCCCCTTCTTGCAGCACATGAAGATCTGTGCATCTAAAATATTTCCTAATGTATTTTAAAAAAAGGCACATACAGTGTGTAAGGGAGCAGGGCAGATGTCCCCCTGCCTGTCCCTGTCCATAAGGTTGGTAAAATGTGTGGTGGGCACGGGCGTGCTTTAGAGGAAATAGCATAAAGAGGGACTTCTGCACGGTGGGCAGGTCTTTCTTGCAGCCTAAATGCAGGAAAACTGGCAGCGTGGGTGAAGGAGGGGGGCAGTTTTTGCATTAGGAACTGTGAGTGATGCTGCAAATCCTCAGCTGATGGCATTGCCTCAGTGTGATGGGGGTACTTGCTGTCCTGGATGTGCTGGGAGTGAGACCTGGCTGTAGAGGGAAGAAAAAGAGGATGGCAAAAACGTGTAACTGTGAGAATGCAGTGCCTGAGACTGGCCCACAAGTTTTCTGGTAAATATGACAAAGGTAGCTTTAGGGCCAGGGAGCCTGACAGGACTGCAGTTCTTGACTGAATGAAGGCAGGCACGGCTGGCCTGTGAAAATACCCTCAGTTAACAAGCATGTTAAGGATTTTTATTTTTATTTTTAATTTTTGCCCAATTCAAATACTTGAACACCATCTTAGTAACCAAGGATAGCTATAGAAAATGTGTGGCTTGATACAGTGGATGCCTAGGGCTTTGTAAGGCTCTCCCAGCGTTCAGGCTGGTGGCTCCAACTTACTGTACAGTGTTGTCCACTGAGCCCCAAATGCACATAGGTTAGGTGGGGTAATTTGTAAGCTCAGTCTCTTTTCTAGATATTGAAAATGCTGCCTGGTATTTACAGTCCTTTTAAGTTGGGCTCTTTTTTATTTGAACAATTTTTCAGTGAAGGAGACCTTGTCATCTACGATTTGTTGAATTATTATACAAATACGCGCACACATTTACTGTTCCTATTCCTTCCTCTTCACAGATGTATCATTAACTTTTGTCATTTACAGTGGCTCTAGCGGAGACTGTGTGCATCATGTTCTGAATTTATTGCAATCTAAACCACAAAATAAAGTTGTGTACCAGGCATTTTGCTTATTGACTTGTGCTGCCATATTCTGTGAGTTAAAACAAAAAGAAACAAAGCTATTAATGTTAACCATTCTTCAAGATAGGACTTTAAGGGACTGTTTAATTTATTATTTACTTTTTTATTCTGTCTGCTGAAGAGTAGCATGTATTCGTCCTGCCTGCATGTAGTTACAGCTAGTGCCACTGCACTTAACAAGGTAGGAGGTCCCATCAATTATATTTTTCAGTGCATCTGAGCGAATGCCACGGCACTCAGCCTTCTACACCCTGCTGCTAGCACGGGAAACTGATTGTCAGTCCTCCAACTGTACGAGTGTCATTTGCAGGTTAAAATGACTGTAAATTAATTATGTCTTTCTGGAGGATGGGGGCAGTGGATAAAAATGTCTAGATCACACAACTTATGATGGCTCTCTGCTGTCTGCCTGAAGGGTTATTAATTTTCACCTCCTTGCTTTTCTTCCATACCTCTTGTAAAGGTCAGCAATGAGCGTACGGCTTACAACCAGCGAAGCAGCTGTCCTGTTCATTTTGTTGCATGTGGTTCTTTTTGGTTTTGCTTTGCTTGTGTGAATATTTTATTTTCTATAAATATTAGAGGGAATTGTTACAGGATTAATCCTTTATTATTCTTTTTATCTGGTTAATCTTTTATTTTTTTATTCTATGGGAATAAGGGACTAGGGAAGTGAGTTTTCATAGAACCCACTGATGGCGTCCTGGATCATACACAGGTTTTCCCCACAAAACATCCAGAGACTAAAAAAAAAACATCAAAATCTACACACTCCACGAGACTGCTTATTTCACCTTTAGATCCTGCCCTCAGAAATCCCAAGCCATGTTTACAAGACAAGGTCCTTTATGAAATGAAGCACTTCTGTGCAGTGGTTTGGATGTGATAGGAGAGCCCTCCTGTCGGAGCCAGTCTGGGCTGCTGCTGCCCTGCCCACACTTCAATTCTCCTACCACCAAGTTCTATTCAAAATCTGTAGCAAAGCCTTCCCAATTTTGTCCACTGAAGCTTTTTTATGTGGTGTGATGGTTGTGGATATCACTTGGGTTGGGTGTATAAAAGTGTGGACGTGACCACATGGTGTGTATGTGTTGTGTAGATGTGTGCTAGTACCTTTGTTGGGGCTTCTGATCCGTAGGGGATAGCTCCTCTAGTGGTGGATGTGCAGAGGAGAACATTTCAGTGTCCTCAAGTACTAAATGCTTGGGCTGAAACCAGGTATTTTAGAGTTGTTTTTCCAAAAATAGCCATGTTAGCCAGGATTGTTTAGTACTTTCTGAAACCAGCCAGACCTCACTCGCTACCCAAATCACTACCGGAAAGGAGTACTCGATATTTTAAAACACATCATCATGAAAAAGATGCACTAAAACATGTTAGGATACCAGAAGAAAATAACTAGTTTATATTGTCGCTCTCTCAGAAGGTTTCTAAGCATACTTCTGTGGTGTAAAGAGACTAGATTTTTGATGTTTGATATAACACACATTAATTTGGTGCCAATTAAATCAGTGAAGAGAACAATATCCCCTTTTATACGTGTGGATATGTTTGGCTCTAGTCTGCACACCATAAATCATGTATGTGTTAGAAATAAAGTTTATTGTGAACAACTCATTATGGAATTTAAGTTTCTTTTCCAAAAATACTGTGAGTTTATGCATACTCTTCAGCTGTTACAAATGCTTCTCAGCTGGCGTGTAAATCATTGATAAAAGTGACAACTGGAAAATGCAAAACCTTCTATACAAACTTCAGCTGAAAATAATTTTTGTTTTTAGCTGCAAATCAGAAAGTGACACATTCCAGCTGCAGATGAAAAAATATTTTAATTCTGAATTACCACTCTGTTTCCTCAGGGGAAATGATTTAGGTGTCCTGCATTTGTCTCTGCTATTCTCAGATACTCTCTTCAGTGATGCATCATGATTTATTTTTTTTTTTTTTGCGATGGGGCTTAGTGGAGTGTGGTGCTAGATGTATGAATGTAATTTAATGGCAGATAAAGAGGAGAAAGGAAGAAAAGATGCATTTATTTTCTGTGAAGAATTGATTTTTTTTTTTTTTTTTTTTTTTTTTTGGATTGAGATATTTTGCTATATGTTATTTTGATAAGAAAGTGAACTTTAACAAAGAAAGCAACCTCTTATCATTTTAAAAAGTGCTCAGTTGAAAACCTCACTGTTAAAAGATGTTGACCTATCATAGCGAACAAGAATACTGAGAGAACAAGAGCTACTGTCAGTATGCAGGACGCATCTTTTGGTAATAATGCATATGGATGAGAAAATTATCCTGTGAGAGGCATATAGTGAAGAAATCTTGATTGCTTTCTGGTGTTATTTATATATTTAAATTAGATGGAATTTTAAAATTAGTATATGCAGAAAACAAGGAGGATATTTAGGACATACCAGAATTTTATGGTAACAACTCTATTACTAATAATTGCAGTGCTGCAAGTCTGATAGAACTCAATAAAAGTCACTTAATTTACACCAGAATGAGATACAAGAGATGAGAAATGAGGCATTTTAATGTTTTTTAACGCTTTGATACATTTGAGAGTGGTTCTCCTTGCTGTAATTGGGTTGGATAGATATGTTATTACTGCACGCTGAAACGAAGATGTTTGGTCCTCTGTCAGTTTGCATGGCTGGGCTCTGAGGTGCAGAATACAGAGAAGTTGTTTAGTGCTCTCTATCTAAACCATACTGAACAAGATATTGAACTCCTAAAGACCTTACTTTCTGTTTTTCACTGTACTTGCAAATTACTGAAAACTTCTATGCCTGGCTCCCAAAGCCTGAAGCCAAAGTCTGCTTAGGCCACGGGAAGAAAAGCTGTGACTGCAGGGGGTATTGGAGGCTGAGTCCTCTGGAAAGCTAGCTTTGGAAAAAGGATATACCCCGTGCATTAGTGGAGAACTCAGGAAAGCTTCTGCTTTGCCAGATTTGGAAATGAAATTCTTTATTGCTCCTGTTCATTGCAGAATGATCTGTAACATGTCATCTTTTCCCAGAGTGTATTTGTTACTGCTACTTTAACTTTCTTATGGCCTGCTCTTTCCTACCCACGTGGATTTAGTTATTTCAGGAGTTTTGTTTTGTGTGATTTTTTTTTTAATCTTTAATCATACTCAAGTGAATTGATTTATGCATAGCACTTGTAATCATATTCAAGGGAACACAAGAAGGTTTAGGAAGGACTTTCAAAGTGCCAGTTGTCTGTAAGACATAAAGCCTGGATGATGACATGCACGTGGCCTAATAAATCAGGCTGCAAAGCTATAAAATCAATGGTACTTCATATTGTTCATAAAATAATTAGTACAAACAATCTGACTTCAAAGCTATAAAATCCATTTGGGTTCATGTGTTTTCATAAAGCTATTAATATGAGCCCTCTAGGAGAAGCTGCTCATGATTTTTAACTTCTGCACGGCCTCAGCACTGTTCAAATAATGCCTTTAGGCCACGTTAGCAGAGGTAATATTTGAGAAAAGCATAACTGCTTACAGAGAGCTAAATGGACAAAAATCAGCCAGAAGAACTCAAAAGAAATTGTGGGTGCTGCAGAGAAGCGCTTACAGAAGACTGCGATGCTGCTAAGCAAAAAGAATGAAATATCTAATTTCAGACTGCTCTAATTTTGTCAGTCTCAGCCACAGCCGTGACCTGTTAACAGATACATTCTGTTAGATGTATATTCTATATATTACCCTCCTACAGAAAGTAAGTGGAAAATTCTTGTAGGCAGAGGGCTGAGTGAAGCCTCTTTCATTAAACTTTTTTTCCAGCAAAATATGCAAAACTTGCCGACTGTAAGGTGCTTTGCTAATCTGTATTGACTTCTTCTTTTTTAGAAAAAGTTCTGAGAGAGTTAAAGCTTTTAAATGAAGTATTGACTTATGGTTTATAAATGAATTTTATCAGAAATTCTCTATAATAATATTTTGAATTATGTGAAGTAAAAGAACAGTAAGTAAAACTTCTTAAGATATGATGTTGTTTTAATTTTCTGACTGTAAATTTACCACAGACATATGTATATATTTTTTTCTATTGTGGTCTTATTTGTGAATTTGCGTTGCATGTAATAGGTTTCTACAGACTCTGCCTTGGCCTCTGAAGCCAAGTGAAATAACAAGTATAATAGTAATAATTAATCATACACATGGAGAAAGAAAAAGGAAAAGAGCCTCAACAGAAAATGCTGAAAAGAGAGCAGTACAGTGCCTGATCTTATGTAGTGCTTGTTGGTTGATATCATCTCGTAAAAACCTCATCAAGAGTAAGAATCACTGTAGGTGTGTATATCTTCTAGTCGTGGTTCCTATGTTCTTCTTCCTGCACTTGCTGAGGCTGTTTCTGCTAGCTCAGGGTGAGGAAAGGGGAATGTTTAAAAACAATGACAAAAAAGCTGGAACAACTGGTAGATTGGTACTTTGTCAGGAGGCGGGATTTTCAAGGTGAATTTCAGTGAAGCTTAAGTTCTTAAGCAGTCTTTAAGAACTACTGCTATGCCTAAGTGTGGATGCGGGCAGAGATGGTGGTTTCAGATGCTCTTCCAGCAGAGAGGCAAGCAGGGATGGGACTGGGGAATGCCCCACATGAATCAGGCTGCTGAGATCTCTCCCTGCCTGCCCTGGGAGAAGGGTCAGCACAGGGAACTTTCCTCTCCAGACACATCAGGCCACCTGAACAGAAGGGCAAGCAACACATCTGCTGGTGTTAGCCAGTCCATGTCTGGTTTGGGGATTCCTAGCGTGATCTCCCATTGATTACTGCTCAGGGTATGTTTATAGTACACATTTCCCAGTTAAATATAAATTAATTATCACTTATATTACAATATTATCCTTGGGCCCTCCAAGGCTGCTAGTTCTGCACAAATTTATGCTGTAAAAAATGCTTCCTTCTCAAAGAGGTTACTGTTATTGTATGTAAGTCTGTAAGGCAAAGAAAGGCTGAAGAAGCGTTATCTCCATTGTTTTCTCATCCCTGTTTCAAATAGGAAATCTGAAATAGATTAAATGGACTTTTTTTTTTCCATGGGTCTTTGAGAATTTCATACAGGAGACTGGGAATTCAGCCAAAAAGGTCTCAGATTTCAGACCATATCTATAAATAATCAGTCACACCAAGAGTCCACATAAATATCAATATTGAATGTATATATAAATAATAATAAAGCACTGCAGGAGCCAATTAATTCTACAATAAGGCTGCAATGTTTGAATTGGGAATCGTCAAATCTAAAATGTGCTGTCTGCTGTTCTGCAATTATTAGTTCAAGTTACATTTCCTGGGTGGAGATCCGGTGTTAATGAATATGTGCTACCTGAAGCTAAAATCTGAGCCTTGCAGAAATAGATTGTATTTCTAAATATAGCAGTCTCTTAAACTCTTGATGTGTGTACTTAACTGAAAACCTTTGCAAAAATATCAGCTTTGTTTTCAGATGCCGTTATCATTTATGCTGTTATCATTTTACTAATTTTTATTAGATTTGTTATAGACGATACATGGTTTTGTTGTGGCTCTGGGGTCACCTGCTAGCTTGATGAGGGACTTAGTGACTGCAGCCCTGTGGAAGGGGAGCTGGGAAGTCTGTGTCCGGAGTGCATCGCCCTGCGTGGAGGGTGAGAGGGATCCTAGTAGTGCCTATGGTCCCTTTGCCTCCCCTGTATGCTTGGGTCTTGACCAACTCCAGAAGGCAGCCCGGGACAGGTCTGGGAAGCTCCGCTTATTGGAGATAAAGATGATATTTTTCGTGCCTCTGTGTACCTGTGTTCAATAGCCACAGGAAAACGTAAACCCCTTAGGTTCCAATTTAATCAGAACAATACTTGTAAAAACAAGTGGGATCATCCTGTACTATGGAAACTTGTGATCTTGGTTTCTTATAGCACAAATTAGTGTCTTGCTTATAGTTGAGCTAATTAAACTTTACCCATAATAGATCCTCAGTAATTGTTTCACTGAATACAGCATGAGTAACCTATGTCAGGCATGACTCAGGTGGAAGTGCATGTGTTCCTGGGGAACGAGGCAAGTAGGCTTACGGTTTACATTTTATTCTTAAAGCAATTTCTAATGTGGACTGTTTATTTTGATGGGAAGATGAGGCTGATAAAAACCTGCTCCAGGTTTTGCTTAATAAATTCCCTATTTTAAGAGAATCTTGCCAATATGAAAAATGAGAAATGCAGTAAAGCCCTTTGTTGAGGTTTCTGGCATACTGATGACATTTAATTTCAAAGTATGCAACCTATTTCATTCATATATGTTATTTACCTTTTTTCTTTGCAAGGTAACATATGAAATAAATTTTTATTGAAGTCTCCATTAACATGAGAAAAGTTAGGATTTGGAGGGAAATAGGCGGGACTGATCAGTGGTCACATTCATGTGGTCTGAGAAAAAGCTCTCAACTCTCTAAAACCAGATGGAAACCGGGTTTTGTGCTGCTTTCCTGCCCTTTAGAAAGAATCGCCATCCTAAGTGTAAGAGGTTTGGTTAGGGCTAATTTTAGGAGTGTGATGAACCATAGTTTTCTTTTCATTTGCTCGTAGGGGTTGCAAATTGCTAATGATCTGCAGCAGAAATTAATTATTGCTAATTATCCCCTTTCAGCCACAGCTCCAGTCTTCTTTTAGCACAGTGTGCGGATGCAGGTTAAATGAAGTCCAAATTTCATTCCCTCTTCTGTCCTTGAAGTAAACAGCAGATCCTGTTCCCTCCTTGCATGCAGGTACAGGAATGCAAGGGGGGGATGCTTGTCATGTTTCCAGAGGCAAAGAGGACGTCTGTATTTAAAGCCTAAAATGGGATTAGGGCATCCCTTTTGTCACAGATTCACTATTGCCTCTGGGCCTTTAAGTGGTATGAGGTGAGAGTGATATTTCTCCCAAACAAATATATTGAGGGAGATTGTGTGTGTGAAGAAGAACGGTGCATCTGGCTTCGTGTAAGTGAAGGTCATGACAATACTCCACATATACTGTGCAAAACGATGCTGTTTTATCCACAGGTGCACTGTTATTGGGAAGTGCAAGTTGCAAAACGTAACAGATAGAAATTAATTATCCAAAATGACTCCAGGATACCTGTTGTCAAACTGGTAAGGCAAACTACGTGAGATTTGATCTATGCCGTGGTTCCGCTGCCTGAACCAGACACAAAGGTTTGATCAGCCCAGGGGTGCGCTGAGCTGTGCCTTTCCTCCACCTCTGTGAGCTGAATCTGGAGATGGACAGAGAAATCTGCAAACAGCCACCAGCAAACTGCAGTGCTTTCAGGTGACAAAGAGAAGTCAAAACGTGTTGGTTTTCTGGTTTGGGGTTATTGTTGCCTTTTTTTTCCTACTTTGTCACAAAGTTATTGTAATTTGGCTTTGTAGTGAGCCAATGTTAATGAGGGTAGTGTGCTTGTTGGCGGTGTGGTGCTCTGCCTTGTACAACCTCGGGAATGCATCAACTCTGAAGGCACCTACAAAAGTTAGCCAGCAGGAGAGCAAGTGCCTCTATTTCTGCATTTCATCACCTGCATAATTGCTGGGACACTGAGCTACGTACTTGTGTGTGTAATGGCAGAGTTCTCCCAGCAGTGAAGGTGGAAGTTTCTGGGGCAGGGCCCAGCAAAACATGCTTTCTTCTTGCAAAAGAGCCACGAGCTCCTCTCCATTCATTAAATATCCCTGCACTTAAAGGCTTCCTGCAGTCTGCAAATGTGTTTTGAATCTCATCCCTCTCTGGCTCAGAGGTGTGATTTCAGCTAAAACACATGAACGATCTTAGAGACGGGGAGAGTTTGGGGCGTTTTCTTCAGCTTGTGTTCATGCGGAGGAAAGCAGAGACCACTGAAGCCCTATTTTTAGGTGCTGTCATTTTTGAAATCAAGTCCCCATGGTGAATGTAGCCTCCTGTTGACTTTAAGCCATCAACTGTGAAGCTGCTGCTGCTTCTTTCACCTGTATCTGGCAAGTCCTCACACAACTTGCTTGATGCCAGTCATTCAGTGGTGGGAACTGAGATAATCTTGTCTGTGGATGCATTTTAAGGTTTAGGTTAGAAATCTTGCCAGCAGACCTCATCTTTTTGAGACAGGCAACATAGCTAAAATATTCATTCACTGAAGGGACAGAGTGTTTTTAAAACAAAATACCATGTGGCTGTCTAAAATGTTGTTACCCTCTTTAGAGGTAAAGAAACTTTTCTAGCACAGAACTGAAAAGTAATCTGACCCAAAGTGTATGGGATTCAGAGTTTTCTATCCATTTGGGAAGTCTTTTTATTCTTTTTTTTGGTTCAATCTGTGCTGAGAAGCCAGAAACATTGTACTATTTGGATTTTTTTTTTTATTCACTGTTTTTAGCTGGGTTTTGAGATGACTTGGTTCCTTTGCACTTGGTGGGGTGGCAGCCAGGCAGCGAGATCCGGAGCCCCCTCTGAGAGGGGATGATGGGGAAACGGATGTTAAAACAGGCCGGCTGGAAGAACCAAAGCTTACAAGGCAGGGTCAAGAGCAATTGTCCCAATGGATTTTAGGGAGAGCACATGGAAACTCAGGGTTGTTGCCCACAGCACTTAGTGTGGGTCAGGGTGCCTGGTGCGAGGCAAGGTGAAGCAGTGAGGGAGGATGTGTCCCTTGGGGCTGCGCTGCATGGATGGGACATCGTGGCTGGGCGTCCCCAGGCACGGGAGGCCTGGGCAGCGGGTTGCGATGAGCTTCAGCAGGGGTTTGTTCCAGCTGCAGGGAGCTTCCCTTCAGCTGCCCAGGGCTAGGGCTTCCGCGGGGCATGAAGCCGCCTGCTGCCGGCCAGCTTACTGCTTCCTTGTTTCTCCTGCCCCTCTGCAACCTGCTGTGATCGTTTTAGCGCCTGCAATAACAATAATCTGGTGAAAGGGTACTGCTGTAGAAAGCCTATTATCTGAACGGTGAGAACGAGAGCCAGGAATTCCCACATGCTTCTTAATGGCACCAGTCTGCTGTGAAGAATGGCTTTGTTTCTGTGGAGCCAGCTCTTCTTAGCCTCGGCGTATATCTCTATTACAAGCCACAGAGAAAATGAAGTGTGTGCTGGTCCCCTCCGTGGCTGGCAGGCACGAGTGCCAGTCTCTGCATCCCAGGGCTGTCCGGGACAGCAGCCGGCTTTTAGGGCCCCGATGGCTTGGGCTGGTGGCCGTTAGCCATGTGCTGAGACATCCCTGCTCCCTCCAGCACCTGCCCTTCCTCTGCGAGAAACCCAAACAACAGCCCTCCTACGGAGGTGTGCTGTGCACCCTGAGAGCACGCTGCAGCCTTCGTTACGACAATTGCTGAGGATCAGCTGGCTGGAAATGCTGGCGCTGTCTTGCTATGAATCAATCAGTCGTTAACCTTAGCAGTATCGACGTGTTCTCACTATGCATCTCAAGCAGATTAATAAACAAAAGAAGAGTTAAGAGCCCATTCTGCAGGCTGTGAGATGGATTCCTGCAGTACTGGGTCTGGATAAATGGTGACACTGCACTGTGCTGTGAGAGCTCTACGGAGGAACTGCCATGTGGGAGAGGAAGGGACAGTGGTGCTGAGACGTGCTGATAAGAACAAAGCTGGGTAAAGCAACGGGAGCAGCGCAAGTGTGCGTGCACATCTGAAAAGCATCTGACAGGGAGTTACCGCTGGCTAGGTAGAAAACCTTTCAATTTCTTCTGTTGTGTCATTTGTGATCCCTAACTTCTTGAGTCATTCTGCGACCAATCAACATCAGTCTGCTGAAGAGAAAGGAGGAGATGAAAAAGAAGAAAGTTTGTGCGAAAGGACATCTTTCTGATGTGTCGTCTTAAGTGACCGCAGTTCAGAACGTTTCCTTATGTCTTGCCAAACGCAGTCCTGTGTATCATGAGTACTTCAGGATACCGGAGTACTTTAAGACACTTTTTTCTATTGTAGTCCAAAAAAGCAGGAAAGGAGTGTCGCATTCAGAAGTCTGTCTCGTGGCTGTGTATAAAATGACTGAGGCCCCTCCTTCCATTTCCCCCTCCCAGTTTTTGTTTATAAATTCTCCTGGCCAGCGGCACCCAACCACTGGCTGCTGGCCAACGTGGGCATCAGCCCACAGGGCTCTTAGCGGGAACAATACTCCTGTCTGCAGTCCAACCCGAGGAAATACGACACTACCTGCTGAGCTGTAGGTGCCCAAGGGTTCTGCTTGCAACAAGCCAGGGCTGGGGACGTGTGCTTCAGGGCACAGCCCACCTGGCTGGGGTAGTAAGGGAGCTGGGGCGATGTTGGCCACCGCAGCTCGGTGCCACTTGCCAGCCACATCTCACAGCAATGCTGGCACCTCGGCGGGCAGCAAAGTCCTGCGATGGCGGCCAGAAATTTGGATGACTGAGAGCAACCTGCTTTTCATTACCTGGCTCCTCCTGGGTAAATAAGGAAGCAGATGTGACAAGCACAGCAAACCACGCTGAGCTCCTGTGGCCCGGGCTCTGCAGCTGCCTGTGAGAGCAGCCAAGCTTTCCAGCTTCAGTCAGCAGAGAGCGGGCACCAGGTCTCTCTCTAGCTGTCTAAAAGAGGCAGTCTGGAAAAAAATGTCCCTTTTACAGAACACAAAGCGCTTCACTGACCCTCCTGCATAAATGTTAGGACCTGTGGGCACCTGAATTTGAAAGTCCTGAACCTGGATAGGCCTTTATGAATGAACTGAGTATCCGCAGAAGAGGTGCCCAGATGGCATTTGGAAAAAGCTGCCCATTTCAGTGCCCATGCACCAAGTGTCCTGGAGCTTGACAAGTCACCAGAGGCCTCAGCAGCTTCATTTTTCCTAATTTCTGACATATGCAGAACTTTAGCTCTGACACAATTAATTTAAGCCATTAGCAAGAGCTGGATCTGGGCCTTTATAGAGCCAGAGGGACTATATATTGTGTTTTAGGAATGAAACAAATTCTGCTTCTGTTGAGCAGGGGTTACGAGGGACTAATCTGCCTTTGGATGTGGTTCCTCAATCAGCTTTAGGCAGTCCTGCTGCTGGGTAAGGTACTTGCAACTCTGAGTGCAGGTGGGTCTTGGGGACACTCAGTAGCCCTTGCAGCAGTCATCAGTTTGCACAAACCGTCTGATAAATTTCAGATAAAAAGTTATTTCCAGGCAGACTGATCTGAAGCTTATTGCTTCATGCTTTTTTTTTTTTTTTTTTCCCTTTTATCCACATCTTTAAAGCATGTTCATTTGGGTCCCAAGCAGGACCTTATTAATGACCTCCTGTTAGCTTCTCTTTCATGAATTCAAATATCTTCATGCAAGGTTTTGAACGTTCATCTTTGTAAAAACCTGACCTTTAAAATCAGCACCAGTGTCTGGCAGCTTTATACAATCTTCATTTATACTAAATAATTTCAGTCCATTTTAAATTTTTCTCAGTATTTTTTATCCTAAATATATATGTATATAAATAATTTCTGAAGTGTCCTAAGTTTTAGGCCTTCCAGCCAGTTCTATTATACTGTCTCTGAATTTATAAATGTATATACACTAGATATATTTATAGAATAAGTAGTTATTCCAACTGAATATTTAAATCAGAATGAGGAATTTATAAGGTTCTCTGCATTAGAGCGTTCATTATAAAACCACAAAGTTCTTTATCAATCTAGCATCTTGCGTTATTCTTTTGTGTGACTATACAGACTGGTTTGAAAAAACACCCTCTGTGGCTATCTCAATTTTTAATCAATCCATACCGATTAGTTGTGTTTGGTCAGATGTGTAATACGACATTGTTCTTCTGCTGTGACTAGATGAACGCACAGCTAATCGTGATATGAATCATTACATTTGCAAAGCAAAATCCATTTTCTACAAATTCACTTCTCATGAGCGTTTTTTATGAAGATGAATTGCTGAAAGGCAATATTTTTGAATATATTGGTCATTTTTAAGTGTCTCCCTTGAGCAGCTTTAGAAATTACTTGCACCTGATTTGAAGCATGGCAAAGCAGCCAGGACTCCGAATAGGGCTCCTGTGGGTGTTCCTGGTCTGAGCTGCTGAAGTGGAAGGTGATGAAGCTGGAGAAGGGGACTAGCCTGGCCTGCCCCAGCCCCTGCACTCATACAGAGCATCCTGAGATTCTCTTTAACCTAGCTTTTTCTGTAATTATTTGGTTTAAAAAGCACTGATCTGGACTCAAGTAGCACGATCTCTGTGGCTGGTGCTGATTTAATGTCCATTTACCTCCAGGATATTCCAGTCTAGTCAAGCCATACGGAGTATGAGAATTGAGGAATTGGAGCAGTGCTGGGAAGGAGCAGCCGAGCAGTGGGTGCAGAGACCCCGGCTCCCACAGTGGAGGTGCTGGGGGTCCCTGGGCTCGCCCTGTGGGTGGTGCAGCTGTGGGGGCAGCTCACCGGCCACCCCTTGGTGAAACCTACTGGGGGGGGGCGGCATATTTTTGCAGCAAATGTTTGTGCTTCTGTAACCAGAGATGCAGGGTAATGCGTGGTTTCTTGCCGACTTGCTCATGGAGGAACACTGGGAGTGAATATTCCTGTTGCATCAGTGTTTTCTGTCCGACCTGCCCTCCATTTCAAGTCCCGTTGTCATATGCTCTTGAGATGTGTTTGCCCCCATAAATTTGCCTTGGTAAATAGCCAAGCTCACAGCCTCAGTACGCTAACCTTAAACAAGCTTGCACATGGGTGAGAAGATACAGGAATCAGAGGTGGGTGGTCTCAAACTCACTACAGCTCACGAGCATTTTGGATGCTGTCCCTGGTTCCTTGTGCAGCTCTGGGCACGTCACTCAGCAGGAGCTGGCAGCTTGCCGGAGCCACCGGGAGCTGAGCGGTGCTGGAGCTCCTCGGGAGAGGTTCTGCTGCAGGGCTGACCCCCGAGCTTGGCACTTCATCTCCCACGGAGATGTCCCAGCCCCAGCTCTGCTGGAGGGGAAAGGGATCTGAGCAGAGCAGGAGGGAAGGCCAGAAAGCTTAGCAGAGTCTCTGTGGGAGCTTGAAAAGACTGGCAGAGCAAAAGCAGGGGCTGCAGCTGCCCTTTCTCCCTCTAGTGTCTCCTCATCTCTGTTGGCTTTAGAAGCAGGCGGGTACCTTTCTGAACCTTTAGTTTTTATCTGCAAATGGGGGTTATTGCTTTCCTTCCCACAGCCTGCCCTGTCTGTCTAGGCTCTCAGTGGTACACAGCAGGAGGAGTTATATAGATCCAGCATCTGCTGCGGCCAGGACCCAGTATCTCAGGGTGTCATTAGACACTGCAGTTACACACAAGATGGCAAAAATGAAGTACCAAAATGAGAGAGACATAAAAATACAGTGGTAATAGCACTGCATTGATAAAGAAGAGTGTCTCATGGCACTCCTGGAAAGCAGAGAGGAATTCTCTCTTGTAAATTATTTGCAGTGATGTTAGTATCTTGATGCTGCCTTTAAAAGAGGGAGAGGGAGAGAAAAATTCCCAGAGAACGAGGTTTTCCTGTGCCTGAAGGAAAGGCATGGGAAGGTGTTTGTCTGTGAGTGCACACAGAGATGGGATCGTCACCTCATGGCACATCCAGAGCAACCGCAGGAAGCCGAGCGTTTGATTTAATGCTACAGGAGCGGGATACGGCACTCGGAGGTCTCATAGGCAGTTAGATGCCTTAACCCCTATGGATTTAACTCCAAGCACTTGCAGATTTAAAGAAAAAAAAATGTTCTCTCTGATGAGGGAGTAAGAGTGCATAGCATGAGCTCTCCCCCCAGCCCAAGAAATGCCCTGCAGAAAGCGGCCAGCCCACAGAGCACAGGGGAACCTCTCAGGTGGACAAAGTCCCCAGGACAGGTCTGCACGGAGGAGGTCAAGGTGCTGATTAGAAAGTATTTGTTCTGCCTCTCCTCGGGAACAGCAAGTGGAAAATACAATTTGAAAAGCTCGGCCCCCAGCTCCTGAAGAACTAGAGGAAGTGAATTAAATTACTGTAGGAAAAGAATAATAGCTGGTAGAAGTGTGAAGTGTTGATCTTACGTATTTTTTGCACATTGTAGAGATCCTTAAAGGCTGTCAGCATTTTTAATTAAATATGACAGCTTGACAAAAGGAGCAGCTAGGTGTGAAACGCATATACTGCTGGAGGGAGGCTTTTTGCACCGCAGCGACCTGGAATCGGGATGTCACTGACTGCGACCTTGGCTGTGCTGTGCAGGGCAGCCGGGGCTGCAGGCAGGGTTGGCAGCTGTGCAGTCCCCAAAACTGGCACACCATGTCCGTCACTGCGTGAGCGCTGCCGGTGCCACCTGCCGCTGCTATTGCCACGCACCACGCGCCAGCCCTTGCCCCTGACGTGGAAGCTCGGTTTCTTGTTGGAGCGTTGCATCTACCTTGAAAAATGCTGAGAAACCACGTTTTCCTAAGCTGCTTTTTGTTGGGGAAACAAGAACTTAGTTGTGATATTCTGACATTTAATCTTATTATCAGAGACCAGCCGTGACCGTACCCTCTAACTATGCTCTTGCTACCATTACCTGGCTTTTCCATTATGTGCTACCTCTAACGTAAGACTTGCCTAGCTGAAGGAACACTTTGCTGCGCTTCGGGCATCTGTTATTAATTAATTTGCTATACACTGTAAGAAACACAGTCACACTAAGTTTATTTAGCATAGTGTGGGTATTTAATGTCTTCTGATGATGCTTTCTTTACTATTCCAATTGCAGGATTTCCCTGCTATCAGGGCACAGTAGCCTCTGGTGCCCTGATGCAGCAGTATCTGTACCTCTATCATCAGTAGGTGACTGATAGACGACTTGAAATCCATTCAGAAATGGAGCTTAAAATGCTTAAAAATTTTCAGTGCCATTTCAGATTTTGGAAGGACTTGAGTATTTCAATATTTTCAAGATGAGGGCCAAGTCTGCCGTCTGTTTGACTCTTGAGAAACTACAGAAACCACAGCCAGGCAGAGCTTCAAGTGAGACACGCTGTAGAAATGTGTTCTTCCATCTAATTCATGAAGTAAAACTACCTTTCGGTTCAGAAAAATGATCTGGATTTCTCGAGTAGTAGGCTTGTACACTCATGCGTAGCACAACCTTTTCACTGCTGTGAAAATTATTCAGGTAGAAAGATAAAGTCAGAGGGGACCGCATGTCCAGAAAAGAAATGAGTGGGAAACCCTGAGCAGGAAAACTTTTAGTTGTACTCAGCTGAATGTAATTGAGCTATACTTCAGTTGTGCAGAAATAGAATCTCCCGTGCCCCCAAGTAGGTGAGAAGTTCAACTAATCCCTCACAACCACATAAATTATCATTCGATATTATCCCTGTGGATTTCTAGCACTCATTCTGCCATAATTTGTCCTTCGTATCCTTGAGCATAAATAGTCATTAGTGCACAAAGGTGCACATTTGAAACAAACAATCTTTGAAAAGAGTGAATTAAACATTATGTATCAATACCATACCATTCAGTGATGCTTGTGCATTATTTATTTCCCTACGTCAATGTATAAACAGTGTGGTTAATGACAAATTCAAGTGCTACCATTCTGTTCATACATTAATACTCATGCCTGGAGCAGCGCAGGATTTGCTGCTAAAAAAAAAAATAATAATAATAATAAAAAAAGGAAAATAAACAGTGTGCAACAGGGGAAAGTCCAGCTCTGCTCTTGCTGCTGTGGCTGTGAGCTGCACGGGGATGGGACATGCAGTGAGAGAGCTGCCAGTGGAGTTGGAGGTGAGCAGTGTTGGCTGGGGAGACCCATTCATCTCAGTGGGGCTGGGAGACATCGAAACAAAGAAATATCAATGCCTCTCCCTGGTGGTTGCAGATCTGGCCCATGTGGCCCTGTAGCCACTTCAGAAACGTGTACAGGAGGTGAGTACCACTGTAGAGCCCAGCATGGGCAAAATCAAAACAAAATGTGTGTTCAGCAGAATGATCAATAAATGTGTTCCAACAGGGGCTTGACAGCTTAGCTGGTCATTTTCTGCCTACCTGCTGTTGAGGGAATTTTTTGGAGGGGAAAAAAATAAAATCTATCTTCTCAAACCATGAGTCAATTCAGAGGAAAACTCTCACACACACACACACAGACAGCACACTGCTTTTCAACCATATCTGCTTCCAGTTTCAGGTTAGGAATTGACTGTGTTCCGTTTGTTCATTAGCATTTTTGTTACTCATTCTGATAGACAAAATGATAGTCTTACCACACCCTCTGCATGCAAAGGGCTGAGCCAGTGAGTCTGCAGTTTCTATGCACCCATTCAGCTGCTGAATTATTGAACCTCATCTGATCTAATTCTGCTGGAAGAACTGGGTTATACCAAGTTCCTTTCCTTAAGCACTGGCGCATTGGTTGGACTAAGATTGACACAACTTTCCACTTTTAAGGTTGTTTCTGTTTATTCCTGCTGGTAAAACAATGTTGAACCTTTTAGAAAAATAGTGTGGTTTAGAAAATCAGTTTATTTGCCAAAAGAAGAGTACGAAATATTACAATCATATTATGAATTGGAACAACAATATTTGAGAATAAACTCTAGTCACTTTATCAAACATCACAGCAACTCCTGAAAAGCTTAGCATGTACATATAAATATCTGATATTGTTTCCATTTTTCATAGATTCATAGATCTACAGCATGGTTTGGGTTGGAAGGGACCTCAAAGCCCCCCCAGCTCCAGCCCCCTACCATGGGCAGGGCCCCCTCCCACCAGCCCAGGCTGCCCCCAGCCCCATCCAGCCTGGCCCTGAGCACCTCCAGGGATGGGGCAGCCACAGCTTCCCTGGGCAGCCTGTGCCAGGGCCTTGCCACCCTCTGAGTGAACAATTTCTTCCTTATATCTGGTCTAAATCTTCTCTCCTTTAGTTTAAAAGCATTATTCATTGTCCTATCACTGCCCTCCCTGACAAAAAGTCCCTCTCCTGATGTCTTGCAGTCTCCCTTTAGGTTACTGGAAGGAGATAGATGACAGATAAAGGTAAATGGTGCAAAGTAATCCAGTATGGTGTTTGGGAGGGGAGAAGGCATTTATATTCAGAAGTCTTTAAAAGCTGCACTGACTTCTGTTGGTTGGTTTGTTTGTTTGAGTGTAGGTTCAGAGCCTGAACACAACAGATAAAGCACATGGGAGAACTGCATCATCTGTCATGGTCTTCACTCAAGAAATTTTCACACTAACCCATTCTTTCTCACCTCTAAAATCTCTTCCATAGAGGTTTTCGTTTAACTGGAAAGACTACAAAATCTATTTCTAGATGAACCCTAGCAGGCAAGGTTAGCCTGGCAAGAAAGCTGATTGCTTTTCCAGTTCAGAGCTGCTTTTGGAAACAATGCCTGAGCCAGAATTTACATCACTTCCACAACGTTAGGTGCTGCTTGAGGTGGTCATTTTAAACCTATTTTAATTAGACTATTTTCTGTCATCAAAAGAGCTTTTCTTCTTGGGGTGGTGGGGGGGCTCAAGTTTCAAAGCGTGAGAATGTGGGACTTCAAGGAAACAAGGATACTTTGATGAGGAAAATATTGAAATAGCTCTCCCCCCCCCCATTTTGTTTCAGTGAGCCCAGACTGGCTTGCACTATCTTCATTGATCTAATTATTTCTTCCTGAGCCACAATTTACCTTCCCAAAATACCCTATCTTCCTTGGCTCTGAAGTTAAATCATTAAATAAAGATCATAAAGAATAGAAATAATTCCCCGGATTCCCTCATTAACAGTGTCCTCTGGCTTCCCCAGCTCACGCGTGCAATGAGAACGATTGAGACCGCACTTACAGCTCCCTCTTTCCCCAAACCCTCAGGAGGAAGCCCATCTCTGCCATCTCCATAGGTCCCTGTCCGGACCTTCCCCCCGCAGGAGGGACGGGGATGCCCGCAGAGGACGCGGCACATAGCTAGCAGCAGCAGGAGGCCTGGTTGTGGTACCCTGCCTGGTGCATCGTCGGCAAGCAACGCGGCAACGTCTGCCCTGTGGCTGCTCTGGGCCCTGGGAGCCAGCCAGGAAGACATCATCTTCAAGTGATTTGCAAACCCTGGTAGAGCGCTACTTAGAGAAAATCTGCTGGCTCTCGTCCTGATCTCGCACGAAGCTTCAGCACCTAGCCTGGGAGGAGCAAGGTGCTTTCAGGAGGCTGAGGGGAGTCAGCCTAATTTTCAGGGACAAGGAAGGAAAAATGACTGATCTGTATGCCCTTGATGGGTGAACCTGACCCTGCATGTTTTGAATTTGAGTTCTTTCTTGTCTCAGCTAGAAGTGATATTCTTTTAAAATCCGAGTTAGAGATCACAGAGAAGCTCCCAGGGGAAAGACGTGTCTCGGAGCCCACCTCTGCCCTTGGCTCCTGAACGAGGAGGGGTGTGTCTGGGTGGCAGCCAACACCCTCCTGATCCTGATCTCCTGAACTCAGCCCCGAGCCCCCTTGTTTAAGAGGTTCTGGCTGGAGACAGCTCTGGTTTGTCCCTCAGGTGATGACCTTGTGTGAGATCTGAAACCAGCCCAGGGAGTGCTACAGAAGAGCTCAGAGGCACGATCACCTCCCTTTCTTCCCATCCTATGATCTTTGTGAACTGAGGAGTTTGGGTGGTTCTGCACCTTTCCAGTTTAAATTTATCCTAAGGCCATGTAATTCATGCTGGACTGGGGGAAAAATATCTAAAATATCTAAAATATCAAGCTGTGCAGGGACAGGATTATTTTGTTTTTGCTGGTAGAAACATTTTTTGAGCTTAGCTTCTGATGATTGATTTTTAGTATTTATTTTTTTATGGTAGCTAATTAACAGATGTTTGGCAGCAGAGGTGTCTCTGTGCACGTTTCCCTGAATGGAGCCTGTCCAACTCCTCCAGTAAGCCTGGACAGTTTCACTAAATCCTCTGTAGGGAAAAAAGCCTCATCAGCTGCACAAAGGTTAATTACCAGGGAGGCTGATCCCGTCCCACCGCTGCTCCAGCAATGCTTCTGCTCACAAGCACCACGGGCCCACACCAGCTCTCCGTGCCCACATCCTTCACCCTTAAGCCCACCACGGCACCGATCCCACAAAACCTTCCCAGAGCAGCCCAGCCAGGCCTTATGCTGCCGACTGAGGCTTGCTGCAGCATCCTCTCTGTGCGCAGAGGAAAGATGCAGGATTTATCTGTGTCGTTTCTCTGTCCTGTTGTTCTTCCCACGTACAGCAGAATAATTACATCCTAGAGAAAAAAGGAAAAAAAAAAAAAAAAAAAGAACAAAAGCAGAGCTTTTGTCCTTATCTCTTCCCACTTCCCTGCTTGTTCTTTTTATTCAGTGATGTTTGAAATGGTTTTCCCTTAAACATTTCAAAAATGTCTCCATCTCCTTCCCTCATTTTTAATATTTTTATTTTTATTTTTTTGGTAGAAAACATTATTTTAAAAAGAGATCCCACAAAATGATATTTTTTTCCCCTCAGGAAGACCTCCAGATTTGGAAGGCAGGTCCATTTTGAAGACAGGGAAGAGTAAACCCTCCGGTGTTTGAAATTTCTGTTCAGATCTGCTTTTGGTGCCCGGAGTCCTCTCTCAAGAGTCCGGGCAACATTTACCCCTGAGGTAGCAATTAATGATGGAAACTTTAAGTGGAATTACATTTTCTTCCTGGGGGAAGTCTGACTGCCTTCTTTGATGAATTCCCCATACTATCGGACAAGTCATTTCCCAAAACCTGTTATTCTGGACTGTTATTTACTTTGGTTGTAAGTCTTTTTGCTAAATTCACTGCAGTATTGATCATTCAACATTCGTTAGGATTTCCTCCCCCCCACAAAACCCTATCCCTCTCTCACTATGTAGCATCTAGTCATCTCAGCATGTGATTTGTTTTTACTGAACCCTGTGCAAAGCAGCATGCAAGCTCCTGTCCAAAAATGTACCTTTCTAGACGATGGTCTGAAAACACTTCTGATAAGTAAAACACTTCATTCACTTCATAAGACAGGAAAATAGAGTCAATTATCCACCCAGAAGAAACCTTGGATTGCATTGAGGCTCACAGCAGTCTGTGGGAAAACTGGCACTGGAAGAAAAAGAAAAAGAAAAGAAAAAGAAAGAAAAAGAAAAAGAAAAAGAAAAAGAAAAAGAAAAAGAAAAAGAAAAAGAAAAAGAAAAAGAAAAAGAAAAAGAAAAAGACCTCCTCCCATCCCACTGATAGTAAAATCCTGCTGAGGACTTGGTGTGGTAGCACTGAACACGTGTACGTGCTCTGGTCTAACATTTCTCCTTATCCCTTGATTTATTCCTTCATTAAGCTTAGTCTAAAATGCTGATTCTGTCAGAGGACAGAGCTTTGATGAAGAGCACTGCAGTTCTGAGTTTTGTTTTCTTTCTTTTTATTGCTGCATTTCTTTATATCGTACGTGCACTAAAGAGAGATGTCATCTCCTATTTGGCTGTGAGCAGAGGCAGAACTTTAGTGCCATGCTTAGGATCACTTTAGCTTGAGTGGATTACTAAAAACTAATCAGCGTGTGTATCTGGCTGCTGCTCCCAACATGAAGCAAGGCTTTCAGGAGCTTCGGAGTTGTTTGGTGAAAGCTGAGAGGTTTGCTTTGGTTCTGTGAACATCTCTATTTTCTGAAAGAGAGCTCCCAGACAAGCGTGTCTTCCTTTACATGAATTCTGACCTGTCTGGTATCAGCAGCTAGAGTTACAACTACTGGTCAGCTTGTGATACGATCTGCATCCATCACACGCAGCCCTCTGCTTTCTGGAGAAAAGGAGGCTGGGTGAGACGGCGACCACCCAGAGTCCTAGAGGCTTGTCCAGAAGGAACCTTTTGAAATTCATCAGCTGCTGTCTGGGATATCACAGAGCCTTCTGCACTACTGAAAAACAATGCCACATGTTCCCACTTAAAAACTTTCTTAAAAATAAAATGCCAGAAAATAAAAAAAAAAAAATAAAAACCTGGGATTAAAAAAGGAAACCTGGGGTGAAGTATCTGTTAGATCTTGAATTGCATCCTCTGCTAGGATCTATTCCTATAACGGAGGGCATATGATAACGAGCATAAAAGTGAAAAGTCAGTGTATTTGTGTTAAAGAGGGATATAAGTTTTCTTTATGCTCAGTAGGAAAGTCCTTTTTTGAAGCATTTTATTGCAGAGTTGTAAAAAAAAAAAATAATTCATAAAGGAAAGCAATTTTACTTAAAAGCTGTTTTCCAATTTACAGTGCTTTGTTTGTCTTTTGTCACGACAAAAACATTCAGCATGTTTCAGGGGTCCATGCTTATTTATCCCTTCTTTGACCCAGGAAATGTTATTAATCTGCAGAAAAATGGAAATGTTGGCAGTGCTGCTCTTAGCAGGAATCGCATGTTTCTAAGAGGAAAAATTGTTGGTATCTCGTCATAGGCACAAGCTGATACCTGAACCCCTGCGAACAACCTGAGGCAGGTTTTTACAGTCCCCAATGCCAAAATTCACTTGGGAAAACAACAAAATCTGAATTTCTGACCACTAATTACAATTAAAACCAGAGTTTTCTGTTTTCTCAAGCAGATGGGAAAGAAAATCAAAATGTTAGGAAGCTTCATTTTCACCATGGGGCTCTTTCAAAGGCTCTAAGCTTCTGGATGGCAGCCAGATTTTTGGTTGAGTTTTTCTCCTAGTGTTTAGTCCCTGTAGCTCCAAAGGCACGAGACAGAGGAGCTGCACACAGCTCTCTTCAGCACGCCCTGCTTGTTTTCTCTTCTGCTCAGTTTGCAAACTTTACTCAAAGTAGGTTAATGTTTCCAGTGCACAGCAGGCTCCAAAACCAAAGCTTGATTTTTATTTTAACATTTTAACCTGTCAGCGCTCACCTATTCAACAACCTCTTCTATCTATTTACCTTACACGGGATATTTTAAAATGAGGTTCTCTAAGACGTAGGCGCTATTTTTAGAAAAATAGAGGGGTTACTTTAAAGTTATTCAGGCAATTAGCTTTTCTGCAATGATGATTGTGGTTTGTCTTTTCCTAACGCAGCCTTTACTTGTGAGAATTTTCATGGGGAGTCATCCAAGAAGAACAGGAGGCGGTGGGACTTGCATCAGAAGGCAAGTGTATTTTTGGGCAGCCCGCATTTAACGTTCTCCACTTCACCATTGCACTTGCATCAACTTTTCAGGCTCTGAAGGCTTTGGCCCTGGGCTCTGGTTGAAGACTGTGCTGCGACGGGGATGCAGGCAACCTTGGGGCTGCTGGTGGCACAGAGAAAGTGGATACAGCGTGGAGGCAGCAATGTGTAAATATAAGTTTTCCTTCTTCCTTTTGAAGTCAGAGACTTTCGGGATGTTTCCCTCTCCCTGTGTAGCAGTGACCCATCAGCAGCACGCTCCCAGGCTCCGTGGGGTGCCAGCACCCACCAGAAGGAAGCAGGGAACTGCTCCCAGCCCCTGGTTGCTGCTGGTGGTTGGCTGCTCCCCTCCGCCTGCAGCTTAGGGAGTGCTGCCGCACAAACAGCACGGTATCGCAGCAGCTAATGGCTGTAAGGTTACATAGTGGAGCTCATGTCTCACAACATTTTTACAGCAAGCTCTGTGTGATTGTTGGGCTGGAAGAAAAAGATAAATCTGTGCTTGTGTTTGCATGTCCTTTCGGCTGCTCATCAAACCCACATACGTCCTGGGCAAGTGTCAGTGGTGCTCAGGACTCTTTAGAAATTCTGAGTGTAAGCTAATAAGTGCCTTTTGGAAGGACAGGGCTGTGTCTCAGGCTTATCTTTAAGAGGTGGGCTCATTTGTCAAAACAGGGAGGCAATACCTAGTGAAAAGTGCTCACTGCAGTGTGTCAGGAGCTGGAAAGTGGAAACTATTAATGCAAGTATGTGGCCTGGAGGAACAAATATATTGGACGATCTCCTAATGGACGATTTTAAATCTGAAAAAAAAAATATATATATATACATATTCTGAGTATATATTGCTTATATTGCTCCATCTGAGTTATCTGCTGCCTGACTTTGATGAGAATTCTTTCTTTGTCACTGTAGTGAAAAATCACAGGGAACTTCTTAATCTGGGATAGGGAGAGACTTTATGCTTCAAGTTTTAATATCTCTACACTTATGAAATATAATATAACTTGGGTGCTTCTCATGAGAAGCCCCAGAAAGCAGCAGAAGTGGTTTCAGAGGCAGGAGGAGAGTTAGAATCACCAGTGTTAAAAAAGCACTCTGTGTAAACTGTTTTACAGCTGAAGAGTTATGCAAAGCCATATCTTACCTTGGCCTCCTGCCCCAAACTGCATGTCTGTAAAGCATTCCAATCCTGCCTTGACACATTTTATAGCACATCTCAACTTTGAGGGAAATAAAGTAGTTGTTAAAATACTTCTGCAAGTCCTGTGGTCAGTCCCAACAGCCTGCGGACCAGCTGACCTACGAGACTATCTCAGATGTGTGTAGGACAAGAAGTTGTCTTGGCTTGTGTGCTGGCTGCTGTTTGCACTCTCAGGGAGGAGCCCTTGCAGTTCACACAGGGAGAGATGCACGGAGAGCTGCACGGCTGCTTGGTAAATGTGTGTTCCCCACTCGCTGCAACTCCCTGAGCTGCAGCCGAAGAGCTCAGGCTGGGCAGGAGGGGACATTGCTTTCCCGTGAGGGTGGCCAAAGGCTGGGGCAGGCTGCCCAGCGAGGTGGTTGGTGCCTCATGCCTGCCAGTGCTCAAGGGGCATTTGGACACTGCCCTCAGTAATTCTGGTGAGCCCCAGGGTGGTCAGGCAGTTGGACTTGGTGACCTTGTTATTTCCCTTCCCACTGAACTGTTGCATTGAATTGTTTAATCACAAGTAGCAATTGTTTAATCTTAGCTTAGAGGAGGTGCTTGCAAAAGATGATACCATCAGCTTCTGGAAAGCAAAAACTGGTTCTAGACAAATATCCATGGGAGCAACGATGAAGAACAGATTGTCCACACGCTGTGTAGTTTGTGGCACCTAAATTTTTAGTGCCTAAATCTGAATTCCTTCAGTGGTTGGATGCATTTGTAGTTTTGTGCACACCAGAGCCTGAGGGGCAAATCCTACAGGTGCAGATCCCGAAGCTCTGGCAGGAGCCAGGCAGCAAAATGCCCTGGGTGTGATCGCCTGCATCCTGTCCCCCTGCACCCTTAGGCACCCTCCCTGTCCTGCCCACCCTCCTCAGGGGCCTGCAGGTGGGAACCTCCTGCACTCCCACTTCTGATCCCAGGCAGATCCCTCCTGGCATGGGGAGGAGGGAAATTTGGAAGCAAATGGGCCGAGAATGTCAATAGCAAACTGGTTTTATCTATGAAGGGCTTGATCCTCTTTGCACTGACATGTTCCTTGCAGTGCAAAAGAGGAACTGCTGTGTGAATTAGAGCAATTTATGCTCATGTAAAGAACTTTATGATGTTGTAATTAGATGGGCATCTCCACTGAAAGTGCGTGTCAGCAGCCGAAATAGATGAGAAAACTGACACATTTTGTTTAGATTGCTCTCCATTCCTCTCTCTCTCTTTTAGATCTAGAGTACAGTTCAGATGAATATCTCTCTAGATTTTGTCTCCATAAGAGGCTCTTACTACAACAGCATGCTATTAAGAGGGGCTTTGTGTTATTATTTTGAGGGTGTTTGTGTGCACTGAGATAATGCCACTCTATAAATGGAATGCTTTTTGCTTTGTTTCTAAAATAGTTTTCTGCTCTTAATGAAATAGTTTTTAAATAGTTTCTTGCTTTCAAAAGAGCAAAATACAGCTGCTACTGGCATCTGATTAATGCTTGCTATTTCATGATAACTGTAATTAAATTCAGCTAATTCTCCACTGCAATATTTATGGAAAACAAGGACCAGGAGCTTTAGTTTAACATTTATGCTGGAGAGTATAAGGGCATAGGAAATAACTATAAAAACCTGCAGGGCACAGGCATGGGGTGACTTGGAGGGATCTTGGAGCTTCCCCTTTGCATCACACTGGGTGATGTGGAACCAGCACATGCACACCCTCCCTTATCATGTCTCCTTTCTGCCTCGATTTCTTTGGCTACAAGGGATGCGTCAGCAGAGAAAAGTTGTTTTGGGGCTGTGGTATGGAAAAGATTGCATCAAGCTCTGCCTTAGCATGCCCTGCCACTGAGGTATGCCTCTGACTGGGCAGCCGTCAAGGGGATTTACTGCCACCTTTGTCTGCCTTCAGTTTACGATTTAAGAGAAGAAGAGAGAAACATCGTTCCCCTAGAGGCTCCTCTTCAGTGACAGCTTCTGAAATATCTGAGCTCTGACAAGCAGATGCGGCAGCAGTTCGTGGATGTGTTAGTGGTTTAAGCAGTGCCACCGCTCTCCGCCCATCACACGTACGTTAAGCGATGACAAGAGTGACTCCAAAACTGTTTTTTTTTTCCCTTATGTGGCTGTGCCTGTCCAAACTGATCATAGGAATCCCTGCATCCAGCTTTCCACATTGTTAGCTAAACCACCCTGTTTTATCGCTTCGTTAGGCCACTGTTCTGATAAAACCAAGTTTTTTTTTCCTGAAATTGTGGCGTGGTCTGACTAAAATGTTACCCAGAGTGTGTCCGCCAGGACACAGAAGGACACGTCGTTCTGGTTGCACGCCAGGTGAAGGTCTGATCATGCAGCAGGAGAGGTGCGAGGGCACAGAGTGCTTGAGTGTTTCCGCACGGGGTGGCAGGGGACGTGTCCTCCAAACAGGCAGTTGGAGGCACCTCTAGCAGCTGGCTTCCAGCCACCAGTTCTTTCTTAGCATGGTTCAGGGGTTAAAGCGTAACTCCAGCCTTGGGACATCTTGGGTAAATTTCAGCTGTACAGTGTGGACCTGGGTACCAGTTACCCTGGTGTAATGTGGACATTAAAGTAAATCTTAAAAATGTTTCTCTGGGCTATTTTCTGATCCAGACAAAAACATCCTTCCTAAAGGAGGAAAAAAAAAAAAAAGAAAAAAAAAAAAAAAAAAGCTAAATATTTTTGATAAGCCTGACAGATTTAGAATAGAAGATTTCAATTTTCAGTTTCAGTACTAGATTTTTTTTTTTTTTTTTTTTTTAATGCCCTACTTTCTTAGGCTTTTCTCTTAAAGTTATTGTGTGTGGCTAAGAGAGAAGAGCTTGCTTGTCTTCCTCGAGTTTATTTAGAGCTTTTCCTTGACTAATGCCTTTTGTCACAAGTGACAGTGAAAGTCCTGTTTGGTAATGGAGATCAATGGAGATGAAGGTGACATTTCAGAGCAGTGTTTTAAAACTATTGCATTAGTATTTATCTGACCACAGCGCCTAGGAGCCTGGCTCACAGTCTAAGAGCACGGTGACCCTGTAACTTCTGTCCCTTCAGTCCTCCCCTTACAACACACATTTTGCCTCTCCGTCACTCTTCTCCCACCCAATACTTTTCCTATTCACCTTTTTCCTGCCTATACCAGAAAGCTCTTTGTCAGTCTGTGGCCTTATGAATTTCTTCTCAAAAGACCTCTTACACTGTCGGGGGGGCTAAGAGCTCGTTGGCTGAAGGGGGCTTTGTCCAGAACCGATGGGTGCCTTGCTTCCCCTGGGTCACCGCGCCTGGCTTTTGCAGGGACAGAGCCTTCGCAGCAGGGAGTGCTGAGGGCACAAAGAGGGTCGCTCCCTTCTATTCTGCACCGAGAAAAGCGTAGTGCTGGCACCGAGCAAGTCAAGGAAGTGTGATTTCATGCTCCAGCTCACTCCAAAAATTGGAGTGCACTGAAGATAGTTGTGAAAAGTGCTAAAGTGATGGACAGCTAAGAACTTAAGGCCTCTTTTTGCTTGGAGAAAGATGTACAGCAGAAGCTAATTGTCATCTCCTGTTATATATTGGAGCAGTCAGCTCTGAGTATATAGTACAGTTCATTTCCGAAACACATTTAGGATTTAATCCATATCTTCTTTACCGAGGAAGCCAGGAAGGGTGGCAGCTTTCAACTCTGCAGTGATCTGAGACCACCATATACTCAAATAAGTTTCAAAGCAGCTGTCAAATTAAAGCACTACCAATGTTGACTGGATTTGAGTAAATATTTACTGCCGTGCATGGAATTACTCCTCTCTCTACACATAAGCTCTACCATCTGTGTCCAGAAGCACTGGCTTTCAGGGGCTGTTGACTTGACATCCTCCGTGCTTAATTCCAGAATAAGAAGGTCAATTCAGATAGTGCGTAATATAATTACATATAAAACACGATCTCAGTAACTTCTGTACACAAATGAAATGAAAACATATTAATAACCTACCGCACATTCTCCCCAGTTGTCTTGCACGATGTCATGGCAATACATTTAGCACAGACCAAGCGAAAGAAAGACAGATTGCTTTCCCAGAATTTGCTCAGCTAATGGAGAAAAATCCACCCTGATCTAAGCTAGCTCCAGCAGTTTCTCAGAAATATTAATGTCTCAAGCTCTCATGCCTTTAATACAGTAAAATGTAATGCATTTCAATGGAAAACAAATTCTCCATTTTGGCATTTGTTGCAGCTGATAACTACAGTACTGGTTTCAAGTGGAGCATGCTGAGCTAATTACATTTCTTCCAAACACTGTTGATTTCTTGATTGCTAATGTGGTATTTGAGAGTCAGTGATTCTTAAATGTCAGCTTAAGAATCCATCTTTCCCAGTCTGAATCCCCTAAATGCAGGCCTTGTTTTACCAATATTCCCAGTAAAGAATTACTCTCGCTACTGCTTGTCTTGCAAGTAAGACAAATAACAATTTCCAAAGGCTGGATTTCTTTTCTGCACCACATTTAATTGGTGGGAGCATGGAGACATGGAAACATTTTCATTAATGCTTCATTATTAATCAGCGAAAGAGAGATGCAGCTCTTGAGGGAACCACTCAACGGTAAATTCCCTAAACAATTTACTGTAGCTTCCTTCAAAGAAGCAGTTCTTTGAAAAGATAGACAGCCCTATTAGTGCAAATGTTGCAACAGCACAATGACAATGAGCTTCCCTTTTAATGTGCTTTTTATGAAAGGGGAAAAAAAATCCTAGTACCTGGAGAACTCTAAAGTGTTTGGTAAACAAAGCAAATATTATATTTTCTGGTCTGTTTTGCAAATTTTTCAAAGGTTTTGTGGGCGCAGTTTTCATACAATTTTTGGTTGAATAGTCCCATATGTTCTACCTTTCTATTGTTACTGTTTCTGCTTACTCTTCTTTGTACTTATAACACTTTATCTGTTATTTGTTTTCAATTGTTGTTGTATTGCAATGTAACAGTAATTAAGGCTGGTTTAGATTTCAGCAGAGACATCTTTGGATGTCCTGCATTGAGCTTCTACCACCATCAATCCCCCTCAGGGGGGAGAGCCTCACTGTGACTATGTTCAGTGCTTCTTATTCCTGAGTTTGCTGTAAGCATTCAGCTGATCAGCACGCAAGGTCTCTTGAGCAGCTGTAGCAGGGACTGGGAGGTGCAGAGCAGCTGAACATCTGAACCTTATTTGTGTGTGAAAAGAGGGAATTCTTTTGAAATGGGTCCTTGATGGCTAATGTAGAAGAAGATGTGAAATGAAATCTGGATAACTAAGCTGTTCTCCAGTCCTTACTATTAATCTGCTTATTGGCAGGTCTGTCGGGGTTGGTCTTGGGACCAGTGCTCATATCTGGTAGCTCTTGCCAGCAGAACTCTTGGGTTTTTGATTATTTTTTTCCAGAAAATACCTTGATCACATATGGAAATCTTTTCCCACTGTGCGGAAAGAGCCTCTGTGCTGCTACCAGCAGTTATGCAGAGGCCTAGCTAACAGCCTCCTCTCTTACTGCCTTAGTAGCAATTGGCACCCCTAGGCAGTGACAGAGTAATGGGATGTGACGGGTGGAGCTGTCATACTGCAGCAGACCATGCAGTCTTAAGCACTGTTGTCCTGCTGGACTGCCTGGTGCTGCAGGTCCTCTTCCTACGTTTCTCTGGTTGGGTGCTGTGGGACTGACTTTCATTCTCCTTAAAAGACATCTGAATGCTTGTAAGCTTTTTGGTCTCTCTGGGATCATTCATTCATAACCAAGGTATCATAGAATCACTGAATCACAGAATATCCTGAGTTGGAAGGGACCTTTAAGGATCATTTATAGCCAGGGTTGCCCCATCCCAGGTGCAGGACCCGGCACTTGCTCTTGTTAAACTTCATGTTTAACATCTGACCAGATCTGACCAGCCTTGAGGGCGGAAAGGCCTTACAGAGAGAGATGGACAGACTGCAGAGCTGGGCAATCACATGAAGTATAACAAGCACAAGTGCTGGGTCCTGCATCTGGGATGGGGCAACCCTGGCTATATGTACAGACTGGGTGATGAGGCGCTGGAGAGCAGCCCCACAGAGAGGGATCTGGGATAGATGGAAGATATGGCATGGGAAGAGTATCCCATTGTCCTACTGCTGCGCAATCAGATAATACTTAGGCATGAAATTCCAACATCTGTAGACTTGTAAACCTTTTTAGCCCTAAGGATGAAAATATTTGGGAGTGGAAAAACCGAGGAATGCAATTAAATAGAAAATATAGCAAATTACATTCTCAAACATCGTGGAAGAACGTTTTTCATTCAATGAAAAGAAAATAGCACGTCTTTTTGCCTATTTTTTTCTCTCTACAGGATTTGTTTTCTCAGCAATGCAAATCACATCAGAGACGTCCATAAGACTATTTACTGCTTTCAGCTCAAGTTGGAAGGGCAGCAGGTAAGAACTTGTATATTTATCTTCTTTTTAACTCTCGTGAGAGAGTCACAGACCTGGGATCTATCATGACTGACATAGCAAGTCATTAGATAATTATATGGAGCCCCCTTTTATTGAAACATCTTTGTTAAAATGTGCATGCTAAACAGAATTTTAATAGGCTATGACTCTAACTCCCTAAGCTTCAATTTGGTAGCAGAGAAACTTCGAGCATTTTCAGCATTATTTTATGAACACTTTAAACAGATCCCGTTATAGGGCAAGAGTTTTTGGAGATAGATGTTACTTTGCTTTGGCTTCAAAGCAAATGTTTGGTGATATGCTTATTGTGGTATAAAGCATACGTGCAGTTTCAAGCTGCAATGTCAGTGAGTTTTCTCTAGTTTCAGCCTTCCTGTCCAGCCCCCTCTATGCCTTTCTGCCAGGTCACCAGGTCTTTCCTTTCACTCTAGTGCCTCTACTATATTTTATTATTTTCCACTGGCTGGAGGAGGATCAAGCCACTGCATTGCTAGTTTGGTGCCTTTCCTGACATAATCTCCCCTGGCTTACCTTTCCATCCATCTCCACACAGGAAGAGGAGGAGATACTCTTCCTCCTGGGCGCTTCCTTCACTCAGTGCCAGGAAAACCCCATAGATCAAATGCTAATGTTGCTTCACTCGCAACAGAACACATTTAACTCATAACAGTGCCCAGAGCTTCTTGACACGTGTGAACTGAGCGTTGCTCACATGTGTCAGCTTGACAGCAAATAGATGATCTCTTCCCATGTGGAAGCCTAGACACAAGAATCTATTTCTATTCCTCTACAAAATCATGAACCATTTCACATTTCTTGATTAAAGTGGTTATTTAAAACAAAACAAAACAAAACAAAACAAAACAAAAAAAGGAAAAGTAACTGTAAGGAATAATATTCTTTCTTTAACCTTAAATTTATCAGATTTCTTTCCTTAATTTAGCCTATAAGAGGAAAATTTCATCTTGAAGTAGTTCAGCCATACTATGAGCCCTGAATATACAATAATATGATAGGAAGTATCAAACATCCCTAAATTTAGATATTGCTACTGGTTTTCTTGTAGTACTGCACCCTAGGAATCCTCCACATGGCATAGATCTAGAGCTGCAGTTGATCATATGTTTATTAATGTTTATGCAGCAACATAAATATGTATTTTTTTATTCTCCAAGTCAATAAGCACAACCTTCTCTCTGTTGTGAATCCGTCAAAAATCCTCTGGAGACCTAGACTCATAAGGCTTCTAGTCTAAGGTGCTTGTACTATGAGCTTCTTCATAAAAATAATGTGATTGACTCACTCTACTGAGGTCTGTGGAATTATTTGTATGAAGGAGAATATTAGAATGGCTTCATACATTGGTAATTGATGTAAGTGTCGGTATGAAGCACGTTTATCTATTAACTTTCCTTTCTTCTTTGGCCTTTCTTATTCTTTCTTTCTTTCCTCCCCTAAAGGAATACATAAAGCTTCCCAAGGCTATAAATCCAGTCTTTTTTTCCTTCTCTTTCTTTGAAACAAATGCATGATGAAATGCTGCCTCTGCTGGTGTTTTCCCACCAGAGTTAACCCTCCCATGAGGGCATTCTCCTAGCCAAGATCCAAATCAAACTTTTGCATGTACAAAATCTCAAATATCCCATAACATCTATTCATTTTTTGCATATTAGATGTAAACAGCAACAGATGGAGATTGTAATAGCTACATGAAAATAAAAGAAAAGGTATAAAACATTTACACATGGCAAGAAGAGTCAAGGATCCTTGGAAATTGCATCTCGTGTGGAAGTTAGAGTGTCATAATTCTTTCTGTGTGACAGTCATGTTCAGTTATTTTGCTTTTCAGAACAACTGTTGAAATCTTTTGATGCATGTCATATAACAATTTTGTTCATATTTCTTTGACACTGGTTTCTTGGCCACATACTGTACATTTTTGAAACAAAGCTCTCAAACCTTGAAAAAGGATTTTCTTTCTTTACTTTTGATTCTGCTTGTGGGAAGGGAAGGTTTATATGCATTGAACAGACATACATTGAAATAGTCATTAAATAAAATTCACAAAGAGGAATCGCTATTTAAAACCTGTAGGTATTACATTTAATGGAGTAGCCAATATTCAAAGAAATGAAGGAGCAAACAAAAGCAAACACTTTCAGATGAAATCTACCTCTAAATAATAACTTTGACACAAAGAACATTTTCTGAATCATCTCTTTTCATACACAGCTGCAAACATGAGGAAGTAGTACAAGCCTTCATGTTAATACTGCCTCTCACTCTCTAAGCATTACAGAAACCAATTAGAAATATTAAAACTAATCATGAGACATTGCCCATCAAGACAGTCATAGCCGCAAAAAATCTAGCACCGCCTTCTTATTAATAAGATTTTCTTTAAAACCGTATTTATTTTCTGTAGTTGCCCTGCTTTCTTTGTGGCCAAGCAGGCAATGAGGAGTGTAAAGGCAGACCCGATGCTTGCCTCGGGGAGGCTGGGCTCAGGGTGCCCAGAGCAGAGGAGGCGGCACATTGGGTGCAGATAGTGCACCCACGGGGAGATGGGGAAGGGGAGAGCAAGTGGTGCTGGAAACCCACTTTAAGGAGAGAGCTGCCAGGAAAGAAGAAGATCTTTAATCTTACAGAGCAAAGAGAAAAGCTGTTTTGTGTCTCTAGTAGGGGCTGAAAGGCAAAAAACGAGGAGAAAATAAATGAGAGAAGGATCTGCCTCATGCTCCTAGTGCAGATAAACTGCCACCTTTACCTCATTTTGAGGTTATCCAGGTTGTCTTTTCCACTGTCCCCTCCCCTACCCTCACATTGCCGGTCTCAGCATCGCAGGCAGTGAACAGTCTGTGCAAAGAAAGTGCCAAAGGTTGCTCCAGTGCTGCTTGTGGGAAGCACTGGCCTAGGGAAATATGTCATTTTTGGTGGCAGGAGCCACGCTTGCCATAGCCAGCTTCATCTGAAACCAAAATCTTTTGAAGTTACCTAGTGCCTCAGTGCTGTTTCTTTGTCCAACAAAGCCTCAGAGCCTTTGCTCATCTTGCTCTAGATGCTTATCTGTGGTTGTCCCTTACTAATTCACCGGGAAAAAAATCAGTCATGCCTAAGTAATGTACTCTAGTAAAGTTTTCATTGAAAACCATGAGGAATATGTGAAATGAGTGTGGAAGAAATGTGTGTCCAAGCTGCTCATTCCCTGGATGTCTGCTGGGCTCAGGCTGTCCACCTTTCAGCAGATGTTTTCCTCTGCATGCTCATACAGTGTAAAATTAACCAGGACTTTGGTCTAAAGTACCTCTGTTAGTAGATCATTTAAATGGTTAGCCTAACATACTCAATTTGGCATTTGTGTTTTCCTAAGAGCATGGGTTTTGTCAATTTGTTTCATCCTGTACCCAGCTGTCTGTAATTTTGCTATCAATATCTATGTTTTATGGTAACTTAGATAAGTAGTACCAAATTATGGTGATTTTATAAAATAAAAAAAAAAAAAGCCATTAACCTCAGCCAGTCAAAAATAATCCTATTAATTTCCAGTCAGATTGCTTTTTGATGAATTTGCAGTAAAATTCCCCCCCAAAATTAACCACTTCAGTGCAGTTTAAGTCAAGTATTTAGTTCTCTTCGTCATCCACTGCTGTAGCAGCATGTCACCACCGAGCTGACAGCAGCCAGTGGGTGACAATAGAGGTGTGTCCTGGTCTGAGGTCCACCTTGAGGACACCAGTCTTTGTTTTCACACCAGCAGCTACCTGCACAGATGCAGAGTCCCAGTCTTACTGTGAAGCATCCTGGCTTGGCTCTGGCTGTAGGAATGGCTTCTCCAAAGACCTCAAGGATCAATGAAATATTAAATTATTTTTTTTCTGCTGTTTTACCTGCCGTAATGGACAAATGTGTTTTTACACCTTGCATCATTTCTGTTCTGAAAAATACATGACTTAAATTGACCAAACTATACCTGTCCTACTCAAGACTCTACTAAAGCTGTTGGATTAGGAAACTCAATTGGTACAAACAATTTTCTTATGGAGATTTCTATTAATAGCTTTGCATTTTTATTAAAGTGGGATACTTCTTAAAGCCTCAGAAGCATTGATGAGCTGAAAAGCTGAAGGAGAATTTGTTTGTTGTCAATTTCTGTGTTGTAGGGGTTTTCTGGGGGCTTGCTTCATTCTCTGGGTGAGCTCTGGCTGATTAATCCTGGATCACAGGAGCTGCCCAGGATGACGGCTGGTTCCCAGTGATGCCTGTCAGAACTTCTGAATGATTGAATCCCCCACAAATTTGAAGAGTTTTATTTCTTTAAGGCTCTCTTGGGGCTTAACATTTCTTAGGATAATTGGGAAAAATCGCAGCTAATATTCGTAACAGAGCAATTGTCACTTCAAGCCCCCAAATCCCTGGTGATAGCTCAATGCATCAAGTGACCTTCATCTCTGGATGACAAATGTGGAGTAATTAGCCTGAAGAGAGGTATGTCTGAAAAATGTTTCAAATGCTCCAAATTCCCAACCTGGGATTCTTTTTACCAGGAGCCCACTCCCAGGTAGAGGGACAATTTATGTCTCTGAAAAGCTCCCAGATCTAGGTCTCAACCTTAGTGTGGATTCCCTGCATCCTTCCCCCATCTCACTGTGTGCTCTCTTCTTCTTGCACTCCCGAAGAAGCAACCTCTTTGATATGGAGAGGATGAAAGGCTGAGATTTCAGCCTTTCAGCCAGCTATTCCTGATGTCTTCAGGTTTTTTTTTCTTACCAGGACTTTCTACGTCTCCAGCAACTCTGAAGAAGCATGGGTTGGGGGGGGAAATACCTGGCAAATGCATTTGGGATGGGAAAAAAAGAATTGCCAGCATGAAAAAAATATACAAGGAGGAGATAGATGAATCATAGAATCATTTAGGTTGGAAAAGACCCATAAGATCATCAAATTCATAAGAGGTTAAAAACAGATGTAGAAAATAAAGAAAAAGTGAAAAGGGTATAAGCAGGCAAAAGGAGAAACATCATCACATGCTGGGGAGGAGTATGAGGCACCCAGGAGATTTTTATTCCACTAAGGTACTTCAACAGAGAAAAAAATATCGGAGATAAAGACTCAGGACTCTGTCCTCCCCTACAGTTGCTTATGTCATGGGTTATCAGTGCCAAGATTGTTTCTTATAGTCTAGTCTAGCAAGAATATGTTTTTCTTTTGTCTGTATTATACCTATATCTCATGTCTTCTATTATTCTCCTTGTGTTGTGTACTGTTTAGCTGAAGATGCTGCTATGTTTTCCTTATGAGTGTGGGTTTTGTCCCCTTCTGATTCCTATTAAATATACCAAAGTGTAACTGTTACTACTAATGTGGAGAAATAAGGCACTAAGTTAATTATTAACAGTAAAGCAGAAAAAGCTGAGAGTTGTGCATGCAGAATGGACATACAACGCCTCTACAACACCACTCTGGGGTGGGAGCTACAAGGAATAAAGCATAGTTTCAGTACACTTAAATAGACAAGGATGGCACAGTCCTTTCAAGGCACAGCGTTATTCATTTAAAGTATACCAACCTGGCGGTTAAATACATCCTCTCTTTTAGTGCACAAAGCTAAAATTTTGAAAGAAAAAACAAAAAAACAACAACAACAACAACACATACTGAAACCCTTCTCTTTTTCACAGCCTATAAATCATGTGCAATATCTCTGTATTATATAGCTTCCATCATGCCCACAATCATGTTACTGGAGCCCAGGCTCAGTGTAATCATCATCCACTATCTGTCTTGTCTTTCACTGTGCTGGAAAACACCCGCACACTTAAATTCAGAAATTATTTTATCCATAGAGAAATGAGTAGCTATTAGAAATGTCACCGTTCCCCGCCATTCCTCTTGCATTTAACCTACGCCGGTCTGCCTTTTCTGGGGGGTATAAAATGCTTGTTTTCCTTATGGCAGATACAAGTCAAAAATAAATTTAAATGCGCTTCATTGGTGCTCTCCCAGGGGCTGCAGGACTTGGAGCGGGCTCCTGCAAGATTGTTCTTTGCCTGCTGGAGCCCTGGCAGCTGGCCATGTAGGGGTCTGCCCGCCCATCCAGCAGTGCAGTCCCACGTCTTTCTTCCACGGAGTTTATCTTCTTGCCCTGATTTCCAGACCACTGATTTCACTCAGTCTGCATGGTGGCCTTTAGCTCAGTTTCCAGTTTTCTTGCTGCCTTTCCTCCAGAGGCAGTGCCAACTTTTTGAAATCTGGTTTGGGGAGAATACATTTCCACTTTGGCATCAGTTAATTCATCCTTAATCCACTTGTCGGCTACTCCAAGTTCCTGGGTTTACACAGAGAATATGTGCACTTCACTCCTCACAGATTTACATGCATTTTGAAGTTCACATAGAGAAATGAGGACAGAATCTGCCCGCTTTCTGCCTAGCACAGGTGCCCCAGGAGCTGCTGGTGCCGCAGTGGATGTGCAGTGCTCCGGGTGCAGCTGGGGAAGTGCTGGGCCTGGCCCCTTGTGGCAGCTGCAGCAGGAGCTGGCTCCAGAGAAGGGCATGGCAGCAGAAAGGGGCAGAGCAGTGCTATCTCTCACTGGGGCCAGGACCAGGCTCATTTATTACCTGCCTTAAGTGCTGTTGGTTTTGCTTGTGCTGTCGTTTTCAGGCTCCCTGCCTGACTGCAGGCTTCCCGTTGCTCCAAGCCCCAAGCAAACCTCCAGGCACGCGTGTGTAAAGTAAAGAGGCAGGGTTGGGAAGAAGTGCTGTTAACACCTGAGTTAGAAATAGAAGGTGAAGGAAAGTAAACCTGTTGTTTAAGGTATTATCTGGCTCTTAGTTTTACCTGAGGTGATATATGAAGTCTAGGGCAGAGAAGGGAGATGAACCTTAACCTTCCATTCAAGTGCATTTAACCATAAAACTGTCATTTGTCATAGCATGCATGATGAATGCACAAATACAGCCACTTTCCACACTGCTCCTTGTGGAGGATTTTACAGTTATGACACTGTACAGGGATCAACCGGCTTGATTTAGTTCCCTGCATCTGCTGTGCGGCCTCCTCAGCACTGTGAAGCCCACCCTCAGGGCTGACATGCCTCTTCTGAGGCACCGCAAAAACACACAGATCTGTGTTTGGAAAGCTCCGTGGTGGGAGGATGCCGGGGCCAGGGAGATAGATGAAGGCTTTTAAACTGCTTTCTGAAAGCTGCTTCTGGGATGTATTTCTTTGCAGTATTTGAAAGCTCTCCTAAGAAGACAACACCGGCCATAGAAATTGAAGCATACGCAATATTAGAACAGCATGAACAACCAGACCACACCACCACAACAACAGTTGTCTACAGAGGGAGCTGGGCCTGTAAGCTCTGTGTGTCTCAGACAGCTCATACCAAATGTCTCAAAACACCTTGAGCCTCAAGGGCTCACTTCGGTGAGTAACCATGTCACACTGTTCCTGTAACCTACATCCTCCCTGCCTTTACCCCAGTGCTAGCGTGAGGATCTGAGCTTCCTGGAACCTTTTAAAAGAAATTTTCATTAACTTCCATGGGCTGCTACCTGAATTTCTGATGCAGATCCTTGCTTTTCTGACATGTCCACTGTTTAGATGGAGGGTGCTCTGCAGTGGGCTCCTTCCAGCTTCCTGCCCATCCTTTGCAGCTGGACCTGTGCAGCATCTCTCCTTGCAGCTTGTTCTTAGATAAGGAGGGAGAGAAGGACCTGGGAGTGATGGTGGATAGTCGGCTGAATATGAGCCAGCAGTGTGCTCAGGTGGCCAAGAAGGCCAACGGCATCCTGGCTTGTATCAGGAACAGCGTGACCAGCAGGGCTAGGGAGGTGATCGTCCCCCTGTACTCAGCTCTGGTGAGGCCGCACCTCGAGTACTGTGTTCAGTTTTGGGCCCCTCGCTACAAGAAGGACATGGAGGTGCTTGAGCGGGTGCAGAGAAGGGCGACGAAGCTGGTGAGGGGCCTGGAGAACAAGTCCTACGAGGAGCGGCTGAGGGAGCTGGGCTTGTTCAGCCTGGAGAAGAGGAGGCTCAGGGGCGACCTTATCGCTCTTTTTAGGTACCTCAAGGGAGGCTGTAGCGAGGTGGGGGTTGGCCTGTTCTCCCACGTGCCTGGTGACAGGACGAGGGGGAATGGGCTAAAGTTGCGCCAGGGGAGTTTTAGGTTAGATGTTAGGAAGAACTTCTTCACTGAAAGGGTTGTGAGGCATTGGAACAGGCTGCCCAGGGAAGTGGTGGAGTCACCATCCCTGGAGGTCTTTAAAAGACGTCTAGATGTAGAGCTTAGGGATATGGTTTAGTGGGGACTGCTAGTGTTAGGTCAGAGGTTGGACTCGATGATCTTGAGGTCTCTTCCAACCTAGAAATTCTGTGATTCTGTGTGATTCATCACCCATTGTATGCCCAGGCCAGCTGGCCTCCAGGGCTGGAGCATGGGGAGGGTGGCTGAGGCCTCTCCTGAAGGCTGAGGAGATCTGCCAGAAGCTAGCAGCTGCAGATGAGTCAGGTCTTGAGTCGGCAACTCTGCAAAGGTTGGCTTTAACCGACAGATGTAGGCACAGTTACCCCTGGCGTGATTGGTGTCCCTGTGGTTGAGAGGGAGCAATGTATGCATCAAATGCTTTTACACCACCAAAAATAAGGTTAGTAATCCACTTTTTTTTTTTTTTTCTCTCTTTTTTCCTTCTGAAAAGCTTTCACAGGAATCAAGGACTCCTGGTGGAAGTATTTAAACCTTGCAAGTAACCATAATTAAATAAACAAATATTCAGTATACTCTTCAGGTGCGACTGGTACCACATGGGCATTTTAGCTTTACTTGCCTTGGTCCATTTAGCTCTAGTGACCTATTTCTAATACATTCAATGGCCTTTTCTTACAGATGTGACAGTTTAGCATCTTACCATTTCATATTGTTTGGTATTCAATGCTTTTCACATTATTCTATTGTAACTTCCAAAAAGGCAAATTACTTTAAATGAAATGCCTTCCATCCAATGCAACCTTGGGCTGAAATCAAGGGTTTGTAATCTATCCTCACCTTTATTAAAAAACATAAGGCATCGGCCTTCACGTAGCTCAAATACATTTCCTTACATGGTGACATACCGTGTCTGATACCTTTGAATTCCTCAGTATGAATTCCTATTCAGTGCACTCAGTGTATTGAATATTATTTAATTTTCCACATGCTGTGTGATTGAACGCTCTGATCATGGAAAGAGAGTAGTCACACAGCCTTGTGCTGCTTTCCTTTGCTGTCTCTCATTTTGTTTTGTTTTCCCTTCCTACGTCTGATGATTAAGCACTTGCTGTCTCCCTTCCTGTGACCAAGGAATTTTGTACTTGTTTAGCCCTGTCCTCAGTCCCAGGATTGCACAGCTCTGGTACTTGGCAAAAGCTCAGCAATCGTCTCAGCCTATGTGGCAGCCACCTCCCTCCCAGCTCCATCTATGTACACTCATGCTTACTCATATATATGTATACATAGAAAGGTAGAAAAATTGACAGCTTTTAACCCATCTGAGATTTCTAGTTTGGGCTGACCCCAGGGACCTCCGTGGCTATAGCACAAGGGCTCTCGTGTCACTGCCTTGTCTGGGGTCTCAGTGGCACCCGTGACGTGGTGGCATCCAAGTCCTGCCTCTTGGTGCTCAGGAATATATGACTTATTGTACCTGAGAGCATTTCAGTTTCAGACGTGAGGTTCCTAGGGTTAGAGATCTGGGATACCTGTGCCTTAAATGCCCTGAGCAGATCTCCGAGAACTAGTGGTTTTATGTAATTAGGGTAGAAGCTTGTATTCAGTCTAACAAGGGGAAATATGCTTTCTGTTCAAGCACAGAGCTCCTATTTCTCAAACAAATTCAAGCATCAGCTTCTCTGCAGAAAATCTCCAGCTATGTACATCTCTTTCTAAGACAATATCTGTGCCTGGTGGTATTGGTTTTAGCAGTTACAGCTGGCCTAAAGGAGCATGGAAAATGGGCAATTTATAGGGTATCAACACCAGTGTCTTGTTCAGGCACTGTCATAAGAAAGTTGCTCTATATGACATATAGACAAAATTTCTGCATTCTCTGTCACTTATTGTACAGATTAAAGGAAAGATAACCTGTCCAATCATCATTATATGCTCAGAAGCACAGATGGAAAAATCTATGTGTATCAGTTCTGTAAGTCTCAAGGAAACCTGCAGAGGAAACAAATGACCCACAGTGAAAATGTATAATACTTCACAAAATTGGTACCTGGGAGCCATGTGGCTAAACTAGCAGTAAAAATGACCCATTCTTTTCAACAGGAAATTAGTTCTCCCCTGAAGTATAGAAAAGAAATTTTTAGGCTGTTTTACCACCTGCTCCTCATCCCTGTGATCTGTGTATTCACTTTTGATTTATGAGGGAAAGCAGGGTTGGGGGGAAGGGAGGGAATCAGGTGAATTTTAAATGACATATATCAAGATCATAATGATTTCTTCTTTTCTTCTAGGCTGTTTTTTAAAAATCTTATCTTTATACAATAGCAAAATTGTAACTGCTTGCAAAGCTAAAGATTTTTCTGTTACATCTCATTCAATGTTTTATCAGCACTCCTCTGTCAAAAAAACTGTTTTGCTAAAGAGTACAAATGAGCTATTGGATATGCAGCGAGGCTAACCCATATATAATGTGACTGCAGGTCATATCAGCTGTTACCTTTGTTCTTATTTATATTAATAACTTGTATGAATGTCTACATATGTGCATGTGGGTGTACTTAATGCTCCCAGAAAATGTCAGTTTAACTCCCCTATCATCAGACACACTGTGCAGCAGTGGGGTGATTTTGCTATTGCTCTTCAATATGTGAAACAGAGCAGCCGAAAGATATGCTAGACATGTTAGAAGGCCATTCTAAAAATAGACATAAATATTTTTGTCAAGCTAAATAAACAGCACCAGTATAAAGGATGGATTGTCTCACCCTCATGGAAAACCATGAGACTAGATGTATAATTTGCCCTCAAAACTTCTATCAAATGTCTAAATAGCTCACAGGATCTGGCTTCTGTTAGCCTGAAGAAAGACAGTATAATTATAAAAGACAAAAAAGTTGTTTTTTAATAATCCTTACCTGCATTACAAGCTTATCTTTAACTCTAGTAAAACTTTGCTTGCTTTTCAATTTATGGAAAAAAAGTCATCTTTTCAGGCACCTCTGTGCCTCCAGCTCTAGTGATGATATCTGACTAGACTGCTGTTCTTCTGGCATGCCCAAAATGAAATTCCTGATTTTTGTTGGCATCTTCAAGGTGATTCCTGTAGTCTCCATGTTCTTTCACTTTCTGGTGGTGGGCACTTTCTAATACACGGTGGCAACCATACATTATGCTGCCAAGCTTGAATTAATTTGCAACCAAGCTGTGGCTCAAAAGATAAAGCACAAAAACAAAACCTGAACTGTGAAGGAAATTGCATGAATAGAATGCCACAAACAAAACATTGTGTTGACAATTAGCTATATGATTAAATCCATGTAAATCAATTAATTGCATGCTTGAGCCTCTGAGGAGCAAGCAGATCATAGTCTAGTTGGCAGTGCCTACCAGCAGACCATGTAAAGTACACTGTACTATGTCTTACACTACAGTGTACCAAAGTATACTAGAGGAGCCCATACAGAAGAATAAGGGTCAAAGGAATCAAAGCTGCAAGTAGTATCCAATTCAGTTTGTATTTCCTGTCAAAGGCATCTATATTTACATCTTACCTTCTCCATGTTGGAAAACAAACAAGGAGTTATGCGTACTGTGAGCATATTTTCCTCTTATAGATGAAGAATTGGTCGTTAAGGTTTCAAAGAGAGACCCTCGTCTTTCTGGACTCCATTATCTACTACTGCCAGTTGAGAAGGATAAAAATTGAGATGGTAAAATCCAACAGAAATTGATCAAAATGGATCTTTCTAGGGGTTCAGTTAAGTTAGTTGAAGTCAAATTATACAGCTGATATTTTTTAGAGAATCTGGAAAATTTGGATATAATCAATATCAGGATCAAATGTCTACCACTGTTCTTTGGAGAGAAAATCAGTACAGCTTCTTTACATAAAACTTTGAGGGGAAAAAAAAAAAAAAAAGAAGAAAAAAAAAAGACTTTCACTGATAATTCTGCTGAAATATTTTCTTTTCTCTGTATTTTTTTCTTTCTTTCCTGTTTTTTACTAAACTTTTTTGTTCCATCCGTTTGATTAGAACTTTTTCTTTGCAATTTTCAACTCAAATTATATGGGAGGAGTAAATAATATTCTTTAGGACTTGTGAATACAAATGTCCAATGAATTGGAAGAACAGAGCTTATATAAAGACTTAGTTTTAAATGTGGTATCCCTGCAGCAATAGTATGATAGCAATATGTGTTTTTCCAACAATTTATTTTTCTCACAGTAATGCTGATTTTTGTGTTTCTTATTAAAAACGCCCCAGTGACTAAAAATTACTGTCCTAGTCAAGGTGTCATGAAACCGTGAAAGCAGGAATTAAGTACTCCTGCCCTGAAGATGCTTCTGTAGGTGCTAATAATACACCAGATCTCTGGCTTATTTGGGGACAAAAGTTTGCTTGTGAAGCTTCTCATTGAAAGTTCTTATGTTACACCAAACTAAATGTTGACTTTGTTTGAAACTGTAAAAAAGTTCTATTTTTAAGAACTGCTGTTTTGACTTTTCATCCTTCTATATCAAGAGAATGTCAACTACATGACAGAAATGCAAGTCCAGGGTGGAGGAACAGATAACATTTATAAAGATTACTTTTCTGGAGAATATTGCCTTTTGTGCCACGCTGCTGTCTTGTCAGAATTTTGATGCAGACAACGCATTTAAGAGTCTCCCTTTGCTAATAATTATATCTCAGACTTTTCTCTTTAAAACAATAACAGCACAGTGTGTGGCATTAACAGCCCTAAAATCATCCAAGTCTGAAAATCTATCTTGGAACAACTTTAGAATTCTATCTTTGACTCTTTAAATAAATAATAGCAGCCTTCTCTCTTTTCACATTTTAATATATGTGAGACCTAAATATAGATGCTATTCTTTCAGGCTCCATAAAATAAATGTATGGTATTTTCCATATATACCTTAAGGCAAAATGATTATGGAGACTGACCTTTGCGCTGTTTCTTATATACATCTGGGTCTGAAATTATCGTGCTTTAATTATGGTAGACAGAGGTACTTTACTTGAAAAATGGTTAAATAGCGGAATGTTAAACTGAGTTCAGTAAGAATAAATCCATTTAGTCTGTTTGTTTAGACAGCTAGAAATCTGGATGACTTCTTGGCGTGGGTAGGGGGTTTATCAAGGTGTGATTTATTGTCCAAGAAGCGTGGATTTTGTTCCTTAAATTCTGTATTACCGTATTTGATCAGAGAAATAAGCTATTATGTCTATATTATGTCTACCTGAGAGCTAAGCATGGAGAAGTTTCAGGATTAATAAAACATACCCGCCTATTTCATGGGTGTGTACTTTCTGCATATAGTCTGTGAGAAAAATCACTTTTATATAATAAAACAGAGCAGTCTAGATTTTCAGCGTTACAGCATGGGACTCTTTTATTGTCCTTTTGTGAGGGTTTGGTCTTGGCACAGACCTGGTTCTTGGCTCACAAAGACCTTGTCCTGGAGGAGCTGGCTCCACACTGTGGTTTGCATAGAAGCTTGGTCCCACACACACTACACTTCTGGGTTTCTGCTTTCCCAGAGGGTCTGGTGAGCATGTTTCCCATGTGCTACTTCTTGGCAACAGAGAGCCGCTGCCCTCTGTTTGTCTCAGAGCTTCTCTCTTGGATAAACAGCCCAATCCAGCTTCCTCTGCAAGACACGGGAGCTGGGTAAGTAACACCAGAGGCCCATAGATCCATTTCAGAACCTGAATCAAATCTAATTTATTTTTTTATTGATCTGTATTGAGTATAGTTATCTTTAAAAGTCAGGTCCCCACTTTGGAAATAATACCTCATCCTTCATAGCTTTTCCATCTTGGCTTCTTCTTTTTCACTATTTATCTTTATCAGCTTCTCTGGCATTACAGCCAGAACAGCTCACCACTGAGGAACACATCCAGCGTGTGATGAGGGAGTAAATCTGATCATACAGGGATGAATAAATGTAGGAATTCACGAAATGATATGTTCACTCTCAGCAATTCTCACTTTTAATGTAATATTTTTTTTTCAGATATCCTTTTTAATCTTTATTTTAGCCTTAGAAACACAATGTTTTTACTAATAAGGTGAATGTAAGCTTTTTAAATTTTATGTTACAATGTACAATATCTGTACCATGCCGGCACAGTGCTGTTTTGTTGTTTGCTTTTAATGCAGGCCATATTGAATATTGAAATATTTACTATAATGAGATAAAAAATACCACATACAGAATGCATTACAATTGTGCAAGCAAGATGTTTGTGTGTTCTGCACCGTTCCCATTAACATTATAGTGTGCAACCTGCAATTCCTAACTATGAGGAGACTTTCATAAAACAACAGATGAATAATGAATATTAAAAGAAAACAAACAAACAAAAACCTGAGAGACACTTTTATGTTGCACCTGAAGTCTTCTAAAGGGGGCGGTTACTTTATTATTGGGTCTGCTATCTGCCTCTCACCATCTGTCCAGTGGCCTATTTTCTTTGTCTCAGAAGAAAGAAAAGTACCTTCTTCACAATGTGAAGAAAAGGACTGGTAGGGAATCACGAATGTGTAATTGCAAAAGAGAGAAAAGACTCCGTATTTTGCATAGTATGGGCAGCTATTCTCAGATACGTCTTCTTGAATAAAAGAAATAATACAGCCAGATGAATGCGAGGATGGCATTCACTGCTCCCTGCATGTGCTTTCATTAGGAACTAACTTCACTTTCACACTACGTACCTGTGCAAGAGATAAATAATAACCCCTTACATCTTTGTGCAGGCTGCCTGAGTTAGGGCTCTTTGAAGTGAGTGTGCCATCTAAGTGCCGTGCATGTGCAGGAGTCCCACAGAAGACTCAGGAGAGTTTTTTCCTCAGGAGATTTCTATTTATTTATTTATTTATTTTAGTAGAGCAACATTTTGCTCAATCTGTTTGGATCTTGCATCACTCGTGATCGCTGTCTGCAGCCAAATGGGAAGTATGACCACATTCTCTCTTTTATCCAGACTGCTTATTGAACATACCTGTACTGAGCAAGAAAGCATCAGGATAAAGAAACACAGTTTAGCAGAAACATATGCATAATAATTTTAAAAAGAAATCCAGGATAGTCAAACAGACTTGGAATTAAATTTTAGAGTATCTGGAAATTAGATGCCTGATGTTTTGCTATTAATAGATCTATCAGACTTTCAAACATTCAGATTAGGCACCAGCACTAATTGATAGCTGCATGCTGAAAGGGGAAAGATTTATTGCAGCTCCTCAACTAGACAGATTAGCACTTTTGGGCAGAAATAGGAAGTTTTATTTTTAATTGGGCAGAAATAGCAAGTTTTATTTTTAAGGACGGGATGGTGGAGGAAGGTTCTGTACGTCTAGCATGGAGGGACTGGTGCTGTGCAGGGACAGCAAGCTGGGACTAACATTCAAGCAAGAAGCCGGGGATAGGTCAGGGCGGACTCTTGAGGACTGGGGCTAAGGCAGAAGCAGGATCTGGCATTATGGTCTAGACACTATATATATAGTACAGCTAATGGCCCAGGGAAGCACATAGGTGAAATGCTGAGGCTAACAGGGAAGACTTGGACACAGCAATGGGGTCAAAGCAACATCTCTACTATGGCACACGGTGCCAGGTCTCGAGCAATGTGCAGGGGTGCGGTAACCAACCCCTGGCACGGCACAGCCTTGCTCTTTGCATCTGCTCCCAGTCCTTATGCTTGGAGCTGCTCATCCGCAACCAAAGGTCCCAAGGGACAAATAAGAGCAGTATCACATACACCAGATAGAAGCGTTTCTGAATAATATGCTCTCTTTGCAATGGCTGAGAGGAAAGAAGAACGGATTTCAAGAACATTTATTGGATGTATTCACATGTTTTTCTCCTGGGGTAGTGATATGTTTAGAGAAAGTCAGCAGATGATTATATTTACACACTGGAAGAGCTTTTTGATACAAACCAGTTATAGTTGTATGAACTAAACTTTATTTATTTATGGTTTTTTTTTTTTTTTTTTTTTTTTTTCAGGCAGTTTAAAACGAAAGGCACATATTTAATATACAGAATATTTTTTAATAATCATGCAACCCAATTAGATGTTTCCACTATTGTAATATATTGGCTAACGAAACCTCATATGAAGAAATGTACTGAAATCAGAATGAATTGCTGCCTGTGTTCACTAAGGTGATAGCTGCCATAAATGTTGTCATGCTATAAAGGGATTATTAATCATCTTGGGGAATTAAGTCCTGAGAGCTGAAGGCTGAAAGCTTATCTTGTGTTGGTATCTGCCTGCTGGAGGGTATTGAAAAAAAGAAGTAAAATAAGAGTAATTGTATTCATAAAGGGCCAAAGAAGTTGAGAGTTAATGGCCTGTTCTGCTGTCCTTCAGGTGACTGGGGTGTTTCCTGTTGATCCCAAGGAGCCAGTGTCAGGCCCTGCATGCCCTACCCAGGACACCAGATGGGACCACGGCTGTACAAAATGGATTCCTGCTCTCGTTCATCCCCTTCGCCCTCAGGGTAATGGCACGGTTGGTTTCTAACCCAAAAGCCCTACTCTGCAACCTGCTCTCACCATACCTTGAAGCCCGGCTTCTCTTAGTTTGCTGCTGGGTACTGGAGGTAGATTTATAATGCAAAAAAAAAAAAATATTACAGCCTACATGCATCATGTTGCTGGTGCCATTATATTAGGCTAATCAAAACGATACAGTTTACTGAAAGCTGACAAAAACATCAGGTAATTGGGGCTTCATTGTAGCTTGGTCTATGGATGATTTAATGTAGGAGAAATCAGGTTAGGGAAAGCTCTGAATATGTATTTCTAAGGGGAACAAAAAAAAGTTTTTTTCTCGCCTCCTCTCACTGCCTTTCAGTCATCGAAAGAAATCATGAAAATGACACATGAGCTGCTGCAAAGCCTAAAAATAAGATGGCTTTTATTTTATATTTGGAAAGGGAGATTAGTTTGTTCTGTGGCTATTTTTCTTTTAATTTTTCTTATCTTTAAACAAGGTGGCATTTAAAAGTAGACATTCACTATGACAGGAAAAAAGCAAACAAACTTACTGCCTATTATTGCTGGGGAGGTGGATAATGGGAAAGCAAGAGAAAAGTGGGAGAGAGTGAGGAAAGTGGGGGCACTTACAGCGAAATACATTTGTGTGGGTTGGGTTTAGCAGTTTGAGGCAGAGAGCTAGTTAGTCAAATCTCTTCATAGTTACACCCGGAAATAAAGAATAGCCTTTCTCTCACAGAATTGCCCGGGAACCATCCTTAAAGCTAGTGGTAGGCAGGGACTGAGAATGCTGCTTGCTAATTGTGTCTGTGTTAATTGTGGCCAGACCAAATGGGCAGCCTTGCAGTTCAGCAAAGTAAACGTCCTGAGGTTAAAAAAACAAAAACAAGCAAACAAACAAACAAACAAAAACTAAATGGGTTCTTTTTGTCCAAATTATCCATATAAAATTAATCCTGCTTCATACAAAGATTTATGATATTGGTCATTTTATGACATTGGACATTTGCAGAAAATAAATAAATAAATAAATAAATAAAGTCACAACTGGAAGTCCCACTGTTGGAACAAACTAGGTACTCTCTGTAACTATTACTATTATCTTGTTTTCTTCTCTCATTAAAATTGAGGCTGGACTTTCCAGACATTTGCGTGGCTACATCAGGCTCGTGAGTGCACAGCAGGAAGAGGCCTGGCATCCATGCGGCAGGATGCTGGGCCTCATCACCTGCACAGTTCATCACTTCCTAAGGTTAGCTGTGCCTTACTTGTGAAGTTATATCACGCTGCTGATAAGCAGCGCCCCTCTCCTCTCTTTGCTCACCCAGTGATTCCCAAATGTTGCTAAGCCCCATATTAAGGGCGTAGGCACATTTACTTACCCAGGACCCTAAATGCTGCTGTTTGTTCTTTAGGGCTTAAAGTAAAATACCCTGTCAGGCAATGGCTGAGAGCACAGTGGTGACACCTAGCTAATATCTGTGTGTATGTATACTGACATTTTTTTCTGTAAATGGTCACAATATAAAACCGAGAGCAGCATCTACCCCATCTTTTGGGCACATGGTGACAGAGACAACTAATAAAAGTGAAAAGAGTGCTGTCTGCATGCTGTAAGACATAGTGTTAGCTCTCTTCCCAAGACAAAAGTGTCCAAGCACTTCATATGAACTACAACATCATAGGTATTTTGATAGGATATTAGATTTTTCAGGGAAAAAAATAAATAATAATTTCCCATTCTCTGTTGAATGTGGCTTTGTTGTCCAAAAAATAGAAAGGCAAGCCATGGACACCCTGCTTGTTGGCCTACTAATTGCTTTCTAAAATCCGTGTGTTAGCTTCATGTAGACGATAACTGTGTGCTTTCAAGGGAGATTTATTCTTACCCTCTCAAGAAATATCATTGTCTTTTACTGAAGATATGTCCACAACACAAATCTGAGATCATTTGATGGGTTACATGACAAAGAAAAATAAATACAAAACAAAATAAATGCCAATCTGTCTTCCTGAGACTTGCCAAGCCCTTCATTTCTCTGAGCACCTCTAATTTTCCCATTTATAAGAGCTTTTTGAAGAGGAGGTACTCATTCAAAGCCTGTTGTTGTTGTTTTTCTTTAAGAGCTTGATATTGTGGGAGGGAAAGAAAGAAAGAACGAAGAAAAGGGTGGGAAGAATGATCACCTCTAAGGAAAGCAGCTTACTATTTCAGGATCCAGGCAAAATCATTTTGGATGAGCATCAAACATACAACACAGCCAAAATGTTTTATTTTTATCTTTATTTTCCCCATCTAAAATAGAATATTTGACAAAGCCATCCATCCCTTTAAATCTACTCTTGACGTTCTCACTTCACCAAGTTCAAATTTGCTGTACTTCTCAGCCCTGAGCGGAGTGTGGGTGTCAGCAATGTGCAGGTGATGTCATTTTTCATCCCTAACACGAGGTTTAATTGACACCATCATTCCGCACCCCTGCTCCCACTCTTCTTCCACCTCTTCAGTTCAAACCTTGCTGTCCCAGGCCTTTTTGGTTCAACACACTTCAAAAATGTGTTATAACTTCATCACTTAAAGTCTTCTCTGAGAAAGGGGATCTTCATGACTCCTTCTCATTCTTACATCCCTGTTGATATGGAGATGAAAAATATGTCCAATACATTTTTACTTTAGTAATCCCATCCAGAGGGACACACAGAATGGCACACAGAATGAAGGGATGACACTGCACCAGTGGTGCACTAGGGATTGGCCATCAGTGTACTTTGAAGGAACTACAAAGTTTTAAAGCATTTATTTCTTTATTCTTACTACACAAAACATAGTCTTTATAAATCATCTCTTGTGGATAAAATTTGGTGTTGGAATATCTTTTTTTATATAGCTATATTAAATAAATCATCGCAATAAGCAATTGGATAAGATATTTTGTAATACCTTTAATCTACTCAGTGAGGAATGCAGGATAAACAGTAGAAGTTTTACCTTCTTCTTTTCCAGTGGGATTTCTTATTACTTGAGGAAACACAAGTTTAGAAAACAGGTATTTGTGAATTGTATAAAGGAAAAAGCAAGAACTTAATTTCATTGACAGACAAACGCTCTCAGTAGCCCAGCTGCTCCTCTGTTCTTCAAAGGGTCTTCCCACTCCATGTGTCCTAGGTGCTCTACCAAAAAAGAAAAAGAAAATAAAGTAAGAAAAACAAACAAACAAAAATTAAGAAAAGTGAACACACACCCTGTGACCAAAGCTTTTCCTCTGCCTTGTTTTCACCCAGCTTTCATTTCTGGTTACCAGCTCCCTCATAAACACAGTAAATCAAGGATCATCCAGCTTTGTAGCCTGTCTCCATCCCACTGCCTGTTGGAGGAAACGCCTGCTCATTTCAGTGCAGCTGTGACTGCTGTGCTGGCTGGAAGGCAGCAGTGACATTGCACTCACCAGAGGAACTCAGGACTGCAAGCCAGCCCTTTTGAAATCTGGTCTCTCAGGCTTCTGAAATTGCTACGCAAAGCCACGGTCTAGCGTTCAGTGCTTAGTTAGTATCTCCCTCATTATGGTTACATTAGAGGTAGTTGCCTGTGATTAGTTAGTGAGACAATTAAGGAGATAAAGTCAGAATGTGAGAGAGAGCATACTGGGCAATTCAAAGGTTGAAAGGCTATATTGAAACACATCTGGTCATAATTAACTGTACAATTTCACTTGGCCAAACATCATTACATGCAACTAAATGAATCTCATCTTAGCTGATTGACACTATACTATACAGTCATTGCAAGCAAGAGACAAGATGTATGTGACTTGCAAGAAAAAGGAAAGAGCGTGCTTCCAGCAGTGGCTTATGGTTGAGAGAAAGAGAGAGAGACAGAGAGAGAAAATCACTGCCAACTAACTTCAGTGTTTTGGCTCCATTTTTTTGTTGTGATTGTTCTTTTTTAATGCTTTATAAATGCAGGATTAATACATGGTTGCAGTGATTACATTTTTGTCCCTTATTGTGTTCGGCTAATTCTACAAATGGAAAGAATTACTGAAAACAGAAAAGATAATGGTGTTCTTAGTGCATATGTGATAGGAAACAGTAGAAATGATGATGGTACATGAAGCAGTTGATAATTTGCCAGCCAATTGCTAAACCAATATTGAAGGTGATTAGTTTTTTTTAGAAGTGGTACCTATGTGCCCTGCTGCACAGGACAAGTCTTCTCCAAAAGAAAAGGTTTTCTCTGAACTGTGATTTGAATAATGTTCGTAACCACAACTACTTTCACCGTCTTATCTCTCCATCTTCTGTTCTGAACTATTAAGTGTTGCAGCTGTTTAGCAATGTGTTTGTAGACATAAGGCACAAAGAAGCTTGAAAACTTGAAAGCTAGAATTGTAATGATGAGAAAAGGTAGGAATAATTAAAACTGTAACTTGTAGTGATAAACAGCTGGGCTGATACTGTATTTTTTTTTCTTAAATGTTATTTAGACTCGTGCAATTTTGTTTACAGCTTATCTCGACATAAGGCGCCATATGGCAGTAGATGAGTGGGTGCTAACAAGAGCACTTCTGAGACAAGTGTGTCTCTGGGTGCCCCTTTCCCAGCCACCCCGGAAGGACTCCAAGTGGAGGCTTTTGCCTGGGGACGACTGAAGTTTGCTGTAGACTTTTCCTGGTACCAGCCCAGGTGTTTGGGTGGCCATCTGGCACATGAATAATGTAATGAACAAGAAGACTGTTCCAGGCCCGTGTCTTTCAGCAGGATGCATCACCAGGATGCTTTGTGATACCGTTAATTAAGACAGAGGACTTGGAGGTAGGATCTCAGATGGCACTGCAGGTGCAGGTACGTGTCTGACTGTGCACTCGGGTCCTCATCTGCGCATAAGCCAGCGTGTAGTGGTGGGATTGGGCTCGTGCCTGGGGCTGCCCCCTGGAAAGCAAGCCGAGAGCAAGGGGGAGGCTGGGGCACCTGTCCCATCCCTCCCTGCAGAGCTCCAGCAGCCAGGCTGCACTGCAGGCATGGGCCTTCGCTTTTGTTTCTATTTACATCTCCCAGTCCTATGTCTCTTGCTTATCAGCTGTGCCCTGCACCTTAGTTTGGGATTGTGCTAAGTGCTCAGCCTTTTTTTTTTTGTTGTTGTTTTTTCATTTTTCCTCACAGCCTTCCACGTCTGCTGCCCATGTATTGCATGCACATTTAGCTGAGGTACTCACACATCAGCCTGAGAAAAGAGAAGACCTCTGTGACCTCCGCTGTTGCCATGACTTGAAAGCATCATTTGAAAATGACATTTATACATCTGGAAGTATTTGTATTATGCATAGAAACACGCACCCACAATTTCATCTTTTTTCAAGGAAATCAGAGGGTAAAAAGGAGATAAATTGATATCCAATACCTCACCCTTGGATTGAGCACCTTCTGCTCAATAACCAGCTCTGGAGAGAAAGCCATTGCTCATCTTAAACAAGGCTCAGTAAAACTTAATCCGGCTAAAAGATAAAGCTGAGAGGAGCTGAGCTACCATTTAGCTGTGGTTGCAATGGCATTTCAGAGGGCAGTGGGACCGGACTGCCTGCAGTGCTGGTGCTGAGCGACCCTGCAAAGCAGGGGGTCCTCGTGTCAACAGGTGAGCTACACAGACTTTGAAATAACTGCTTCACTAGAAGTGGAAAGCCCACTTGCATGTCTCAGCTCAGTCCTGATGGCTCAGGTCCTCGGCGTTAGTCCCGTATTGGTGCTACTCCAGTCCCTTGAAGTCCCTGAGGCCTGCCTTGGCCTGGGGGATGTGAGCTCTCGCTGCAACTGGGTGCTTAACACTGGAGAAATGTGTTGTAACTTCCAGACTTGGGCCCCTATTCTAGGTTCCTGCTAGAAACACTTCCTATGAATATTTAACAATCCTTTTAAAATGTATTCATTTTATGAAAATACCTTTGTATTTGCTTTCCATGAATATTTATGCCGCTGGCTTTTGCTGTGCAAAATCTGCATGGAAAGGTGTTTTAAATCCACTGTCTGGCACGCTCACGTTGGCACAGTCCCCATCAGAGAGGAGTGCCTTTTGGGATCAGCTGCTGCACCTGAACTTTTAGGTGAGCACTGGGTGAGGGGAATGTTTCTCATTCCTGCTCATTACTTTTTGATGGCTTTTAGAGCTTTTAGATTCTGAGAGTGATGGGTCCTCACTAAAGGAAAAACATGTACCAACGGATCATCTAATGAGAAGAACTCATAAATATGGAGGGAATGTCAAAGACAAGCTGCAGCTAAGCCAGGTCTACAGCCACTTTTCCTGACCCCACTGTGATGACTTAGTCACTCCTGCGGTTTCCTTGCCTTGTGGAGCACATGCACCTCCCTGTGCACTCTCCCTGCTATGGTTTTGTCCCCCCACGGCATGAATAAACAGTGCAGCAATTGTACGTGAGCAGGGTGTGTTGGGAAATACCGAAATAAGGCTCTTATTGGTAGCACTCTTTTGTACCTGCTTTAAGACATTTGCACTGTAAGCCCATCTAAATTATATATCAGACTGACGCACAGCTGAATCTGTGCAGAGGAATTTGTCATTCTCCATCATTCTGGCAATATTTCTCCCTAGGGGACAATTATAGACTGACCTGTTTGTACAAGAAATTGCTTTGTATCCAAGATAATTATTAATCTGCATACTGACAGACAATGATGACAACTCTCTTTTTCTCAATAGATCTTGTTAAGAGTTATGTGTGTTTATATATATATGTCTACATAGCTTACCTATACCCATGAATTATAAATAGCATGCTGTATTTGTGTTTATATGTATGTGTTTGAGTACATGTATTTTATTAGTGTCAACATCTGTGGTCTGTTAAAATGCACCTATATAATTTAAAATTGCACAGTGATTACATCATTATATCTAATGTACCTAGAAATTTCCTTCTTATTCACCTATACTTCCTTTCTTTTATTTCCTCCTATATTTATGTTACTTGTGACTGTATGTGGCCAAAAAAAACGTTTTGGTTAGCATATTAAGGATCTGTATGACTATATATTTATATAGAGAATATATATATATGAAAATAATATCTATTAAATATAATACTACATGTACTATATTAAAATTATATAGATATATTACAGATTATGTAATTACATTACATATTATATACTATATGATCTAGATATAGATTATGTATAATATACTCTCTAACACATTTTTTAGTATCTGATATGTAGTCTATATTGTATATAATATATAAACACATTTATTATATTATATACTGCATACTTGCTATATAACATAGTACAATATAGTGTGCTCCATACAGTTAATAAAGTATATTTTGTGTAGTATATAATATGCCATATTATGTAGTATATAATAGTAGCGTAATATATAATATATGTAATCAGCGTAAGCTTTACAGTTGCTGTTTCCTAACAAATCATCTTTTGTTCTTTCTTTATAGAACAACTCTCTGAGCACAAGTATGCCATTAATTACTTTGTCTATAAGCAACTTGTTCAGTCTGATTTATCACATCGATAGTAAACAGGTACCACCATTTCAATTTCTTGCCTTATAGAAGTTTTTCTATGATCCTAATCAATTTATCTCCATTCTCTGAAGAATGTTTCTGCCAGCCAGACTTTTTGAGATGCAGTAAGCAGAACACAACAGTCAAGTAAAGGCGTACTGATTAATAAAATGGCAGCCTGCTCCTTTTCTATTAATCCATATTCCATTTTAGCTGTGTTAACCTTCTGGCTGTCGTTCCACTACTCTTGTACAAAGAGTACAAAAGCAGAACAAAGGTGTGTGCATGTGACTGCAGGTCCCTGCCCTCCCAATGCAGACTCGACATGGGAGACAGCTGTTCAAGTGTCTGCTGACTGGCACAGCTCAGTTGCACGCGATGCACTCGATGTCAGACAGCCAGGTACTCTGGGGACAAGTTACAGCTCTTAGCATTCATCTCAGTCCTCAGGAAGTTGGGACTGATTTGCAGTAACTATTTTTTAATCTGCATATTTAGCAAATGTTGTGGGGTTTGCTATTTTTTAACTTGTTTAATTAACAGTAGCTTTAGTAAAAGGATCCTGTGTGTGTCGCCATTGGGAGCTACGTGTAAGAAATGCTCTTCCATGACTCAGCACCACGCGGTGTGAGCGCTGAGGCCTCTGGCACAGGCAGGCCTGAGGCAGTGCTCCTCAGGCACTGAGTGGTCTGCGTGCCTCCTCTCTCCTCAGCTCCCGGTAGAGGCCAGGGGAGACAACAAAACTTCAGTTTTGTGTTAATGACATATAAAAGGTCAAGGATGTGATGGCAAGAGCTCCAAAGCTATATTTGCTAACCAGAACACCAAAATGAAACAAATACTTCTCAGTGAAGTTAATACTGCAATAACTTCATCACACAGTGTTTCAAGAACCAGGCCTCAGGGTTTCCTGCCTCTGAAATAGATGTCAGAAAGCACCGCTTCGCACTCAGCAGTACCAGGCTCAAACTGTACCCATCCAATTCCAAGCTGACTGACTGACAGAGTGTTTTCATAAAGGAAGGCAGATCAAATGGGTAAGTTGCTGGTTTTAGTCTCACAACGCCTCACTTTGGCGGTGTGCTTGGAAGGAGCATCTTTCCTTTGGGAGATGTCTCTGCAAATGGGGTGTTACGTATATCTAACTCTAGAGTTTGTGAAAACAAACTGACAAGTAATGGTGAAAAAAAAAAAGCTAAGTAAGGGCCATTATAGGCTCATTTCCAAACCTTAGTGATGTGTGCCAGCAAAGGTGCAACTGGCTTGAGTCAAAAGTCTTGAAAACAGTAACAAAGCCACTATGGTCTAGATGCTGACAGTCTTTTTAGTTTACTCAACTTTTGAATAGAGCAAATGTTTTGAAAGTCACTGTTGAACAGCAGCTAATATACACTTTCAAATTAGCGTGTGTATCCTAAACAGCACACTGCCGCCTTACACTAATGCAGCCCTGGAGTTTGACCACCTGCTAGGGAACACCAGCGGGTAAAAATAAACCTCCATTTTCTGTACTTCAGGCTTTCAGACTTTTAGTTGTTGTTCATGCTAGAGAGGGTTTTTGTTGTTATTTTTTGGTTTTCTTTTTGCAGAGCACACATTACTGTGAGTTGGAATACTAATGGACATCAACATAAACATCATCTCCAGGGCTGTTCAATGAAACTATCTAAGGCTGATTGTCTTGAAATTAGCTTGACTCATATCTGAAAATTGCCAGTGATTAGCTGATTATGGTTTGAATTGAACTCAGATTGCTACAAAAAGCTACAAAAAGTCATCCTCTGATATATTCTAGTAAATGATGCCTCAGTTGCTGCCAGCACTTGCATTAGGGATGAAGGTCTATTACCACATCACATTGACGGCAGTCATTTTAAAATATATATTCAGCCTGGGGAGAATCTGTCTCCTAGGGAGAATGCTGTTTTACTTTTTAACCTACTCGCTAGGTGAAAAAAAAAAAAAAAAAGCCAGAGACATCACTAACAACAGAACAGATTAAATTCCTCCCTGTGAGAGGAACTCGTTTACCTTTTCTAAAAACAATTATTATAATTAGAGGAGTGGCTTGATCCTAGTGTGTTACTGAGAATCATCCCTTCTATACCAATAGTATGTGACATTTAAAATACTTTGATCTAAATCAAATGCCCAGTGCTAACAATGCTGAGCAATAGATATCAGTTCAACTGAAAAATAATAATAAAAAGGCATTATTTTGTCATAATCATCAAGTTCTGTGGAAAAAAAACAACTCTGTTTTGATTAACTCCTGCTGATATAAGGTGTTGTTACAAATACCAGAGGATGCTACCAATTTTACCAATCCAAATACTACAAAGAAGACACATACTTAACACATATATGTGTCTGTATTTCTTAGAGCTGAACTAAACACAGTTTAGCTTCCTGTAAATAAACACGTTCCTCATTGTTTCAAAACTGGCCAGTTTTGAGTGTTGGCTCTGCATGGCAGACAGCCTGCTCTGCTTTTAAGTGCCTTTTTAAGCCTATTGCACAGGGGGACAGCAAAAAGGTATCTGTGCCATGAGTCATATGAAAGTGGGCAACAGGATTCTGGCTTGACATTTTGTACGGGCATCAATTCAGATTAATTGCAAGCAGTATTTCTTTCTGGTTTTGGTTCAGACATGTATTTTCAGAACAACAACAACAACAGTATTACGCTGGTAACGCCACAAGCAGTTACTGTGAGTCCTGCACTGGAACCACTCGTTTGAGGCTCGAGGTTTTGGTGTAGGGAGTGTAAAAATCACTGGATGCCGTGCTTGAAATGTTCACGCTGGAAGCTGTTACAGGGCACACAGAGGACTTGAGCTCTAATTGCAGGTGACAGGCACAGCCCTGCAGGGCAGCCTGGTTAGAAGGGACCCCAGGAGGCCTCTGCGCCAAGCCCTGCTCCTGCCCGTGGCAGGAACCCCAGGCCGGGCCGGCTGATTGCTGGGTGCAAGGCACACCAACACTGGCCTGGGAACAGACACCACAACGTGGCAGGCTTCATGTCTGTCTCAGGGCTTTCAAAATCCAGGTAGGAGCCTGAAGCCTCGGGTTCAGTATGACATGAGCGTGTCAGTTTTACAGTAGATGGACGGCCACTGGGAAGGTTTCAGGGCCCAGTGCAGGCATACTCTGTCATAAATGATCTGGAAAATTGGCTTAGCAGGGCGGTGATGACATTTTCTCCTGACACTATATGTGGTTATTAAAAGAGAGGGGCACATGATACAAACTGAAGAAAGACCCTCTGAGACTCAGTGACTCTTAAATGACTAACAGAAAAATATTCCAAAAAGATTAAAAAAAAAAAAAAAAGCAAACAAACAAAAAAAGAAGAAGTAGATAGGCTTTAGGACTCATAGGCCAGATACTGAGTGCAGAAGGAATCATCAGGCACTAAATAAAAAAAAAAATGTGTGTTTTTGCCCCCGTTGTGACTACTTTGTGCTGTGCTGCCTGCCTCCCTCGTCTCCATCTCAGGTAAGGGCGTAGCAGAACTAAAGGTGATCCCACGGGGAGGATTGCACCAATGGCTCCTGGAAGGACCAAGCACTCCGAGGTGTAATATGGCCAAGGAAGATTGTGGAGAGGTTGAGCTGGGCAACAGGAGCGGTCGCATGTCAGGAACAGTCATATTTACCATCTAATACAATCATTAGATATGATCAAAGGAAATTAGCAGATGGCTGCTAGTTCCAAAACAAACAAAATGAAGTGTTTATTCTGTCGGTGTGACTTTATGCTGAGAAAAAGCTTTGCTTTAAGATGTGAATGTTAAATGGCTGCAGAAAATCAAAAGCATACCAGATAAAGACACTGAGGGAAAAAAATCCAGCAACGATGAAGAAATTGCCTGCCCCTGTGGCTCAGAAATTAGCTATGCTATAAATTCCTGCTGGGTGGGTGCACATTTGCCCTGTTCCTAAGTCCATGCCCAGCTGTTTGCTGGAGACACAGTACATGGTGTGCTGTGCTAATGCAGGAGTGCGGGCTCATGAGCGCCTTCAGATCCTAGCCGTGACAAACCCAGCAAATTAAAGGGCTTAAAAATATTAGGGTTGCAAAAACTGAGTATTAACTTCTGCCTGGATAGATTCAGAGCTTGATGATGTAAGAGCTGAGAATAAATGTGTGATGCCTGTGCTCCTGAAAGCACAAGGTGGATCTCTTAAAAGATAGATACATTTTATAAATGCATTCATGCTATTTAACACCTAAAACTGAATTCTGACCTTACATATGTAGTGTGTATCCCTTGTCTGTCTGCTTGCAAATTAGCTAGAGTGACTAATTATTTAGGCTTTATTAATTATTTAAATGACCATTATAATCTCTGCTGTTAGATTAAAGAAAAATCTGACATCTCCTATTCTTAATATTTAAAAATATAAATCTGTTTTAAATCTTTATGCTTCTTCCACATGCCCTCAAACGTTTCAAAGTCCATGCAAAACCAAAGGATGAAAATATATAGCTCAAACTTGAAAATCTGCCTTAAAAAACAACAAAAAAAACAACAAAAAAAAACAAAAAAACACTTCATGATTCGTGTGCTAATTAACACCTAAACAAAAGGACCTGTAACAAAGATGAATCTGACATTCCCAGGCCTTTCTGTTCAGCAGACAGGTGGAAATATATTGGTATTTTATTTTATTAGGCCTTCATTTTGAATTAAGCCTGTTTTTGAGTACAGAGTAGGCTTATTGTATTAGGACTTTGAAATGGCATATGGAAGGAAACCTACAAATGCAGTAATGGATAGATGTGTAAAATGCAGAGCTCGATTCACAAAAATCAAAGAATGCAATGCTAAGTCTCTCCTTCCTCAGTGCCTTTCCTTCTCTATCTTATTAACAATCTCACCGACTGAGAAACTTCAGGTAACCTGGACAAATTAATAATTTTTGTGATGCAAATGACAGGTTATTTTTTCTCCCTGACTGAAGTTTGACTCCTCTGTTCACCGGGAAGGGATTCGGTCCCACGAGCAGGCCTGGTGCCTCACCTCCTGCGGAAAGCCTGCCGCGGGCACACGAGATGTCTCTGGGAGTCGCTCCATAAAACCACACAGAGCTTTTCTCCCTCTGCCTTTGGCACCTGCAGGTAGGCCATTTGTCCTGCACTTAGCTGTGGTGTAGGAAGAGCTGTGGCCCTTAGAGGGGGTTAATAAATACCCCATTTTGTGTGTGTGCTCGTGGATATGCATGGGATGGCAGCCTGGGCTCTCGGAGGCCTGTGCTGTACCAGGGTGCAGTACCAGGGGAGTGTACAGTGCTGAGGAAACAGCAAAGAGGTGAGATCCCCAACACCAGCACCAACTCCAGCTGTCAGCACGAATCATGACACAGTAACTACTAAGCCAGGATGGCAGACATTTAGCAAGCTTAAATATTTAATTTAGAAACAATAGTAGGTCATTTAAATAATTAAATTCAAAAGAACACTCAGACAACGCACAACATCGTAACGGTTTCATTTTATTTGACATCAGCGCGTATATTAACTGCAAAACTAATTCCAAAAGTGCAGGAGGTGAGCAAGTCGATGTGTCCTTGGTGCATCAGCCTGTCCTTATCCCTCGCTGTGGCTGCTCAGAGGCACAGGTAAACGGTGCAAGTGCTCCCATCACTTCTCCCCGAAGCCATGCACACACACGCGCACCAGCACCAAAGTGTACCAAACTGTAGCCTTTGCCTTGGCCAGAATTCAAGAGGTTAAAAAATAAAAGATAATAATAATAAAAAAGAGTACAGCTGTTGCTATGTCAGCTGCTGCTTGTGGAGGACCACCCCTTGTCCTGTCCCTGAAATGCCTCAGCTGGCTCGAGAAGTGCAGGTAACAGCTCCCGTGACAGGTCACTGTGTCTGTGTGCAGGCAAGGGCAGTGTGGCCTTGGGCACCTGCTGCTGCAGGGAGCGTAACAGCCCTCACCACTGCTGCCTGCGCCGCGCACGCCACGGTGCCCAGAGTGAGGCTGCTCTGCTGATGGCTTCAGGTGGCAGACGGTGTACAAGTGTCTAGAACAACAGGACCAGGAGCTCAGGGTTGCCAGTTTGTCTGAGAGTGCTTAGCCTCAACATAGGCTTTCAGTTTTTCAGATTAAAAGCAGTGTGTAAACATAGATTGATTATATTTGTTAAGTATTTCAGCATGCCTAACTACTTGGTCAGAGGCTATAGGTAAGTAATGTTTAGAAACACGTCCTGTTAACAGTGTAGTAAAACACTTGACTGGCTATGCAGCATTTTCTGTCACTGACACGAGGCTGGGACATTGATGGGGAGCTGAAACGTTAGCTCCTTGCAGGTAAGAAGGCAATCGTTTGTGCATTCATTTGAAATATTAACTTTTAGATCAAATGGCAGCATGAAACAGCTGCGGACCAGCAATTAATGACAGGTGAAGCTAAAAGCTAATGAAACACATTAAGAGGAGTCCTACAACGCCAGCAGCAAGCAGTCTGCTGCGTGGTGTCATGTCAGGCCCTTCGTATCGCCGGCCCTTTCAGGCACGAGGCACTGCGGGCGCCCACCTGCCGCTGCCGCCGTGTCCTGCTGACCTGTCCTGACACCACCGGGAGGACCCCAGCGTGGGCAATCCCCTGGGCCACGTCACTGCCTACGTGAGGGTGGCAGCGAGGGACCGCGCTCTGCTAGGGCTGTGAGACCTTAGGAGCAAATTTCTGTAAGGCAGAAGGTACCCTCGTGGGCTGTCACAGCACCGTCCAACCTCCACAGCTGAACAGTGTAACACATAAAAAGGGATATTGCACTTCTAATAAAATCTCATACATCTCATACATCTTTAATAAAATCTCATACAATGCTGCCTGGGTTCATAGGCAGCCTCCCAGGGACTTCTTCCCTCTCAGACGCCGATCAAGGCGTGGCAGTTTTAATGTCAAGTGGAGGCTGCTGGGGAAACTTGCCGACTCAGTGCATCTCATGGTATCTCCTTGCTATGCCCTTGTGCTCCCTTTTCCTTCCAGTACAATCTGGTTTCTTGCTGCTGGTCAGATGCAGCCTGCAAGTCGATGGCAAAGTGAAGGAGGCTGCCACTATTGGCAGCTCATTAACACTGCACCCCAAGCAGCAGCACTGTCCCCAGACACCTGGCAAAGTTGCCTTCAGGAGCATTTCTGTTCTCTTCCCATCACAAACCCCCGTTATCCTATCAACCTACCAGCAACTGGGTATTTTACTTTATGTTCAACTATGTTCCCAGGGAAAGAACAAGTTATAAAAGTGCAATTTGGACTAACATCAAATGTATTTCTCGATGAATTGCAGCCTCGTAGACTACTATGAAGGTTTTGAAAAGTAAAGTCTATTAAGCCTTTCAATAAAATAATGCTGTAACATATTTTACTTTTTTCTCCAAGGATGGCAAATATAATACAGCAATACCTATAACTGACTGGAACTTGTATTTGTCAGCTGGTATTTCTGTTTTTTCCTGGGATCTCAAAACCCCACTTAAATAATGATGGGCCATCACCGAGACAAACCTTGTTCAAGCAGCTCCCACCAGCCACAAGAGTAAGTAGAAGCCGTGTGCCACTGTGTGTGATCACTGAACACAGCCCGGCGGCCTTGCCTTTAGACATAGCTCACCAAACTCTGCAGTCCACATCTAACTAACAGTGAACAGCTGCCTCTGTAACCAGCACCTCTCCAACAGCCCCATCTCCTCGGATCCCTCGCCAAGGGCATTGGTCCTGCAGGAGACAGCCACCAACACAGGTCCGCTCCCATCCCCCAGGAACCAGCCACGGCCCTCGCTTCAACCCTGAGGTGGATCTTGAAATAGAAATTCTTGTTGAATTTAAAATACTGTTTGCTATCAACCTTAAATATAGGTGACCAAATATGTTTAAACCTAGCTTAGCTGGAGGATGTGACCTTGGCGAGTCTAAATTGCTATCAAAAAATGATGAGCAATTTTCTACAGTAGATGGAGAAATTAAACTTTGCAGTTTTTCAGCTTCTGTTAGGAATACAACCTTACCATTAACCCTGATATAGGGAAACCACAGAAGGAACTACAACCTGAGCTCTAACAAATTCTCCCTGAAGGATAATGGCAAATGTCCTTAACCTTTGGAACTAGTTGGAAAATTAGTTCTAAAGCACTTACAAAATTATCCACACCCTAACTTTGGATTCTCCAGCATGAAGAAAAGGAATCCCCCAACGTGTCACTTCTCAGGGATTCCCAGCAGACTGTGCAACTTCCCCAGGGAATGAGGTAAATATTTCTGAAACTGCTTTCCTAAAAGAACTGCTTGCTATTGTGCAAGAACATAGAAATAGATTTTAAATCTATTTTCTCATTTACTGTATTTTGAGATTGTTTGGTAAGGTGTCCATCACAAGACAAAAAGAAAAAAGCAAAAAAAAAAAAAAAAAGCACATTGAACTAGGACTGCATTGACACAGAAACTGATACATTCTTTTTTTTTTTTTTTTTTTTTTTTGGGGGGGGAGAGAGGCTGAGAAAATCATAGGTTTTCATCATTGAAGTACTGTGCTTCATTTCTCATGAGCTAGAGAGGATGCACATCTATCTATAGACCCTAAGTAGAATCAAGAGGTTAAATCGCTAAAAGAGTTGCGATCCCCTGGAGACGCCACACAGATGGTTTTTTGCTCAAACACAGAATCAGCGAGTGTCACGGTGTCATTTTTGCAACACTTGATCTAAAGTGTCCTAGATTAGCAAGACAGTTAGGGAAGGATTAAGCAACAACCAAACAAAGCCTCCAAAAATACTACAAGTCATACGCTAAGCCAGGACAAACCAATTAAGAGCTTTTGAAAGCAATTTCAGTTTACGCCAATCGAATTTTAAGATTCCACAAGATCAGACAGCAAGGAAAGCTTTGTAGTAGTTCACCATTACCATTTTTGATGACCAGGAAAAAAGGAGAGATTTCATAAAAAATGGGGAAGAGTGCTCTGCTAAGGCCTACTAGGAAACAGAAAAAAAGTATGTATATATATAGACAAAAAATATTGGCAAAAGATTTCTACTCAGCAGTCTTTCAAATGATGCTCTGATGTGTCTCCAGAGCTGTACAGAAATTCTTAATCAAATGGAAGTTAATATTAAAACAAAAAGAGTGAAAATCTTGAAAAGATGAAACCCTAAAACAGTAAAACCCCTTTCTCCTGTTAAAAAAAAAAAAAAAAATCTCAAGAAGCAACTTCTTGGTGAAATTCAGCTATTAACTGAATTATTATGACACCTCAAGGCAACAAAGAGCCGGTACAAATCAACTCCACGGAGAATTTCCTACTTTACATGTAAGAAGCTGAAATCGATATCACTGGGTTAGATAGCAGAGCCTCAGAATAACTCTTTCATTAAGTGGGGAGGGAAAGCTTTTCTAACTGCCCTCCTGTATTTAGGTCATTGTATTAGCGGACTTCTGAGGCCCAGTAATAAAAAACGATATATAACTTTGCGTACAGTGTAGGAGATGGGAAAGAAGGAAGTGGCAGCTAAAATTATCAACCTTAAGTTTATGGAGGTGGGCAGGGAGCTGACACTAAAGGCGATTACTTTCATTATTTATAATTATTGATTTTTTTGTTGCTGTATTTAGTGCTGTTGATGCTGTGCTCTCTCATGCACTAAGTGTTCTCCTGGTTTCACTTGCAACTGAAGGAATCTTTCCAGGTAAGCACACCCTGATTAGGTTTTGCTAGCATCAAAACCAGAGCTTTAGCTAAGTAACTTTAAAGCTGTAAGAATAACCCCACCAACAACCAGGGTTTACTTGTGCTTTCAACATTTTTCTAAGCGCTTCCTCATGGGGCCTGTGCATATTGTGCTCAAGCTTGAGACTAAATTAAACTGGTCAGTGTAAAATACAAACCATTTCCAGGACTTCATCATGTTCTAGCCTATGCCTGTGTATGTTGGAAATATGGAAATAGATGTAGCTAAATTCAGGTACTAATGCCATACTGATTTGTAATTGTGCAGACATACAGATTACTGACTGTAATGTACATAATCTCAAGTATGCTATGTATAATTGTAATAAAATAGGTCAGAAAAAGTGATGGAAATCTCAATGACAGGAGAAGCAATTCCCAGAAATCCTCAGCTTTTTTTAGTAATTTTGTCTGAGAAACAGTCTCACTGCATACCATTCTCTACCCCTACTTTGTGTTATTTAGTTGCTAAATTCATCTGTTGATCATAAACTTCTCCTTTTGGCAGGTCTATAGGATAACCTGTCTTTTTTAATGATCTGTGAAACATTCTTTGCATAGCCTAATTTGATAATAGTAGAGAAAGATGGATTCTTGGCATCATGGCACACGCAGACGTTTGTTAAATTTGTTTTTAGTTTCAAGCGATTTTACAGAAAAGTAATATTTTAAATGTACTAATCATATTTGTGTAAAAATAAATGTAGAATAAGACATTCTGGAAGTAGTAGCCAGGTTATCCCCCAAGTTTAAAACTTTTGCAGACATACTGAGAAACACTCTGGTTTAAATCAAACACCTTTTTTTTTTTTTTTAATAAAAACTCACTTTTTCAATGTTAAGGCTTAAATCAATATGAGTAATAGGCATTATTATCATATGCTAAGGGAGTGATGTGGAAGTTTTATGCTAGAGTTTTACATCAGCTGTTAATTGTGAGTTTGTCAACACAGACATGAATTTCTCTTAGTGTTAAAGCGACGTGGCATGTGCAATAGCATGAAAATATCCGAAGTATGTGCTGCCAGCTAGCTGTACTGTGAGAGTACGCAACAGAACACATTTTGTTAAAGAGAATATATAGAAAGACAAAATGAAAAGAAAGCAAATATGTCTCCCTTGTCCTATCTGCTGCCTATGGATCAACTTAACCTTTGCAAAGAGGAGAAGAGAAAACAGTGGTGTCTCTGGAGCCACAGACCTTGCTGGGCTCAGGGAGTCTCCTGCAACATGGATGATCCCACCAGCAAAACACCTGAAAGGAGCAAGGAAGCTTGCCACCATGGGGGTTACACTCAGTGCCAGCTGCAGAGAAATAGTGGGAAAACTTTTCTAAAGACTCTGGACTATGTTGGAAAGCCCCCCACATTTGCTAGATTGTAATAAATAGGGAAAGAATAGCTCATGCCAGTACGGTTAGAAGACTTTGTGCAGTGGTAAGAAGAGGACGGGTTTTCAGGCTTGCTATTTAGTTCATGCCAGCCATTGACCCAGTTTAGAGAGTGGCCCTGTTATAATTTGTTCTGTGATCCTACCAAAATCATAGCTCTAAAGAGCAGAAAGCTCTGAGAGAAAGGCTCATCACAGTCTCAGTCTTCAATTGAGTTTGATTTTCTTTAGTGTGGACCACTGACAATTATAAATTATTTTGTAGGAACTGATCATTAAAAGAGAACACTTAAAAAACAATTCATTTTAGAGGTTAAAATGTGACTGATTGTTTTAATTTGATTGGTAGTCTTCAAAGAGGCAACATTTTAATTTAAGGGTCAACTTGTTCTGAAAGGCTAACCAATCATGTAATCTAGATAAGTCTCAGCCTAAATAGGATAAAGATGGCCATGCATAATTAAAGTATTCAAAGGCACCTTCGTCAGCTTACTGCAGGCTTTCGGGATGCCTTGAACCATACTAAAGGAACACTCATTGAAGCGAATAGTTTAAAAGATCTATCATATTAGTATGGGTAGTGAATCCTAATACATACTAAGAACTGCTTTTAATTTAGTCATCCCTATGTGATGAGAATTTGTAAAAGAGATTAGCAAGGTTTGATTATCTCTACTTGAGAAAACTTGAAATGTTCCATGTTAAATTTGCAAGTTTTACTCTATTAGTTTCTTACAAATCTTTTACTTTTGCTTTCCATAGTTTCTTCTCTACTTACGACACTTAATAAAGCATAACAGTTCACGTAGCTCCGTCTTTAACTAAACACCAGGAAATCTGGGATGCTAGTGAAGAATGTTTTAAAAGTTATTTTTCATTTGCTTGTCATTACAAAGTCTTCTTAGTTACTTTGCAAATAAGTACCCTACTGCAATGCAAATTTCATTAACACAAAAAATCATAAGAAATAACAAAATTTTAAATGTTATTTCTTTGTCATAAAGCAAGAGTTTTCTTGAAAAAAAATGAGCACAGAACTTAGCATCTTGAGCTCTGAAGGTCTAAAAAATGTAACTTTATTTACCTCTTCACACCTATAAGCAATTGCTGACAGCATGCCTATCAGCTGATACCTAAAGGTTCGTATATTCTGTCATATTATATATATTTACACTTATATATATTTGTCTGAATTGGATAGTTTACCAATCTCCCAAATACTAAGCTTTTGGTTTTTCAGAGAAGACTCATTAATATAACCCCAGGAAAGGTTAAAGACCGATCTGTATGCTCAGGAATCTGAGCTCCTGAAAGACACATCAGAAGGAAAGCAGGCATTATTGTTTTTTTTAGATCATCAGATCTACTTAGTGGTTCACTCTGTGTTCTTCAAAAACCCAGATCCTGAGTGCTTAGTATGCTAATCTCTTAGATCATGTGAAAAATCAGAAACAGGAATAAAGAGAGTATTCTCATATTTATGTACAGATTTGTTAAGGTTGCAGTTCAATCATTTGCCCAGAAATGAAAAATGGACCTTTTGAGTGAGTGACAGACTACTTCTTTACACGGTGGATAAAAAGGGAGGAAGACATAAATTGGTATATAAAGGTTAATATTTTCAAATACTGTGAACAGAACTCTTAGGGAGTTGAAAATAGTTTTCTTCTTGGCATTCAGTAATTGCACCAAAGGTTATTTTATGATGACATGCTAAAGTAGGAATCCTGATTTCATTATTTTTCCAAAAATAGATAATTTGAAAAGTAAATAATCTAATATTCGGTGACAGAGCACTAATCTGCTGCAGAAAGAAGGTGTACAAGACTCCCAGGCTGGAGCAAAGCTTCAGGGTCTCTGTTCAGAAATGGAGTGGTTTTGTGAGTAAGGAGGGAAAGGCAGTATGCGTCAGGACTAGATGTGTTACGTGAGCACTCTGTGTCTCTTCCTGACAGGCTGCTCTGTCGCAGGAGTCCTTCTGGTCTGAAAGCTAGGCTGAAGCCAGGCTCTGACTCCATGCTAGTTGTGGTCCATATGGCTCCCCTGCAATATTGTGATTTGATGGTAAGCCTCATTATGATAGACCTGATTCACTGTAGATTTAAGGTACTCAGTGCAAATTGAATATGCTAATGGTACCTACTCCTTTCCCTAGTGGTCATCTGGGGGACTTCCATACTCTGGGTATACACAGCTGATAGAGGAAAATCTGTTACAATGAAGGGTTCACATTAATAATTAAGGTCATTGAGATAAAAATAACTACAGCTGTATAACCAAGCTCTTTATGTTATTAAGATTTATAGTGAGAATTATTAACTCTAACAGCTATTTTATCTCAAAGCAATGTCCATGAAATAGGATGACCTTTTGTCTATTACCTGTTGAGTTTACAGCATCTGAGTTCCAGCTTGATGAGTTTCCAACTTAGGCCAATTTCATTACATACTCTATTTATACCACACTTTTTTTTTTTCTTTTTCTTTTTTTTTTTTTTTTTTCCTGGATGCTTGTTTTCCCAGGCAGAAAAAAAATAATAATAAAATCTGATATGTTTATGGCATGTGAACTGGAAGAATCTCAGAACATTTTCAGCTAACTACAATGGCTATCAAATGCACAGTTACAGTGGCGTTGGGCGGGCTGGAGAGGGTAATGAAGCACTGACCCTAATGACCCAACAGGTTAACAGTGGTAAATATTGCATTCTTCACAGTAACAGATTAATTTTATGCATGATAAGACTCCTGTGACTGAAATTGAAGACATCACAGGAATGATTTGAAAGGAATATTCATAGAACAACTTTGGTTTATTAAGATTACAGCCAGGGAAAATGTCTAAGCAGGTATCCAAAGCCTTCAAAGCACTTCCTGACTTTCAAAGAGCCTTCCTCTCTGCGTGGGTATTTCTGCCTAGGCTGCCGCATGGCGATCTCCATCCAAACAAAGACCTCCTCCTGTTCTGGACCTTAAGGAAACAGCTGGAGTTTCCATTCCAGCTCAGCACCAGGAAGATCCAATTGGTACTAAAATCCTACGGTCGTTTGACTGAAGGATGCTGAGCCAGACGAATGACGAACAAACAGAAAAGGCTACCTAAAATACTTGCTGGGGTGGCTGCTAGAGCATACAGAGAAATGTGAGCCACCTTGCCATTTTCTCCCCTCGGAATATTGCTCTCACAACACCTATGAAAGTCCAAATGAATTATAAGAGTAAATTAGTCATATTGTGGTTGAATGGTTTTAAATAAAATTGACTATTAAAATGTTCCAGTCTCTCTCTTTCTCCTATAATATCTTTATTTCTCCTCTGAGATGCACAAATCACATCTCCCCCCGATTTACTTAGACTCTCTACTGAGGTATACAATTTTTAACTGGAATATTATTTGATCCTTCATAGCCCTTGAGTAAACTTTTGCTGAGTTTCCTCTTAAAGTGATTCAAACAACAGAAACATCGCTACATGTCTCCAAGAAATAATTAACGATGCTAAATTTTGCACCAGCACCATTAAACCTTGGGACTAACACTCAGTTGAGATAAGTGAGGCCTTTTGCATTTCTTGTAGATTAATGACTTAATGCTTTCTGTCAGAGAGGATGTATCAGCCTGAATCCCTCTGCAGGTGAAGGAGTAGCCTTACGATAAATCCAGATAGATTTTTTTTTTTGCTGTTAAACAGTGAAAATTAAATAAAAACAAAACAAATAACAACACAACAACAACAAAACATGAGAAAACCAAAAAAGTGAAACACTGCTAGAGAATCTGAATGGAATTCATACAGTGGCATTCATTTCCCTACAAATTAGGGTTGCAATGGCCATTGTGTCAGCTCTAATACAGGGCAGCTCCAGCTCAATTTACGGCAGCAGTGATCAAACCAATTTTATTTCATAGCTGTATCATACCTTCACCATCCCGCCAGTATCAAAGAATGTTCATGCTACAAATCCGTAACAGGAAAGACTGAAGACTGAACCGAAGAGTGAAAGACGCTACCAACCTTTATCACTCGTAACTGTGTGGGAAGAGCATGTGGTTATTAAACTAAATAGGCCCAAAACCACCACCAACAGAACCCAACCCAGCCACCAAAACTGCAGCAATGTAAAGCACAGTGTGAATGTTAATCATATACATGCCTAAGCTCACGTCTCAATAAATCTTCAGCAGGTGCAGAGCAACTCATGGGCCTGCGGCAGCGGCCCTGCACAGCGCTTCACACTGGGAAGGGGGCCCTGAACACCCCAATAGCTTTGGAAAACCCTGCTGAAGGCAACGAGACCTACTTCATTAGGACTACAACGTGATGCCCTTGAAGACGAGAATACCGATTTGTGACGGGGACAGGAACACCGATTTTTCCTTGTGCACTTGCTATGGGTTACAACCCAATGCAGCTGACTAAAAACATCAGTAAAGGAAGAGATTTGGGAATTTTTAGATCATCCCTATTTGGCCACCTGCTCTGAGTAAAACAACTGCTTACACAGTTCCTCTTTGTTTTCTTTTTTAGATAATGCTCCTGTCAAAAAACTTGTTTATCATATATACTCTGCAACAAAAGCATCTGGTAATTCTAATGTGGAAGATCATCATTAATATTATTACTATTTTCAGGTACAACACCCCAGTGTGGATATAGCCTAGTGTTTCACACACACCTGTACTTAGTCGGCTGTGACTTTATTTAAGTGCTTAAATAAATGACGTGATATTCAAAAATTCTGATTACCTACTGGTAGCTCCTGCTGGCTTTTGACTGACTTTTAACTTTGTGAGTGCCTTCATTTCCACAATATTTCTTTTCTTTCTATGCAGCAAATACTATTTTTTACCATCCACACTAGTGGTTATGATTTTATGCACTGATGATAGCCTGCTTTATTTTAAACCACACCACTGCTCTGTTAAGTATAAAACCACAGAGCATTTTGGATTACTGATTACTCTGCCAAACGGGCATCACAGCCTCAAAGATTTCTCTCTTCCTAGGAGAGGAGTGAGATCTGCATAATTTGTATTTCACGACAACACAACAGCTCACATTCTGAATTACTAGTGTTATACCCTGATGCGTGTCAGCAATGGCATTGCCGTGCTGGCTGGTTATTTAACAAAGCTAAATTAATTTGTAGCTGTCAGTCATGTATGCCAGATTTGCTTAGATTCTGAAATTTATTGACAAGCTATAATAACTGACATTTAAATTGTCTGTTCTTGTAGAAGCAAACACAAAGCATGGAGCTAAAATATGACATTTAGTTCTAAAGGGAGAGGAGGAGAGGAGAGAAGAGGAGAGGAGAAGGAGAAGGAGAAGGAGAAGGAGAAGGAGAAGGAGAAGGAGAAGGAGAAGGAGAAGGAGAAGGAGAAGGAGAAGGAGAAGGAGAAGGAGAAGGAGAAGGAGAAGGAGAAGGAGAAGGAGAAGGAGAAGGAGAAGGAGAAGGAGAAGGAGAAGGAGAAGGAGAAGGAGAAGGAGGAGATTGTTTGCTACTTCTGTAATTCTTCTATTTCAAGGGATTTTCTCAAAAGGTCTAACATCTTTATAAAGTATCATTAGGAGATTTAAATTTACTTCCTCCTGAAAAAAAATATGGAAAGTGGCAAAAGCTCCAGCATCCTGCACTCCTCCAGCAAGGTGCTGGAGGGCAGAGAGCCCCTACCTTGGGACAGCCTTGTGCCACAGCACAGGGTCGGTCACAAGTCCATCAGGAGGCACCCCGACGTGTGCAGGTGAGGGAGCGCTGGCACGGGCTGCCCGGGGAGATGGGGGTCTCCTCCCTGGAGGTCTTCACAAGCTGCCTGGACCTGGTGGCCCTGCTTGAGCAGGGGTAGGCGTGGGTGGCCTCCAGAGGTCTCTGCCCCCCCAACCATCCCGTGAGTCCTGAGATTACGTCAAGGGCACCTGTGCTGCTAAACAGCGACATTACTGCTGTAAGCATACTCCACAGCAAACACAGAAAAGACACAAGGAGTTAACCTTTTTTATTTCTCGTCATATCAAATGCTCCCCATGTTACGTTTGGTATGTGGGAGGAACAGTTTGATGAGCTGACCACTGTTAGTATGCAAACTTGCCTGACTTCAGAAACATCAGGACCAGATGGGAATAGTATGTTCCTTTTCCATTTTAAGATAAATGCTGCACTGCAAGACAGACCAATGATCCAGGTTAGAAGTCTGTCCTTCCCTATTGACTCTAACATAAATCACTGAATGTGAACACATCTAACAGCACGTGCTACCAGCCTGAAGGGTCTGGCATGGAGGTTTGGCTCAGCCTCAGAAGCTCATTTGCTCAACTTACCTTGAACACCTGAGCAACACGATCTCTCATATCTATGAAAGCAAATGAGAAAATCCATGAACTGAGCGCTCTTCCTGGATTTTGGTCACTTGGCTTTCATCAGATCCTCAGACTGTGCACACAGGCCTAACGGAAAGAGTCAGAATAAATTTTCCTGGAAAAAAAAAAGTCTGAAATTTGAACTGGGAGGGGGGGGAAGGCTGATGTCTGACCTGCACAGTGCCACCCCTCTGCCTGTCTGGATAGCTTTGTAGATGGCTTGCTCTTTCAATTCCCCTGATTGTAACTGCCAGCATGTAAAATGAGCCTCTTGTGTAGATTGCTCTTAGCTGATTATTGTAAAGAGTCTCCACTTCAAATAAGGGGTTAAATCCTCCCTCTGCTACATGAGAATGTTTTTCTTCAAGCTGTTTGATTGGCCTGGTGCTCGTACATTCACTCCGTGGTGAAGGACTGGGGCAGTGATTGCAAAAATCACACCCAGCACAGCTCCCTTAAATCTACTATTGTGTCAGAACTGAAAGAGCAAAACTAGCTCCTGCTCGCCTTAAATCCTAGAAGTTTTTTTTTTTTTTTTCTTTAATAGTGGACACATTTTAGAAAAGCAACAACATCTGATGCTTTAAGTCCTTCACTGGTCCCCTAATGATGACCGACTGGAACATTAGAGCATCCTTGGCTTCCCTTCAGGCCTTTTAACTACTCCAGCTGGTCACTAACTGCTCTGTGAAAAGACCTCGGTGTGACACATTTGTACACAATATGGATCCTGCAGGTTCTCTATCCCCATGGCACTAGTTAGGCAAGTGTTCCCTTCATGTACTGGCTATGCCCTGCCTTTCAGGCAATGTATATATATATATTTCTCTTTTTGCCAGCTTCTCTGACTTCTATTTTTAATATTCAGTTAACTTTGTAGAAAGTAATTATATTCTGCTCATTCTACACCAGCTGGTATTTACTTCATCCTCCATCAGGCATCAACAGAGCATGGGGCTGCAAGACAGAAATATTACTCTGGCAAGCATAAATATTTCATTTTTCACACCACAAATGCGTTGATGATTTATTAATTAGCCTAAAGGCCTGCTGCTTCTGCATAGCTGAGTAGCAAAATAACTCAGCTACAACGACTGAGAAAGTCTATGGCTCACATCCCATTGGAAAGCTTTGACCAGCAGCATGTCTGAAGGCTAAAAAACATTTCCAGTGGGCCAAGACCAAAATTACCAAGATAAATCTTGGCTATTACCACCTTTGGACTGGCTTTGGAGAAATGCCTTGTCGAATTTCAAGCAGCAGCAGCAGCTCAGATACCGGCCTGGTGCCGGCTCTGCAGAGGGAACCTGTCTGGCTGCTGTCAAACACATCCCCAGCAGAACAGATACTCTGTGGCAGTCATAATACTCATGCAAGCTAATAAAAGCAGGAAACCGAGTAATAGACTATTATTCTTTGGCGTTGATAATTTCAGTTCTACGCTGGCTGCAGTATCTGGCTTTTTGTTTTTAAAAAAATACTAATAATCCTGAAACTCTCCTTTTACATTTTCAAAAGAATATTCTTATATCTTGATTTTAGATCTTATATCTTTATATCACTTTAAGAACAGGTTGAAACACTGCCCACTTCATTTTATTTAAAAATTGCAATGATTTAGAAGGAATCTCCTAATTTAAAATGAAAAGCGGGGAAAGAAAAGGTGAGTATATCAAAATAAGTTGTACTCGTTTCAAAGAAGGATCAAACGCCGTTTCAATACTGGAAAACGTATTAGCATTCCCATTTTGACTCAATTTGTTTTGATTTTTAATTATACTTAAGCATGATTAATTCTCTTTAGGCAGGGATACTGTACTGGACTGCTGGGTTCAAGGGGCAGTGCCTCAAACCAGTGGCCTGTTACAAGCAGCATCCTCAGGAGTCAACACAGGCGCTAATGCTTCTCCATCAAATAGCCAGAAAAATACGCACCCTCAGCAGCTTTGTAGGTGACACCAAACTGCAGGGCAGAGATCTATCGGAGGGCAGGGCTGCTGCTTCGGGACCATGGACAGCTTCAAGGATGGAGCTGGAGGAGCCTCAAGGAGCTCTGCAGAGGCAAATGCAAGTCCCACAGCCTCATCCCGGGCAGCCATAGCAGGAGGGCAGCCAGCACATTGGGAATGATTTCCCTCCATGGGGCACCTGGGAGGCCACAGCACCCATGCAGTGTCCTAAAACCTGTCCATGACTAGGGGAGAAATATTGATACCCTCGGGAATTGATATCCTGTGCTCAAGGGCTGGAGTGCACAGCATATTTGGAGAGGCTGACGGAGCTGGGGTTGTTCTGCCTTGAAATGAGAAGGAAAAAGGGCCACCAGCTGCAGGCTTCAACCACCCAGAGGGGTTACAGGGACATCAGAGCCACACCCTCCTCAAATTAGGGCAGTGAAAGAATGGGGAAGTCCTCAGAAGACACAGCAAGGGCTGGGTATAAGGAGATCTTACAAACCAACCACCACAAAAATACTAAGCACTGCAATGGTTGTCTAAAGAGGCTGTGGGGTCTCTGTGATTGGAAGCATTCAGTGCTTGGCTGGACGAGCCTTCTGCCACCAGATTGCTCTTTGAAGCTAGCCCTGCTCTGAGCAGTAGGTTGGAATACTTAGCCCTCCCAGTGCTCCCTTCTAAGCTAAATTATTCAATGATTTCTTGATTCAGAGAACTTAGCAGTAATTGCTATTTATATAGTCTACTTAATAATGGATGTTATTTGATGTTTGTATCATAATTTTCTGACCCTATTCCAAAAAGATATCTGTTCTCTTTCCCTGCAAGAAGTCCCTTTTACACTCTTGAAAATGATCAGACATGACCAAAAGAGCAGCAGTTCCAAATTAGGGGAGCGTTTTAGTGCAAGGTTCTCAAAATGTGACCTTTTGTCCAGTTTGGTTCAAAAATACTTTTTAAAGTATCAGAAGTTTCCTTGGAGCTAAATTCTGTCTGGCAGTCGCCATGCACTTGCACACACATCACCTTAATTCCAGGTAACATAAGGCCTGTGCTTTTGGCTATCTTCCCCTCTGGCCTCATACTAAGACTTTTCAGCAGGATGTTTTGAAGAAATATCGAGATTGGTGTTACCAGCAGCCTGCCTTTAGTTTTGTTATTTCTCTTTTGCACAGCACAGATGAGACTCGGTGAGTGGTCAAAGTGCACAGGGAGGCACCGTCACTGCCCGACAGGAGGAGGCTGAGGTGCCAGGTGGATGGTGGGAGGGCTGCAGAGGGATAAAGAGAGGCGCCCAGAAACATCAAAGCTGGGAATACAGCCTATGTCTCTTGGTCTCAGAACAGTGCTATCTGACAGAAAAAAAGCTGTCATGGGGGGAAAAAAATCATTAAGAACATGTCTCTTGCTGACAACAGTCTGCCTGAGGTTAAAGACAGAAAGCAGATGCTGTTAGACGCCTTCCCAAGGGTTATTTTTAAGGTTACTCCTGCTCGCTAGATAGAGACAACAAGATGACATGAGGGAAAAAGTAAGGGAGACACCAACGCCTGCTTCATGCGTGTGCCAGCGGCAGGAGGGCAGCGGGAAGAGGCAGCCCTGCAGCCTCCGGAGGGTGCCAGGTGCCCGCCACCAGCCTGGCCACCGCGCCAGGAGAGGTGCAGAGGTGCCAGGCGCTGCGGGCTGGGGCTGGCAGGGCTGTGAGCCAGCTGAACACGGGCACCAGGCGCCTGGCAGCAAAAATGGGGCCATTTAAACAAAACAAAACAAAAAACAATGGCTGTAGTAGGATTCAGCAAAATGTGAATAACGATGTGAACAAAAGACACAACTCCTTTTGGAGGATTTCCTAAGTGGGTTTTGCCTTGCAGGGAACTTGCCACAGCCAGAACACTCAGAGTGCACCACGGTTTCCTTGGACACAGCATTTTCTCTAAAAGGTTCGTGAGGGAGTTGCTCAGTTCTCACCATTTGGTTACTAGTGAAGCAGTGTGTGCTGAAAACGCGGTGGGTGTTTCCACCACAGGTCTTTTGCTGCCCTCCAGAGAACATCCAGCTGAGTACTGTGGGAGCTGTGGGGCTGCCCTTCCGTCTAAGCAAGTTGTGAGAAACTTATACATCAAGACCTTGGTTATTTCTAACTTCCATACTCTGCATTTTGAGATAAAAACAAAGGTTTTGGCCAACTTTACTCTATTTTGCTTCAAGATGGCTTTGGCAGTAAGCCTGTTCTAAAAGGAGCCCCACAACTGTGTTTTAACACAGCAAGCATTGAGTTACCTCCAGATCCACTTCTCTCAACTCTTTCTAGCAGCTGCTGTCAAATGCTACCTTATATATGCATACTTCACTTTATTGCATATTAATAATGCATGTGTTGTTTTTATTAATATTAATATTCCACTCGCAAATGTAGCTTTACTAAATTTTCAATTTGTATAACAATGGCCGTACACGTTAATACACCTGTGACTGCGAATACCTTTTAGATGGACAGTTGCCCATTAGCTTCTTAAACAAGCAATAGCGTCACCTCATTACCTTATACAAGAAGACATCGAAGGTTCAATTCCCAAGACAGAAATCTTCATTTTCTTTGTTTTGTCTGGCAGTTCCCTGCACAATAAGATACATAGCAGGAGTTGTAATTGTAAGGGAAGAGGTAATGCAAAGTTTCCTGTTTGTTGTTCTTTTTTTCACTGAAAATTTCCAGACTTTTCATTTCAAACTGCTGCACAAAGATGTCTGAGATCTCACTCATAATATAGATTGTCACATTTTCTGCCAATTTTATACTTATAAGCCAGAAGGAAATTGGCATTAGACACAGCTTTGTTTGTTTATTTTTTATCTAAAAGTGTCAATAAAATATTATAACCTATATCTGAGAAATGTCTCCCTGCTGCCCACGTGCAACATTTTGCTCGCTGCTTCCAGGCAAATCCTTTGTGCCAGGATGCATTTCCACATGGTAGGTACTGCGGGAATCACCTGATGAGCAGCTTTGCCATTCCTGCCATTCCTTTGTTGCCTTATGCCCTCAAAGAACTTTGCTTAAGCCGAGAATTCAAAGTTATTAATTGTCACCGTGCTGACTTTTTTTGGCTGCCTTGAGCTTATGTCACTTATTACAATATATAATGCATCGCAGCTGTGAAATGGGGCACCATAGCAACAAGGGCATGTGGGAGATGGCTATTAAACCAGAAAGGTAGGTGTGACAGAAGGCCTGGGGTTTGTCAATAATTCATGCTTTATGGCAAGAGGAAATTGATAAAAGGCATTTAAAAAGAGGTAAATCTATTATTTTTCTGTGATCACGTAGCACATCCTTCATGAAGATGTGAACTAACACCTCTACTAAAAGGTAAAGGACACACAATTCAGAGGGTGATCACTCAGATCTCCATTTCCTCACTGTTTCCCACAAATCAAAATGAAATACTGTCCTTGAAGGCAAGAAAGGATGAGAAGCTTCCGAGAAAAAGAAGGGACAAGAGCCAACACTATAGGGACAGAACCGTTTAGCATTCTGTGCGTAACTTTGCACCGATGCCGCAATGCCGCCCTCGTAATGCACACAACTAATCGGCCTAGCAGGAGGCAGGAAAAGTTTCTGGGAACCAGGTTCTGGACACACAGGAGCTCCTTATCACCCTCCCTGTTACTAAGTACCCTTTAAAGCCATGAGATGGATGCACCTGCATTTCTGATACAAGCGTTTCTTGTTTTCTCCTTGCACCCATTCAACCTGGTTCCTAAGACAACTGCTGCTTCTCAACAGATGGGAAACCCTCAGCCTCCACAGAGAACAATTGCAGAGTAAGGACTGGGGGATTGGTGGCTTTGTTTTGAGTGAAACTGAGACAGCTTGCTTTTTTCCTATCATTAAAATATACCGCAAAGGGGCAGAGCTTATGAGCAGAAAAGACACGGGATGCAGGACAGTGTGCGGGTGCAGCCGCAGCAAGCACCAGCCCCGAGCGGTTCCTGCACAGAGCCCTCGGCTGCAGACCTCGCAGTTGCTGCAGGTTTCTGTAACGTTCCCTGCATTGTATGTGCTTGTTGAAGTGTTGTTGATGCTTTTCTATCCAGAAAGAGAAAAAAAAATCTCCATCCTAGGAGAAAAATCAGTTTCCAGGATACCAATGTCATCAGCAGCCAGGACAAGCTACTTGTTCTCCTCATCAGCTTTTGTGGGAGCAAAAGCACCTAACCACTTGCCAACATACAGTACGTGGCCAGAAGATTAGCTGTCGTGCAAAAAGGAATTAATCATGAGCAGCGCTGCTGAAAATGATGGAAATATTTAGGTGAACAAATACTATCACAGAAGAAGATAGCCTAGGTTAATAGCAAAGAAGGAAAACTAGTGAAAAAGAAATAAGTGAAAATATTGAAGAAATGAAAAATTCACGATTAAGTGCTAAGAGAATTTTGTAGTCAACTTATAGTCATAGGAACTCCTGTTTTGGCCAGCAGGTCTATAGCTCTTCCCTAAAAGGAAAGACGGGGCAAGAGAAAGTAAGAATAAGACAATTAAGCAAGGACTCTTTTCATCAAAAACTCGGGAATAGATGCCTTGGCTACAATGCATTTCCATTCCGGTTTAGATTGATGTATTTATCCAGCAAAATCTAGAAGCTTTTCTGAGGTGATGTTGCCAGTGGTGGCCTGCAGAAGATTCTGAAAAACACTAAGGGAGACAGGGAAAGGAAAAGTCATCCTAAAATTAGATTGTTTGCTCGAGTGTATCCAAATGAGATTATGGTGTGAAAACCTACATATGTTCATCTTTCAATGCACCACTAAGTAAAGAAAAATGCAAGATTTGCAATATAAAACTAACAAGATAAACAACTGCTGTAAAACAAAGGCATCTTCCTCAAAGCCATCAGTCTATGGTATCTGGAAATCCCTTTTGCTTTGATATTTGTTCAGTTTGGTATAATTTTACTAACGGTGAAGAATGAGATCTTCATTATAATCCACTACTACAAAAAATCTAATCTACTGATCTAATGTAGAATATAAATCTTTATTATAATCTGCACGGTCAAGCAGCTCAGATCTCTCTCATCTCAGCACCCTCTCTGGACCCACTTCCTTGTTATACACGAAGGAGCTGGAATATTGCAGGTGGTTTTAACGATGGAGGAACCACACAATGATGCGACATCACGAGGTGTATCTTAAACTGACTTCTGTGACTGAACACACCAACATTTCCTAGCTCTCAAAGATCAGGTATTTCCTGTGACTATTACAGATAGTATTATAGGGAGTTAGAGAAAGAAAGGCATCGGTTTCATAGCCCTGATGATGTTCAGTGCAGGTATCTGTTTTCTGCAGTTCAATGCTGCCAAATATTCAGTGTGGGGAAGGGGACAGGCTTCAGGGGAAAAAGAAAGAGAAAAATCTTAGATGTATGTGGAGTCAGCAAGAAACTCCATCTATAACTGAATTAAAAAATGAATTGACCCAGGTGACCCAGGTCCGGAGCAGTTTCATTAGTTGTGCGTGTGCAGTAGCTCCCTCTGGGACCAAGGGAGACCTGTTCCTCTGCATTTACGTGTGGCCTCAGCCAGCATGAAGGTGAACAGATTGTGCTTTAGCATGTGGCACCATTAAGCCTGTGTAAGAACATTTCTGTGCAGCTTTATCTTAGGTAGCCTACAAAGGCTTGCTTTTAAAGTTGTACATGAAGTTACATTGAGATTTTACATTTTGCTTTTACATTTGCTGAATTTAAGCAATGGATCTCTCTTCTCCCTTTACCTTGTGTCCCATTCCCTTCCCAGCAGCCATAAAGACCATCTGGAAATATACCAGTAAAAGATTTCTTCAAAATTGGTCAAATGCATTTGCACAGAAAGCTCCTGCCAGCTTTTTGCGTAATCCTACCATGTCATTCTTATGTGACCGAAAGCTAAGGTATTAATGTCCCTAAGGGGAAGGGATTGATGCTGATGGAACAGAGCTGGCTACAGATAGTGCTGCATTATGGAAGTTCACAACTCGTTCTCTGGGAAAGGCTGCCACGAGCCAGCCTTCCTGGGCTGCATGTGGAAGTCATGGAGGCTTTCAGAAGTAGTGTGCTATAGAGCTCGATGTTGCTGAAAAGCTAGCAGTTGTCTCAAGTGTCTTATTAGTCCCTTGCTTTGTTCTTCTGAAGATCTTAAAGGTTGGAGTAGATGATCTTGGAGGTCTTCTCCAACCCACACAATTCTCTGATTCATAACAGCAAAGCCATCATTCCTTTCTGCACCATGCGGCCAGGGAGTTCTACTTGCAGGTATTTCAGAATGCACAACGTGGCAGACACTCCTTGGAGGAGTAACCCTAGTTTCTTTAAAAGCTCTTTCGCATTTTAAAAGCTACAGAGAAATATATTGTAAGAATTTCCTTATGAATCACAAGAACTTACTGTACTGTGTTCTGACAGAAGGGAAGTCTATGGTAAAATTGTCTCCTTTGCAGTTTTTGTTTCACAATAGAAGTATTTTCTTCCATTTCCCCTTCTGTATGAATTTATTTTTCCCCCATAGCATTTCATGTTCAGCAACAATGCTAATTTACCAGCTATTCTTTGCAGCCCTGTTTAATTCGTCATGTACATGTTTGCATTTAGATTATGCATTTCTACCTTTTTTTAATTGGAACAAATGGCAGTAAAAGCACATTAGATATAATGTTTACATCCAAATATAAATAAGCATGAATTTCACATGCCCTACAACAAGAATAAAATAAAATGCTGCATTTCATCACCTAGTAAGGCCTACAGCGTGAGGCAGAGGGAGCAGATATCCAGCACGTGCACCAGAACCTACAAGGAGTAGGTTGAGGGAAAGCACGATGAAGCTCCATGTCGCCTCCCAGCATGTTGGAGAAGGCCTCCCCAATCTGACTTTTTGCTAAAAAGGCAAACATCACCAGTGGCACCATGAATGTACATGTAGCCCTTCCTTCTCATGGTCACAGGCATCTTAGAGCTAAAACAGCCCAGGGACAGCTGCAGGCATGTCTGGCTCGGACCTTAAGCTACTGAATGACTCTGAATAAAAAATTTAAAAAAAAAAATCAAATGCCAGTTACCCTGCTAGCCAGGTGAAATGACCGCCCATGATAGCTCAGAACGATCTCTGGAAAACGAGAATCCCAATCTCCTGCTTGTTTTCTGATTCTTAATAACCTTTGGTCTCAAACTACACTCATGCCATCTAATGAATATGAATAGGGATAATAACTTCCAGAAGCAGCATAGCAATAAGCCAAATTCTGTGTTATCCATAGAATTATTGGAACTGTTTCCCTGATAATCATCCAAATGCTGGTGCAGGGAAAGACTGAATTCTCTCAGTTATAAGTTTTTCACAGCAGCAAATGCTCAGTATTTAGGACATCAGCTTTAAGACACTTCTTTTTTCCCCCCACACTGGAAAATTCCATAGCAGAGCTTAAAAAAGCTAAATAAAACGAACCTCTTGCTGAATGTAATGGAACAAGTGATGCTTTTTTTTTCTGTCATTTCTTCCTTTCTTTACCTTTGGCAATCTCACTCTTGAAAAGGGCAACTGAAACACCATAACTCTCCAAAGCTGAAAAACTTTCTTCCTCTGAGTTTCGTTTTCGCTGTAGAAAGGGTTTAGAAAAGCTGCAGAGCAGCAAGAAAGTACAAGAGTAAGTAGATAAAAATAACCAATGAGGAAGAATAGATATCACTTACTACACAGAATGTCAAAATAGAAAATTGTCTGTTTCTCTGCCTATGTCTTCCCAGACTTTGCTGGGAGGGAAGCATTAAATATTGAAGCACTTGAAGCTATAATTTGTTTTAATTATCGTGTTGAGAAAGCCACCAAAAACAAAACAAACAAACAAAAAAAACCCCACAAAGAACAAGACAAGAATTACTTACATCAAATACCTCAAAATGGCAACAGCCTCAAGCATTTGAGGGGGAAGGTGAGCGGGGAAGAGATGCGTTTCCCCGCCAGGAGTGAGCCCCGGGGGGCTGTTATCTCCAGCTGCACAAGCGGCCGTGGCTCGCCCCTCTTCTCTCCCAGGGGAAGGGCAGGTGATAAGCACGGATCTGCTGAGCCACGAACCCACACACAGCACTGGTGTGCCATAACTACATCACTTCAAACATCACCAGCCAAAGCAACCAAATATGTGTGCCACTGGCTCTGGGACACGCGGCCAGGGGCTGTGAAAACATGGGTCTGGCGTGCAGGACCTGCTCCTTAGGGCTGCACGCTGGCAGCCTGCAGCAGGTGCCAGGCATGGAGCTGAGCCATGGGGCCTGGCTGCACGCAGCTCCGGGAAGCGACTGCACTGTGAGCAATGCTAAATGCCCCACAGATACAGGTTTCAGAAGCTGTGGAGGAAAAAGGATCCCTGAGGATGCCCAGAGGGAAAAAGCACAAAACAAACTATCCGTGCAGCCGCTTATTTTGAGGTTTAGCTTTTGCTGTTGTGCTGGGAGGTACAAGCAAAGCGAGCGCCAAGGAGCAGATGATAACGAGTTATCTCAGTTCTTGCCTGCATCGTGCATGGGCTCTGAGGGCCGGCTGGAGACACGGCTCACTTCCACCAACACACAGCACTGAAAGGTGAGCAAACTCTGTTTCTGACAGCCCTGAGGATGCCCTAGTCTCCATTTCCTCCCCAGCCCTTACTGCTCGGGGAGGAACAACTCACACTGATGAATAACAAAGAGGAAACAACATTTTCCAGCAGCAGCAGAAGGGTATGAAACCATCTTTTTGCTGCAGTCAATCCTGCACGGGTCTATTAACCTCATCAAAGAGAAGACCCAGCTGTTTAAAATAACAGCACAACAGCTTTTCTGCTGCTTCTGCTCCACCAGCAGCATGAAGCCTCCTAGATGGCTCCCCTTGCAGAGCTCTGGCTCTGAAATGCTCCTAGGGTAATGATCTGCACCTTGGGAATTTGGAAACAGTGTTCTGCTCTTTAGGAAGAAAAAAAAAAAGCATGATATAAGGGCAGAGAAACATAATGGTCGGTTGACATAAAGGAATAGGCAATTTTCACAAAGTTTATCTGCAGCAGATCATAATTTTCAAATGTAAAGCCTATTCAATGAGAGAAGAAATCAAACAGAAATATATTGAAGAGCATATTCCTTGCTTTTTTCCTCAAGAGAAGGGAGGAAAGTACATTAGAGCTGGTTGAACAATTTGTAATGAATAATGTAGCTAGGTTCTACCTTTGCTCTGTGTGTGTATTGTCAGTGAACACTGTTTTTTTCCACTGTTTATTCGTTGTTCAAAAAAATATTTGCCAAACAATTCCTATGCATAATCTGTTCTCAAATACAAAAACACGATCTCAATATGAGCACTTATATTTTAGGAAAAATACCTGAGTGATGCAGGCACGCATGTTATGCATAAGTTGCTCAAAGCAAGGTTTGCATGGTAAATTACCATGGTTTGTCCCAAAGTATAATTCAGTGAACAAGATGACTGAGGCACGCTGAGGAGGGCAAACCAAGAAACCCAGCCAGGAGGGGGCTGGAGAAGCGCCCCAAGCACCAAGCCACTGCTGGTGAGTGAACACAGGGAGACTTCTCACGGCTTTGCAGTTAAGCTCACAATTAAAAGTAAAATAAAATGAAAAATGACTGGCTTGAATTCCATACACCCACAGCTCTGCAGGGCTTTTCTCTAAGAATATAAAGTACCTCCTATGTCCACCACTCTGCTATTTCTCAGGCTTTGCTCCCCCTTTCTGACCCTCAGCAAGTAAATTAGAGTTATTTCTCTCCTCGCTATTGCATTTCAAGTGCAAGCACATTACAGGGCTAATGCATTTACAGCCATCTCCTGAGCTGGACTCTCTTCATTCATACGCTGGCTCCCATTAGTCTCCCAGTAAGCCACAGCCCGCAACCCCTTGGTGCTCAGATCCCAACAAGCTGGGCAATCACCCCCTCCTGCAGCCGGAGACAGGCCCGAGGCATTAGGTGCAATCATATCTTTGGAGGCACTGCTGTGGCTGCAGTGCAGTGAAAAGAGCATCCTAAATTTCCTATATGGGTAATCCTGACAGCTTCTCTCAGGGACTGTGATCTCCAGCCACCACACGGCTATTAGTTTGTTCAGCAACAGGGGCCAAATCTGCCTGAGGTTTATTATTGTTTTATATGTCACCTCTGAAACGTGGCCTAGGACTCTGTTTGTAATGTGGTTTAGGAGAGATGAACAAGAGTAGGCAAAAATTGATGGAAGTAAAAACCCCATTTTCAAGCTTCAGTGTCTACTATTAAGGCTGAAGAAAGGACAGATTGGCTAGTAAAAGCAGCACATCAATTATTTCCTTTTGCTTTTATTATGGAAAATGCTTAGAGGGAAAACAGACATGGCATCACCCTGTATCAGCAGATTTAGCACTTGCTGGAATAGATGAGAGCACCATAAACTCTGATCCTGTTAGAATGAGAGAATGTTTCTCTGCTTCGAGGAAAAGTCAACAAATCTCCCTGGATGTGGCTCTTTTAAGAGACACCACAGGCTTCAGAGATAAATCCCCCATGCTGAACAGCAGCATCACCCAGTCAGAGCCCCAGCGGTGGGAAAGGTCAAGAACAGCAAATAAAAACGCAGTATTCGCTCCCACCCCTGTTTTTATTATTAACAATTAAGAACAGGAACCCTTGATACAACCCTGTCGGAGATGAGTGGAAGGGCAGCACAGAGGTACTGCGGGGGTATAGAAGGGGTTAGTGTCATTGCAACCCAGCGTGCACCGAGCTTTGCGTCGGGACGTGTAATGGAGTGCTTTGTGCTACACCAACTTGATTTGCTAGAGAAAGTCATCAACGTGGGTGACAATTCAGTTCGCAAAAAAAGATGATTTTGTATTTAGAAGACAAAGCATTGTGGGATGAAAGCAGAGGTAGGTGCCAATACCAGACTGTTTTTCGTAAAGCTGCTGGGATGCGTGGGGAAATTGGCTCAAATGCACATTTCATTCAGTCCCTGATTTACTGCTGTTAGTCTTCGTTCTTCCAGCAACTCAAAATATGCTGAAGTAGAAATAGAGTTTAATCTAATCTAAGAGGAGTTCCACTCTTTACTACAGCAGGCTCGCACAGACATGGGCGTCACCCTAACTCAATTATTTTTTGCTTCTTGTCTTCAGCTATGCTGGCCTTTGCTGCTCAGTCAATGAAAGCTGTTATACAGCTGACAGGAAATTTCCCAGTTGAAGAATATGCTGAGTGCCAGCTGAAACTTGCTGAGTGCCATTTCATCAAGCAGCCACCGTGCCTCTTTACAGTGTAAGTGATAGACTCAGGCACGAGACCTCTGAGGCCCACAGCTGCCTTGGCCCTGAATGTTGTTTGCCTGCTCTTAAAGCATCTTGTCCTACGTGCCAGGTATTATTCAAGAAGCCTTTTGAAATTAAGCTCTCTTCTGGGTTGTAGAGGTGTGCTTTCATTTGTATTTTTTAACGTGGATATCACCTTGCTTTTTTAGTATGGTGAGGACATGGAGGTCCGTTGGCAATCCCCACTTTACCATAAATTCTGAGATTTGAGACTTAGCACATGGCGCCCACCCGAGGCACGCAGAGCAATGGCAGAGCTGGAGACGCGTTTAGGACAAGTCAGGTTCCCAAAGCTCACTTCAGGGAAGTTAGGAAGTTACGTACCTAAGAACTCCTTGCTTTTGAAAAAACTTCCTTGGGCATATAACTGGGCAAGCAATGTCATTTGTAGAGCAGAGACACCCCTATGCCTTTGTCACTCAGAAACTATTTAAATCAAGTGTACGCAGCTTTCTGCTGAAGGCTGAGGCACAACAGATGACCACTGGATATGAAATTAAACTGTTCTCGGCTGTTACTTTTTTTTTTTTTTTTTTTTTTAATGTGTTCACCTCCCCTATTACCTCACTCCCCCAGATGCAAATGCCAACTGTGCCCAGACACCAGAAATTAACACTTTGTCTGTACACACCTCCCAGCTTTAGGGCTGACCTGTGCGTGTTACTGAACTAAGCCACTTGCACATCTGCTGGGTTCTGTCTGCACTTCCAAGAACTGCAGCAACGTTTTCCAGTCCCCATTCGTCTCTGAGAACACTCCCTAGACAGGCTCCAAAAGGTAGAGCTGCTGTGCCCTGAGGTAACAATGTTGTCAGAGAGTGAATTTTTGGCATAACTTTCAAAGGCTATAAACCATTTCATAGACTAACGACTCCAGATTGCACTGGCGTTAGGAGAACAGCCCACAGGAAAGTTGAAAAGGTGGCTTTTAGGCATTTGTTTATATTCTAAACTTGATTTACCCCTCACTGGTCAGTCATAAGCCATTTACATTTCTCATTTAAAACAGAGCAGCTACAAATCCGTCTGTTATCTAAGCTTGTCAGAAATGAAGCTTAGATTGTTTCTTGCATTTCTTTTATCGTGCTAGTTCAAGTGCATGCCACGCATGAAAGCTTGGTCTCTGCGTTCTTCTAGCCAGAAGCTTTTAATCCTCTTAATGAGCGACTTACCCATCTTACTTAGTCTGGTCAGATACAAAATCATCTGTGCAGCCAAAGAATTACAAGTATGGAGCAACACTGCATGAAATTACCTCAAGGATCTCCATATGGCTCCTGCTATCTGCAAGACTATCCTACCTAATAAACCCAGGGGATTCAGGTAACATATTTACAAACCCTACTCATCGATTTTTGCCTCTTTTCCTCTCCTCATTAAACAAGACAGGTTCTCAATTTAAAGTCACCAGTTAACAGCTAAAAGCAACTTTTATAGGTTCTGTAGCAAGTAGGAGTGACAAAAACACCTCCTCTATCACTTCCTGTACGTCAATAAAATATAACGTGATGAACCATCTGCTGCTCGTATACTGGAGAAAGGCTGAACAACACATCAGAACTCATCTCGTCTTTTCTGGGTTGTCTTCATGAGTTAAACGTAACCCTCCCACCATCTACATGGCAGAGCTTCTGACGTAGCTTTGGGGTAGCAGAAGGTACTCCACACACTAACCACCTTCCCTGCTTCCATTCTCACTACAACCAGCTCACAGTGACTGAAAACACAAATTTAATTACCAAAAACACCGTTTATGAATTTCTTACAATTCTCCACAAAGGACTAGCTGTTCAACACTGTCAACAAGGCAAAAGCAGTGAAGGTATGGCATTAATGGTCAACCCGTGCATCTGGGATGCTCACATCTAGAAGAAAAACCTGAATATAAGTCAGGGTACTTGCACACCAGATGTAGGGTGGATGGGGAGCTGAATGCCCCCCAACAAAGTTGTAGGAAATGCATGAACTTGGCAGGGGTACGCATGGGGAGGCACACACCACAGGGCAGAGACAAGACAGCCCAGCCTCCTGTGTGGCTCCTGAGTGCTGAGGAAAAGCCGTGCAGGAGGGCAGTGGGACACCAGAGTCAAAGTTAAGGCTAACACCCATCCCAGATGTGCACTTGCCTCACTAAGTGTGGAAGCAGTGCAGCCTCTTGCTGCGACAGCAGCCACCTTCCAGAAGCTGTCCTGGCCCAGCCCAGGGAAAGCTCCCGGCAGCTGCTATACATGCATGTGTGGTTAATTACTCCTTGCCTCTCCACCTCCCAGCGGGCTCTGCAGAGAATACAAGGTCCACAGAGAAAACTGATAGTGTTACAAATCGTTATGGAAAATACTATCTGTGCCCTTCTGCTGGTGTGAAGGCAAAAAAAATGGAGATGATACTCTTCATTCCTTCTATCATCTGAAGAATAAAAAGGGGGAGAGGACACCTGAAAAAATAAAGACCTTTGATATAAAAGTAGGTCTTAAGTTGTCCTAGATTACTCAGCAGTTTAAAAGAAAATTTTATTTAATTAAGCCTTGCTTGAAATAGAATCAACTTTAAATCAGCCAGATTCATGGAACATCAACAGTTTAATTTCTGGGTACTATTAAATAATTACTACATATCTTCTGATATTAGTTTAAGCTGAAATCTAATTTCCTTAGTCATGATGGACAAAGGTTCAAACATTAGCATCAATGTATCTGTTATTTCTACAATCATTTTTGTGAATAGTCACTGACAAACAGCTTAGACCTGGTACGTCAGTCTTACCTTGCTCTGACGTTCTGGCTTCACCTGCAATTCAAACAGAAGAGAAGGAGCATTAATGCAGCAGGACGAACAGCAGCACACATCCCCTCTCACCAACTGACCAATTCAGCCAACTGCTTCGACAGGAAAGGGAAATCCCTGCTGGTGTAAATATCATAAGACAGTTTTTGGTGTCGTTGTTTGTTTGTTTTCTTTTTTCCTTTCTCCCCAGTTTCATCTTGTGCATGTCAATGGCATGTTTTAGGTGGAGGTAGCCTGTTAAATGTCCAGTAAAGCCACAGCTTTCTAGAAGGAGAGATGCCCATACTGTTCTCTTCCAGACATTTCTCATAGCAATTCTTTATTTCCTCCTTCATATATAAAGCTAAAATATTTAAAATATTTTTACTTCAAGTGTTTTTATTTTTGGAACATAAAACAGAGGGACTACTACATTTCTAAGAGTTTCCATTCAAAGTTCACTGTTTGAGGTCTTCTAGGGCTGCTTGGAACTGGGATGGCAGAAGGCTTTTAGATGCATCACAACTTTATGCACTGTCAGAAACCAAGTGATTAATGTGGCTTTTAACTCTTCATCTCTGAACTAAGGTCTCCCAGAAAACAGATTAATTCACAGGTTTAAGAACAGGAAGGTTTCTAAAATAAATTGTTGTCCATATGGAAACTGATAAATAGCAAATTCTTCCAAACCCATTTGAATGTTCTTCAGACCACTACGGCATACACAACACAGCCCGGTTTCTGCATCGGATTTGCCTAGGCTCAGCCCGATGAGCTCACGCGAGCTAATGAAGCTGCCTGAGGAAGGCAGCTTGCTGCCACTGCGTCCTACAGCAGCTGGGAAGTTTTTACACCTCAAAGTGCGAAGTGCCCCCACAGCTGGCAGCATTCCCGTTCTCATGGAACAAAGGTTTCACATTAACACGAGGTAGTTGCCCCTTAAAATAATGCAGACCCAATCTATCAAGGTGGTAAATCAAAAGCACTGGCAGCCCGGTGTCACCTTTTTATAGCGAGGTGGCTGCTGCCAACAGACCTGGCATTATCCTTGAGCTTAGAGCTGCTCTGAGCAAGACCATGACCCCAGACTATTTTCTGTGTGCCAAGGGTAGGATGGCTTCTTCCTCGCTCTTACGTATGCCTGTTTAACGTCAGACCCTGCCTTTAAGCTAATTAATCAATCCAGCCAAGGGACGTTGATCTGATGCCTGACGCTGACCTCCAGTTTGGAGCAGAGCAGCTCCCCGTACCAGCTCTGGTGACCCCCAACAACCCACCTGGCACCCTGTGACACCTCCGGGTGGCACTGCCACCACTGACACCTCCCCAGCCTGCTGCCCACCTCCCCGTGGGGGGCTGCAGGGTGTCCCGAGGGCTGTCGCTTGCTTCTCTTCAGCGCAGGGACAGGGCTTGCTGCTTCTCTGCAGCCATACCAGAGGCTCTGCTGGCCACTGGGACTCGCTTCTGTGCAGAGTTCTTGCTTTGCAAAAGCCAGGCATTCTTTGCCAGACAGCTGGCAGCTTGGTCCCTCTCAGGAGCTGCCTGTGAGGGTCTTTCAGCTGCATCCCTCCCATCATTTTGACTGGCCGTAGGAGAGAAGCAATATTTAAGCTGACAAAACGTGAGCTGTCAGACACCCTGAGGGAACCATGTCACTGTTGACAGGGTCTCCTGCCATGCCGTAGCAATAACAGAAATTGACTCATTTTGAATAATTAACCTGTGAAATTGCTTTGCTGGGAAAACCTCTTTTCAAGACTTCCATCTTACTGAATGAAAAATAACTGGGGGGAGCGACCCCCTCTCCCCAGAGCCACCCCTCTTGTCTGGGAGCGCCCTGCCAGGCAGCAGGGGTCCCACCGCGGTGACACCCCCAGGGCATCGCCATGGGGGCTCTGCATGGAAGCTGGGCTGGCATCCCACGGCCAGAATTGTCTGAAGGTGCAACACGCTGCCCGTGCTTTTGCAGGGCAGAATCCCATTCTGCTTTCCCCTTTGCCACCAGCGCTGTTTTGCCCGAGCCATTCCTTCACTGCACGTCCTGCTGCTGCTCATCTCTATTTTAGACGGTTGCTTTTTTCCACCGTCACCCCCATCACGTACATCCATGCCCAAGCCATATAATTTGGGATTAATTGTTCCACTCCTGGTAAATGTCATCGACTTTTGGCTCATTGGCTCATTTCTTCTTTAACATTTTTTATTTAAGGGCTAAGTAAATGGTAATAGCCAAATAAAGCTTTACCCTATACATAAAGGGCACCCTCCTTTTTGAACCCTGAGGACAGTCTTATACCAAAGCATTTCAGTGCAATTTAGGCAAATGCATGAATTAGCATATATTTTATTTCTGAGCCCAGTGGTTACTTTTCATCCATCATTACCCATTTCTTACTTTTACAGCCTTGCAAAGGAGGAAAAAAGAAATCAGATTGCTTTCCTAAGAAACAACATCCTTACAGAACAGCAAGAAGCCATCTGAAGCTCTCCCTGGGCAAAGTTTGTACTTTGCAGAATTGGCAGGTGCACGCAAGGAATGTGACACCAAGAGCAGTGTTTGTAACGTGCCAGAGCCCTGGCTTGACAGCCAACCGCTGCCTCAGCCATCAGCATCGCTGCCCGCTCTGCTCATACTCACGGGCAGCTTTGACACTCATCTGCAGCGCCCTGACCTCCTCTGCAGTTTGCATTTGGCACACCTATGGTGCTCGTGAAGCAAAGGCAGAGAACAAGCAGCAGAGGCAGGGTTTCTGACCAGGGTCTGACAACCACTGCTTTAAAGCGAGTTGCTTCAGGCTTAATACTGGTCTTTTCCAGAAAAGCGTCTATGAGCAAACACAGGCAGTGAAGCAAACCTGACCCTGGTCTCAAGCAGGGCAGGGCATGGAAAATCAGTCCCAGCAGAGCCTGGTGCAGGGGAGGGGGCAGGAGGGGCTGCCCTGAAAACAGCATCCGAGTGATCCGGCAATGACCGTGCTGGTGCTCAGGCCTTAAAAGGATCGCACAACGCTCTTTGTGGTTGTCCAGTTCAGACAAAAGAAAGTTAATTAAAGTCTGCTGTTGGTATGCCACGGAGCTGTGTGCCAAGTGATACGCAGCTTACCCCAGGAAGGTGGGAACGACAGATAGCAGCGCTTATGCTTTCAGGCTTCAACACTAATCCAAACTACAGCACTATTATTGTCAAAAAAATAACATTAGAAAAGGATACAGAGCCCAGAGCACAGAAGCCGGTGAGTTTGCTCACCCACACAAGCACTCTCCCAGGACAGGCAGCTTGGCACCATGCTGCTGCCCCAGGCCTGGGAGCTGGCCAAATGCTTGCAAGGGCTCTTAGATGAGTTAGCAAATCAGTCCTGGGAATGCCACGCACCATCAGACCATTACCTCACGACTTCAGTGGAAGCAGAGGACACTCAGACCTGCTTGGATCTACTTACCAGGCCTAGAGATCAACCTCAGTATCTGTATTATGCACTTTGAAGAAGAAACGTGAAAATTTGGGGGGAGGACCAGCTTGTTCACACAGAAAACCTCACATGGATTTGCCTGAAGCAATTTGTGAGTCTACAACAACTGGCCAACTAATTCCAACATATCAAAACAGCAGGAAAACAGCAGGAAGAAAAATAAATAAACCAAGGCAAAACCTTAGAAACGCTGTCTTTCCTTTCCTCATTTTGGGAAAAAAAATGCGTTTTGAAACTCATACAAATTCACTCCTGAACAAACTGCCCTTGCCCCAACAGCAAGTAAAACGTTAATTTGGGGATTAAACTGAATTTGTTAGATATTTACGCTGGCTTTCTCCTTCCACTCCTAGGAAGGACCCAAGCAAACAAACAGAAAACTAACGAGAACACAAAACCAAGAAGACCTAGGAATTTCACTCCCTTTTGAGCTGAATTCTTTGTTCAAGTCACCACCTGTACAAGACAAAGTGACCAAACAACCCAGCCTCACCACCCTCAACAGCATATTTATACACACATGTTTTGTAAGCCAAAAGGAAAAATACCTTTTTTTGCATCAGTCTAGGGAAGAAGGAGAAGAAAAACAAGCTTCTCTGCAGCAGAGCTGAGGGGCCCTCCCCCAAGGTGCTGCTATACGCGGCCTGCCCTGCCAGCTCTGCTCCCTTGGTTGGGTCGCTTGGTGCACCTGAACACCATCAAGGGGGTGGCGCAGACCTGCAAAGCCCACGTCTGAGGGTGGCGTCTCTGTCCCCTGCCTCCCCATCCCTCCCAGCTGCTCTCGTGCTGCACAGTGGTGCAATGTGAAGTGTAAAGCGCTCCCCTGGCTGACACCGTGTGAAGAGCATTGTGTTTGCAGAGCAAGGCGGGCGCTGCTGTGCTTTATGCTCCTTTGGAGTCTAACCTGCCAGCCTTCTCTTACACACAGACATGGAAGGGCTCCTGAAAATGGAACAGAGGTTTATAAAAATAGATCACTTGTACATCTGCTCTAGAGCTCTTACTGTGCTGTGAAATTATACCCACACTATGTTTTGTGATTTCAAAGGCTATGCAATTACTTTTCCTTGGAAAGTACAAAACCCTGAGACAAGTGGATCTCTTGAAAATTCATGTCTTTCTTGTGTACTGCTTTTTTTTTCTTTTCCCATAATTAATAATTATTTAAACATGGGGTTCTGTTCAGTCTGACACTCCTGGAAAATTGCTGAGTCTGTTTTGAAGACATCAGTATAAAAGAAACAAAAAAGAAAAATGAAGAAAGCTCATACTATTTACCTTCCTCACCTACAGAGCTGTGGGCACATCAATCCACTGCTATTTGTTTGTTTCTATTTACCACAGGACTTCTACATTTTAGATATCACCAAAAAATAATTTTAAAAGACTTTTTTTAATGTGCTTCTGGTTTTTTCTAAGTGGGGAATGTGACTTACATTTTTGAAGATATGAAGAGTGGAAAATGCCTCAGCACTAAAAACCCAGTGGAAATTATTTTAAAGCAGATAATTTCCATAAAACATTTAGATACATTTCACAACTAAATGAACTGCTGATGAGAGAGATATTTTTTTTTTTTTTGTATTATGTGATGGCAGAATCCTGCAATCCTTGTTCAACCATGACTCTCACTGAAATTTAGGAAAAATTTGTCTGAGTCAAGACAGCAGGATTCAGACTCAGTGATTTTTGTGCAAGGCCCTACGGCCAAATTTGTACTTGATTTAAGTCAGGCCAGCAGAACTGAAATCAATAAAATGCCATTGATTTATATCAGCTCTTACTTATTGCTATAGTACCCATGTTTATTTCTGCTCCCCCGTTGTAATCATTCTCCACCAGTCATTAACCACACATACATAGAAGCTATCGCACGGCACCAGCTAACTGCCTGCTCTTTGGAAAACTCCACGTCAGATTTCCCTCATTTGCAAGACCTTGATCTCACTAATGCTGGTGAAAATAAGGATTTCTACAACTCAGCCCCATGCTGTTCCTTTGGGATTAATGAGAAAAAAATGAGGACTGAAACACAGCAAAGATTTCAGCTACTGCGAGCACTGCCATTTGCGTTGCTTTGAGGCGTGACATGCAGGGAATTTTGGGGTTGGTTCTTTCTGGGTTATTTTACTCTGGTAATTTCAGTTCGATTCAATAATGCGAAACCTCCTAGTGCGGTTTCTAAGCAGATTCTCTGTCATTTCCTTCTGGGTTGCTTTAACTTTTTTCCTTTTGTTGTTCCACAGAGATGCTCAAAACTCCCATTTGCGCCAAAATGTCCCATTTCTGTTATTTATTCAAAGTGGCAAATAATGACACTGCCCAGAGACAGAATGGGATGCCTGGGCTGTGCCCACATGAACGGTTTGCTGCAGAGCAGTGGGGCAGCTGTGAAGTGGATCCCCTGACTGCCGTTTGGTTCGGGTCACAGAGTGATTTGGGACAATGGAAGTCTGAGCTCAGGAAGGGCTTTCCCCTTGTTTTCTAACCAGTTGTAGTTAAAACAAAATTACAGTCCTCTAGGTGCACGTCAATACGTGTGGTTTGAGTCTGATGAATTAAGTCAGCGTAAGGATGGTGCAGTCCAGCAGTTTGTCCAGCAGCCACTGCTCGCCAGGATTTTGGACCTGATTGAAATTCCATTGAGGTTACCTTGATTTCATTGAATTTATCATTGATTTCAACTCAGTTTGAATCAAGGCATTCGTTACTGCCTTGAGATTTAATTGAGTTAAGTTACCATGTATTGATACTTCAAAAATTGAGAAACTTAGAGGAATGCCATCTGAGCAGTACAAAGCTGGGCTGCTCTTTGTTCTTATTCAGATACACAGCCAATCTTTTTAAGAAACTTCATTGATGTGCTTGCCTTATTACCATCTTGAGGCAAGGAATACAATGTACTAAGATAGGTTGATTGAAATCTATTGATTTCTTTGTATGTCCACATCTGTAATGTGTTAGGGTAAGAATAGGCATATGTGGATATTTTCACTACCATCCACATTAAATTGGCTTTTAAAATTATCTCTCTCTTGTAAATGTCAAAACTTTACAGCTACTAAGGTTAATTTAAATGTAAAAAATTCTGGGTGAAATTTTGTAGTTTGGTAACATTTGCCCCAAATTGAAAGAAAGTCATATAATCTTAATTTAAAGATCCGATGCCTGAACTCGCTGTCCCAGAGACTGTGCATGTTGACAGATTGCTCTTATCAGTGTTCTCCAAACAAATGATCTAGGTAACCAGAGTTAGATAAAAACGTGGAAACTTAAATGAGGCCACTCCTCCAGCTGTCTAAATAGGTTTTCTATTTGCAATGATAGGAAATCCCAACTAACCAACCTGCACACCTATTTCCTATGACACTTCACATGCATGGTCTCACTGAAGCAGTAGAACATGCTGATACCAGTCACTTAAGAGAGTGCCACATGAATTTCCCTGCACAAGTTCCTGTACTAGTCTAGTAATCATTCCTCAAGGCTTCCTAGCTCTGCTGCCATATGCTTATTTGCAGGGAAGAAGAGGAGAGTTGAATTTGGTAGTCACTATTTGGTTCCTTTGTAGAAGAATCCTGCACTGAAACAAATGAGCATACACAGCCAATGGTCACGATGGTACAGCTGCGTGCCCCCCGCCACATGGGGCTGACATCTTTGCTGAGTCACTCACCACGATGGGACTTCATTCATTGAAAAAAACAGCTTAGCTATCACTCGTTTTGTTACAGTTTGTATTGCATTTTTAATCTGCAATGACTTCTGTGTCACCACCCTGTCTCATCACTTTAGCTGTTAGATCCCTCTTGAATTCCTTAAAATCCTTCTTACAAAACAAAATAAATCACAGCGTATGGCTGGGAAATGAACCTACAACACTCATCCTTGCAACCCGTGGCAGAAATACCTGTTCCAAACACCCTGCGTAATCCTGAGTGCTCAGCATGGAAAGTCTCAGAAAGGTGTGCGGACAACAGCTAGCACTCGAACAGAGGGAATGAGAAGGAGCAATGCTACTGCAGCAGGATGTCAGCCCACACAAGAGGATGCATCAACAGAAGGACCCAATACGTCGGTGTATTGATCAGCATTTGTCTGAAACAGGGAATATCAGCTGTGTAAAAAGGGACTACTCCTGAAAAGCCACAACAGGTAGGCTGCCTAGATGGATCAAATTCACTGAAGAGAAGGGGGGAAAAGTCACTGGATGTCACCTCTCTGCAGAAATCCAGCTGAGGGAGCGCAGTGCTCCATCTGGCAGAAAAGTAGTCAGACCTACAGAGGAGGAATTTTGCTGTGATCACTTGGGAGAAGCTGAGACATACATCTAAATATGAAAAGCCTTTCATGAGAAAGATGAAATTTAATTTCTTGCTTCTCTTTCCCATTTATTTTTTCCTTCCTTTCTCATGGGGGTGATTTTCTTCATCATTACTGGCTGGTCTGAAAGTAGTGAAATATCTAGAGTCTTCCAATTTTATCCCTAAGGGTCATGCCATCTCAAAAGGCACTTTATTATCATGATAGGTAACTTTATTTTGTCATTTGTTTAGCTCTAATTGTGATATGCGTCTTATTTATTTTTTTAATTCTCTTTTTACGTTTCCTTGTGCATGCTTGAGGTGACCTAAATGCTTCCCATTTGTCATTGCTTTGTTCCTGCTCTGCAGCAGAATAAGAATTGGAGAACATCACATCCTCCCTAAGATGTTCTGCTCATTTTTTTTCTGTGATGTATTCTGAGTGTGCCCTTTCCTTTGTCGTATGCGGTGCTTTCTTGCAGCAACTTTTAACAATTGTGATTGATTTCTTGGCTTTCTAACCACAGACTAAAACTTCTTTAGTTTTCCAGCTGCCACAGTCCTTCAGTTTCTGTATCTTGACATTTTCTCTAGGAATTTGCTAAATGATTCTCAAGAAACCCACATTTTGAAAGATCTTCTAAATCTATCTTTGTCCACATATGTGACAATAAAACATTCAGACAGTAAACAAAGCCTTAATTCAGAATTCTCCATAAATATTAAGTAAATGTAAATCCTTCTGCCTTTCATATTGCTAGAGACAAATATGGTAACTGCAAACACAGAAAGCAAATACTTGGCTTCACCTGAAATAACACTGCTAGCATCTCATATCTTTAGTCAGATCATTAGTTCATCTTCTTACATAAAACCTTGGGAACAAATAGGTGTTGGTCACCAGGCTTTATGATGTCGCACAGAACATTACAACTGCAACACCTCCTTGTAGTCACCATACTGTGATGATGATGTTATGATATTGTGGTTTCGAGGCAGTTACCTAGGCATATGCAAAATCCTGCAAGATTACGGTCTTCTGAGTGTGCCTTGCAGATGCACAATGCCCAGGTGCTGGCAATGCTTCACTCACTGGGTTATAAAACTCTGGAATTCAATGGGTTTGGAGAACAGCAAAGGAAGAGCTATTTGCTGCTGGCAATGAGAATGGACTAAGGGAGCAAAAATCTCTTAAATGCAAGGCATCAGGTCCAGAAGAGACAATGAAATGTGGTATTGGTTGACTGAAGAAATGCAACTGGTACTTTGCATGGTGCTCAGTTCGAGGTTGACTTTAAAAGATAAAGTGAAGGATTTAACTGCACTTGGCAGCCTTATCTGATGCATGTACAAGTGGATCAATGTGCTTTCTTTTCCCAACACCATGTAAATCTCAATAGCAGTTGGATGAATAAGCAGAAGGGAAGACCTGAAAATCGGTTTCTCAGTGACCTGGGATCTCCAGGACTTTTGTTCTTCTTTTTGTTTTTAGTGTTATTCAATATAGCCTATTTGGAAATTAACTCTCAGTTAAATTTGATCCTTTTTGAACTGTGAGCTTGATTTCAAAGCATAATAGCTCATTTAAAACTAACACTTGCACATTCACTTCTCTGCAACCAGTTGAACCTAAATATGCATACACCCAACACTCACAAACTGAGCTGAAATTTACACTGTATATACATACACAGCGAGCATTTCCTCACTTAAGACACTATGATTTAAACAAGAAAGACAAACAATAGAGTGAGAGTATGCTTTCTGACACAGTGATAGGGAGAAGTAAACCTGGAGAATTAGGCAAATTCCTAATTACTGCAACAGAAACCTCTGGAAAAGCTAAGATGATTCAGCGCTTAGTTGATTCACCCAAGGAATATATTTCCTACTCAGCCCTGACTTTTTTCTTCACTCCTTGGCTTTGGAATCCCCCTGAAATAGGAGGAGATTGAATGAAGGAAAAAAAAATGTTAGAAAATTGAGAAATGTAAAAGTAACACTTTTTATTGGTCAAACTATAATTATTATTATTTTCTTCATCAGCTGAAGTATCAGGCAGACACAGAAAAACCTCAGGCAAGACTCAGTTCAAATTTTGCGTAAGTTCTAAGCACAGGTTGGAGCTGGTCCCTGTTTTACTGAAATGATTTCATAGACTACGATGCATTGACAGCTAATCACCTAGCATGCCAGGTGAGGTGAAGGATGAGTGACGTCCCTCCTGTCCTGACCCTGGTCAGAAATGCTACATGCAGTGTACATGTGTCTCAGAAGTCTTTGGTCCCCATGCCTCCTTCTTCCACCAAGCTGCTATATCGCTCTGCTGCAACATATGTGAACAAGAACTGGCATAGAAAAGCACGTCTGGGAGAGGAAAGGAGAAAGAGAGCAACTGCATCTGCATTGCCATGTAACCTCACATGGCTGGCAGAGAGCACTGAAATCAGGGTTGAAACTGCCTAAAGACATGATGGCAACTACGGTAACATGGAGAAACAAGCCACTGAAGAGAGAAATTTTCCAGTGTAGTCATTATCAGTTATTTCTTAAACACAGCTCAAACTGAACAGAAACGGTATTTAATTTCTGGGAATTTCCATTTCAGGGCAGAAGAGCAGAATTTGAATAACAATGCAAACTCCCCAACCCATCAAATCATTTAAGCCTGTTCTTCTCGACCTTAAACTGTTGGGATCTTGGACTAAAACACTTGCAGAAAAACACCAGGTGGTACTTATGCCTATTTTAAAACTGAGAAAAACAGAATTCAGAGAGATAACATGACTTACTCAGGCAGGCTAAACTAGTCAGCTGCTCTACTATGAAGAAAACCATTTTGTCTAGTCTCCACAAAACAGGATGAAAGGTTAGCTTTAACCTTACAAACTAACTTACAGTTTGGCCATACCCAGCTCGGTACATACAGGAAACGCAGTTAGAAGGAACAGATAGGGCAACAGTGAGCATAAAGGCTGCCAACAACCAGCACTGCTTTACATTTTTCTCCCTCTGTAAGGAAAATGGCCAGATCTCTAGAAAAATGGGCTCTGTGTATATATGTATATATACATAATTTTCTTAGAGAATATAGGAAAGTAATATTCATTTCTTATGCCCGCTTGTCTATAGCATTTTTCCTTTCTGAGTTACTCTTTCTATTTATAAAGGCCTGGCATGGAATAAGACAATACACAACAGACTGTGTAACAACAAATTAGCCATCCAAGCATTGATCCCAAGAATAACACATGTATGAAACGAACACTTAATCTGGACAGTTTGCCAACACTTAAATGAACGTGCTTAGTCATAAAACTGCACTGCTGTCTTTTCTTAAACGATAAAGAGCTGCCTAAAAACACTCATTGGATTGCTGAAGGTTTGGGTACAGAAAAAAAGGCAAACCAAAGAGTTGATAAATTCTTCTCAGAGTGCTCTGTCCTTGCTATCCATGTGGGGCAAACTCACTGGCAGAGTAGGGGACAACAAAGTTTATGAGATTCCTCTTCTTTAATATTTTGAGGAATTAAAACTCACCTTTTGAAGCCCACAGTTAGGTTTTCTAGCTACATAAAAGCTGGTATACTGAGGAATGGCTACAAAAATGTAAGCCCTAATACAAATTCTTGGGAAGGGCATAGAACCCAAGTTTGGACCAATTAGGGATAAATCTAGATTTAAAACAATGAAGGGGGCTCCAGGTGACTCTGTCAACAGAGCTGTTAATAAGTGATGGGCTTCTCACCTACAGCGTGCAGAAACTAGAAGCTGCCTGCTGCTCATCTGCAAACTGCTGAGAGCAAAGCATATTTACACAGACTGTTTTTGGCACTTAGCAAGGGAAAAATCTAGGGTTTGTGCTGAAAATTGAAAAGCCTTGTTTCCAGATTGACTGCTGATAGCATTCTGTTCGTAGCAGTAAGTAAAAGAGGTTTTAAATATTGACAATATTTCTTACGTTCTGCATGAGGAGTAAGAGGGCACACTCCTTTCCTTCCTTTGTCCTTTCACACCTTGACTTTTGCTTTCCTTCATGGTGTTTCTCTTCTTTTAGAAAACAGAGAAAATTAATATTTCCTCAGCTGAAGCAATATTTATATCCAATACCTTCCCCGATTCGGTTCATATTTGCAAATTGCCTATTTGGTTTTAGCTCCTTGCTTTCATAATCCTCCATTTTGTTTAACTGCAGTACACAGGAGACCGGTAGGATTACAGGAAGAAAATGAGCTGCATGATGCAACCCAAGGAGGATGTGGCAAAAGGGAATTTTCTGGCAAGAAGGGATTATTTTTAAGTCATCTTTTCTAAAACTCTATTTTAATGGAATTAGACTGATGTCCGATACATATTTGATTTTACCAACCTTTGAGAGACCCTTGCTTGCCTACGATATCTCTGTGTAGTAAAGGATTCTGCAGCTATGATATTTGTTTTATTTCAGGGTAAATTCCATAGGAAAGTATGGTATTTTAAAGCTGAGCAGAAGATATCAAGAATCAAAAAATAGTGACATTATGCATTATGGCTTTATAAATGTCCTCTTCCTTTTTTTTTTTTTTTTTTTTTTTTTTTTTTATCATTGCAGCCTACAGTTAAGATATCTAAGGAAGCACACTTTTTCTTCTGTATGAGTACACATTACATCTGATCAAATGTGTCATTCTTTTGACTCTACAGTTATCTCATTGGCATAATGGCTCAGCGTATTTTAATTGACTTAGATTTCTTGGATGAAATCCTGACTCCAGTGAAGCCAGTGGCAAAACTACAATCCCTTAAATTCCCAGCTTTCAAAACACTACTTTAATAATCTCATCACTCATATTACTCATACTTTTTTTTTTTTTTTCTCAGCTCTCTTCACACATTGCATACAGCTGCAAGATGCAGCTCTCTGTCCCACTGGATAATTCTCCATGAATGCAGTTTGCTGAGGTATACAAGGTAATGATTTTCTTAATGCAGGTGGGCAAGGCTCTGAAGTTGATGTTGCTTTCATTAATTCTGTCACTTTTTAGATTCTAAAGTTTACTTCTGCAACATTAAAACTTTCCTAAAGTTGTTTTTGTCTTACTTGTAAAACCAAGGAAAACAAAGTAAAATATTTCCAGATGATTTGAAGAGGGCTACCTCGTTCCACATTAAGCATTAAGATAACACAAACATGGCAATGAAACATTGCCCAGCTGTAGGGCCTGTTCCGTACAGTGGTCCACTACAGGCAGGTATTTCACAGACTGCTTAGCATTAAGCAATAAAAAGGTAAACTGACTGCAATAATTTTTCTGCTGTGTTAAACGTTTACGCCAAGTTTTGGTGGATTTGGCCTCAAGCTTTACATCCAGGTATGTGCCTGCATTTCACACCAAGAGAAGAATCCAGGCAATTCAGAGGAGTATCAGGCAATATTTCAGAGAAATATTTTTGTTTCTCTCTTTTACTCTTCACAGAATCACGGAATTCTCTCTGAACTCTTCTCTGAACGTACTTTATATTGTTTGACTGAACAGTATGAGACTTCTGGGATAGAAGAAAGTGAAGTGTTTGATAGAGAATGATAAGATTATTATGCAAAAGCAGAGACAAAATAACTCTGTTTATTTATTTAGATTTTAGTGTTCCACTTTTATACCCAAGACTGAGCTCAAGAGCTTAAACAAGTAGCTTATCCCAGAACAATGGCCTTAATTTACTTCACAAATGAGACACAGGAGCCCTGGAGGCAGAGAGAAAACATGAGATAGGCTATGGGGAGGATTCAGTGTAATTAGTTCTGCTTAATGTACTTTCAAATTTAGTGTGGGGTTCAGATCTTCCAGTTCACCTTTAAGAGGTAAAGGGGCCCCTTTTAAGCTGCCAGAAAAGATTTGGCTCAGGTACTGAGGGGCCTCCAGTGCAAATTTACTCGTATCATTAGAAAAGCCATTTCCTTTTACGTGAGCCTAATGAAAGTACACTTAATTTGTAATTTTGTATAATTATAGATCTTGATGAGACAGATGAATGTGAATTCAGTATCAGCTACTGAGTTCATCATTCCTTGTATCATCTATTTCTCAATTATCTCTAATGGTTGTCTTCAAGAGATTTATATCTTGTCATTTTCCTGCTAACCCACGTAAAATATCCTAGAAGAAATGTACCACTGATTTGTCCTAAGGAGACCAGTTTCAGTGTCCTGCACCAAGTTGCTGAAGGTTAGATTTCTATAACACTTCCAGACTGTGATCACATACCTCAATGTAGATGACGTTTCCTCCCAGCTCATGGCATTCCCATTGATTGCCTTCAATTTCCAAAGAACAGACAGGTGCTCCAGCACTGCTGTCCTCTCACCTCACATGGCCTTCCCTTGAAGCCTTGCTCAGGTACATGTTAGACTTTCATCGTACAGCCCGTTATTTCTATATACACTTCTTTTTTATATATTGCCAACTTCCTAAATATTGTCTGGGGTTTTCCAAATCTCTTTTTCCTTTCCTCCCATGTCCTCACAGACAGTTGCAGCAAACAAAATGGCAAAGTGACCTCCACCCTGGGCTCTGGGCTGCAATATCACAGGGGCGTTCTGTATCTCTCATTGCTTTTCTTAGCAATCTTTTCTTCACTGTCATGTTTCTTCGGTTTCTTTAAACTGCTTGACTTACTCCCAGGAGCAATGCTTACAAGAGATCTATAAAGCCTAAAAGGAAAACCAAACATGAGGCAGCACAGAGAAACCTGCATGCTTTTCAGAATTTTTTGGTGGCTCTTGAATGCAGGGCATGACATGTATCTGAAAAAATGTGTTACAGAGAAAGAGCAATTGTTCCTCTTCCAAGAATCTCTCATTAGGAAAGAAGCCATCTGAATCATTCAGATGCAAATAATAATAATAAAAAAAATCTGCATTTCTAATCTCCCTTTTACTCTTTTCATGGTCATCTCGAGATATTCAGGGCAAGGATTCAATCCCATTTTGAACTACTGAAAAAGTAAGCTCATATTCTATGGTGGTTTGTCTGTGCTCATTCATCTTGTTGGCTTTTATCCTGAAGGCTTTCAGGCTTACCTGAGAACATTTTTTTATTTTATTTTTTTCAGACTAAGGTGATGGAGGCAGCAGTCTTACTGGAAACAAATCTCTTGCCATCAGGAGAAGTGTTCATAATGCAGCTCTGTTTATCAATGTACAAAATGAGAAATATCGCAGCTTCTCAGTCTGCCACTTCAAGATGTTCAGAGCCATTTATGCTTTGCCATTACAACAGCCATCATATCTGTTCAACCAGGAAAACATTTCAGTGCTCTTGTGATAAATATTTTGGTTATAAGCATTGTTAATTTTGCAGTGCATGATGTAATTGAGTACCCTTAAACATACATAAATTGTTAGGCACTCCAGGTACCTCTCAGCATCCCATCTGATTGTGGAAATGGTTGTAGGGAAGATTTTTCCTCCCCAAAATGTAATAAACATATTTGTAGGAAATACATGAATAAGTGATGTTTAGAGGTAGGCAGATTAGAACTAACTGTTTGGGAAGACATTACATAAATGTAAGGCAGATCCCACCATGTAGTGCCAGAAAAGATACAGGCGACTTTCCATCGCTCGCTGATCAATGCTTACTGTATTGCAAATGCTGAAATAATTTTGTTCAGAATTATTAGCCAGAAACAGATAGCTCAAAACTGCAAAGACTGGTCAAAGATGAGGAGGAGAGAGGGCCTTTTCCAGAACAGACTACTGGCAGGACTGGCCTCACCTTGTTTTTCTCAGAGAAACTATGATTGATGTAAGAATAACCCTAGACCAAAAGCCACTGCATCTCCCTACAGCTCCAGCAGCTGCTAGGAAACAAGGTTTCCTATTATTCTTAAGAATAGGATAGAAATGATAGTTTTCAAGCTCAGAGGATAATAAGATTCCCCAAGGGCTCTCATAACTTAGCTTTATGTGGTCTGTGTTTGGATGATATTTAAAGGAAGGTCTTATGTGAAAAAATTGTGAGTCCTTGAGTGCCTGACTGCCACATATTGACCTGGGTGAGATCTTGCCTTGGCAAACGTATATGAACTGGCCAGAGGGTAAAGACCTATCATCATGCCCTCACGTTTCACTGAGCTTGCATCAATTGATTGCTATCCTCAGCCATCTTCACTAAAAAAAAAAACAAACAACCTGATAGCACCACAAACACAGAACTGAGGCATAAATCAGGTAGATACAAGTAGAAAGGGAAAAAGTATTGCCTAAAAAAGCAGTGTGCATGGTTACATGAATGAAGAATTAACAGAAAGGAAAAGTTTACAGGGACAGCATGGATTTTGATGAAGTTTTGATGGGAAGGTAGAACATGGATTTCAATGTAGTTTCAGTAAAAAATTATTTATTGCATTGTGTCTTAGCTTAACAGTATTTGAATGTGCCTGGTGAAAAATGACCCTGGAAGCCACTTCCATAGGGAAAAAATAATAATAATAAAAATCAGGGTCAGGTCTCTGGCTACTGTAACTGCACAGTACAACCCAGTTCCACACACTTCCTCCAGCACAGCATTGGCTCCTCTGCTCTGTTACAATACAAACGACTAAGTAAAAGCAGAGATGGAAAAACTTCCCACTGAACTGTGGAAAGAGACGGTATAATTCTTGGGAATTGCACTGGCAATAGCAGCAGTACACAAAACTAAATTTGGGAGCTGGATAAACATCCAGCTTCTAAGTGATGTCTCACTCCTGCAGTAAAAGTGCTACATATTTGAAGAAACACGGAACGAGAAGTGATTTTTTCTTAAAATGAGCGAAATACTTACTACTCAGTGTATAAGATCAACAGAACAAAGAGATTCCATGAATCACAATTTCCTGTTTTCATTTTTTCCCTTTTCCATTTATTGAATGAAAATATCAAGCATGCAGATCGCTTACCTACGTAATGTTTCATTTCACAGGTGACAGAGAGAAGGTGATAGAGGAAAAATATAATAATCACATCTCGCCTGTCATATCATAACCATATTGTAACCTGGAAGATTTAGGAAGGGGAGCAAAAAGCTGAAATGTTTAGAAGATTGCAATGCTTGAATGCATATGTACAAAAGAAATCTTTGGCTAAGAATAGATGTTTCTCACTTTTCTCTGCTAACATGTGGTACAGACAAGGAGATTTCTACAAAAAACAGTAGCAATAATCCCCTCCCACCCCAACTGCCACGAGTTCTTACAGTGATTTGTACAGCATGAATTTCATCTGGATTTGCTGACCTCCCCACAGAGCTCATCCCATGGATGTCGGTAATTTTACATAGCATTGTTTCGGCCTTGCATGCTGTATACTCGATGGTACCACCATGCAGTAGTGGCCTAGAATACATTAAGATGTTAGTTTTTGCTTGTTTCCATCCCTGCTGCAGTCGTTGGAGCGGATAACTCCTGTACTCCTCTCTCTCTCCCCTTCCTTTTGGAGCATATCCTCCTCAGGATGCCAGCGCTGCCCCCGCTCTGACTCCCTGTCCCCGAGCAGCTTGTGCTGGCTCCCTGCTGCCCAGGGCTCGTGGCCAGAAGTGGAGGCAGACGTGTGGGAGCCGCGGCAAATAGCCCTGGAGAGGAGGAGCTGTGTTTGCCCGCCTGGCCCGATGTAATGGACAATCCTCACTGCTGCCAGTGGCCAGGGCTTCATGCCCTCCAGGACCTTTACACCTCCAGCCTGACGCCTTGCTCAGGCAAAGACTTGGGAGATCACCTGAGGTGCCTTTAACCACACTTCTTCAGGCAAGGGTTTACAGAGGAAGAGAAAACCAATTGTTGCAGAAAGAGAAAACCAATGTCAGCAGACTCAGCTAATAAATCCCACTGTGGCATGATTCCCATCCATACCTGAGCTCTTCTTTTCTTACTCCCCCCCTTTTTTTTTTCTTCCTCATGTATTTACTGCTTGGTTGTTTGTTTCTGCTTTGTTTTTCTCTTCCAGCATGTTAACAGAAAGTGAAAAAAAAAAAAGTCTGCAAACATGGTATAAAAAAGCTTAGATGCTGGAGTCATGTCTGACATGAGATGTGACATCATCACCATCCTAAAAGCAGCTTAAGCCTGTCTTTCCCTTGGAAAGATGGGCTCTGGAGAAAGCCTGTAAGTCTTTGTATTCCTTTTAAGTTTTTAATCCGCACTTGCATTAGCGCTGCTCTGACAGCCCGTTGGGCCAGTGCTCAACTCGTGTTAGGAATGCCGGGTTGGCAGCCTTCTCCCTGCCGAGACAGCGCGGCGGCTGCTGAGCCTGTGCCCCTTTGGTTGCAAAGAGGACTGATGAATTTGGGATGCTTTGCTTTCCCAGGAGCCTCTCAGTTCCCGTCCAGCTCTTCGGACACTTTAGGAATACAAAGTTAAGTTTTATCTCTGCCCTTTCCCTACTTGAAATGGTTGTCCTATTGCACTTTGGCTGCACAAAGGACCGCAGTTCAGAAGTAGCATCAACTCAGGGTACTGCAGAGAGCTGTTAATTGTCATCCTCTGGCACTGGTGAATGACAGCACAACTGCTCAGCGAGGGCTGAGGGCTGGAAGGGGAACGGGAGGGAAGCTGGGCTCAAGATGCCTCTTTTGCACCTTAAGCCCTCAATGAAGCCTTAGCTGTGGGACAAGAGGAGGGTGTGGGCTTCTCCCAACCTGAAAGAAAGGCTTCATGTACAACAGCTGAATATGGATTGGTTTTTGTTTTGGGCTTAAGTTAAATCTTGTTTTCCTTTCATCTCTTTTCTTCCGTGTTGCTACTGACATAAACTGTGATGACCCTAAAGGCAGGTTACAGAAAAGCCCTGATTATGGCACCGGGAAGTTCTCCTTCCATTCCTCTGGAAGAACTACTCATGTGAGTGCCTGAGATCACCGAATCCACAGATTATTGCACCAAGTCTGTTTCCACAAAAAGCCCCCCCTAAATGACAGCCGCTCTATTTGCACCAGGATGCTTCATTGTTCCAGCAGGAAGAGAAAGCACCCGCGCTTCTCTGGCTTCAGCCCAACGCAGACTCTACAACCTACAACATTCAGCCTGTGCGTGCCCCTCCAGAAGCACAGCACGCTACAAGAAGTTCTTCAGTGATGATAATAACGACTTAAGACCAGCACCTTTCATTTCAGGAGCTAGCAGCTACCTTTGAAAAACACTTTCAATAAATATACATTATAGTCATATGTATTCAAATCATTCTGCTAACACAGTGCTACTGTCACAGTGCTTAGTTCATCCATTAATAACAACATAAATTTATTCTTCCCCATAGTCTACATTTAAATATGTTCAAAAGTTTGGCAAATATTAACCCTTACATAGTTCTGTAAGTCAGTAAGCTGTTCTCATCCTCACTGTGTGAATGGGAATGCCAAAGAGATTAAGTAATTTCTTCTGAAGCTTCTCATTGAGATATCTGATATTTGCTAGCTTATAGTCCTCTCTCTTAATCATTACATCTTATTGATTTCCAAGAAGCACCTAAAAACTGAAGGTAGAAAATAAATCCAAGACTATTTGTGTCTGGCTGAATAAAAAGAAAATCTAAGTGAGATGGACTACAAACAAACTGGAGCTTGGCAAGCTAAGGAGGATTAGTGCTCTTCTGTCCCATGGCAATATTATTATTTTTTAAATGTCTTTATCAGGTAGAGGAGTGTGAAACAACACAGGGTGCATAAGCAGGCTAATTAGTTTGTTAGCAAGGTTAATCACTGCCTCAGTATGGCACCCTGGCCTCCTGCTATTATCTACCCAAGAAAACTCACTAATTCAGTTAGGTGTGGCCTGGTTATATATTAGGGTACAGCTTCTGCCTTTTACCTCTTGCTTGAAAAGCTGTATTTTACAGACCATTAGTAGAGAAAGGGAAAGAATATACTATGTGGATTTCTGTATTTCACACCGTTAAGGGTGTCCTGTAGTCAGAACTGAAAAAAAAATATATTAAATGTTTTTTTCCTGCCATGGTTTTGCCAACTGAAAAAAAAACACAACAACAACAACTTTTTTTTTTTCTTTTCCTTGAAACAATGTGGCTAGACATCTCCTTTTGCATTAATTCCAGCTGCAGCTCATAGTCCTCTGTTCACTTTCCGAATACAAGGCGTCAAACTAGACCTTTTCTGCCTCTTTCCTCACATGTAATGAAACACACAATTCTTTCTCTTTTATTCTCTCCTGGCTTTACCTCTCCTGATGTCCTTGCACAGGTACTTCACCTCCTGGCACCTTCTGGCATACCTCAAACAGACTGAATGAATTGCAGTCACCAGCAATGAAGCCCATCAGTGCTATCAGACTCTACTTTTTCTCTCTCTTTTTTTCTTTTTAATTTGTTTTAATGAGAATGGCTGCATTCCCACCCAGCCCATTTGAGGACTGAGCTCTGAGGATTCAGATTCCTTTACGCTCTGCTGAGAAGGGAGTGTGCAGGCCCATGAAATGTTGTTAACATCTTTAACCACACCAAGGATTTTGATACGAAATGTATTTTCAAAAAAACAGTGACAGAAGATTGAAAGAGAATAAGACATAACAGGATTGCCGTAACTTTGAAGCTATTTTTCAGTAAAATAAAACTGTGGTTGAGCTTCGTGTTGGAATGCCACAATGCTGTTGGAAATGGAGGACTCAATTCTGTTTCACCTGCAGGAAAGGGGAACAAATTCTTCACAACGCTCTTTATTAAAATGCTGATTTTGACTTTTTGCCTATGACAGAGCAATCTGTAAGAGAAAGTTAAGGCAGTGAAGCTTTGAATGTTAATGCTTTTCTTCCTCCTCTGCCTTCACTTCATGTTGTGCTCCCCTCCCTTGGCTAGCATCAGATGGGATGACTGTGGCTCAGACAGGTTAAAAATTAAAAGCCTTACCCTTTCCTGCTTCCTTATTTACCTGTGTGACCGAGCCTTTACTGCAGGTAAAACGTGCAATAGTCCCAAGAAGAGGTTGCCCTGGAGGGCCACTGATGTGGCTATGTGGCTTCCAGAAAATTGACTGAAGTTGATGCTTTTACATCACTGGATAGGAAATCCAATTTGAGATCAGTTTAAATTAAACTCATTCCACTTGGTGTAATTTCCTGACACCTATTTCTTCTAAGTGGCTCACGCTTTGTATTGCAGGTATAATGTCCTGCAGAAGTGCTGTCTGGTGGATTTAGAATGAAATGAGTTAAGAAATATCCCCCGCACTGTGTATTCACCAGGTTATTTAAACTGAAGGAATTGATTTTTTTCCAGTCAAGTGTTGGGCTAAAAGCAGATCTAGGAAGACATTTGGAGTTTAAAAACAAAACAAACAAACAAAAACATGAAGGCTCTGGACAGAAAATAATTCTTTGATATTAATAATGTTCAGTTTGAAGATCACTGTACTGGGACTTCGGCACACGAATGGTACAAGCAAACAAAGCAAAAGCTTGTGAAACAGGAACATCACAGGGATCTTACAGTCCTGGCTTAGCCAATAACTTGCTGGGTGACCTTGGGTAAATCATTTGTCTGATTGCATCTCAGGAAATCAGCTGGAAAACAAGCATAAAGGCTGGCCTCTCCGACAAGCTGCTTTGAACAAACTGAAATGTGCTCCTCTGACATCTCTTACCGACATGCATTTCTTTAGATAAACGATTGCCCAATGTATATGCTGGGGGTGGGGAGACCAAGAGTTACCAAACATGACAAGCGTAAAACGTACGAATAGTAAGTTACTACATAAAAGGCAGTGTTACCGCTCATTTACAGTTAACAGTTGTACGCAGAACAAGACAGCAAAAGATTGGTAGTAAGGTAGTTGGTTTTCCAACTACTCATCTCCAAATTGTACCAGAAAAATCAGATTTGAGAGGTTAGTAATAGGTTCAAAATTCACTGGAGTTTTATTCCAACCTGCTCATCCATGCCATATGTTACAGTCTGTGTGAATCAAAACGTATCTCAGATGGACACAACTGGAGAATGCAAACCTTCTGGCACACTGAGCCTTAGCCCCCACTTGTCCACTTCAACACAATCCCAACACTACGCACGCACACCACTCAGTGACCCATCTCCCCTATTACTAACAAAATACTTTTTTTTTTTTTTTTTTTCCTAAGAATCAGGAAACCTTAAGAAGAGCAACAAAGCTGATGCTATGGCTGCCTGGCTGTTAGAAGGTGTTTCAGAAAACACAGAAGAACAAATGAATCTTTTATGTAGGTGAATATTTATAAGAATTAAATATCCTCAGTTTACATTGTGTTTCTGGAGACTCCTTAAACATTGGTGCTTTCCTTAGTTATGCTCTGCGTCTTGGAGCAAGCGTATGTATAGGACTTGGCAGTTGCTAAGGTAACAATCATTTGGGGGAAAAAGTGGAGTAAAACAGACATATACAACCTACATAAAATTGACATGAAATGGCAATGACTTCCCTAGGCTTCCCGTAACTCTCTATATGTTCATAAGCATACATATCTAATACATGTGTTTGAATTTCCCAGGACTTACCTAATTATGTTTCTGTTTTGAAGGTGAATGGCAGCGTCACTTGTATCTGTCAAAAAAAGAAAAAGGAAGGTCAATGATGGAAAGTTGTTTTTGTCTAAAAGCATCATCAGTAAGTGCTTGCTCATACAAAATATTTGCACACACACCACTGTTCCTTACCCAAAGGGACATTCCCAGCACGGGGGAGCTGCCGGGTAACCTGTCACCTGCCCATGCCCTGGGGCACAGGGTGCACTAAGAGCCATGGCAGTCGCTGCTTCCTGCCCCTGCTCTTTGCACCATACTGAACCCGTCACGCTGTCCTGCCCAGCTGGGTTTTTATATCGTCCTCTTTTTGCAGCCTCATGTGTTTCCCTAGCAAAGAGTGAGGCAAAGAACGATTTGTGTGGGAGCAGATCCATGACATTTGAGATAAGGCACGTGGACTCATACCGCACCCCACATTGCCCTCCAAACCTTGGTCTTGTGGAAAATACATGCTGGTGTAACTAATGAGGATATGCCGAAGATGATTTAGTTCATAATAGGCCATAAAAGGTTGCTCTTTTTATCTTAATTTTAAAATGGATTAACAACTAGCTAATTGGCTTGACATGAACTACTGTTCATCAATTAAAAAACAAAACAAAAAAAAGTTTGAAACTGGGCCCAAATAAAGCTGTAGCTGTTTTAGCACAGATGCTCAGAGCACACAAAACAAGAAACCCACAAAGCACTCCAAAACTGAATAAAACTGTCAGTTACCCCTTAACAGTAAACATGGCAAAGGCCAAGGTTGCCCCAGCACAAGCCAGTTAAGCATTCAGTTTCATGTCAACAGTCAAGGAAAAGGCAGGAATAAAACCCAGGGTGACTCCTCTAGAAAGGGCCAGCACCCAGAGAAGGCGTCCAAGCCATCCTAGGTGCTGAGACACCTCAAGAAGATGCCTAAAGATAGCTGTGATGCATTCAGCCACAATGTTCTGAGGGCTCTCAGACTTTAAAGTGAAATCTGACAATAACTTTCTCACCAGAGGAAGATCACTAGCCTTGCTGCATATGTTTCATTTTTAGGAAAAAGGGAGGGAAATGCAAGACTTCAGGCTAACCACTTCCCCTCTGTAAGACTGTGCTTGCCCAAAATAATAAGGGTTACATTCATTCTGATATTCTCTGTAAATGTCTTCCAACCTGTTTGTCTCCCTGCAGGCTAGCAACAAAAATAAAGAGCAAGGCACCCGCCAGCACAGAATGGGCAGAGCTAAATAAAGCCTGGCTGAATCCAACTTGTACCCCGAATGTCCTGGGGGAACCAAGCTGTGCACGGCGTTGTGTCTCTTGCCTCCCGGCTGTGTGTCTCCAGCAGTGATTTCCGAAATGTCTCCCCGCTGGCGGGCGCTGCTCTGTGCCCAGCAGGCAGGGAGGGGAGGAGGGGGCAGCCAAACCCCGCTTTCTTTGGTGGTGTCTCCCCTCGGCAATCGGAGCAGCAGCTACGGGCTGCCTGGGAGAGGCGTCGGTGAGTGCTGCCGAGGGATCTCACTGCACTGCTCAACACGGGTGCCAAGGAGGAAAAAGCACCTGGTTAAAAGCATGTGATATTAAGCCAAATTTAGCCAACGCCACGGTCTGGAGAGGGCACACCCGGAGCAGGCCCATGTGCCCAGCACTGCTGTCAGATGTAATTCCTTCAAGCTAAATCCACGTGTTTCAGCAAAGCGTCTGCTACGAGTGTCAGGTGTGTCCTTCACCACGTGCCTGTCCCAAGCCATTTTTCCAAGCCTAGAGCTATGGCTTTGGAAAAGCCTGGGCATGGCAACACATGGGGGAAAGAAGGTTCTTACGGCATGAGAGGGATTCTCATTGTAATCCAGACATGTGCAAAATGGTATTTTTAGGACAAATGGGGGAGTGGTGATAAAAGTCACACAGCACAACAGTAATTTAGTATAATTTACATAAGTAGCAAAACTTTTCCTGAAGTTTTACAGTGCCATCTTGTGAGACACACCTACAAGCTGTATCTAATTTACTTGAAATCTCCCTGTTGATTTAAATGAATTTTTTGCTTCAGTGAGACAAGCAGAAAGCGGTGTCTTTCCGAAGGAAAAATACATTTGTCCCTCAGCCATGAATCATGAAGGTGAATTCCTGCACGTCCAGAGAGGCAGGGAAAGCAAACGGGTGGCTGCATTGAAGCTCCTTAGGGCTGCTGGGGATCCTTCAACCAGAAGTGGGTTTTGCACCAATATTTGGCATCTTGTCCTCCATCTGATGACGGAGGAATGGCCCCTTACGGCCCCTCCGGTAGGGGCAGAAGATATGGAGAGAAATGGCCCCCGTGGTAAATTGGAGCTGAACTCTGGCAAGGAAGCCTGGCCCTCCTGAAATTACTGCATTCACTAATGGGATCCTGCTCCGTGAGGAAGGAGATAAATGTCCAGGCCATTTATCACAATCAGATTATTAAACATTTAAAAGTGACATTAAAGGGGATGACACTCAGACTAATGCACATAGCACAACTGGCAGCCCAAAAACACATTAGTGGTCCAAATTGCTAAGCCCTGACTCCGGGAGCGCTAATCATGGTGTGCTGGGCTGCTGTCTGCTGGAAATGGACACCACTTGCCTGGGACCCTGGCGCTGTTCTTTGACTGCTCGACACTATAGGTAAGGCAGTCAAACAGGAAAAAAGCAAACCTGTATTCAGGAGAACTCTGTGCAAAGCTCACATCCTTGACACAATTACTTTGTTGTGGTATTATCCTTATTTTCTGGCATATTTTGATAGAAGAGGCGCTTTTGTTTTGTCTCAGCATAGTGACAGTTAATTAAGTAAATGTTTCCCTGGATCCTGATGCATATTTTATGGGATGAGCTGGTTCAAAGCAAAACCTTCTTTGAACTCCGGTGGGTAGACGGGCATGGGGGGTGGAAGCCCTTACATAAATCACCACATCAGTTTATGAATCATCACTTAGGGCTTTTCATCACCTCCTCGCCTCTCTCTGAGATCCCTTCTCTCGAAGTCCATTCTGTTTGCTTTGGTAAACTGACGTACAAACAAATCAATCCGCCTCTCAGCCTGAGCAGCTAAGCCCCATACGTGTACCTTCCTAAAAGCTGAGGAAAAAGCGAGGAGAAATGCCACCTGGAGTGAAAGTGGAAGGTTTGTTTGGGTCCCTTGCAATGCAGTCAGGCCCCGGAGGGTCATTCGTTAGGGTTTGGCGGTGGAGTTTGGAACAGAAAGGCTACTAACTCGAAGCACCAAATGCTGCACAATCACTTATGTGCCCTGACCTCAGCAGGGAAATCAAACATCCTTAGAAACACATACAAGAAGTCAATTCATTTTTTTCATCAAAGTTTTGATTCTTCTTCTATCATTATAAATACTTCTTAGAGCACACTAATTGCCAATACCATGGTACATATACACGTGGTACATATATGGATTAAATAAATGGATGTCAAAAATGAAAAACATGCAATAGATTTCAACGATGAGGTTAATGATTCATTCAAAGACTCAAAGATTTCAGGCACAGGAGAAGCCTCACTCAATTTGATCTGGAAAATTTGGGCCACCAAACTTCACTCAGTGACTTTTGTAATAAGTTCAATAACTGAAAAATAAACTAAAGCATCTATTTGAGAGAAAGTCCAATCTTACAGCTGAGAGAAAATTTACTGCATCACTTGGAAAATTCTGCAATTACAATTACCCTCATTATAAAAATGTGTTCCTCATTATTTTAGGTGCTGTTGTTGAAAGCTTAATGGTTCACACTCATTTATACGGGGAAAAAATAAACAGTTTATTATGAAGTATGGAGCTACAGTGTAATGTTCTCAAAATTTAGTTCAATTTTAATGAGCCTGCAGAAAAAGTAAGTTATGGTTTCATTTTTGTTCTGGCTGGGAGCTGAAATGCAGCTGTAAAGGAATGTTCCAACCCAAAGAGACGGGCATAGCTGAAATCTCACACAAAACCTTGCCCTCAGGAGATGATGATCAAATTTTCATTAAGACCTTTGAGTCTTTCCATTGCAATCCTTAGGCTATAGACAGATCCAAAACAGCCTACTTTTAAACCAAGGCATTTAAGCTTGGGGGACTTTTTTTTGGTATGAAACACAGCTGCTTTTCTTTTTTAAAGTTGATCAAAAACTATGCTTTTGGAATCCACCTTGGGCTTTAGAGTTCACGTACAGAAGCACTTGGAAATGCAAGCACAGCTCCACTTTATTTTCCTGCAGGATAGTGGTGAGAGAAGTTTACGACATTCAGGCCAGCTTCTGAATTTTCACACAGTTTCTCTCCAGTTTTCAATTGAACCCTTGCTAACTGCCAGTTTTTACCTGGAGAAAACAATTCTCCACAATGCCAAAAATGAAAATGGGACATTAACTTACAATTGAAACAAAACAAAACAGTTCTGATGACACCGGATTGAAAATGAGAGAGAGAGAGAGAGAGAGAGAATGAGGCTAAGCCAACATTTGGTTTCAGTGCTTCACTTGGTATAAATAAATCTGTGCCAGAGGAGTAAAATTGCTTAGCTTCACTGCAAGCTGAACAGATGCTCATTTCTTTATGATTCCCTGCCCATCTCGGTGGTACCTAGATTCCAAATTGATACTAAAAACTGGTAATGATTACTCCTCCTTGCTGCTTTGCATTGCACCACAGACAAACTCTACTTTGACCTTCAAGATCCCCATGTACTACTAGTAAAAATAAACCACCAAAAGCCAATCTGTTTTTCTTACCTTGAAAGAGAACAAGAGGGACTCTTTTAAGAGCCTTTTATAACACCCACACACACTTTTATGCCAGTCCCTGTAAGTGTTCTGCTACCCTAAGTCTTCACCAAAAGCCACACGAGCTCGGAGAAGAAACAGGCACACTTCTGCTGCATGTGTGACGTGTAGGTTTGTTATGCATGCAACCCATCCGAGCAGCAGGAAGGGAAGAGGTAACGAGGTCTAGCAGTACCTGCATTATTCCCCTAGGGAGAATCCTTTCTTCAGTTATACTAGCCACTTCCCAAGGCTGCTTTGTAGTTGTAGTAAAGTTTATTTGATTAATATGTGAAAACACATTCTTCCAGGTTCCTTAGATCATTGCTAATTGCTGCTTTGTGGCATACACTTCCAACTGAGATTTTCACAGGGAAAATTAAACTTCAGAACCATCCCCTCTGCTATAAGTTGCTGAAATAACCATCTAGTCAAGATCTGCAGCATAAGGGAAATGCCCCACGTACTGTGGAACTCTTAGCAGAGCAGGGCCCTGCTCTGTGTACGTATTTCTACGCTCATGGGTTTTTGCAAACAGTCCCTTGTAGAGTGGAGGAGAAAAGCGGGACAGTTGTTTAAGAGCACAGGAGAATTTGGAAATCCAACAATTTTAGGACAAGTGTGTAAGGTTTATTCTGAATTCTTGCATCTGATCTTTAGCACCTCTTCCTTATTAATCTCCCACAATATATAATACTGATAAAGGTAAATCAAGAGTCAACAGTTACTCAGATTTCAGACCAAAAAGGGCAAAGCATCAAATTGTCCTTGAAGGTGTATCCACTTGGGCAAGTAGCAATTCCGCCCCAAGCATTACAGTAACTAAAAAAAATAATGTAAATGTACCAGATTTAGCTTCATTACCATTTTTAACAATGCTTTCCCTTTTCATTTGCTGTATAAAGTACAGTCAAGCAGTGAGCTTGGGACAGATTGGGCTCAGTCATCAAAAACCATGGAAGTTATTTATGTTTTTTCTTATTTTGATTCTCTAAGACATGTAAGGCATTCCCTTTCTTCCAAAAATGCTGAGTCAAGAAGTCAAATCATAGTCAGGCTTCATTTTTCGCAGATATAGGTGAAAACTATATGCTTCCAATTGAAATTTAGTGCATAACATCTCAATCATGTAAGATGGAAAATTTGATTCACAGTTTGATTTTTTAGTTCTGATAGAAACAGTGGGGCTTGGTCTGAGGGTTCTGCTTTGGGACTCAAGGAAAATATCTTTTTTTTCCTTCTGTATTTTGAAAAAAAATCAAGTTCTGTATACATTAAACACTGTTCCTAATTTGAAGACAGCAACTCTCTTTCAAAGCAATCTTTAGGTTCTGAAGATTTCCTTAAAGCATTTGATGTAAGATATACCTCAGCAAAGGTCAGGTCTTGCTTTAAGACTATAGAGAAGGTTAATTTGACCAGATAAATTCAGACTTCACTCTGAAACTTAGTTGACATTTTTAGATGAAAAGTGAATGATGGTAGTAGGGGAAAAATTCAGTGTAACTTCTGTTCAGTCACTAGGGGAGTCAGAACATTGTCTATTGTACAGAAGAGTCAGCATTAAAGCCCTGAATTTCTCAAGTGTTATTTCTACACAAAAGTTGGATTCTGAAGCTCAATGGTTTCAAAGCAGCTTTTTCACACGGTAGCAATAGCAATGCATGGATTTCTGCCGTGCCCACCACCATCACGGCAGCTCACAGAAGCTGAAATCTCAGAGGTTCTGTTCCTCTCTCCGGTGCAGTTTCCGCACGGACAGGGTGTCTTCCCGGAGAAGCCAGGAGCCTGCTGGCTGCGGACCGGAGCTGCCACCTCCAGCTCGAAGTGCAGGCAATGAACCTTGCTCACTGCCCCGATGGCTACAAGTGAAGGGCAGAGAGATGCAAGGACCTACAGTCTCATGAATTTGAAGAATGCAAATAGAGTAGGAACCAAACAATGGGAACAATTTATATTTGAAAGAAACAATAGGGTTATTTGCCTACACATGCACGTGTATGTACAGCACAGAAATACATATACACACACGCTCAGATATAAAGGAACTCAACCCAAACTTGCTGAGAAACACTTGCATCTGTACAAGGCAAACCAGCTGCCATTTCCACGGGCAGCACACACCCCTCTTTAGCAGCACGGAGGCTGCAGAAGCAGGCACGCTGCCATGCAGCAGACGGGCAGCGAAGCAGCCTGTCCCTGAACTCGGAGGTTCCCTTGCCAGCTCCCTGACCCAGCTGAACACCGAGCAGCGTTCGATGTTTCGCTTCTGTGGCCAGCAGAGATGTGTCACCGCGTCAGAACGGAGCATGGAGTAACTTCTAAAAATCCCCAATCAGCAGAATAAGGCATCTATCCTGGGAAATGAATCCACCAGGATTTGCATTCTCTGTGAACGAGCTCCATGCAGTGCCGTACGCTACCCTGCACCTGCTGGGAGGGCTCACACCTTCCCTGGGCAGTACCTGGGGTCTGAGGCTCAGGGCAGGGGGCACAGCACGGCCCCAGCCCTGCTGCTCCTCCAGGTGCCCTGGAGCTCTGCTGAGGGGTCCCCAAGCCACTGGCATCTCGCCCAGGAATGGGAGCAGGACAGGACTACGCTCCACCAGCATCACCTACATCAGCGCTTCCCTGGGCGCTGGCATTTATCCTTGGGAGCTCCTCAACATTTCCTTGACCTTTTCCACAGAGAAGCACCATGACTTATCGCTACGCACGTTTTTCTCCATACAGCCTTGCAATCAGACAGACAAACTCAGCCAGACACAAGATACAAATCATGTCTTTCGACTCATTACTACTTAATTCTTTCCAAACAGCCAACAGCAGTAGCTGCAGGTGCAAAGACTGAAATTATAGAGAACACACAACTGCAACAGGGCTGTTTTTTTTCCTTCTTTCTTTCATTCTGTCAAAGTATCAAAGTCAAGTCATTAAATGATCTGTTAAAAATTACTCATATGGAAATTATTTTTTATTTCCCACTTTCACTTTTATTTTAGGGCATGCTTTTCTATCAGGAAATCTAGCTCCTGCAAAGGGGTAACAAAGCCACGGGCAAGCAGTTTGAGCTGCAAACTACTTGTCTTCCTTTAAGTCCAGATGCATATAGGTATTGAAGTTTTCAGCATAACAGAAGTGAAAAGAAAATAGCCTGAACAGTGCGTGCACTCTACAAATAATGCAATTTCATTAATACTGATTCAGTGCTGAAAGTCCCTGCAAAACATGACAATTAAATACTGTTTTACCGTCACAGATGTGCATACTGCAAAACATTTACATACATTCATAGGCATTCAAGTATATATATAAGTCTGTATACCTCCATTGGTGGCCTTGTATTAATACATCAATAAATTCAGAAACACGATTTGGATCTGCATATGTCATAATCCACCCATCAGTGGCCTAGCTGGACAAGAGCAGCTAACAATTTTCCCTCAATCATGGCTGTAATTAAGTCGGAAGAAAACTGAAGTGGCTGAAAGTTCATGCTGGAAGACTGACATGATGTCAGGTTTCATAAGTAATAAGATGTGGAAAATGTCAAATTATTACCAAGGGAGAAAATGTCAGGGGTGCACTTAAAATTAGACTTCTCACGTGAGAGTCCCAGTGAACAAGAGGATGAAGAAGGCGGCTTACGAGCAAGGTCTAGGCGCTGGCCTTCAGGACAGGGGCACGTCCTGGACTCCAGCACACAGACGTGTTTCCCTTCGTGACATCTGGAAAATATTGAAGTTTTGTGTCTTTGCCTAGCTGTCTCCACAAAGCGCTTGGCTTCCTTATCAGGGCTAAACCTGGATTGGATCCACCTTCCTTGAGGTATCTTCTCTCAGCTTTTCGGCTGTTTTGCTTGGCCTGCATTAGCATTGTTCTAATGAAATCAGGGGAACTACTGTTTTACACCAGCTGAGGAGTTTTTCTTTGTTTCTTTTTTTTTTTTTTTTTAATCTTTCAGAATAAGTTTTAAATATGAAAGTGCATCATTTAATAAATTACCACTCTCTGCAATTACCTGTCCTGCCAAGAAACACTCGGTGGCTCACAGGACTGCTGTGTCCTGGTTGAGGGAAGGCAGTAAGGGAGGGCATGCTGCAGTCAGCCCCCTCAATCCTCTGCAATCAAAGTACTTGAAAGAGAGGAGGCAGCTTTTATCAGTAAATGCCTGGTTTTAAATCATAACAGCTATTCAGGTTCCCTTGGCCTTGTTTGTAAATTGCCTCTTCCCCCCTCCATGTTCCAGACATCCACCAAGGGAAAAACTCTAAAACTTCATGGTGCATCTGAGCAGGTGATTAATCAATTTGAGCTGCACAGACACAGACACAGCAGAGAGCTGCTAGGGAGCATTATAAGTACGTAGCTAGCCATCACTCAGCACACGCTGCTTCTTTCCCCCTTAAATGTTCCCCGTTAAAACTTCTGTTGCCATATTGTTTGTAAAGTCTTGGTGTACAATAATAATATTTTTATTAGACCTATGTCATACATTTAAAGATCTTCCTGTCCATTTGTTTTGAAACCTGAGAGTTTTCACCTTTTCTACAACGCCATCTCTAGCTGAATTCCTGGAGTTAAGTCACAGTTTTCTGACAGAGGGCTAATATCAGCAAACAGAGACTCAGTCAGGACTTGCCTGAGCTACAGAAGGACGGTCACTATGCATTGCACTCCACCTCGTCAGGTACATATTACACTTGTGAACTGTTCCTGCACCCTTCTTCCAGGAGAGAAGGAAGAACGATGTCTCTAAAGTCCCCAGAATCCCACAAGGGATGAGATTCAGGTGTTTTACATCTGGAAACCTCTCCTCATGCACTGCTTATATCCTGAATTTCAGAAATGATAATTTTTAAAATTACACTTAACATTGTAGTTTAACTCCATGATGCTTCTTCTTCTTAACGCTAGATGTTAGCACTGTATCTAAACACAAATGGTGACGCTGGTGGTATGTAACACCAACTCTTCTCTGAATGCTGAGCAATCAGGAATTGCATTGTGGAAGGCTTCTTAACAGAAAGAACACAAAGAATAATTGGTTTAGAGACGAGTAAGGCACTCCTAAGTATTTTGTTTCAAGCCAGATCAGTCTTTGTTACAGTTAAATGTTCGGTCCTCGGGGGGAGAGGAAGCTCAGAAAGCCCGTGTAATTTCAGAACACACTGGGTTAGACAAGGTTAGCATCAGTTGGGCACTAAGTATGAACATATATCTGCATTCAAATGGCAGAAATGTTTATTTGCACTTAAAAATCATGTTTTATTATGATTTCTATAACAATTTCCTTCATATAGATTTTAATGTTTCAAACTTCAGTGCAGCCTACTCTATTTTTCCTACGGGATAAGGCTGTTTAGAACTAAATCATCTTCTTTCCTACCAAATATAATTTGAAAAGGATATTTGTCAGTATTTAAAAATATTTCATTTTTTTACATCAAGATTAGATTATCATGCAAATATTCCTAGAGAAAGCAACTGGATTGGTGTGATACTCAGTAGGAGATAATTTATTTTTTATTAGAAGATTGCCTGGCTAACAGAGGGTCACATTTACTTTTAAATTTTATTACCTAACTTCCCAAAGATATAGAAAAGCAAAAGACTCAGTTATATGGTTAAACGTATGTATAAATATATATGTATGTATACACATAAATATAATGCAATTAATTTTATCCCTAACGTAGAAAGAGTAAATTAAAAACAAACATCCACAAAGGAAATTGACTTTATCTTAGCTCCCTGGGTGAAGCCTCTGTTCGGAAGAGGAGTTCAGCTGGTGCTTACTGGGTAAGCACTGGGTAAAATCCCACTGCAGTTAAGAGTGAAATACCTGTTGGACTCTGCCCTGAATTAAAATGGGTTTAATATGCTGCTGGACTGGTCCTTAAGGCTCTGGCCAGCCATGAGGTGCTACGTAAGAGCCTCCACGTAAGCCTGCTGTGTGCTGCTATATCAAACCATCAGCACGCTCATTCCTGGAGCTGCTGCATGCTGGATGGGATGAAGGAGGGCAGCGGGGAGCAGCGGGCCTGGTGCTGCGTTAGAAGGATACAAAACACATCATGAAACTGCAGGTGTAAAAGGAAACTGTTTTGCCTAGAGAGACAAGAGGACAGACTGTCCCCATTCCTGCAGCCTCTGTGCATCTGATGCCATTAGCAGGAGCGAGCAAAGTCTCACTGCTGCCTGGGAAATAAGCCTCCTCTGCAAAACAAACCAGAGCTGCATTGCCTCCGACCCTTTTGAAGCCTTTAGGTACCAAGTCAAGCATGTAACGCTGCAGCCCATGCTCTGATCTTCCACTCAGCCGTAGTTTCAGCTGTTCAGCCTCCAGTGGCCACGAGCAGAGCTGGGAGGGCCTGTGGGCAATATATTGCAGGTGACTAATGGTCTGGGGATGGGCCTAGAGAGGAGATCTTGCACAAGCCATTGCACAGTGATATTCCCAGAGTGGGTCAAGCAGAACAGGAGAAGTCTGTGAAAGCCTTTACGGCTTCTGTGGATGAACCAAGGGATTTTGGTTAAATCAAAGAAAGCAACCTTGCTGCAGTCTTTAACTTACATTACATGAAAGATACATTGCCATCTGAAATACACATTACATCCGTGTGGGAGCTGAAGGAAATACAGGCTTGCCTGAAGAATGTAAGTGAAGTTCAACTGGACATCTATGTGCCACCAGCTGAATGGTATATCATATGCCATGGGCTTACTTTGTCTTAATTTAACTTCAGTGCTTGGGAGTCTATGAAGCAGATGTCCTCAGAGAGTCGCTCTAATGCGTTTGGTAAGACAAAACAAGAAGGGTATTTTATATTTTTCAGAATTCGGAATTATGTTCATTTTCCAATAGCTTGGACCAAAAAGCTTTAAAGTGCACACATCTCTACCAAGACACATAATTTGACTCCAAATGTTTTAATCTTTATTTAAACAGGACACCTGCACCCTATTTATAACTTTTGAGTTATTAATATTCTATTCCCTCTTTATCTTCCTACAGACAATTCTTGGCTGCTTTGGAATAGATGACTAATCCCCGTGAGTTTTTTTTCCTTTCCCTGAAATTACTGGCTTCATTTATCCTCATCATGTCCACTACCTCTCCTGTTATGAGGTCTGACATTAAGAAATTGTGGTAACTGAAAAATATAGCAGGAAAACAAAAAGAGAAGGAAAAAAATCTTTTCACCATAAGGTTAAAACCAGATATTTCTACATAAAACTGGCTAACCCTTATTGCACTGTGAGTGTCATGTTTCCTTGCTTATATTTGGATTGTGGTAACTGCTGCTGTTTTCCCCTGTGGCTTTGGTGGGCCTACTCCACATTAAGCTGATGAGACACCAAGCCAAGGAGATGCACCCAAAGCCAACGAGTGGCTTTAACTATTTTACCTTCTTCCCATCTTGCAAAACACTGGGTACTTTCTCCTTGTCTCCTTGCAGATTCTGTCTTATTAACTGTCTCCTATGGGCCCTGTTCCACAGGCTTGCAGTGCTATGGATTTTAAAGAAATCCCTTGTTCACACGATTTACTGATGAAATGATTTACATCTAAAGGACGCCAGCCAAGCATTGAGAGTGCACCGCTCAATGCCTCCTGAATCCTGTTGTGAGGATGTGAGAAAAATGCAGGCTGGGAAGAGAGCTTCACTGGAGTGCCACCGACCACACGAGCAGCCGTGGCGAAGAGAGACTCTTGTGCTTGTTACGGGTGAGGTCACCAAGGCGCTGGGCTTTCCGTACAGCTGCAGGTGGACGCGCACGTCCCCACCGCCGAGCACCACGGGCACACGTACCTGAATAACCTGGCAGCTCTGCTTCTATCTGAAAGCAGCAAACACCATCAGTCACGGCAGTGACAGCGATCTCGCTTCCAGTAGAGGTGACCAACACAGGAGGAGAGCACAAACCTTCAGAAAGTCCTTGGAAAACCTCAGTGACACTGCCTGTGCTGCAACCAGAGCTTGGAGATGATACCCTGAGCCTCCTACTCTCCTTTCACCGGGCATGTGCTCTTCTCTGAGCTCTCTTTGGAAACTTATTTTCAAAGATTTTTTTTTTCTTTTTTCTCTCTCCTAAATGTTTCAGTCAGTGAGAGCAGAGCACAGAACATGAGCTGCTGCGTTGCTGATCAAAGCAAGCCTCAGATCAGGATTTGATCCATAGGTGTGCGTAGGTAAAATACGGAGTGGTGTCAGTGGCTTAAAAGGAATGATAATTAGGGAGCGTTTGAACTTCTGGGTGGCAATGATATGTGTTTACTTATTTATTTTCAGCATGGCACTTTTGTCTAGCAAGAAGAGAGATTTACAAGGCCTGAGGGAAGCAGAGCTGTCAAGGTAAGAAAAAAAGAGAAGCAGAGACCTTTTGATAATAGTGTATCTAAAGGAACCATTTTGATTCCAGCTTTCCACTGTATTATATCAATATTACAAAAATAACACTCATGGAGATATAAAGCCCTGAAATTACAAATCCATCTTCATGGCATTATGTTGTCTAAGATTCACTCGGGCTTTTCCCGAGACATTGAATTAACCTCCAGTGTTTCTTGATTGATGTGCATCTTTGAAGTCCATCTCTTCTCAAACAGCGTCACAGTAATTATATCCTTCTGATTTGCAACAGACTCTTCCGTGCCAGCTGCTCCAGCTCAGACCCTTCATGGATCTGTTTCAGGGAGATGGAATTGCTGTGCATGCTAATTTTGCATTATTGTCAACAACAAATCCATCATGAGCTGAGGTGGTAGAATATTATCCAGAAAATATGGTCTTTGATTAATTTCTCTATTTTTCATTTCACTAATGCAAATTGTCTTCTGCTATGCTTAACAAAAGAGCTGTGTAACAGATCCAGGAGTGGACCCACCTTCAACACGCTCGTCTCATTCACATTTCGATGCCGTTAAATTCTTTGGAACCCGCCCTGAATGGAGCTCGCTATTTAGTAAATATTTATGAAATAGGCTACTTGGATGCAGTGGTGAATTCAGCGAGTAATAACATATTCATAGAAACTTGTTGCTGCCACACAATTAAATCTTAGATCGCAAATGTCCCATGCAAAACAAGAACCACGTGAGAGGCACCAGAGATTTCTTCTGTTCTCTTTTAGCCACCTCAGGTATCTCTGCGAGCCACCCTCCCTACCCTGGAACATGGAAAGAACACGAACGAGACTCCAGAAGTTGATGTTTATGAATATGAATTGTGTACTGGCAGCGAAACACAAACGGGCCCAACTCCAAATTTGCTAAGATTTTCTTCAGCTATGCAAAATCTTCCTCCTGTTGTGATATTTTAACATAGGCAAAGTTTCATGCTGACAGAATTGCTTATTTCTATGTTACGTACACTGGTCCACTCTTTCTTAATTTTTTGTTATCTTAAACTTTAGTAAAACCCCAATGGACACCAATATCTTAACCTGAGTGAGCAGCACTTCCAGAGAGAGGGAACTAAAAAAGAGTATTTTCATTTGTTCAAAGGAAATTAGTTTTCCTCCAGAAATAATTTAGTTTGGCTTGCTACCTTTCCACTCAGTTTTCCTGCCTGTATGCCACAGATCCAGTCATATGGAAAGAAAAAACAAACAAAAAAAAAAAAACAACAAAAACCAACATTCAAATACATTGATTTTCCCTCTGATAACTGCCTGTCATCAGTCAGGTGTGGGGATCTCCTGCAGAGCCACATGATTGAGTCTGCTGACAACTTCACGCTGTGGCTTTATTTCCTAGTTTTTATTTTTATTTTATTTCCTCAGAAGTTGTGCCAGCTTAACCTGAAGGTGAGCAGAAAGGCTAGTGAAATGTAAAATAGGAAGGTAATTAATTTGGCTGAAGACCAAGGCCATCTCTGGCTGGGCCTTTGCTGTCTCCAAGCTAGCTTGCCTTACACTGTCTACTTGTGCCTTCCAGTCCCAGAAAACCATAAGGACCGCCAGTAGGAGCGAGCTACTCTCCAGCACGGGGAAGAAGAGAACAACCTGTCCCTGTAGGAGAAAGGGCTTATTAAAAGTGTTATCTGTTATTCTACCTGCATCACTTTGAAACCAGTAGAAAGGAAATTATACTGTCAACACACATATGATGCTGAAAATAAAGAAGTAAACGCATATCCAGGGCAGAGCTATGCATCCAGTCATGAACTATGGAAGTCAAAATGCAAAAGACTTTTATAGACATATCCCAAGTAAGCTATAGGGTAGTGGGAGAAGGCAGCAACAAATGGTGATGCTCTCAGGCAGAAGGTCAAAGTACTGCAACAAAACCCTACCCACACCAACAGCAACCCTGCAGCCACCAGGATACAACTGCTCACCACAGGTAATGCCACATTGCCATGGTGTTCAGAAAGCCAAGCCCTGAAATAGATGTTACAGATAAAATAGATTTATTTTTCTTAGCAGAAATTAATCTAATTTCAAGGGTCTATAGTTGTAGTCTCTGCCAAAGATGGAGAAAGGAAAGTTCTTTGTAATTCATAACAGGGCAGACACGGCAATCTGGATTTAAAAATAAAAATCAATCCAAACCCTTGCCTGGAAATGAAAGGGAAACCAATCTGAGGACTGAATCAATTAGACTGGCAGCTTCTAACTGCCTGGTTTTGAGATTTAAATTGAATATTCCAACTCAGCTCACAAGTGAAAATAAGTGCAGTGGCTTTAATCACTACGTGCTCTCCTCATACAATTCCTGGGGTCTCTTAAAGAGAGGGCCAGGACTGGAGTTGTCTTTGGTGCTTTGTATTAGCACTGGAGTGTCCTGGTAGACACCTGGAGAGCCAAGAATGAGAAGTTCAAGCCACGGCGATCAAATATGGACAGCAACATCTCGAAGGCAACAGCACAGTAGTGTCAGTACTAGGCTGATACAACTTTTCCATCCCTCAAACGATGAGAAAAAAAAGTGCCCAGTGAAGATATTGGAGATTTCATCTCCCACTTGGATCAACGTGGAAAGTTAATTTTTGCTTTTTTATCCGTTTCTACTTATCTCCTTTAAAGCTGTCATATGCTGCAGTTTCTCTGCGTGACTTACTGTGCATGCCCTTTCCGTGCCACGCTGCTCATAAACCCATCCCTTCCCCTTGCTCCAGGCAGTTCACAATTCTGGGGGATGGAGGATGTTTCTGCAATGGCTGGAGATTGGGAGCACTGCCTCTCACTCTGCAGAAAATTTAACAGACATTGGCTACTGAAAAGTCTTCAAAGACAAATATTTACAATAGAGCTGCGACAGCTTTCTAACAGTACAGTCAGTATAAAAAAATATATCTGTCAATGGTTTAGACATATTGCAATCTCTATTTCCATAGCTAGCTAAGGTAGAAAGCTTAGAAGGGTAAGGAACTGTTCCTACATGAGGAAGGGCTAAGTAGATTAAGACTTCTCCTTTTGGAGTAGAGAGAAATGAAGACGACATGATAGAGGTCTATAAAATCAATGGAGCAATGGAAAAGTGCACAGAGGACAACTATTCATTTTTCTTCAAATGCAAGGATTAAGGGGAATTAAATGAAATGAACAGATGACAGATTTTAAAAAGCATAAGAGAAAAAAGACACTTCACACAAAACGCAATTAAAACTGCGGAGCTCATTACCAGAGGATGCTGGAGATGTTAGAAGTTTATGCGAGTTCAAAAAGTGACTGGAAAAAATACTAGAAAATAATCCACTGAGATTTCTCTCCACGAAGGCACTATATATGTCTCAGATTTAAGCTGCAATTCACGGGAGGTTTGGAGAACATACCTTGGAAATATCGCCCTGCCTTAGATGTCCACCGCTTCCTGCTGTAGGAGGTGAGATATCTTGGTTTGATATACTCCCAGGCTGGCCCAGTGCAAGATCTTATGTCATCATTATTAATAGATTTGCAGCCACAGAAAGCTGCAGAGCAGAGCAGAGCATGGATCCTTAGCGGTAACTGAAGCAATTGAAGTCACTGTGGCTTTATGACTATTGTTACCTGCAGGATTAAAGCTTGCCCGGGAACACCTCCCCCTGCTAAATACAGGCTTCTGGCAAAAAGCCCCAGCAACTGCTCCAGCAACCAGATCGGGCGTCTCCCACTTTTCCATCAGTAAATAACTAAAAGAACTGATTTCATTTCAGGTTTTGTAACTCTTCAACAAAGAGATCTGAAGATGGAGAAGGAACTTCAGTGACTTGCATAATAGAAAAGGAGGCAGAAAGGGGCTCATGACTTTGACTTGAACGAGAGCGAGCTGAAGAACTGAAAGACTTATTAAAGAACTGACCCCAACGGGGCTAAAGCTGCTACATATCTCAGTGCAAGGCCACAGTTTGAGCCTGCTGGTCATCGGCACGGGAGAGCTCACCTGGATGCTGTGCAGAAACCTGCCAGCCAGTTATACTGTACTGCAGTCCTAACCTGAGCAGATGCAGTGTTTAGAAAGGAAGCTACAGGCTTCGTGCGATTTGATTGTTCAACAAATTGCAATGCAACAATTACTGCTTTCAGCCTGCTTTACCTCAGCTTCTGTTTATTTCAGGTTTCTCCCTCTGATAGGCATTTTGACAAAAACCACTGAAAATTACAAAATTAGAATTGGAATCAGTTTAAATACAACACAACAGAACTTCCCACTGCCCAGTAACACTTCCTTTGCAGACAAGGTGAGGGTGTCTCAGCAATATGACAGCTGTGCTGTATAGGAACGGTCTGAGCCTTTCTACCTATTTTTCCCTTGGTCTATTTTTACTCCTTCCTGTTTTACACCGGTGGACCTGAAAAGATACCAAAGCCTGTGTTTTCAGGATGGGTAACTGACAAGGCAGGGCGTGCAGAGGGGAGTGCTTATTCCCATGTGTGACGTGATTGCCAGAATGGCTGCCACAGCACGTACCACAGCACAGCGATCGTGCTGCCGCCCCCGTCGGACAGAAACCTGTTGCTATATATAACTGGAGGTACCTGGTCTCCTCTAGTAAGAAGAAAAAGATCCTTGGGTGCTTATTTTATTCTGATTAACAAAATTGCCATGAAGTTCACGCCAAAACACTCGTGGCAACAATTTTAGCCATCAGACCAGTTTCCCAGCAAATATTCGCTAATCAATTAAAAAAAAAAAAGGAAAAGGAGGGAGGGAGAGGAGGTGAAGGGATCAGGACCTGGATTATTAATGAGTAATTAAATAAAGATTAGAGATGTATTAACCTGGAGTTCCGTCATGGAAATGTAGCTGTCAGATGATGCGGGGGCTGGATGTTTTGAGGGAACCTGATGAATGCAGGCTCATGGGAAGCTGTCACAATGATGAAACAAGCTGAGCCCGGGCTAATAGATTTATCTATTTCTACCTGGCAGATTATAATAGGATCCAGAGTCATCCTGCTGATCAGTGGATATCTGCGGAAAGCTCATGATACAGAGGGTATCAGTGGGATCGCAGGGAAGTGTTTTTTGGAGCTAGATACCTGGAGATATCGTCACTTGAAGAAAAGCAGAGAGGGAAGACTGCATGCCGGGGGATAGCTTGTAACAGATTGTCAAACCATCTGCAAAGAAGGAGCTAAAATAGCTGATGTGCTGCTGTTGCCTGTTCATGGAGAATTCCCACAGGAGGTTCCTTCCCTTCCCGTTTCCCTGGAGAGCTAACAGTGCTGTAGAGCTAGTGCTGCGTATTTTTGTCTGAATGCCTAGACATTTTGACAAAGGAAAGGCTGAAGTAATCAGTACTTCCAAAACCTCCAGCCGAAATGCTGGCGGAGTCAGTCGACTTTTCCAGTTTGCTGAGGAATAGGTGCTAACAGCACTCCCCCGGAAAGCTGGAGACAGCATCATTAAGCAGCTGATGGCAATAACAGACAAGCCGGCAGCGTATGTGACACCTCTGTCCTGTGTTTGGGAAATGAAGCCCTCTTCTGGCAGCCGTGCTGGGCTGAGGGTCATCCTGAACCCAACCACAGACCGACTACACTATTACTGCTCCGGAGCGGCGCGGGCAGTGCTGGAGGCGAGTCCCTCCCATCTCTGTTTTGCCTCCCGCATCTACAGCGTGACAGGAAATATGGAATCATTTTCCTTCTCCCAGCTGACTCCATAACTGTGTGTGAGCCCAGGCCGTGGGGAAGCTGTCTGCCATTGAGCAGGTTATTGCCTGCCCCAGCCACACGCAGCCCTCCTGGGAACGTGTGGTGGTTCCGCTCCAGTGGGCAGCCGAGCTCCACCACAGCCGCGCTCTCGCTCCCCCTCCTCGAAGAGGAACGGGGAGAAAATACGATGAAAAGGGCTCAAAGGTTGAGATAAGGACGAGAAGATCACACAGTAACTATTGTATTGCATTTTTTTCCCTGCCTTAAATCTGCTCTCACAGAGGCGCAACACAACATCGCTTCTTGGCTCGGCTCTGGCCAGCAGCGGGGCCCTCACCAACCAAGGGGCAGCTTCTCGATCCCCCTCACAGACACCACCCCGATGGCCCCTGCTACCAAAACCTTGCCACATAAACCCACTACAGAAGGGTTGGTAGCAGTGCCTTCATATTGACTTGGCTTGAGTAGTCTCAAACACCCCATTTGTCTGAGGTGCTCGTCAAAGGCACGCTGTTCGGGTCCTAATAGAATTTGCCAAAGCCAAAATAGGTCAAATACACTCACTGTCTTTTTGACTGCTAATGCTTAAGAAATTAACGGCACAGAAACTGCTTTAGAAACAAACTTGGAAATGGTAACTCTGCTCAAAAGTCAGTACTTTCAAACACACGTGTGTGAAAGGGAAAAGACTGATTTAAAACACCAGGTTTAAACAAAAAGGAAATATCTTTTAAAATATGTTTTAGTGAGGAAAATGAACGACCACAACACTATTGGTAAAAAGCACCAGAAAAAAAGCAATTCCTATTTCCAAAATACTTCAATGTAAATAAACAAAAATAAACAGTGTGAGATGAAATATTATTATTCTCATTGTTCAAACTGAAGCACAGTTCAAAGACTGTCAAGTATACAATAAAAAAGAGTCTATAACAAAGCAAATTTTATGCAAACTCCCTAACTTTTTTTTTTTTTTCTTCCTATAAAACGTTTATGATCACAATGCCTGGTCAAGAAATGAAGTGTGCAGATAATAAATGGAAGGCATTTAATTTAGATGTGAACAGCAGCAGAGGTCGAGGGCAGGATTTGCAGAAGCTGTTATGCAAACTACACTGGTATTTATAACGGGAAAAAGAATGCACAAGCAACTCACCTGCAGTGGCTGCTGGATTTATACTAATATCGGAGCACAGCGTTGTGAGGTGTGAGCCCTTCGGTCAGCGACAAAAGATATGAGGTTCTTTAAAATCTGGCCCCGGGAACTGTATACGCCAATGGCACCTGCCATACAGACACGCAGCTGCTGTCCTGCATGGGAAAAGGCGCACAGAAAACACAGAAGCAAAAACATTGCAGTGTCAAGGAAAAACTCCTCATCCAACTCCTGATCTCTGTCAGCGAGGGTCTGCAAAGACAGCGAGCCCACAGGCAGTTTGCAAGTACTTCAGACAAATGCTTGGACAGAAGAGCAACTTGTCCTCAAACGTGCTTCCTACTTGGAGTGTAAAATGCTAAAAAAACCTCATTTGTCCCTTTGCTAATGTCCTTTGGGCAAAAATTTAGGATCTTGTTGTTCACGTGGGATCTGAGCCAAAACTTATTAAACTCTGTGGGTGTTGGATCAAGCAGGCTCTAAAGAGGAACAGGAATAAGTGGGGTCAACTGGCTAGCCTTCCCGTTTTCTTTTTAAATATTTCTCATGCTTTGCTGTTTTATGCACGCACCTCTGGCCGCGGACCAAACCCCGGCTGGTGTAAATCAGCCTCCCACCACCCGGTGCCCCCAGTGGAGCTGGGCGAGCTTCTGGCAAGCCCAGATCTGGCCGGTCGTAAACAAGGTGCAGATTAGCACAAGATGCCTGCTTGTGCTTTGGGAAACTAAAGGAGGAGTAGGCGCTACGTTAAATTAAATCCCGGTCTGATGCAGTCTGACCTGTGTTTCGCAGTAAAAGGACTTCTGCTTTGAAACTGCTGAACGATAATTTTGAATGCCTTACTTCAGATGGCTCTGTGCTACTTTGTTCAGCATCGTGTGGAAAAACCTACAGCTGGCAGACTGCTTCTCTCTCCTCCGAGTTATCATTAATGTTAATTAATAAGTGTATGTTAGTTCAATCTCATTGTCATTCCATAATGTGTAGTTAAAAATTACAATAATGAATTCCAACTTCTCCAGCCGAATGTAATAAAATGGTGATTAATATTCCCCAGGGCTGGGACAGAATACGACCCAGGGTAATCTAAAATAGTTGTAAGAGAACAGTGCCATGTCCGGCAGGTACCGAAGCTGTCACAGCACACGTGAGGTGCAGAAGGGTGAAGAAAGCAACCCCCTCACTCTGTTAAATAAAAGTCCTTTTTCCATGGGCCCAGGTATGATGAGCACAGTTAGCAAACCAGAACAGAAGATTAGCACAGTTCAGACATCCAGTTTCGTGTCAGCCAACCTACCATCAAAAATTTCAGGCCTATCAGAGTGCCTATCACGGATGTCACCCACCCTCACAGCGCAGGATCGTGTGCAATTAAGTATGGATGGAGACACGGAAAGACCCTGGTGAGGAACCAGCAGACAGGTGTCGGGGAACTGTGACAGATGGGCCTGAAACACCACTCAGCCTTCTCCCAGTGACAGATTTTCCAGAACAAATGTGGAACATGCTTGGCAAAGGACACTCGACAGGCTGAGCACTCCAGAATGTACACTGCTCTTATAAAAATATCTATTTTCTAAACTCTTACATCTCCAGTGCTGCCAAAATGATTTTTCTGTAGGAACAGGAGGTGGTACGGAAGTGGAAGCTCTTGATCTCATTCTGAAAATAATCCATACAAACTCATGCTCCTAAATTGTTACTTCACAAAATCTCATTCCTACAAACTGGTTACTCTCGTCACGTTCTGCTGTGAATACTGCAGTTGAAGGCGTTACACAGATGGAGAACCCAGGAGGAATCTCACCTTGCACAGCTACCTGCACTGCACGCATCCACCTCCCTTCGGTTCTGTGAAACGGAATTTTAGGTAAGAGTAACAGAAGAGATGCACAGAAACCCACTTACTATTGTAAAATTTCTTCTAAAGCCACTGACAGATCTTTACGATGCAAAGATTCAGAGTTAAACCTCTTCATTTCAAACACTGAGGGCTGAGCTCCTCTGTATCATTAAATACATAGAGCTTCAACAGAGGTTTTTTTCTGCTACGACCAAAGCACATGAAGACAGAGGAACAGAATTGCCTTAACACGATAGGAGGAGACCTCCCTGAGGCCTTCAGTTTTTCTATCCCTCCTTTTCCCAAGTATAAAAAGAGACACGGAGCTTTACATAAAAATACTAGGCTCAGGTGATGGTGGGCTGTGCCAGGAAGAAGCACAGGACAGCAAGCATCTATGGCGTGTATGTTAAAATATCACAGAAGGGTTAAACATTGCCCTATACAGTAGTGTGTCCTGGGAAAGAAGAATTTCCTTCTTTTTCTCTCCAAATCTATACACACAAAATGAACGAAGTTACCCATGTTTTGTGTTCCCCAAGCGTTGCACATCCGGCTAACAAAGAAGTAAAATTCCTGAAGGTGTAAGTGTTCCTATCACCTCAGCATCCAGGTGAATACGGACATTCAGGTGACAGGAGCAGCTCCTCGAACAAGCTTCTCGCTGCTTTGCAGAGCTCAGCAAGCCACTGAACGTAGGCAGTGCAGATCACAACCTGGAAGGAAAACTGAAGCAGCAGGCACAAAGCTTCATTCAGTGGTGCCATTCTACTTATCCCTCCCTCTCTGTTGCTGTGTTGTTTGCTATCCCCAAGCACTGAATATTTATAGCAGCGCCAGACACAGAGCAGCTTACATGTACACCACTGCTTTGTTCACAAGTCCCTCAGAGGAAACAAGAAGTGCTCGTGTGCTTCAGCACGGGAACACTGAACTGGCTGAGGGCATCAGGAGCACCTGACACCTGGTTACTTCGGGGTGTTCCTCCCGTGTCCCCACAGCCCTCTAGTCACGTCACCTAAATGGTAGGATAAGTACATACAACACTGCTTTATTTAAAAGCAATAAACGACGCCCCCCACACGCTATTTTTCACAGCGGTGTATGTTCCCAGGGAACTGCAAAGTTGCTGGATCTGGAGAGGTCTTACCCGGATTCTAGAGAGCTATAATTTTACTAACTGGCTGAGAAGTAGAAGTTTCATAACATTATCTGAGAACACGTGAAAGTAAATCGATGTAAATAGGGAAAAAGAAAATTATCACATTGTGCAATCATACGGCATAGCAAACAGTGACGACTGAGGGAACAAGTTTATGAAAAAATTATAGTTCTCTAAAACAGGATTATGATTTATTTATACTGAAAAACTACAGAGCATAGGTTTTTTTTTGTTTTGTTTTGTTTTTTTTTCATTTGTGTGTTTTCCTCCCTAAATTTGTGCTATTGTTTTAGCATAAATTGCTGTTGGTTTTTAAATGTAGCAAGGATTTATTTTCCCCCTTCGCTCCCAGGAAGGATCCCTTCCTCTCCATTGACACACCAGATGCAAAGGACTGGAGGCAGGGAAGAAGCAGAGTTTATCACAACTACTTTCAAGCACACAGGCGTGACTCAGAGCGGTGCTATCAACACACCCGTAATGCTCTATGGAAAAAAAAAAAAAAAAGCCAGTTAGATGTTGCTATCCTGCCCTTGGCCTGCACAGGCTTCTGGACAGTGACGAGGTGTGAAGTCTCCTACCCTAGCAGCTGGACACGCACAGCGGGGCAGCAGCACTGAGAGCATCCTCAGCATCATGCGAGGGGCAGAGAGGAGCGGCTGCTCTGGTACCCCCACTCACAAACCGCCCTCAGACAGACACACGGCTGCTCCCTGGGCATCGGGGAGGTGCAACAGCTCTTCCAAAACTCTCCTGCCTTGATCTCTCTTCTCCTGAGTAAGCAGAGACTGAAGCGATCCAGGGTCGTGGATTTTCAGTGATTAACTTTCGTGATCTCCACCCAGGGAGGATGCTAGGGAAAGCGAGAATGCCTCGGACAGGGCTCCCAGCAAGGGTTCCTGTTAGCGTGTCACAGGAGCAGATCTGTCCTGCTCCTCGCTGTCACAGGATGAATACCGATGCTCCGAGGAGATTTACACAGTTGAGGAGCAATAAGGTTAAAGGTAATTAAGAATGCTATATCAAGACTGCTACAGGAGCCAAAGAGAACAATCTTCATCAAAGGAGGGGAAAGAGACAGAAGATGTATGTGCTTGCAACCAAGGACTCATTCAGCCACCGCTTTATGCGGGTCCCTGTCCCAGCAGCAGCAGGCACTGACATAGCTCCCCCAGGTAAGGGCAGCCACTCTCCCGCAAACTGCTGAATTTTCTTACCTCCCCGTGGAATAAGGCAGACAGAAATACTGTGACATTTATCCTCACATTTGAAAACATCAGAGAAAAAAAAAAAAAAAGCAGAGGTCAGAAAAAGAGGGAGGAGGTTTTCCAAGTGACAGCTCCAACCCCTCCGCTCCAGTTTTGCCAGCACTGGATGTTTGGGATATAAAGATTCAATTTGACTGTATAAGTTCACTATCAGGCATTAATTATACTTAGGAGGCAATGATCCAGTAACCTACTCAAATAGATTTACCTCCTGCCTGCAAGGCTCAATTCTTAATAATATAAATAGAAAAAAGCCGAGCTGCATTTCACTTGAATATTTTGACTTGCACTTTGGTGTGCGGGAACACTTTAACTAAGCGGCTGCTAATATAGTAAATAATGAAAACAAAAGGGAAGAGCTAATTATGGCTTGGCAATTAAATACACTGTAAAAAAGAAAGCAGAAAATCAGCACAAGGTTTTCATGAGGAAAGGGTTATCTTAAAAACACACGAAAGGTTAGAAACTAGAAGCCTGCATCAGAATAAAGGTCCAAACTCTTGCAGTTTCCCCTTATGTGAAAGGAAGGACTTTTTATATGGAAATGAACGCTGCTCAGTAGAATATGCCCTGTGCCTGTTTATTAGTTTTATACCAGAATCATTACAACACATTTTATAAGAAGTATTTTATTTAATTAGCATATGTTCCTTGTTACAAATGAGAAATTAATGTTCTATAAAATGCAATAAAACAGGCTATCTAGTTAAAGGCTCTTAAAGCTTTAGAATTTGGGATGCCAAGAACAAAAAAGGAAACCACTAAGTACTGGAATAATCTAAACTAATAAAGAATATATATATATATATATATATATATATATATATATATATATTTAACCTTGTCAATCACTTTGCATCCTGTGGAGGTTTGAGAAAAAAATAAACACTCTTCCCCCAAAAACTTTCAGCAAAGTGACAGTTCAAGGTGCAACAGACAACCTACAGGAGGAAAACAAAACCAAACAAGAAGAAAATAGAGTGGTTCAAGAGAGCCTGAGTTAAAATAGATTACTCATCACATCTTCATTGGAAGAAAATGAGGAAAATGAGCAGCTGTAGTAGAACCTCCTGGTTTACTTCAGCTACTTTGCTCTGCTTGAACGTCATTGAGCTTCACTTGGAGCCCACGAATATGAGCATCAAGCTGCTTAAACAAAAGTTCTGTGGTGGGGCTTACCCTGCTAAAATACCTACACACCTGGCGCACAGCGAAGCAGAGTGCACTTCGGGTTACGGCTGTTGAGGGAGAACTCATTCCGACTTGCTGATGTGCCCTGAGCTACAGCCAACAATTTTTACCTGATTTTCTGGCAACAACAAGGAGCCAACAGGCAGCAGTCACAGGGGCATACATTTGCCTTCGGAGGCTTTGTCTGGCAGTAAGCAGCACTCAGGCACCCAGGCCACGTTGCCATATTCACCTCCTATTCCTCATCGGATTGCCAGCTGACCGCCAGCTTTGCTCCTGCCGCGAGCATGCCTGACAAACACTGCCAGGAGGAGCAGGCACAGCGGTGCTTCAGAGGGCTCCCTTCCCCAAGAAGGTAGCATGCACTGACAGGCAGCCACGGAGTGCTGTTTGGTACCTTTCAGGGGATAAGCAAACAGTGCTCCTAAGCTAGGGTACTCTTCCAGCAGTTTTGTAAGACAGCAGTAAGGCAGCATTTCTGGTTTGTGTTTGTAAAGACCATAGCCCAGACGGGTCCTGCTTCACAGCCCTCTGCAATCAACAAAAAAACCCCACAAGTCATTCCACTTGGCAGCTGAGGAACACTGGAGGCTTCAACAACATTAAAATACTTGTCTTGGTGGTTACCTTTTCTCTGTGTGTGTTTTTGTTTCCCTAAATCTATTTTTAAAATATTTAAAAAAAAAAAAAAAAAAACAAACAAAAAAAAACACTATTATCTGTGTCTCATTTACCCTTTTTTTTTTTGTCTATAATACTGAAAATATCAGTGCCTAATGCTCTAAATCCATTACTTTGGAGTAAAACTAGGACAGCAAATGATCGCTAATAGATGCCACAGAAACAAGTGGAACACATCAGGATGTAAGCACAGCTCTGTTGTAAACCACCAAGTCTCGTCATTTTCTCAAAGGAGGAAAACAAATAAGCAAGTGCAAATTGATTTTATTCTAAAAGCCTTCAAAAGTTTCTTTTTAAAGGTGAGCCTCAGAGCCCAACTCAGATGTTAGCGATACGCTAAGTTGCTTTCTCCTCTGGGCTACCAAAACATCACGCTATTATTTTGGTTACAGATGTAATACGGTTTAAGGAGAAAGTGAAGTGTATGACTGTTGTGCTCATGCTGCTTTTTGCTGAATAATGACCGCAGGAATTATTTGGACGAGCTGCTGTCCAGAGGGGGGGCAGAGTGGTACATTTGGCTTTTGCCAATGGTGCTGCTGGGAGGGCTCTGGAAGCTGCCCTCATCACCAAGCAGTCCCTGGCAGCACCAGAAACCCCCCTTCTTATTTTTGTGAATAGAAAACTCCATGCAAAACACAGCCACAGTTGTCATCAACAGGGACAAATTGAAAGGGAAGCTGCTGCAAAAGTTCTGGTTGATAGATGGAGAAATACTGAGGCTGTGGCTAATTGCTGTGTAGCAAGTTTGGGTTAACCTGAAATACTTCTGATCTTGGCTTAACTCTGAGCGAAGAAACCAGACAGCATTTTCAGTACTGCTAGAAAGCATAGCATAAAGCGAGGAAGGAGTTAAACACTCACCTGTGAGCAGGTGAATAATGCCCCCATTTTGCAGGCCATGCATGGCAAAGCAAAAATTTGCACTAGTGCTTGTAGCCCAGGCAGTGCTTCAGCAGGGCATTTGGTGCACTCCCAGCTCTGTCACGCTTCTGCGTCCTTTATTCCCTCCTGGGAGCACGCACAGGCAACACCATTTGAAGCTGCTAATCTTTGCTTATAGCCTTATTTGTTCCTAAATCTTCCACATTTATCTCTGTCTTTCAGTGGAGGAAATGAAGATGAGAGCAACATGCGGCTGCAAGCACAGACCACGAGTGCACGGTGCCCTGCGGGGAGAAGGTTCGGGGGCAGCTGTGGAGGGCCCAAGAGAGAAAGTGGCCTGACATTTGGGGCAGCAGCTTGGAGGTGTGCACGTCTTGATTCAGCATGGGCTTTGGGGATTGTCGAACTTCCCAAGGTATGTGTGCTGAGAAGGGGGGCATAGTGTCAGACCCTACAGGTGTTGAAGCAGGAAACCTCCCTTCCATCACGGGTTAGCAGAAACCAGAGGTGCACAGCCACACATCGGTCATGGCTCCGAGCAGTAAGAGGGGCTTTTTTGTGGTCACCGCGAATACGTGAAGAACTGAAGGCTGCAGACATTCGCACTGATGCTGCTTTTTAGCTGCACAAGCAGCCCCAGGAAAAGCAGGAGAGAGAGAAGTGGAAGAATTTCTTTTGCTGCATTTGAACTACTTTTGCTCAAAAACACAAATCTCAGAGGAAAGTCAGGCTGTTCCTGTGCTGCTGCCCGAAGGAAGGTGGCAAAGAGTTCACTGAAACTCCGACAGGGAAGCAGGTGGGACGTGAGGAAGCGCCACGGGGTAGGCAGCGATAGGGAGCCGTGCTCCGTGCCAGCCCAGCAGAGCTCTGCACGAGGGCTGCGCTGTGCCTCGGGCGCGGTGCAGCAGCTTGGCAGCTCCTGCTGCAGCAAGGGAACCAGGGGAAGGAGCTCTGACAAGCAAGGGTTTCTAATTGATCTAATTAATAGAAAAATATCTACGCTGAATGTTTTTCTGTCTTGCTGGCCATTCTCCTAACACACCACAACAGAGGCAAGGTGGCTAAGGCACCACACGCAGCTCCTGAGGAAACACTCTGCAGGGTTGGGGCACTGCTGGCCACATCCCTGGGGGCATTCGGGCTCTGGCAAGCTGACGAAGACTCGGTCTTTCCTGCTTATTGGCAGGGGTGGTGCCTGGCCCAACACCCGTAAGCACAGGTTGGGCAAACCTTTGCACATCTATTTCTTCCCTCTCCAGAGAAGCTCCCCCAGTGGCTGTCCTTTATCAGCTACAGGCATCATAGACTTGAGACCGGGATGGACTGTACATGTACTGTCTTTGAAGCCTACTGCCAGCCTCAGAGGTGGCAGAATTTCCTCCTGCAGCAATCTGAGTGGTCTCTAATCAGAGAAAGCAGACCTTCCTGTCTTGATTGGAAATTTTTAAGTTAAAGGCATTTTACCTCCACCTTGGTGTATTCGTTCCCAAGGCAAAACCCTCTTCACTAGGAATTATTTCCAACTTGAATTTTGTTTCAGCTTCCAGCCACAGAAACATGAAATACTGTTTTCACCACCTAATGGGCATTAGCCAATTTAAAATGCAATTACTGTTCTTGGTCATAAAGGAAGACCCCTACTGAGGGCTCAGACTGTCAATAATGGATGCTGATTGTACTGATTTGTCATTGATCTTCTCAGAATCTCTGTCTTTGCAAACTTAAAGTCCTGAAAAAGTCTCTGTGCAATATGTATAAGCGAGCCTTTAATCCATCATCTTTATTTCTCACTATCTTGTGTTGGCAGAGGGTTTGGTGCCCTATGGGAAATGCAAGAAAACAAATATCTGACTCTCCTTACAGGATCTTGTAATCAGACAGAGAACGTAGCTGAGATGCTAAACATATTGATCAAGACTAACTCTTTTAAGGGGATCTGCAATTTCTGTGTTTCAGTTCTTTCTGTAGGGTTGTTCCTCTTCTGACAATGCACCTTTTAACCAAACCACCTAGCCTCTCCCTCCTTCGAAGATTCTCCTTAAGTTTATTTTCCTGTACAGCATTCTATTGTGAGCTTCTCTGCAGAGATCACTGGCTAAAGAAATGAAGTGCCTTATAACGCCTGTCACAGGAGCCTCAACCAGGAAAAGGACATTTCAAGACCGCTTTAACAGCAGCAGCTCAAAATACCTGGTGCTGTGGGGACTTGATAAACCTTTCACTGAGCCTGGCCCCCTCTATGCAGCACCCCAAGGAACCTTGCCCACTCTATCACTTCTGAGGAACTTTTGTGACACTGCTGTTTGCATGGCTTAGCCTGACCCTCGGGCTGGCATACTGCCTCTCACATGTTCATTACTGACTTATTCATCGCCCAGAAGCAGAATTCAGCTGGTGAAACACACAAAATCAACCCTTACCTACCTCCAAAAAACAAAGTCCACAGATGATTTACATGTATATATGACCACTTGTCCCTTTTCTCAAAAGGGCGCCAAGTAAAAGCAAAACAGAATCCATGGAAATCAATCACCACCACCTTTTTTTTGCAGATTCAATGGGATCAGGGTGAGCAAGTGTTATATGTTGGCCAATGGCAACTGGAAAAACCAAAGGCCTGAAGTGCAATTGCACGCAGTAATTCCCAGCCAAGGCAAACGATTAATTTGTAACTAGTTATTCTTTTCAATTACAGGGTACTTTTCCCAGAAATCTGTTTTCTCACTGATCTGTCAGCTGCAACATGCCCTCCAGTGCCCTGAGATATTTGGATATTTTAATAAGCTGAACTCCTGTGAAAACAGCAATTACTGCATGTTGGGGCTAAAGAAAACCTTGGAAATGAGAAGAGATGCGGGCCCCCAGATCAGTAGACATTTCCTTAATATACTGCATGTCATCTCTCACCAGCCTTTGTCATGTGCCCTTTAAAGTTCATAATTGATCTATAGTAATGTACCATAGCAAATAACTTCTACCTATATTATCATTATACTGTTGCTGAGTTACTGCTTTCTGTTGCATATTTTGTCTGTGCCAACTTGTTAGATAAGATCATCTTTAAAGTCTGCTGAAACTCAAAAAGTTTTACTTCTCAAAAGAGTCTTCTGATTACTGCAACTGCATACATACACCTGTGCCTTGAATAATTCATGTCTTTTTCCAGTACTAAGATCTGGAGGAGAAATACTAGGATAAAGAGGAAAATATATGGGCAAAGTCTAAGGCAAATGAGCAACAATAGGAAAGTAATCCTGGGGTAAACATATTGTCATTTTTGTGGCATTTCCATAGAACTCCACTCTTGGCAGCTTCTATAACCCCTGCTGATGCTCACCAGCTTTCTTTGAAGCTTGGTCTCTGAATTTATGCATGGAAAGCAAGGTTCTCTCCCATGCAGATTAGCTTCCATTAGATCTCTCTTCCAGTCTATCGTTTTTCTCCCATTTGTTATCTGTGCAATTATACATTCCTCACAGCCCATACAACTGCCCTGCAGCCACTGCCATGTAAGCTCGGCAGTGCAGGGCTCTGCACGGCTGCCTCACATTGCATTTACAGTGCCCCAGCCCAAACGGCTGCAGGTAACACCTCCAGGCACACCTGCACAGTGGTGACATGGTACCAAAATTCAGTGAACCACCCGTTCACTGGCCTGGCATAAATCTTATTATTGCTTTACATTAATCAAACATGTAAATTGCTGTTCCTCTTCAGAGGTGGATTCATTTCTGCCTTTGTCTTTTTGGATTTATAACCACAGCCACAGAAACAGGTATGTAGCATCCTTCATCCTGCACAGCTAAAATCCAAAAGGATCAACAGTACAACAAGATTTATGAAAGGAGTATTTACAACTTTGTACATTGTTCTTTACAAAATAGTAATGCTTGCAGTGGGGGTGCCTTCTCAACTCCAGAACTCATTTTCTCTCAGGAGATCAATTGTTTTTTTGGGACACAGAGTTTTGTTCTGGCTTGGCTGCTTCTTTGCATATGGCTGTGCTATATACAGATAAGCAATTTGGATTAAACAATGATATACTTAGTAGATCAAAGGCAGTGTTGTTCATTTATTTTTTAAATAATGTTACTTATAGGCTTCACCAAATGGTGGGTGAAAGAAGACTGCTGTTTTAATGGATTATTTTTTTCACAAATAAATTAAGACACATGCATCTTTCCCTACCACCTGAGGCATACTGTGTCAGCACAGCTCCCTCCCACAGGAGCTATTACACGTGGGCATTGAGGCTTTCAGGAGCAGAACATGGGCTGTAGCACACAGCACGCACGGAGGTGGCATCTTTCAGTGTCCCTTTGTTTAGGTGTGGAGCCGCCGTGTGTTGGTCACATCCTGACCGTAACTGCCAGGTGAACAGCAGAAGTTACCCACCAGTTACACTGTCCAACTACCACTTGGGTCTCTCTGCCACTGCCAGCCAGCCACCCACCAGAAAACAGCTAAATCAGATCCTGTGGGCTGGGGTTCATTCCTCCCAAATTAGCTACTTACTGGTTTAAAAGAATTTCTGTCTGACACAGCCATATTCTTCCTTCCACATGTACAGTTCTGGTACTTTCTGCACGTCCAAGTCAGGCAGTCATGCTGACGTCCACCAGCAAAGGTCTCAGCCACCCATGTTCCCAGCCTTACACACATCTTGTCCCCTATGCCAAAGGAGAAGCCAAGTCCCCATCAAGCCCTCCTGACAGGCTCTTCTCTGGCCAACCACCCCAGAAGCCCTCCCTGCCCTGCTTACAAAATGTTAAATTTCAGTCAGCTCAGATGGATGTTACCTCCCTCCCAGTCAGCTGGGACCAAGGCTCCTGAACCAAGAAAAGGATTACAAACGGGCAAAAAGAGTGCCAAAGCCCGTCCTGTCCTCCTGTGATCATCCTCACCGCGAGGCCAATGGACAGCGGGAATCAAAGTAGAGAGAACAGCTTTCTGACATGAGTGATTTAGATACAACTAAATAGGTGTTAGGATATTTTAACTGGGAACAGTGTGAGAAATAGCTGGGTTTAATGTCACTACAGGGCAAAATCTGAGGTACACAGAGGCGGGAGGGTACCAGGGGCGGGTCAGGCCTGCGCGCTGCCGGGCCTCAAACCAAGCTGCACAGCGAGTCAGGCCCGTCAAGGCTTTCTGACGGGTATGTTTTAGCCCAAAGCATTAATCATGGCATTACCTGGAAAATCCCGTCACAGCTGCCTCCTGAGGGGATCAGGTACTCTCTGAGCAGCATCAGGCCCTGTGCCGTTGTAGGAGGCACTGCCTTCTGCCCTGCTGCACCCTCGAGCCCTACCTGTGGTCCTGAGCCCTGAAACGTAACCGCGGGATGGGGCCAGGAAGCAGGGTGGGAGCTGTAACCAGCCTTGGTGTGAGCCTGGTTGGAATTAGGGAAAATTACAGAGAAACGATCCTGGGTGTTGAGACGGACACTACAACCCAGTCAGAAAGTGCGATAGCGCTGGCGGAAAGGGAAAAATGCAACACAGATTGCTCTTCCTTGAGGCTAAGGGGAAGGGAGGCCTAGAAAACATCCTAAAATACCTCTCCAATGCCACGAGGCAGCACATTGAATTGGATGTTAAAACTGTCACTTAACTCCCAGAGATCTGATAAACTTAACACTATCACTCTACACTGACTGATGAGCAGCTCACTTCATTTGCTGAACTTGGACTGTGTTCACAAGTCTTAGAGGCAAAAAGTTTCCACAGCACTTGCATAAACGATGGCTGCCTCACCACAGGATTATTAATCACTCCACCGCCTGGTGAACTCCTTCTTTCTCTCTGCTCTCCCACGAAGGGGCGCATGGATAGCAACATCTTCCACAGCAGCTTTACAGAAAACTGAAAGCTTATCCTAACAAGTATACCACTGTTATTAATTTTTGCCAAGTACCTAATGGTATAAACTATACAAAACAAAAACCCCATAGTATTTGTTACAGCTATGAGCTTGATATTAGGGTGCTAGGATACTTTAGGCTGTAAGAAGTGCCCAAAACAATATTTATCATGTCATCAGGAAATGAACACTAAATCCTCCTAAGCTTTTGAGAAAATAGACACTTCTTTTGGAGTGTACTCTCCTTCATCCTCTCACTCTTATCTTACTGAAGTACCACAAACTGACTCTTAGCAGGGCTGAAGAGAAGGGTGTTATATTGATGTACAGAAATTATGTTTCTGCATTTCTCCCGTGCAGACAAAAATGATGTCTCTTCAGCATGGTGATCCCTTTCATAACTTTCATAAGGGGTAGAAAAGTTTTCATTACATTTTTCTTCTTTAAATGAAAGCATCTTTAGTACTAATACAAACAGAATTCGGGGTTATACATCTAGAAAAGTCAGATTTAACCACCCCTCCAGATCTGGTCATTTTTTGGTTGATGATTGAGAACAGTTTTCTCCCCCCTTGTAATTTAAATCCTCAGAAGTGTTGATCATTTTTATGAGGGTCAGTTAGAAATCCCATAGGTTTTGAAACTTGTTAGAGATTATAGAGCCATAGAAGACTAGGCTGGATTCTGATCTTCAAGAACTTCTCTATTTTATTGCTTCCAAGGGGCTTGTCAGCTTCCTACTGAAACACAGTTCAGTAATTGTGCAGTGAATATAAATGAGAAGGCAGCTTTTTATTAGCAGTAAATGAGCAGGTTGATTGACATTAGGGATCCTCTTTATATAATTTCATTGACAAAAGCATATGCTGGTAGGCATCTCTGTTTTCCAATAACACATTCCTATATGTAATAAAATAACTCACTACAAAGTATTAAGCTATTATGTTACTGATCACTTGGAATATGCCTCTGCTCTGATTCCTCCTACAAGCAACATCAAAAATGTATTAACACTTTATTTTTATTTTTACTTTAAAATTGTTTAAACTTCTTAATACCAAATTTACTTACAACAACTATTTTGTCTACAGTTCTAAGGTTATCTGAATTAAACATTCCACTGCAGGGCAATCCTGAGTGGGCTCTTCATCGGCTTTTAGAAGAACGCATTTCATTAGACCTCATTACATCCTTTCTCATTGCTTATAGAAGACCAGTCTATTCCCAATCCTCTTCACAGGGAGGTTTCATATTTACACCAGCTTTCTGAGAACCAAGCACAGCTCAGCCTGAGGCATGCAGCACCTCATGCACTCACAAAAACAAATTGCTGTCATGAGATAAAGGAGTCCATAACAGACTGCAGTGAAGTCAGGTAATTTCAAGTCTGTTTTAGGTGTTGAACTAACCCTTCCTAAGAGAGCTCTCAGTAATAAGTTTCCACCACTTCCTCCAGACAATCATTTCCAAAATATAACTGTTCTCTCCATTTTTTTCTATTTACATTGGCCTTTTACATGTTTGTAATGTTATGCACCTCCTCCTCCATCCCAGTCTTCCAGTTTTTTTGTTTGTTTTTGTTTTTTACACATTTTCTTACCCTACTTTATGTTCATTCTGAGTTTCTCTTTTTTTTTTCTTCTATACCCCTCTCATTGCTTATAATGTTCCTGAATTGTCTGTATTATATTCTGTACAACAAATATCATACCAGTCACATATGGCTGAAAGAACTGGTCAAGTCCAGAGAGAATAGATGCTTTGAAATTATTTATTTTTGCAAATGTTACCAAAGACTGGTCCACTGGAAGTATTGGCCTTAGCCTATTTGGGACAGTATTGAAAAAGGAAAGCTAGAAGCCCTCTGAGGTTCGGTATATCTTATCAAGAACTAGATCAAGGAAAACCTGCTTCCAAAGCTTGATCTCAAGTTTCACAATTTTAATTATTCTTTGATGCTTTGAATTTCAGATGCCTGTGTCAGTCATACAGCCAAGTGGCCCGCAGTTCCCAAGCTCAAAATGAAACCAGAGGCTAATGCAGGAGCCATCCACAGAAGCCCTGTGGGAGGGTACTGAACACTTCAGTAGAAATGGACAAGACCTCACACTTCTTTAACTTTAACTTCTTTAAAGTTAACTTCCAGAAGACTACAGCAATTCAACTACTTGCTTCATTTGTTGCCTATGGCCAGAGATTAACTGCAAGATAAACCAATATGACATGATCCATGCCAAAGGAAAAACAATGGGATGTTTTGTGTAAAACTGCTTTATATAATGGAAACTACCGGAGAGGTAATTAGCATCATGGCAAAGACAAAACATTTATTTAAGCAAAAAAGGCTGAAGCCTGAAGTAGTCCAGTGGTTGCAGAACTCTTCATCAAACCCTACATTCACTAACAGAATGTTTATGTAAAAAAAGAAAAAAGTGTCCTGATGAACTGAAAAGAACACTGTTTACAAATTTCCAGTACCTTTAATTTAGTGTTTGTATACTTTTGCATTGGTATTCACAGAGAAAGAAGCAAATTCAGTTTCCAATATCAATCACATTTTCATTTTTATAATAGTTTTTCTTCCCATAACATTAAGTGGTGCTTAATAATGCATAAAAAAAGAGTTCTGGGATTTTTAAATCTCTGAAAATAGAGAAGTCACATGAAGTACAATTGTGATGCATCAAATTGGATTTTATGAAGAATGCAAAAGAGTTTCATGAAAATTACTCTAAAAATTATCACATTTACATTTTTATAAAATAGGTGGGAGTTGAATATGAACACTGATATTGCATTAAAGGTCCTCTTTGGGATTTCTTAGATTGCATTACATCTGAATGCAATACAGCCATATGGCTCAGACTGTTAAAGGCTACAAGCAGCTAACTAGTGGTAGGAGTACCAGTACACATGACGGGCAACATTCCCAAAACCGTATTCAGATTGAGGTTTTGATTTAGAGGATAAAAGTGTCACGTCCCTTATTCACCTCTTGTTTAAATGCAGCACAAGCCATGGGGATACATTTACATCTAGGGCTCTTTACTGATTTGTAAAGCAGATATGTGAAGTCACGCACAGCCTAAACCAAGACGATGTAATACAGAGCCTTTTAAGTAGCTCTTATTCCCTGCAGGGTTACTTATTCACCATCCTGCACTGCCACCGAGCCCCCAGACATCCTGGCCTGCCCTCGCCGCCTCCAAGCAGGCTGTTGACCCAGCTTCCTGGCAGAGATGTGAAGCAGGGGCAGAATCCCACTGCTCCTAGCTGTGCTATTGATCTGCTGCTTTAAAAACACACACAAAAATCACAGCCAAAAAACACTACACAGGAGACTGATTCCTCTCTGTACAGAGTTACCTGACAGACTTGTTACTTCCAGGGAAAAAAGACTGTTTTCAGTAGAATCATGTAGTTTTGGTTTAAAGTTAATTGATTAAACCAGTCAGGTCCTTTTTATATCATGGCTTCCTTCTCTCTTTTCCCCAAAACCTGAGTTGTGCATTCTTCAGAATGACGGAGCTGGTGCTGTGACATGTTTATGCGAGAAGTCTAAACCCCTGAGAGAAACAGTTGAAATTAATTACAGAACATCTCAGAACTGGATGTCCAGCAGCTCAAAAGATGTCAAAATTAAAGGAACCGATGTGAAATAGGGAATGTAAGATGGAATTGGTAGAGGAGCCATTGCTTATAACAGTCGGTGGGATGATTGCTTTCCAGTTTGACTTGTAAAATCAATGGAAAACTGGGGAGTGAAAGAGGAAGAAAAGGAGAGAAAACCAAGAAGAGTAAGGAAAAAGGTAAGAAAAGACGATCAAGGAGGGATAAACAATGTTTAAAATTGTTAGTTGATACTCCTCAGGCGAATGAAACAGGCATGGACTTAAACATTTTATGGAAGTTTTACTCCTTCCCATTTAAGCACAGGGGCAGTAGAACAATGGAATTCATTACAGCTATAGCTAGAGAATAAGAGATTTTCTGGAAGTCCCTATGATTTCTGTTCACTTTATTTTCAAGGAAATCACGAGTTAAGGAAAGCACTTCTGGAGAGAGAGAGAGAGAGAGAGAGAGAGAGAAATTGCTCCCTTTTTTTTTTTTTTTTTTTCCAAAGGGTCACCTTAGGAATCACCATATGCTTACACAAATGAAGCCTCAATCCACAATCACTCACAGAAATAAAACCTATGCATATAAAAAGATGAAGAGGAACAATTAATTGATGGCTGGACTCTGATCACAAATCTGAGTTTTCTGATGTGAAGACGAATTATTTGTTACTCCTCCTGTCCTAGCCAGGCCCAATACAATCCACTACCTCTACCCCTCACATAGCAAGTGCACCATTCTCACCCCTGTGCTTATGAATATGTTATAAGTTGTGACTAAATGTAATTATGTAAATGATAGTCATTTGTTTGCTATACAGATTAACGTTCTGCTTCATTTGGGGTCCCAATATGGAGCAGCAGAAGTTTGAGATTTGCAGCTGTGCCTCTGTGTGGTGCTGCCTCTCATCTAAAAATTAAAATGAAGATGAAATTTGTCTTTTACTTAGTGTGAACAAAACAAACCATCCCTCTGTTACTTAGTGTATTATCTATTACCTTCTACCAGGAGCAGAATCCATCACCCTTCCCAGCGGTGGTAAACTCCTGGGGCATAATTTCATACACCTCCAGCTCCATAATAGAACGCCAAATTGTTAATTAGAATCCCAATAATGGGTTTGCTTTTTCTATTGATGCTTCCTAGAGCTAAGCTTCCTTTGTCAAAACGGGATGTGTCAAGATGCATACAAAGTAAAGTTCTGCTACAATGAGAAGATTTGGCTAATAAAGATTTCTGGGAAAAGGGTTTACAGAATGGGGAAACCTGTTTGGCAGTTAACATGTTTTCTCATTTTGCCTCAGTATTAATCTGAGAATTTCGGTGGGAAGGCTGGGTGTCTAAAAAAGAAAATCTCTCAAAGTAAATGCCTGAGTGGTCAGAAGCTTGCATGTACACATCTCCTTAAGACAAGTCACAGAGGAAACTATCTGTGCATTGCTGGCAATTCCTCCTCCCTCACTAGAGAGCCACCTGGCAAGGTTTTTCAGAACCAGACTACAACGCTGCTGCCAGGCAGACTGGTTCCACAGAAAGTCCCAGATTTAACGGGATCTCAAAGTTAGGCAGCCTGTTTCTCTCATTTAAAGCAGTAGCATTATGCAGACTAAACACTGCTTCATGTTACTATAGGAGTTCCAGTGCTCATAATAAAGCTATCCCAAAGTGTTTAGAATCTATTTTCTAACGAAACCTTTTGAATTATGCATGTCCCTACCTAGCTTAGAAGCTGCAATGTAAGTAGCTTTAGGGAAGAAGGATAAAACAAAACCTGCCAGACAGAGAGACTTACAAAGGTGGCGGCCAGTTTGTTCAAAGCAAGCTAAAAGATACAATTCTTTTGCAGAAGTTTCTTTTACTGACATCAGCACGTAGACTTGCCACGTAAGCAGTGTGGGATGGCAATGGTGGCAGGAACAGACTGCACACACATTCCAACACTTTATTACTACAAGTCCAATATTCAGGAGAAAAGAATATCATCTCTTGGAGCTCTTCTACACATAGAAGAGAGCTCATAAAGTTGTTTCCCCCCCATTATTCCTTAAACTATATACCACAATTCTCCTACCACAGTTACAGAAGGACTACTTAACTTAGGATCTCTGTGAGTAACAAACAGGACTTCAGTGGGGCCCAGGGAGTGTCAGAGAGCTGCATTAAAGGCTGTGCTTCATCACCAGCCTCCTGAGTGGCTGTGGTCAGGTTGCATTTAAATGGTGGCCAAGGCACCTTGCCGTCTGTGTTGCTCTAGGTGATGTGGTAATACTTTCACACCTTACAAATTGTCCTGTTTGTAAATTGCTCAGAGCTTCTTAGGTGAAAGGAGGATCTTAACCTGGAAAACAATACTTTTGACAGTGCGTTGAGTTCGCAGCTTTTATACTTTCAAGTCATATCCCTTTGGAAGAATACATCCAGAGTATTTGGAACATTAAAAAATGCCACCCACAGCAGGAAGACATCAGTTAAACATTTTTTAACATATTCCTGATTGATTCCTGGGGATTAACATGCATTATTTCATTATATACATACACAGTGAAAGTTACAGGAGAGCAGTTCATACGGCATGCTTCTCTTTTATAATTTAACAGAAAACATTCTTTATCCCTATTTTAATGTTCCCTTACTTCCATATGCAGAATGATAATCTGTGCACGGGAAGCCTGCCTCCAGCCAGCCTAAATCCATTTCTCACAGTACTCAGGCATCACAGAGAAGCATAATTGTATAGCCTCGGTGACAGTAACAGCAGACCTGACCCACTAGGATGCTCCATGAGTGCAACCAACTCAAATATTCATAAAGCTACTAATTTATTGCAAGTACTTGGCTCCCATCAGGGTTTTCCCTTTGATTGCATGCAGATTGCAAGCTTAAAATGTCTTCTTGCAATGTGGAACTGTAGGAAACTAATATTTCAGGCAGCAAAGTATAGGCAGAGCAGAACAATGCCACGGCTTTCCATACTTGCACTAAAGGAAACGTTTTTCTCACTAAGTAATTATTAATTGCATGTGCAAATAACTATGGTTGAGTAGTTGGTTTGTTAAACAGCAATACAGAAATTGATTTTTCATAAAAATTCAGTTTTGTGGAGTTATGCTTTTCAAAAATATTTACCTGTTAATATTCTTTGTAAACACTGTCATATGCTAGAGGATTGTAAGCTGTTACACAACAATGTAACAGAATAATTTTTAATAAAATTTTTTACTTCTCATTTAATTACAAAAAAAATATATTTTTCCTTTCTTTCAGAGTGAAACATAACAGTAGGAACTGACAGGATAAAACTTAGAGCACTTACTGAAGAGATATTATGGCAATAAAAGTTATGTTTTTTTCCCCTGTGTATTCCAGCAAAAACACTATTTTAACACATTTGTTCTCTAAGGTTTGGCCTCAGGTCACTGTTTCCAATTCTTTCCAGGTTATGAATTAGGGACTAGGCATTGTAGACAAGAGGTAGGCTGTGGTATGATGAACTAACATTCAGATTATAAATTCAAATATATAATTTGATGTCTTTTTAAATGAAAAGGAAGAACGTTAACTAGCAGCATTTGGCAGCACAAGAGAGCGCTAAGCATGAAGTGGTCATGCACTACAAGCATTGCACAAGCCAACATACGAGATTGTGAGCCAGGCCTGCACATGCTGTCTTGCCAGTGTCTCAGCCCTTCTTCAGAAGGTGTTTCCTATTGGTGTTAATTCAGTCCTTGGCAAAGATTGCTGGTTCGGGTTTTGTTGCTTTATTTTCAAACTCAGAAAGCAAATTCTTGTCAGTACTTCAGACCTACAAGGTCTGCAACCTATTCTCAAGAAGACCCAAAGTCAGTGGTGCATCTACAGACGATAGCCCAAGAAGCTCTGCTGACCTGAAATAAAACTGACTGGTTGGACTTCATGTCAGACGTGGGACCCTGGTTCTCAGATGCTCATGAGTCAGTTTGGAGAATAAGGCCTTCCACACAGGGAAAGAAAAGCATCCCTTTAAAGCCTGCTAGAATGACTTGAAGCTGTAAATATGAAGATATTTGTGACAGGAACACCAGCTCCTTCCACCTGCTGAGCAAGTCAATACCAGCATGAAGAGGCTGCAAAGAAATGCTAAGCTGATAAATGACTTCAGGTCGCCAATAAAGCAACAAGTCGGAATGGTCCCTCGCTGCTGAAGGGCCCGTAAGCTCCCCATGGGGCCCGTTAGCTCTTTAGCTGCCCAAACAGAACCTCTGCTCGCCTCCAACAGCTCCCCGTCCCCACAATTCCCCAAAGGCCCAGCTTTGACTCCTGAACCAACTCCCTGTGCCAGCTACAGAGAAATGAGCTTTAAATGACTCTGGGAAGAGGCAGCTGGACATGGTTGCTTTGCTGCAGAGTTCTTGTTATACATTGCTGATCAGGCACTGACTGAAGCAGGCCTCTGCTAGGCACTCTGACTCTGTTACCAGGAGCACAACAGAGGAAAACACTCCATATGGGAGCAAACAAAAACCCAGAGCAGCTCAAAGCTCTGCCAAAGCTGAGCAAAAAAGGAAGAAAAACTCTTCAACTAGGACGGTGTCTAGAGAAGGTGAAAGACCTTCTGCAGGGCCTGAAAAGCAGGCCTCATGGCAGTGAAAAGGAGCACACTCATTAAGGATGTGACAACCAGGTCACGGGCCCCCAGCACAAGAAAGATGTGGGCCTGTTGGAATGGCTCCAGAGGAGGGCCACAGAGGTGTTCAGAGGGCAATCCTCTGCTGAGGACAGGCAGAGCTGGGGCTGCTCAGCATGGAGAAGAGAAGGCTCCGGGGAGACCTCACTGTGGCCTTTCAACACTGAAAGGGAGTTTATAAAAAAACATAGAGACCAACTGTTTACTTAGGCAGACAATGGTAAGACAAGAAGTGGTTTTAAACTTAAAGAAGGAGATTTTGATGAGAGGTTAGGAGGAAATTATTCACTCAGGGGGTGGTGAGGCCCTGGCCCAGGCTGCCCAGAGAAGCTGTGGCTGCCCCATGTCTGGAGGTGCTCAGGGCCAGGCTGGATGGGGCTGGGGGCAGCCTGGGCTGGGGGGAGCTGTCCCTGCCCATGGCAGGGGGCTGGAGCTGGGGGGGCTTTGAGGTCCTTCCAACCCAAACCGTGTGATCCTGTGACACCCTGACATAACAGTAACGTAACACCGTGCTATCAGACCTTGAGGACTACTGACTGTGAAGATAAAGAAGATAAACTTTACATTTATCTGTTTTAAATCATATTAATTGTTTTAATGAGAGTTAAAAAAACAACTGGGAAGGATTTTTGAAGTTCAGAAAGCCATCTTATAGTTTTAAGAGCCTACACAGCTTTTTAATAAGAAACTTGTCTGTACTTTTGGACTGAGACAGGACACTCTCCACTAAGAGCACAGGACTCAGAACTAGGTCTTTATGAAAAGATTGGATTTGGCCTAGAAATTGTTCACCTGCGGAGCCTGAAGCCAGGGTCTGCAGAAATGGGAATAGCCTACCTCATGGATAACAACACTAGCCAAGAGATTTAATGAAAACAATGCCGTGGGAGATGCTAAGGGGAAACAATGGTCAAAAGCACTTGTGACATCTCAGAAGAGAGTCCTGACACCCACTCTGCACAATGCCTATAAAAGTCTCAGGGGGTAGGCACATGCAGGAGGTGATCTGGTAGTCAGGAAATACCAGACATTTTAAAAAAGGACACAAAATGAAGACAAATGAGCCACCGAGAAAAGACAAAAATGAAACTAATGGAATCGCCTTCTGACAAAACATGACTGCCCAAAGACTCCCCTGCCCTGCGTCTCAGAACACCAAAATACAACACAGGGTGCTTATTGATACCTGAAACTATTCCCGTTACCTTCAGGTTGGTTGCCAATAATACTAAATTTAGTTTGGATAGAAATTGCTAGAGCTTGAAAGAAATGCCAGGAAGCAGTTAACTCCTGTTGTGTCATACAGTGTCTCTGACACACAACACGGACTGGTTAGGAGCAGGCACCGAATGAAGGAAACTTTTGTGGCTTTAGGTAATTGCAAAATCACAACTGAGAACACAGAAGATTTTCTGATAGGAAAATGGAAATGCTGAAATAAATACAAAATAAGTATACCAGGTACAGGGAAAAGACAAAACCAGACCCCTCGGGGTCAGAAGCATCATCTGCTCCTGTGCAGAGGTCCCTCTGCTGCCATGCCCAAACCACCCAGCTGCAGAAACTTCAGCCTATAGAGCAGTCTGCAAAATTTTGTGAGCATTAACTTAAAAATAGGGACTTCTCTGTTCAGGGGTGTTTTAGTACGTAAGCATCTTTCTCTTCAAAGGCCAGGCAAGGAAAAAGACAGTAAGAGCCTGACATGTCACAGCGGGTTAGCTCATTATGAACAAAAACAGCAGCAACCGATGACAGGGCAGAGGGAGCCTAAGTCTCCAGGTTAAATATGCTTCAACTGCCGGGGTCTTCTCTCTTTATCTCCACCGGGTCTAATTTCCACCTCTCCACTCCTCTCCTTGTTTGAGTACAGCACTTGCAGCGCAGCCAGCCGCTGACACCATTAGCCACTTCCCCACTGCCTTCCCAACAGTCCCCTTCTCCTTTAAACCTCAGTTCTGAACCTCTCAGTGTGAGCTGGCCAAGCAAAAGAGAAGGAGTGCTCAGAAGTGCTTCCTTCCCCACAGCCAGCCTCCGAAGAGGCCTCTTGTCTCCAAATGCTGCCCCCGTTCCAGTTAGGCACAGCTGCTTCTGTCAACACCCTCAACAGTACTGGTGAAGTGGAAAGCCCTTTCGTTCACTTATTTATTTATGGGATGGAGGGGGAGATGATTTTAGTACACACGAACAGAAAACTGCAAGGAGGAGATCTTTCAAATTGAATTTGTCCATGATGCAGCAAGTAAATTTTCATTTTATCTATCAGGCTATCAATAAATATTCATAAGCCTATTAACTGGAGCCCTAAGAGCTTAGAAATATCTGAATCTCATAATTCAAGATTCTTATCTACACTTCAACCCCTACCTCTTAAAACTATCCCTAATAACAGAATTTGCTTTCCTAGACATCACTACTTTAAAATACATTACTTGCATCCCCCCCCCAAAAAAGTCAGACATTGCTGTATGCAACCGCCTTTTGAACAGAATTTCTTCTCCTTTTTAATTTTTTTTTTTTTGACAGCTAAGGACACCCAGTGCACCAAGCCTAACAGTTAAATGCAGATGCTTTAGTCAGTCAGTTCCTGGGCCCCAAGTTCTCCACGTCCCACGAGAGCCTCCACTGCTGCCTGTAGCTTCTGGAAATATAGCTGGGTGGGAACTCACGGGATGCTTGAGCGCAGTTATGAGCTGATGCCAGGCTATTGAACATAATAGGGCTGATCTGAAGCTGAGATAGAAAAACAAGGGCCTGATTGCATTAATTTCAAGTTATCACAGTGGGCATAAGTATAGTACATCCACTCTTGGCACACGGGCAAGCAGGAGATGCCACTACTAATGAAGGCGTGCATTAATCTAACACAAGTACCGCAAGGCTCCCACTCTTGGGCTGCGCCTCCGCACCGGGAGCGCTGCTGCTGGTGCTGGGCACGCGGCCATTCGTGGCACCTGGGGATCACGCAGTGGGAGTTGGAACTGTGGTGTCTTCTCTCCGCACAGGGGTCATTAATGGTTTCTTGGGATCCCAGCAAGTGTTCTCTTCACCACAGCTTCAGCACCTCAAGCCATTGTTTCCATCCTCAGGTGTCTGAAGTGTCACTTAACGGCGCACTCCCATCTACCTTCACATGTCCTCTGCTGCTCAGTTACTCAACCCCAGCTAGGTGAGCTTCTCAGACCCATTACAAGTTTTCTGTTAAAATATTTCAGCATTATGGCATTCTCTTACGGCAGGACCTTTGCTGTCTTTCTCCATCCAACCACCTTTTATTCTGCAGTGATTTGTAACTTTGGGAATCAGGGGAGATGCTTACAGACGTTATTGATTTCAGCATTATGCCCAAGCTCTGTGGGTGTATCTGCCTGCACAGGTGAGGTTTGAATGCTCTGTAAAACCACAGGAAGGTTTTGAACATCTCCCGTAGCCTTGTTCAGAACATGCTTTGCTGGGCCAAGAGATTGCTTTTCTGCTAGCCCATGGGAGGATGAACTACAAACCACTGACATTTTTCAGAGCCAGCAGCCACAATGGAAACAGCACTGCATTTGATGAATATTACCCTTGTCTGAGTGCAGTACAGGAAGTGTTGACTGCATTGCTGCTTGCAGGGTAATTATACAAATAATGACCCATTTCTTTTCCCACTTTCAGTAACATCTTCATACAGAACAGTTATTGTTGCATCTCATTCACTTGTTTCTTTGAGCTTTCTGTATTTTATCTTTTGTTCCTGTTTAATTCCCATCTCTGAAACTGCAGGAGCTCATCTGCTACCAGAAAGTCTCTTCCGAACATCATTGCACCTTAAGCTTCACCTTTGTAGCATCAAGATCAAACACTGATCTTAGCAACATAAAAGCCAAGGGTACACAATGTTTTTGTGAGTTTTGAGGTATATTTTAACTGTGCAGCTACAAAATACGCACTGCCCCCAACAGACATTTCCAACAACCAGTGACAAGAGCTAAGGACAGCAGAGCTGACATCAGATCTCTTGAGCCACGTCACAATCTTCTTGCAAGAACGCTCCTCCAGCTGCTGCTTTTGAAACACTGATTTGTAGCATTTTGCTTTCTAACCCTGTTTTAACATCTTAGTTTTCTTCAGAAGGCTTTGTCTTCACTGTCCCAGTTACTCCTTCGTAATACTACCACATCCTTCTCATCAACTTATGCATATGGCCTCTACTTATCTAGAATATCAAAGTTATCACATCTACCTGTCTTAAAATAGCCACTCATGACCTCAAAATACATCCTTCATTTCATTAGCCTCCTTCACTTTGGGCCTTACTCTCAAGAGCAGTCAGTTTCGTGCTTGGTGCTATTGCAGGGATCACATAGGCTGCTCCAGATGTATACGCCCAGAAGAATCACAACTCCCTTGCCAATTTAGTGATGCACGTGCCACAGGATCAAGACAGGAGCATCCCCCTGTACTCATCAGTGCGGTTCCCTGCTATGCTGAGGAAACAACTTCCCTACCACCCCTCCGAAATGTCTGTGCTACAAGTGGAACTTTTCCTATCTTTCATCTCTGGGATGTTCTCTGCTTTCGCCTTCACACTAGTTGAGAGCTTTATAGATTGGTTGAAAAAAAAAAATAAATTCCCTCTCCTGTGCCCTTGCTTTGCTCTGTAGCCAAAAAACATTTCTTCCTCCGTATCTGCTGAGTTTGTCTGAACCACGTGCTCTGCTTTTCCTGCTTCCCTAGCAGGGGCGACTCACACTGAAGGCTGAGTGTTTTTCCACGTGCAGGTCACTCCTGCCTGTGACACAGGTCACGCCTGCTGGGAAGGGTGCTGGCCAGGTCCTTCCTGGGAACTCTGTCCAGATCTTGGTCAGTTGTCACATGCAATTCTTGGTAGTGCTTCAGGTTTGTCAGATGGAGGTCAGAGCTGATGGTAATGTTAGCTACACCTGTTCTTCCCCCTCCTCTGCCCTCATCACGTTCTTATTACTCTAAGAACTCTTCCCTAATCCAAATTGCCCATTCATATCCTGCCTTCCAGCACTCTAATCCAAAAGCAAGAGCTATTTCTCATCCTTAGGCACTTGCTGGTTGTCTCAGATATTCCCCAATTCCTCCCTCAGGAAAGTTTAGTTTCTACAAAACAAAGATAAACTCAGGTATTCAGTCACCTGTCTGGCTTTCTTCTGCCTGTTCACGTGAGAAAGCCACAAAGCACACGATCTATATATACCCTTTTCTTTCTTCCCTTCCAGTCAGTCTCAGAAACTAGGCGGACTTCTCTGAAAGCCGACCCACCTGCCTCAGGACAGGATCAGTTAGTGCCCATCTGCACAGCTTTCCCCTGCAGTGCTTTCAGATAAAAATCCAGAGGCTGCATTTTTTCTCCTATTTAAACTAATATCAGAGTTTCTTTTTCAAGCCACACTATTTTAATATAGACACCCGACAGAAACAGGCATTAACAGAAGACAGGATGAGCTAAGCAGGCTTTTATTATAACCCTCCAAAGCTTCCATCTCAACTGCACTGCTAACCACACATTTAGGGAGTGACCAAGCCATTTGACCTTTACCTCTTAGAGCCACAAAACACCTGTACAGGGACTGGCACACAGTGAGCAGTGCACTACTGACTTTATGTCACTGTGATGGTTTGTAAGGTTGTCTGCAGTCACTAGCTTTGGGCATCTTCTAATGCGAGCTTCTGGAGAGAAACTAACTTGAGGATGCAGAAATGATTTGTGTTTCACAGATGGGTTTTGGTAAATTACAAGCGTAGCACTTTTGCTGTATTAAAAAAAATATGCTTACACATGCAAATGAAATGGAGACATGAACAAGACTTCTGTTGGTACAGAACTGCTTTATGCTTCTGCAGAGATCACAGTAGGTGAATATTCCACATATATACTGATCACACCTAATGTTTAATGGATGCACAAGGTCAAAGAACACAATGTCTTAAAATACGAAAGGATTAAAAAAGGTTGGGACATGCTACTTGGAAAGAATTTCAATTTATGAGGAACAACCAGGAAAATATTAATAAAGTGAGCAGTATCTGAAAATTGATGAGCACCTGTTGGGATGTTGCTATGACATAATAAATCAATTCATATCTAAAAACACTGCACAAAAAAGTCATGCATTCAAATATTTTGTCCCTGCAAATACCAGGGAGCACTTGCTGGGCTGTTGTTGTTTAACTCCGGTACCTGAACTACCAGTCTGGACTCCCAGTATCACCAGGGATGTTTGCCAAGTGGTGATGGAGAACACCTCAAATAAAAGATGAGTCTTTTCAGGAATCAGAAAGTATTTGAGTTATACTCTGCAAATATCCAGCTTTAACCACGCTTGTGCCAACTGATACTATTACATTACCAGTGGTTCATCACTGATGTGTTTAAAACTTGATTTCTCACCCTTTTTTTCCCCCCATAAGAGAGCATGTGTCTATAATGATCCAGCTACTACTGTTCATCACGCAATGATATTTTGTTTTGAATCCCTCCATAGAAGTTCCAAAGCAGAAATCTCACCTCGTGCTCAGGCTCTGACCTGTTAAGGTAAACAGGTTTGAGATGTAGTGAGTTTGGTTACATTTGGGCTGATGTGGCATATTTGTACATGCACCAGGGAACTGACCGATGAAGTTTTCCACCACATCAGGTATAATTCTTCCATCTTCTCAGAATTTTTAACATTTTACTGTGAATCTGAGGACAAGCAGCCAACAGGAAAACTGCAGCTTGCATGGAGGATGCAAGAAGCTTCAGAGCTTCTTGACTGGAAGCAGCTCCTGGGAAGACCTCCCTCAGCCATGGTCCTCCTGCTGACAAGGAAGGAAGTCGGAAATGTTCTGCAGGAAAACTTTGGAGAAGGATGGCAGAATGGCAAGCAGCATGTGCTTGATATGGAAAGCACTGAAAATGCAACAAAACAATTCTGAACAGATGGGTGAAGTGTGGCGTGTGTTGTAGGCCATAGGGTCACGATTAGGATTCTAAACATCCATACCCATTATCCAGAAACACCTCAGATTCAAAAAGTGAGGCAAGTAGAGGGAAATATGAGCAAGTAAAATGCTGCGATTTTCTGACAATGTAAAGAGTGACAGACGCCTACTTGGTAAAGTTACATTAATAATTGATTGTTTGAAGCATGTCAAAAGGAGCTGGTGTAGACAGTATGCCTGAGAAACCAGATCACGGGAAGGTATCAAAAACCAAAACAGTGGATTGTGTGTCCACAAGAGATAAGATGGAGCATGAGGAGTAACTAAATTATAATCAATGCATGAAATACAATAGCAAAAACTTTATATTCTTCAGAAGTAATAACTAGAGCAATTTTTCCTTGGTACTTTCACTGGTATTTTCTAGACAGTTGACTCACTTCTGGACAACATGCACCTCTTACACTGTTACTGGAACTTCCCCCTTGCAACTTTGACAAATCATGATCTTGCCAACTTTAACAGGATCTTTAGAAAACAAATTTCAAACATCTTTTTTCCTCCCCTTTGCTCATTACTTTCTTTAAACCCCTCTACCTGGGTCAACTGGTTGAGAACTCTTCTTCATGTAGGGATGCCAGCAAGGAGTTTTCAAAGGGAGAATAACGTTGCCAGCTTGCTGCTTGCCACAGAAACAAAACAAGTCACATTCACAAGAAGGTAGATTGTTTATAAAGCAATACAGAGATCAAACATCCCTTAAACCTTCAATACCTACGGGTCTGACTAGAGAAATATAGTACAACTTCCTCAAGAAGTATGTTTGCAAGGGCTCCAGCAAGCATCTAACAACAAATGAATCACATTTCATCCAATTCAATTACTAACAGGCACTGCTTCATCTTGTACTTTCAAGGTACAGTTCACAGAAATCTCTTCACCCACCCAGAGAACATCATTGATCTTCCTGTGCACCAACTATATTACTTTTTCAAGACAGCAATGCCGTCCCATATTCATAAGATAGAGAGTTTTTCTACGCCTCTGCACCATATCATTTCAGGATCTGATCTGGAGAAAGAAAAGCACACAAGGATAAAACAGAAGTAAAGAATTTCAAGAAGCAATACAGAAGTTTAGAAAAGCAGTAAGCTGTGACACAAAGACAAAGTGCTACTCCAGCAGATGATGTACAATGGAAATGTACTCTACCACTGGTAGAGAAACATATACTCCAGTTTACTCATCTGTTCTCCTAAGGACAAAGAGGCTTATTGCCACTAAATCAGGCAGAACACAGAAGTTACTGTAGCAACTACTACTTCGCTTGAGGAACAGTTTGAGCAAAATATTGACTAAAACACTACATAGCCCAAGCTTCCTTTAGCCATCTCATTTTTTAGGATAAGACAAAGCTGAAATAGTAGAAGCCTGTTCTGATATCACCAGTAAGACCTTTTCTCCCAGGAGAGATTTCTTCATCTCACGGACCACCCTCTCAGCCTGGAGCTGGGAGGTGGTGGTACAGATGCCCCAGGGGCCATGTGGTGGGCAACAGGGAGAGCTGGGCATTCCTCCTTACAGAAAGGAAAGGGAGAAAGAGCCAAGATTTGCATTTCCAGATCTGAACAGCTACAGCATAGGGTTTTATGGCTGGGCAGTATTAGCTTCACAGCAACACCAAGACAGCTGACAAGGAAAATCCCTCTTTAGAGTTGGCTTCAAAGCTATTTGAGTGAACTGCAGTTTTTGTGGAGTGTGTTAGTATAAATGTGCTAAATGAAGACACTTATTTATAATGCACCTGCATTGCTGACTGTGGCCTAGACCTGCTTGTTCGCAGAAACAAAAGAAGTCTGGCTTCACTGTGCCTTGAGGGCCCTTGGTGCACAGTTGTCTTTTTTCTGGTGTCATCCTGCACCATTCAAGCATACACTTCTACAGCCCTCTGTGCAGGTGATGTGAAATCATTTTGTGCTGTACAAGTGTTTTACATCAAGCTACTCTCTGGGCTGGCTGGATTTCCATTAGCCCCGTCCTCCTGAGAGTACAGCATGGCCTCTCCATCACATTACAGCTGAGCCTGCCATGAATGCCTTACACCCAGCCAAAGGGAGCTCAGAAAGCTGATACAGCTCTTCCAAGACTAACAAGACATTGTCTAAAGACGGAGAGAGAAGGTGGAAAGGGTGTCTGAGCCACTCACATCTCCAAATATACGTAAAACCATTTTGTTCATGAAATATCAGGCACAGAAGGTGTCTGAGAGGAGGGAAGTGCTGGTGTAAATGAAGTATTTGTATATATATTTTTTTAATATCAAAACACAGCCTATAATCAGAGTCCTTAACAAGCACGTTGTCCAGAAAAAAAAAAAGATTTTTGATGCTGAGTTTCATACTATATTTGGTTTCACTGACCAACTTGTGTATGGCACCAGTGGGTGCTTGCATGCTCACATACATGTATGCATTTGCATGCTGACACCTCTAGTGTGTCCCATTATAGCACACATGACTCATCCCTTAAAGCTTCTTCATTAGGACATCATTTCAGCAACCAATCCTCCCTCAGACATGCAAAAAAAAAAAAAACATGCTTACTCTTCCTGCCATAGAATATTCCTTCTTTACTTACAGGGCTGAAAACCAGGGTATATTTGACCTTTACACAAGGGACCACACGAGAGAAAAGCTCAGCAGCAGCGTACCCTAGGCAGTTAACCAACACACTGTTTGTTGGGCTTTGCTTAAGGTAGACCAAGTACCAAAATGGTCAACATTATAAATGAAAAATTGATGAACTCATTGACAGCTATTTGATTGTTTCATAGGTGGTGATATGTAACATGTAATTATTGTCAGATATAAAATGCTACATTAAACATCCCCGTATGTCTTTGTAGGTCTTGTGAAGAAACACTCTGCTTGCATTGAATGAACACACAAAAACAGTTAATTATCTCATTTTTCAGAAACGAGTACAAACTGGAAGACAGTCCACATGAATTACTATATAACTATCAGCCAGAAAAGCCAGAGGCAGAAACAAATTGAATTTGCTTAATTAGGTCCAGATCCAGTGAAGTGTTCACATACCTCTACATCAGTGAGCAAGCCTATGGACTGTAAACAACTCAAGATACCTTTGTTGAAGGAGAGCATAAAGCTACAACCTAGCACAGGTTCCAGCTTCAACAGATGATTTCTCACAGTCAGGATTATCTGCATGCTCAAGCTGTTTAAGTAATAGCAGGCTCCATTTGGAAGCAGTCAACCTAGCGCAGGCCTCTGCAAACAGTTTAGAAGTTCTGACTGGCATATCCCACGTAACTCAGATTGTACCTCATGTGCAACAAGGTAGAGGAGGCTGCAGTTTGCTTGGTCCTGTTTTTTTGCCACCTAACCTTACCCATAAAAGCAGCCTAGAAGACAGCTGGAGAGGGACTCCATCAGGGAGTGTGGCCATGGAACCAGGAATAACGGCCTTGAGCAAATGGAGGGGGGATTCAGATGAGACGTGACGTGAGGAGGAAATTCTTCACTCAGAGCACAAAGCACACGTGGGAATTAGGGCCAAAGATGCACCTTGCTTCTGTTCTTCTCCGTAAAGAAGAGAATGAAATTGCCTAAAAACCCAGGGTACAGGATGGGAGGTGCAGGGCAGTCCCTGTGGCCAAGGGGCAGCCTTTCTCTCTGGCAAGCCAAATGGCCTGGGGGAGCCAGCCCCAGAAAAGGGGCCCTCACCCCCCCCAACACAGATGGTACTATCGGCACCGTAACAAACAGGCCGGTCCCTCACACAGCCAGCAACAGGGGGCCTGGGCCCAACTGTGCCATGGGGTGAAGGTGGGAGCCCCATGCAGACAGCCGACGGGAGCAGAGGCATGCCAAGAGCCAGGGACACAGTGCCAGAAAGTGCCTGAAAGGGTTGTGAGGCACTGGAACGGGCTGCCCAAGGAATTGGCTCAGTCACCATCCCTGGAGGTCTTTAAAAGACATTTAGATTTAGAGCTCAGTGATCTGGGTTAGTGGAGGAATGGTCAGTGCTGGGTCAGAGGTTGGACGGGGTGATCCTGGAGGTCGCTTCCAACCTCGGTGATTCTGCGACTCTGTGATTTTGCTCCATCACTGTTTTGCCTACTGCCAAAAGACTGCCTGCTAGGGCATTGTAGGGACCATCTTGAAGCTGATTAACATCTAATTTTTTCCTCTCATCACTCTTCAGAGTCAGCTTTACAGAAGCAGGTTTCCATGCAAAGGAGAAAAACTGCTATCAAGTCTGCGGACTGCTAGAAACATGTAAAATTATGGATTTTCCCGAACCTTTAAAACCCCCGAATTTATTCAAAGTGTCCACATTTAGTTAAGAATCACTGGGCGAGGAAAAATGCTTGCTACCGGGCAAAGCAGACAGCTTATGTTATCAACTTGTGGATGGCACATGGGTTTTAGACATATTTCCTATCTGCACAGCAAGATTTATTTTGTATTTTCTTGAGATAAGACATCCATCTGTCAGGTCATTCAGACGTGGTAAGGAAAATACTTGCCAGCGCCTATTTGACACGTTGTGGGCATAAACTAGTTCTTGACTGGAGGGAATTTCCCAAATGTTGTAGAACAAGATGCAGCTCAGCTAAGGGGCAGAGTCCATATGAAGCACAGAGCTGCAGAGGAACTCATTCAAGTCAGCCCTAGTCCTGCAGAGGAACAAACTCACATTTAGAGAAATCTGATGAAGAGAGAGCTCACAAAGCCAGACATCCGTATTGATTTAGACAGATGTGACAAATTACGCTTGGCCTCCAACAAATAATCAGTCGAACCTAAGAAAACAAACAGTTTTGCTTAAGCAAAAAGTTTCACCTAAATTGACTTCTCAGGAAATTCCTATAATGTGATATAAGAATTAACTCTAGAGATATTTCTGAATAAAAGAACCAGATTACAGGATAAACAGTACAAAGGAAAACTGAAGCAATCCCAGATACTTGTCAAAGCTAAGCCATTTAGAAGGCCAATGTTTACAGAGGTGTCTGAGCTTTCAGCTCCTCCTGAATCCAGAACCAGAAGCGTGTTGCTCCTGGGGCCAGGAGCTGATGTCACTGTGTGCTTAGATAGTGCAGAACTGAGACTTGGAGGGGAATTAGCCATGCTTGAAGCTTGCAAATGTTTTGCACTATAGTGTACACTTTAACAGGCATATAGACATTTTCTGCTTCTCCAGTCCTGAAGAAGAGCTACTGAAGTCTGCATATCCCCAATCTAAGTAACTCGTGATAAGAATATGGATGTACAAAGGACATGTTTGATTTTTTCCCCTGGATGCTTGCTCTGTTACTCCAGTTTTTGTAAGAATGCGAATATGCCTTTAAAGAGAAAGCAAACATACCGAGCCAGCTTATGCTGCAGTAGCTATGACAACAGACTTTGAAACAAGTGTGGAAAAAGCTAGACCTGAATTTTAATTTCATTTAATTATTTTTTTCAGTCTACTCTTCATATTGACTACCTTGCATCTCACTCTGAATTCTACAGAAATTATGGTTTCTTTTTGCTACCAAATACATATGGTCTTACGTGTATGTAGCAGATTCTATCAATGTTATTTAGAAGTCAGAAGAGAAAGTACTTGGAGAATTAGTGGACATCTAATATCTTCAGATAAACACCAGACTGCCTTCTGGGGAATATGCTTTACCCAAAGATGCTGGCTCACCACAGAGAGGCACATGCAGGAGATCTGATTTCATGGCTTAATGGCTCCTTTTATCAAGGAACGATCCCATTAGATCAACTATTAGCAAACTGCATCCATCAGAGACCCATGATTATCTGTTAGAGGTGAGTTTTCCAAAAAAAAAAAAAGGAGGGGTTGAAACTTAGAGCTAGGACAGATTTTTGCTTGATTTACTAGCTGGGCAGGAATGGGAGAGAAGAGGCTGTGGTTCAAGCCTCACGTCCTTCTTTCCAGTCTTACCCACGGACCAATCCTTGATAGACAGTACCCACAGTCACGGATTATATCAGCTTCACTAGACACAGAAACTGACTTGCTATCCATATCTCCTTTCCCATTCCTCTATATTCCAGAGCAGAGAGCAATTTTTCCTCCTCCAACCAGCACTGCAGTTTAGAGATGAAGAACCCGTTCTTAAAAAAAAAAATAAAATAAATGTATATATCTACCTAAAAGCAGGGGAAAAAGCCTCTGGCTATTGCCACAACCATACAAGTGTTCCACCTGCCCTCTCCATTTGCTTTGAGCAGGCCCAAGGCTTCACACAGAAGTCAAGCCACTTCACAGCCATGACCATACAGAGGAGGAGTCACTTTAACCTATCCTGCAGTGATGCACGTCACCTGTGCTCCCAAGGCAGCTTACTGAACAGCAGCCAGCCATAACCACACACAGCTGACCGGGCCAGGAACACCACAGGACACCTTCCCTCCGCCCCAGCTCAGCACCCTGGGGCCAGAGCACCACAAGCTCCGTGTAAGGGACACTTTGGTACCACACCCTGCACCGTAGAGGGTGGCACCATGAGGTCCACAGTCATAAAATAATAATATAAAAAAATCAGATGACCATCATGCTACTATTTGCACATCAACTCCCTTAATAACTTATTTTCAAGTAGTCAGTCCTCAAAATCCTCCTGGAAAGCCAGAAGCACGTAAGGAAGAGCACAGAAAACACAAGCCTTTCTTTTCTTTCAAGTCTGATATCCTTTTTCCCCCAGTTTCTCAGTAAGGTGCCACCTGCTGCGCTGAACAAAGCACGAGTTAGACCAAGGCGTGTGGCAGGCAGCCTGAGCACGCAGCAGCTTCCTAGGGATGCATTACTGCTTAGCCCGAGTCCCAAGACCAGCGCGTGGCAGCCAAGCAGCTCTGGTGCGCAGCTAAGCGCCTACAGGCACAGAGCAGGCACCTCCACCCAGCAGATGTGGTGGGCTGCTGTATGTCCAGGCTTCATCCCTCTCCTTCCCTTGTTCAGTTTGTCTTCCCACTGCAGCCTTCTCTCACTCCCGTGTTAATTCTCCCCATGTTTCTGATCACTCCAACCCACCTGCATTGTGCTCTTATCTACTACCTACGAAGTTTTGGACAGTTTTGAAGTACTCACAGATTTCACCCACGGCTTGCACGCAACCAAAGGGAGCCATGGCAGCGAGTCCTCCGTTGGACGGCGAGGTTCAGAGTTTACTGGTTGCAGAAAATGAAGGTATCTTTGGGTAAGTGCTAAGAGATGTGAACGAGCATGAAAAGCAAAGCCTGCAACCGCAACCAGGCTCAGCTTCAGCATGCAGCTCACCCAGCCTCCATTTCACAAAGGGGCACTCCAGCTGGAGAAGCCTGTATTTAAGGAGGGCCCTCCCCTGGGCACAGCTGCCACCTTTTAACCAAATTCCCCCTCAGTTTAGGAGCAGAGAAACTGTGTTAACTCTCCAGTGGCTGGTTCGGGAGGGCAGGGCTCTCAGGGTGCTCCCTGTCACTTCATCTGGAAATGCTCCCGGCACCTACTCAATCTCCACTCTCCCAGCAGCAAGGCTCTTCCATCTTCACCAGGACCAGAACGAAGGACTCTCAGCATACGTTTTGTTATTTCCATAGGTATCACAAACAGCCCCTGTCAACAGCATCCTTGTTTCTGCACCCACTACTCTCACCATGTAGAACACCTTGATGAAGACTCTTTGTGAAATGCTTGCACAGCTGATTTCAAATTCTTCCTTTTTAAGGCAGATCTGAGTTTTTAAAAACACTTTTCCATTGACCCCATGGGCGCTGGATGCCAGGGAAGTAACACAGAGCCACATTTTGTACGGGAGTTGGGAAAGCCTTGCCATTCCTCCCATCCCACCGTGCAGCAGTGCTGAGAGCCCTGTTTCAGGCACTCACGTGCTGAGTTTGAGAGGTATTCTTTTTTTTTTTTTTTTTTTTTTTAAATCATGGAATGAGTCATGGGCACTTGCAGTTCAGTAAATTCCTAGAAGCAGCCGGCTTGGTTTATTTTCAGCTCTGATGGCCCACAGAAGAAAAAAAGAAAAAAAGAAAGACTTTCTTCAGACATGGAAATATGATCTTTTTTTCTTATTATCTGTAAACAATCCCCCCTAACATAGGAGGGGGAAAAAGTTTATATCAAAAGGGAATGGTTACTAAAATATCAGCTTCCTCCTGCTGCAGGGGGCTTACAGCACCGCTGAATTCCTCCTGTGTTCAAACAACCCACTGCCAGGTTTCTCAGAGCAGCAGCATTTCGGTGCTGCTCCTTGACAGCAAGGGTCAGGGCAGCGTACCCTTTGCGAGAGGACAGCGTTGCAAATAGAAAAACGTGAGGTGTGGCATTGCTGGGGTGCAGGGGAGGCAGAAGAAAGCCCCTTCCCAGACAGGGCCATGCAGCTTGAGGCCCCCAGCAGAAGCACGAGACCAAATGCTGCAGCACAGACCCCGAGACGAGTCAGCTCACCTCACACCCTGACACAAAACACCCTGAGCCTGGGAAATACTTTCCTCCTCTCCATCACCTGGCCTCGCAGCCACATCTGTGCCTGAGATCAGGGCCTGAACTCAGACAAGGGGGACCTGAGCCACTGTTTAAAGCTGTGGTCTACCCTTCGTGCTTTCAAAGACCTGGAAATATCAGTGTAAGCTACACAAGCAGAAAAAAAAAAAAAAGCATAATCTGATGAGAAATGCTCTCCCAGAGGGTTCTAGGGATTACTACCATTTTACTACCATTGTTCAATTGGATTTTTTTTGAGTCCTCCAGCCATGTCAACACGTCATTTTATTTCTCTGTGCCTCAGTCACTTAGAAAAAGAGGTGGCAAAAACCCTTCTTTCATCTGTATAGCATGCAAGTTTACGGATATGTCCTTTTCTCTTCCTATATACTTGTGTAGCACATAGCATGGACTTGTTTGTTTGTTTGTTTGAGAGTTTGGGCTGTGTAGTCAGTAGGTTGTGACTGCGAAATAATTGTGAAGTTGTGATTTTTATTACTGCACTTCAGCCTTCAGCGTCACCTGTGCTCTCTTACAAGCTGTCAGAAAGGACCTCACGTGAGCTAGTTGCAGTTTCTCATCTCAGAAGCTCTTTACTTTCTGAAAACCAACACAATAACTGATCAAAATGGCCACAAGGAGCACCAGCAGCCTGTGCTGTTCCTGCACTGTTCAAAAGGAGCGCTGTAGACACAAGCTTCAGGTAATTTGTAGCGAATGAAGAGGCTGCAAACACAAAGGATGGGAAGGGGGAGAAACGAAAGACGGCTCTGAGAACAGCTGGTGGCTTTGTGCTGGCTCGACACCACATCATACGCGCCATGAGGACTAAACACAACAGAACCATTTCAGGTCTTGGCAGAAAACCGTACTCCATCTTCCTCGGGACAGTTGGGTCATTAGTGGTCATTCAGTCAGGCAGACCGAGGCTGTCTCTAAGCTATTAGGTAGCTGGTGAAAGGTGGGCTGTGAGCAAATGTTGTACTGGAGGATCACGCTGAGCAATTACTTGGCTCAGCTGTGTGCAGAACGAGAGCCCTCGCCGCAGGGCTGAGAGACCGGCAGAAGCCAAGAGGGAAATCAGCACTTCATAAAAGTTAATGACCAAGGATATACTTCTTCTGAATCCTGACTAGAGCAAGATTCAAATGCAAAGCGAATACTATTCCTTCTTGCATTGCTCTGTTTTGGACCAGCCTTCCTCTTTGTTTTTGTCCACTGTTGTTGCTTTTAATGCATGCATTTATGAGAAAGCCCTGAAGAAGATACACTCCATCATTTTCTCACATCTCCGTCAGTTCTGACTCAGCGAGGTCTTTCTTCCTCTTTTCTACTTTCCCAGAGGTAATATCTCAAACAAAATTAAGCATCCTCTTCCAGATGGCCCATTTTTGGTAAGAAAGTTCAAGCATGAAGCCAAGCAGTGGTAAATCTTAAATCAGCATCTTGCACAGAAGGGAGCAGTGGCACACTGAGTAGCAGGCATTTTCTCTGCTACCATCATACTGTCAGGGCTGACGTTTATTCCAAACAAAGATATTTCTCATGAATGTTAAATAACTGCTGGAGACTGGAAGTGTGATTGCCCATCACACTTTTGTTTCTTAATTTCATGACTATTACTATTATTATAGCTCAACGTTATTAATGGAAAAGAAAATGTTATCTTTTCTTACTGCCTGGAAACAAGAGAATAAGGTAATATCCTGTGCAGCTTTCGGCCCTGCAGCACTTCAGGATGTATGCATCTATGCAGAGGACTTAAAACCAGCTATGAAACTAAATAACAGATTAACATTAACAAATGTAAGCAAAACACCTAAATTTATTTAAAAAAAAAAATGAAAACTTCTTATAAGCTTTCCTTTTTACCTACCTATATTATTCTGTGCTATCTGGCATATTTTCTATTTTGTAACCGACTCAGAATAATCCTCCTAGTTAAGCATTTTTTTACTCAAATGCACTGGAAAGGCAGGTGAGGCAGGTGTTTGTTATCGCACTTGGGGTCAGAAACACGGACTGTGCATTACAGGGGAGGATTTAAATCAGACAGCATCGCACCCTGCGAGTGGTACGCACACCACAGCCCCACTGGAATAATGTCAGCCGTGTCTGTGCTCGCAGCCCTGCACTCGCTGACTCCACTCAATGGTTTAAAAAAATAAAGTCTTATTCCAAACCCAGCGATTCACTCTGTGACCACAGACAAAATGCCTCCTCTGTGTTCTTCCATTTCGCAGTTTTAAAATACACATAATGATGATTCTAAGGCATTTTGAGCTTTATGAGGAATGAAATACGGGCGACTTTTTGGGGTTCAGGTGATAAAAGAACTAGAGGGAATAACTTTACTTATTTCTGTGGAAACCTCCTTGGCATCCATAGCTAGGATTATTGTCTTTCTACTTAAGTAGAAAGGTTTTCAACAAGTCCCAAGCCTCTTCCCTTCACTCCAGTGCTCCTTTCCTCACACACCCCGCACACCTTTTGTACTGGAAGAGGTGCCTTTAGGGATTGTACTGCCAAGGCTCTCACTACTCATTTGCCATCATTGTGCAGCACCAGATTTTCAGGTCAAAATAAACGCTAAAAGCACAGCACTGTCCTAAAAGTCAAACACATGAATGTAAGACTTTTGTCTCTGAGATAATGCATAAGCGCAGTGGATCTACGTGACAACATGCAAATTAAATATTTTGTGAGAGTAAAATGGATAACTCGAGATTTTTGAGGTTTTATGGGCAATATAACCAGGTGTATCTTTGAGCTTGTCAAGTAGCTGTAACTTCATCTCCATCTAAAGACGTGCCATGTGTTGTGTGATAGCAAAACAAACTCTGGGCTTGACTGGGAAAGGACCAGCTGAAGTCTGCTGAGATTCTGAGCTTTACTCTGCCTCCAAACGTACACTTTGACGTGGTAATGCCAAGGCAAAGTACAGCAGCAGTGCTGCAAATCTTACTTGGAGACTTTTGAAATGGATTATTTTCTTTTCCTGGTGGAGATGATATTGAACATATGGTGTTTGAAATAGAAGTGGCCAAAACTGCAAAGCCTTTGGAATTATCTTATGGTTTGGTTTAGTTTGTGCTTTTTTTTTTTTTTTTTTTTTTTTTTTTTTTTTTTTAAGTCTGTCAGATTTTCCTCTAGTAGCAATATAGTGACCCATTTACGGCAACAACATTTAACTTGTTAGTAGTGATGTTAGCTATCATAGCAAAGAGGATAGATTTGAAAAGGCAAAGATGGGCCTAAATGTGAAAAAAGGGAAAATAAAATAAAAATAAAAATAAAAATAAAAATAAAAATAAAAATAAAAATAAAAATAAAAATAAAAATAAAAAGCAGTGTTTATACTCCCTTGTATGACCTGGATTATCTTTCAATAACATGCAAAGACAACTTGGTAGGGATATGTTCACTGTATGCAGATATGCATTGTGTGTAGATATGCAGCTTAAGCAAAAGTCTTTTCTTGTCTATAAGAGCACAGTGTGCTAGACATTTCGGGCAGAGAGGACAGCATTTTCTGTCATTGATGTGAAATGCCAGTTTGAACCGGGAAATACCACGAAGCGTGAAGTGATGAATTACCGTCATTCTTGCCAGGCTCAATAACTTGCAGTGCTATTTTAACTGGTGCCTGTGTTATTAATTTGGTTAGGAAATATCTAAAAAGTAAAGCCTTAAAAAATAGCATTGTCCTATTTCTCTCTCTCTTAAATTTTGTGCAGGTTTTCTCAATCTTATATTTAAGTGAAAACTATTCATTTCCAGCTCATGCATTATGCACTTCCGAACCCTCTCCGTGCATCATCTGCCTCACACCGAGGGGCTGTAGCTGAGACATTTCCATCATACTATGACTTTGATTTCCTGCTACTTATTCTATGGAAAGTACTCTGGCATGGTTTGTTTGTTTAATTTCCTGGCATTATCTGGGTATCTCACTGTTTGTGAATTCAGGCTTCCGAAACCTGCCTGTGTAAAAAAGCACATCCTGATCCCAAGGTCTGAAAAGTCTACAGGCTTTTGCTTTGTGCTTCACTGAAAACCTGAATTCAGCACTTTGGGGCATCAGACTCCTGGTATCGACCTTACATGCCATGAGGCGAATCTGAAACTGCATTCGACCGGTCACACAGATAGGGAACTAATAATTTATTCAGAAGGTGGCAAAGAGACATCCTTCCTCTTTCCTACGTGCCTGCCCAGGCTCTGTAGTGAGGGAAAGCTGAATGAGAAGGACAGCAGGGTGTTAAGCCTGTATAACTTCGCCTAACTGCCTGTGGCTGCATTTCAGCCAGACCAGTTCAGGGTAAGCGTGGGAGCCTATGGGACACTCGACTTCTGCTCCCATCTCCGCAGTTTCAGGCCACCCAAACCAGTTTACAATTGGGATTGTCTGTGACAGCCGGTAGGAGAGTACTTTTTTGTTCAGCATGACGCCATAGGGTGTGGGATAGCCACCCCTTCGGCCACTTCTGTCACCTGTCCTGGTCCTGTCCCTCCCGGCTCCTCGCGCATCCCATCCAAAACTAGGACAATAGTCAGTTATGGCATCCAAGTGCTTTTTGGTTTTGCAGTGCTTCTGAAGTGTTTCAAACTAAAAAATAAGAGCTAAACAGAAGTATATGTATAAAAAAATAACCTTTCAAACACTTATGGAGGGAATGTCTTTGTATTTGCATGTGTTGGAGATGGAAATGACAGGAACTCAACCCCGTGGAAGGGTCTTTAAAATCTATAAGACAAAAACTCTTCTCTTGCTATTGTCTGGCCCCCTGACATCTGCAGGACAGCTCCTACACTTCATGCACCTCCACTAATAAATCGGCGTAGCCCAGGATATAGGGCCTTTTCATATTTGGTCAACCTTCTGTAATTAATTTCACCGATTTGTTTGAAGTGATATTTCGAGCGGTTTTATGTTGCTTGATTGATAAAACTGTGGACCTAAATCCTACGTATGTACTGCCCAGCGCCTGGTGGTGAACTCTCCCTAACTGCAAGAGAAGAAACTGGGCTGCAGAGCCAGGTAAGGCTGAAAATTTAGTTCAGAAATAGCAGAGGAACTGAGAGGGTCACAGCTCCATTTGTATGCTTCTGCCTTCCGTATTAATTCCCTGCCTTTTGGACTGATGCTTCCGATAAGGGTGCCAAATGCAGAAATGTTTTCTCTTCTGTATCATGAACATCTGCTTATTAGGAACTGGTTTGATGCCATGAAATCCTCTTTAACAACTCGTAAGAAGAACTTCCATTTGATTACAAATCCGCCCTTGGTAATAGGATAATATCCATTTCATCATTTGTATCTAGTTGTTCAAAGAGTGATTTAATTCTATTCCTGCACCAAGGGAACCTGTCGCTAACAAGACTTAGCTGTGTAATTGCATGAGGTGCCAGGAGGGAGCACTCAGCTGTGCACCACAAGGTTTGAAAGATTTCCACAATCTTCATGTCTTAAACGTGGCCACCAGAGAAGGGTGGAGGTGAATAAACCTTCTGGTTTTATTCCAGTTCTAGTCATGGCAATGGCCCTTCTTTTAACTCGGAGTCAGCTGGTGGAAAAGCTCAGCGTGGCTCTGCTCACCTTGCCCATGGGCAGCATGTGAGAAAGAGCTCCAGTGGGCTGAGCTCTTGGCACCCCATAAATACACTGGTATTTCCACGGGCATGCACAAAAGGTATAACAACTACATGTACAGGTACAAACATGATGGTGTACGTGTATATGTGTCACTGCATGTGCCCACAGGAAGGGCCGCACTGCCATGGGTGTGTGGAGGAGAACCATGGGATACACGGGATGAGCTTTACAACAGCCTGCTGCATTGCTTTTTAATTTTGGTTTTTGGTCTGCTTTGTTCTGTTTCTGGAGAAATTACATTTTCAATTTGAGGGTGAAAAAAAAAATAATAAAGGATTATTTTAGCATCTAGAAACCTTTTCCCTGCAACCTTTTTGCAGCCAAAATGATACTAAAGGGATTGAAGTAACCTTCACACTGCTCCATAGCAACACCAACCTTCCCCTTCCTCTCTGCCAGGCAGGCAGGGAGATTGTCTCTGGTATTGTCTCACCTATTCAGCCACACAGCCAGGGAACGAAGAGGGGGAGAGAAAGCACAGAAAGTAGAGTAGAAAAGGTGAAAATCTTACCAATGGAAACAGAAGCAATATAGGGGGCGAACAAAGGGAGAGGCTGACATTAGTCTGCAAACCTTTACTCATGGCAGCCTCGAGAGGATGAGCAACACTACCCTTTTCTTTCTGTGTTAGCCAGCTGGGGAACTCATACCTGAAGCTACGTTCAGTGCCCAAGTCACCCCTTACATCTACTGTGGGCTTCTGGCCAACTCAGTCTCATTTCCCACATGATTTTATTCAAGTTCTAGTTTACTGCAGTGAGTTGCAGTGCAATGGTTTGTGAACCAAGAAAATAACTACGTTAGAAATAACACAAAGCACGTCAACTTGAATGGAGGAAATACGCCCGTAGATGTGTGTTGGGGGGCCATCCAATTGTCCTCCCTGAGCTGCCGCGAAGCCCAGCACAGCCAGGAGAAGGAAGCAATCTTCATCGCTCCGGCGCAGAGGCACTTTGTGGTGCTGCTGTGCAGCAACAGCCAGAGAAGGCAGAAGAACATTTCATCTATTCACTGCTACCAGCTAAAACTATGCCTTTGTGGGAACTGCAGCTTGGTTTCATTGTGCTACTGAAACGAATCCAAGATCTTCGGTGACATTTCAAATAACAAGAACAATATCTTTCTCCATTGCTTTACTTACATTAAGCACACGTGTTTCACAGTTTATGTTATTCCTGGCACTAGGAGAGAGCAGTGAAAACAAAATCCATGCTTAATTCACTGAACTTTGACAACAGCAGCTGCAACTCAAAATTAAAATCCACTTCTTTGCTTTGCTCCAAGGGCCTGAACCAGCTCTGTGGAAGCGCTGCAGCACGCGGAGAATGAGGATGTCTGAAATGAGAACCGCCTGTGTGACTGCCCAAAGGACAGAGCAAACAGCGCCGTGCTAGGCTGTTTGCTGGATGCTAGGTGAAATCAGACAGAACCGGTAAGCCTTGGAAATATCAAGACAAAAGAGAGAAACTGAATTTTTTATCATCTGCTGCAAAGCACTAATCATGTGGATGAAAGACCTGCTTGTACCTGATGGCTGTACCCAAAAGCCAGAGGAGGCAATGAAGGCAATGAGAGCTTTCTGGTTTTGGTCTCGGAGCACTTTAGATCTGGCCGGCAGACACATCAAATTTGGACTAGCATTTCTCTCTCTCTCTTTTTTTTTTTTTTTTTTTTTTTCAGACAGCAGCAGTTAACTGAGCATTATTCTTTTTTTTCTTTTTTTTTTTCTTTTTTTTCATGATTTTGTGATGTCCTTTGCATGTATAGCTGCATTTTATAACAATCCAACATGTTTTGTTCCTGTATTTTATTTTATTTTTTTCACTATAATTGGCAACCTGCTTTGGATTTATGGTCAAAATCAGAATTATCCAAAATCTACCCTGCCTTTGAGGGAGGGCTTCATCAGAGCAGCCTCTGCGGAGTGCCTGGTAGGTTTTCAGCCTCTGCTGCCACCCTGCCTGAGCGAGGTGAAATTTCCTCCAGAAATTTTCTTTAAGCATTTAGGGACAGTGGGAGAAAACCCCAAGGGAAGAGGGGTGTGCAGACACTGTGACTACGAACCAGTGGCAGAGAGCGAGCTGCTGGGGCCATACTGGGCCGCTCCCAGGGAATGACTCCTGTGCAAGCCAAGCCAAGACTGGAATGTGGATTCCTCCTGCCACCTATCCTCCAGAGAAGAGGCAATTCTTCTTCACCACACAGGGGCACATTCCTGCACAAAGACCCTCCTGCAGAGATAAATGGCAGCTAGGGAAATAATACGGATCCAATCAGTTTGAAAATTGACATGTGACATGAGTCACTTAAAATGAAAGAAAGCGCCAAGGTTTGCAGCGGAATTATGTTCCTATGATGCAGAATATTGTTGATCCAGTTAAATAATGAAGTCACGTTACCGACGGTGCTGCTTATTATATGTTAATCACAGTAATGTAAACATCTTGCCAATCTTTATGCGCTTTCCACCATTCATTTTCAACGAGGAACAGAAGTAGCAGGAGTCAATAGGCCTGACTCTGCAAGCTTTCTTTCTTTGCATTTAACTTTCCATGTATTGAAATGCTCTGAATACAGATTGAGTTGCTTTGTTCGATATTTATTATTGTTCCACCTGCATCGAAATGGGAACGGCAATGGCTTTGATAAATAGATTCAAAGGCAGTCAAAATTCATTGTGCTTTTTCTAAATGCTTTTGTGTCCTCTGCTGGAGTTCTTTTTGATAACCTCTTCCAGCAAGACACCTCTTGAAATCAAAATAGATATATTTCTTGCTTCCATAGGACATCAGTGCAAAACCTTTCATTAGAACATATTGTATCCTATACAAGATATATGTCCAATTTTGGCTTTTTTTGCTAAGAGTCAAAGTCTGCTAACTCTTTGCTATGCTCAGAGATATATTACTGCTTCTTAAGTCCATGAAGCCATAGATGTGATAACTGATGGATAATTAAAAATAAAGGTGTCAGAGTCTGGCAGTAGAATTCCATTACCTTTCCAAAGCATACCAAAGAATATTCATTATCACAGTATGAAGTATCATAAATAATTAGCACTAAACCCACACGTGCCAAATGAATGATCAGTATGACTTCATATTGTGATCAGCATGCCTGTTTATTTATTCCTGTGCTCATTTGCATGCTCAATATCTTGCCAAATTCTGCCATTCATAGCAGTTCTCCCAGCATTTGTGCGAAGAAAGAGGAAAACACTAAGATCGTCTCGCTATTTTCCTATGTCAGGACACCAACTAATTGTAAATATTTCACTGTATAGTGATAAATAGCACAATCTTGTTCCACTCAACATCAAGCCACTACGCCAAGACTATCTGCCTCCTTTTTAAAATCTTGTTTAAGAAGGTATAATGTCACCAAAAAAAAAAAGGAAATATTAAACATAAGGTTGATACAAACCTTCCTAAAATAAAAGCAGCAGAGTTTAAAGATAGGATTTTTGTGTATGAAGTAGTACTTTGACAGCTCGTGTTTGTGCCTCTCCCTTTTATTCTCGTACTGAGGGAGGAGTCCTTCTCCTGGGAGAACAGAGAGCACAGAAAAAACCACCAAATTGACTAACTCCCCCTCCCATGCACACTCCTTATGTAAATATGCCTTTAAATTTAATTTCAGGATCTTCTTTGTCAGCAGCCCATGATGGAACGCCCTGAATAATGAAAGGGGGCAGCATTAAAGTGACTGTTGTGTTTGTTCCATGATTGAGTTTTGATCCGGGGTGCTACAGGGTAACACAACACGACACGGCTAAGCGGCGAGACGAGTACCATGAAAATTTAAACTGAGGCACACACCAAAAGCCAGAAGCAGCAGAGCACGAGGCTTCGAAGGCATTAGAAAAGCAAACAAATGAGCAAAATAATCTGCTCATCCTGTGACGCCTATCTTCTCTTTCTCCTCTGCCAGTCTCCTACAGCTGGGCCTGTAACACCCTTCCCACTTCCACCTTGGCTTCAGCGTTAACCCAGACGTGGCTCTTGGACTGCAGGCGTTCTCACAAGCCTGGCGGTGAGTTTGCCATTAGGGCAGCTCGGCTGGCCGGGGGCGCTGGACGCAGGCGTGGTGCGGGAGGCCTCACGTGCTGCCACGCCATCTGAGAAGCAGCTAAGAGCACTCCATCCACCCTGCTGGTTCCTAAATGACTCCGAAATAATGAGCCTCGCCACTGATTTGGGGCGGCTCGCAGCAGGAAATGGTGCTTCCAGCCCTGGAAGCCAGGTGCTTGGAGCAGACACAACTCATCCGTGTGAGCGCCTGAGTCAGCTGATGCCATTCACCCGGTCCCACAGAAAGATGAAGTTTGGTGTCAGAGAGAGACTACAGGGGGTTGGTTGTCATCTACAGAAACTCCTGGGAGAGAGATTGTGTTTCTGTTCAGTAGTTTGTTTTCAGAAGGCGATTTAACCACTTGCTCTACTTACAATAAAATAAAAGCATCAGCTTGTTCTTCTTAAGAGAAAATAGATTAGAGCATCTGTGAACTCTTTTTTTTTCCTTCACAGTGGCCTCAAGCAGGCCCCCTGAGACTTCAACTGGCCCGGGCAGCCTCCCTCACCCCCTGCCTGCCATCTCCCTGGGGAGGCGTACAACAGAGAGAAGCCCAGCCAAAATGTAGTGCAAGATTAAAGGCACCGGAGATCAGAGCGAGTTGCAAGGAACTACTGTGCATTTGATTAGCGCTCAGCCCAGCGCTGCTCTGAACTCCCTCCCAGCCTCGCAGATTATCGGGGAGCAGTAGTCAGGCTGAAACAAAGCCGCCTCCTCTGAGAAGCGATGGCACGAGGCTGGCAGCTGCGCGGGCACTGTCTGTGCTGATCAGCCACCCGGCAGCACGCCTGGCACCCTCCGGGGCTGTCCCCCGCTGCCACCAGCCCTGTCCTTTCCGTCCCGCTTCTTCCCGACTTCTTAGGCTGGTAGGAGAGAGCTGAGAGGGACAACCCACCAGACGCAGAGCAGAAACTTAGGAAATAGAAGGGTAAATCTGAGCACGGCGCTAGAATTTATTTTGTGAACTCAGCAGCTTGCTGATCTCTCCTGTTTCTCAAGGCAGATTTCTCTCTGCCTTTGCATGAACAAAGGCAATAACCTTCAACACTGCTCCCTTCCTTTTTTTCCCGTCCTATTGTACAATAAAGGAAAATTGACTCAAGGCTAGTGGTAAAAGAGAGCATAGTCTGTAACTGTTGCACTTCTCATGCTGCATTTCTCTACCTCCTGTGCCAGCAGCAGCGGCAGAAAGGCGGGAGAGGGAGGGGAGGCCATTCTCTCCTTCCTCCTTTTCTTTTTCTCTACTTTGCAAGTTTGGGATGTTTTCAAGTAACTACAGAGCTAACAAAAACGAGAAGTTGAACCCCTTTTGAAACGTGGAAATCCAGTATTAACAATGTGATGACAAGACACAACCGCAGCTGCCTGCAAAGGTTATCAGAACAGGGAGCACAGGGCTGCTCTACGGACCCTGCAGAGGAAGAATGAAGACAGCAAAAGGAGCGGGCTGTGGGCAGAAAGAGCACCAGATAGTCTGCGATTCTTTTAATTGAAAATTGAATCCGGGTTCATTCATCATGTATTTTTTATGAAAGTGCAGAATGAGAAAGAAAAGGTTTCAATGAAACACGGGGCTTCCAGCTTGCTCAAGAATATCACAAAAGCCCTTATTCAGTTTCCCTTGAAGCCAAGAGAAACATGTCTTTTCTAGTTCAATTTTCAGCTCTTTGAAGCAGAAACTCACTCTTTTATGTGTCCCTACAGTGCCCAGTGCTATAGGTCTCCTGTCTCAGCAGGGGCTTCTAAGTGCTACTGTAATAAAATTAATTAATCATAATTTTTAATGAACTCCTTAATGTTTTCTATATCATCCTAGACAAAGAATGAATGCAGACTGAAAAGGCACAAAAGTTGAATTTTGAGTACAGTAAAGAGAACTTTATCCTCTAACGAAATCTAACTCAAAGCTGGTAAAAATGCTGTTCGTACTAAGTAGATGCTGGAAGGGTATTAGCAGTGTAACCAAACAGAAATCTAGACTTTACATCCACTCCTAGCATGAAAATTCAGCATCAGCTGGGGGAGACACCCACTAGCATGTTGGGATGCTATTTAGGACTTTAAGGAGAGGGAGACGTACTATCCTCTAGTTCCTTCTGCATGAAAGTGGAGGGCCGCTCGGACAGATGTGAATCCTGATGGATTCCTCCCCACGCTTTGCAAAGCAGCACGTAGCATTGACTCCTGTGCAGCCATATAACCTCGGAGCTAGCCACTGAAATGAAAGAGCCAGTTCGCATCCCTCAGTGGCACTGGCTGGGGCTGAAAATGTGGGCAGACGCTACTGCATGGGTCTGCACTTCAATACATGTTTTTAAGGCTTATTTTTCACAGCAGGAACAGAAATGAAAAATGAGATTCAATTGTACGTGGTGGCAGCCTGGGAGATGTGCCAGTATGTCACAACACCATGTACCAGCCCAGCCCCTTTGCTTTATAAAGTACAATTATTGTAAATTGCTTCGGAGCCTGGCACATGTATCAGAGGCACAAATATGCCTCTGTAAATATGTATATACAGCATGCATAAATGAGCCTGTTTTTTTTTTTTGTTTGTTTGTTTTTTTCTGGTAAAAAAAAGAGGTTAAAAGCATTAGTAAGAATTTTCCTTCTCCCTCATCTCGGGCAGGTTTCTGCCTGAGATAGTTTCTCCAGGCTCTCCTTAAAGCCAGTGAAGAGCCCAGGTATCCCAGAAGGGGCTCGTCACCTCCTAGGGTGAGCACCTAAGACATGTTATGCCTGTGAGGCGTGAGCACTTCTGACCTCTCTCTGGTAGCTACAGCCCAACCATGGCTGTATTTGGGCATTTGACTCAAACATCTTAAACGTGAGTCTATTAAAGGCTTGGTATTTGAATGTCCTAAAATCATTTGAGATGAATCACTCCATATCAAATGACCACAAATCTATCTAAAATATATTTTTTTATAGAGAGAGAACCATCAATATCACACTACCTACTTATCAGTGGTTATTTGGAGCCAGAAAAAAAACATTAGGTCCATTGAATAATACAAATATTTGCCTTTTGTAATTTACAATTATAAAACACAATAAAAGTTACAGTATAGAAATAGATAACCTATGTTCCCAGGACTTAATCTTCTGTATCCATGACATTAAGCAAGACATATCACTGAAAAGCAAATCCCATATGATGAATAAGAGGAAACTTTTTTTTTCTGCAAATTGTTTCTTAAAAACATCAGCTGCATAATAAAGCAGTGGGATTAATTAATTTGCATGCATCTATAATTGCCTTATCGCAATCCCTCTCCTCTCCAAGGACTAGTGTAAATGCTCCAAACCTCTAAGCCTCTTCAAATGGCAGATTTTTTTCCATTCATAGCATGCCACAGACATGTTTCCTTAGTTTCAACATATATGAAATTTTTGAACCTACTAGGTATAGGTATCATATTTAAAGACAGACCGCAGGAGAACATAGATATTGCCACTAATTTCCAGTACAAATCACTTCTAAATGGAGATGTTCTTTCCCTATCCATGCTAAGTACCACTAGGAAGTTAAGCACAAGACATAACTCACACTTCAATATGTAAGTGTATACAATACCTATGCCATAGATAAATCACAATATTTTAAACCACCGGAGAGACCACTGGATCAGCTGCTTTGATATCATGTAACCAAGTTATTATGCTTTAGAGATAGCAGGATCTCACATTTAACTCAGTAATACCTCCCAGAAAGCATTCAGTTCTTGATTTCAGTATTTTATCAGGAATTAATATTCATGAAACTGATTTGTTATTTATAAATTGGATATCAAAAAACTCTTCCTGACAAGATTTTATCTTTTTTTGCCTTCAAGCTATCATGTGTAAAATGATTATATTTAAAATCCAGGTCTTAGGAAACATCTGATCTCATGAATAAACACAGCAGGTGATCAGAAATCTCCCATTGAAAGTGAACTCATCGGCTTGCTTAAAACCATAATTCAGATGAAAACCCAGCAGTCCTAGCTATGTAGGCCAGGAAAAAGCAACACTAATTACATTTATTATTTAAGGAAAGGGATGGTAAAGTGATGAGCATGTCTTGCAGCAGGTACCTGCAGCCCTGTGGGAGGAGGCAACGTGTCCTACAGCCCTCTGGCGCATCGTCTTTTTACCTCGGTAAATGCACCACTTTGTTTCACTGACATATGTGAGCAGTCTGGGAAGAGTCTGCTGGGGGAACAGTCGCTGCAAGTCCTCCTGTTTTCCTGATACCTTAAATATTTTATTTTAGTCCCTAACTAAAATATATACGTGATGAGCAAGATAAAGCAAACTCTTTAGCAGTCTGTCTCTTCTTTTTGGACAAGCAATTCCTGAGTTACAACACATGGGAGAAGATAATGGCCACTTCCCAAGGTGGCCCTTCTTTAAAACGTTGTCTTGTTAACATAATTTTTATGCTGGTTTCCAGCAGAACCAAGACTTGACTTATACTGTGTATCTACGTGTGTCTGTTCCAGTCCTTTCACTACTGATTTTTGACGCTATTTCAGCAAATTCAACCTAATTTGACAGAGGTAAGACTTTCAAATATACCCAGCCCCCAAAACATTAGTTAGCAACTGTGTCAAATAGAGACAATTTACTTACATTCTGGAAGAAAGTCGGTTTCATCCCAGCGCGTATTTATCCTGAAAGGCAGGAACCAGCCAAGCATCTCACTGCATCCACCCAGCATCCAGTGGGCATGCCAGCTGCAAGAGGAAAGGTGAGAAGAAGCATTAGAAGAACATCAGGTACAAGCTCACAGCAAAGCATATCCCAGTAGACTATGGAATATTTTAGAGAATATTGTGGAATGTACAGAATATTTATATAATATTTAGAATATTATATGGAATTTATTCCAAATATGGTTAGAATATCCTATAAAGTGTTATAGAAATTTTATTTGTAAGATCTTCCCCCTCCTACTTTATCAACACCTTGACTTCTTGGGAGCTCTTCACCAGTCAGAGCAAGAGAGAAGCAAGGGTCCATCATATGAATAAAAACTTGTTTTATTTCTTCTTTCTTTCTTCTTTAAATTTCATTTTTATTTTTGCTATTCTCTCTTTTCCCCAGGTTATTTAAGATGACAGCAACCTCTTGCCTCATGTGCTGCAGAACTAAAACTATTTTCAGAAGCAGTAGACTCAAGGAATGAGAAATAACATCTATAAAACTTGTCCAGTTGGGTTACCCGCTCTGTGTAATACTTCAAGACACCTATTATTACAGACTGGCTGGACTTCCTCGGTCTCCTTGAACACCGCACACTTGCTATCTTTTTTTTCTCGATAAGAAAACCAACAGTATAACCTTAGCAGCATTTTTTCTTCCCCCCTTGAGATGTGTATCCTTATAGATTGTACTTTGTGATCCTCTTGATTCAGAAGTGTTCCTGACTAAATGCTATTGAATCTTGTCACTACAATGCGACTCCCCCACCATATCTATCTGCTGTACAGATCACGGCCCTTTTCTCACTTCTTGCACAAAAGCTTCCCGAGAATGAATGCATGGAAGGGCCGCGACATCTCCCTTAGCAGTTATTGTGTTCCCTTTCTTTTAGCCCATGGAAGGCTGCAGCAACCACAGCTGATAAAGGACAGAGAAAAAAATGTCTTACAGAATAAAGCCACAATGCAGCAAATATAACTCTCGTGTGAGAGAAAGGATGTATTGCAGCTGGAAGGCGACAGCTTTGTGTGATGCCTGAGGCCAGACTGTACGGTCACAAAGGCTCCTGCTGGCTTGCTGACCCACCCACCAGAGACACTGCTGAGGAAGAGAGGGAGCAGGGGAACCGGGCTGTGCCTGGTCCCAGTGCTCCAGCACGTGAGTGGGGAGAAGCTGAGACGGCTGCAGGGGTCACCCAGTCTACAAACGCACTTTTGCAAGTCACATCAGGGAAAGAAGAATGCTCAGAGCCAGAAATATGGATATTTCTTGAATTACTGAAAAGGAAATCAATCAAAAACCCAAATGGTGCCATCTCAGTTCAATATGTCCAAGCTCATTTGTTTGTATTATTATTGCTATCACCTAGATGAGCATTCCCTCAAAAAACGAACCACAGTGCTAAGAAAAAGTTGTTGGTCCTGCAGCTGTGATAAGGGAAGGAAGGAGACCGCATAGTGCTCTTGCAGAAGGTCAGTCCAACTGAACTTGCCTTGGTTGTCTTTCCTCATGGTGATAACACACAGGTTGCAGTTTTGCGTCTTTATTGGCACTGTCATTTCAGATGTACAGTCCTGAAAGCCAGGGAAAGGACCAGTAAAAGAGGGAAGGAAAGAGCAAGGAAAATACTGTCTGACAACAACTACCTAGTGCCTCGTGCCTCTGCAAAATGACTTGTCAAGGAAGTCACCAACCTGACCAAAACATGCCCACTGCTGGCTGGCATGGAGAAAGTGCTGAGCCCTGGACACAACCTCTCGGCTTGCTGTGACAGCCTCTCATGGGGGACCTCTCACGGCTACAGCACTTGGCCCGTTGATTTGGGTTTGTTTTCAACTAGCAGTCTTATTTTTTCTGAGCAAACCTTAGATGAAATTTGAGTTGAGTGTGTTTCTGTTAACCAGTGATAGTAAAATGGACAAGAAAATGGTGGTTTCACGATTATCAGCATTTACACAGGTTATTTTTCCATGGGTCTCTGACAGAATTGAGCTGGCATTGCAGCCTTCCCTCCAAGAGGGCATGAATTTACCTGGGCACATGTTTTTGTGTGCATTGATAGCAGCAAAGCTGTCTGGGGTCTGCCTGCTGTCACGTTAAGCAGATTCAAAGGCTCCCAGAGAAGGAGTTGACAGACAGATGAATGGACATCGAGCATAATTAGAGAAGCCAGATTTCTTTAGAAAATCATCATAAAACTAGTTAATAAAGGATATAAGAACATTTCTCTCTAAATTATATCTGCCACTTAAATAGAGCTAACCTGCTAAATTGTCATGACTTTCATATATAGTTCTCTCTGCCACTGTGAGACTGATGAGCCTTTTAATACAAACTTTTCTCATTATCAGGGTGATTCCTCAACATTTCATGGCCTCTCCTTCTGGCTAATTAAATGGTCAAAAATATTCTGACTGATCTGTGTTTAACCAACCAAAAACACTTCATTAGAAGCCTCTCCCCTTCCAAGAAATTTCACCAAATCTGAAATGGGCTTTTGATGGGAATTTGCCTGATAATCAAGGAAATTTCATTTCTTCTCTTACCCTCCCTCCTCCATCCGAGCAGGCTGGGTGCTTCAGATTCAGGATCCCAAAGCAGTCTGATGGAGAGACGTGGGGAGCAGCATCAGAGGCACAAACCCAGGGGCGTACTGCAGGACCAAGAAAGGGCGCCTGGACAGTCCTGGGTGGCCAGGCTGCTCAGGGAGGCCAAACGAGGGCCTCCTGCAGCTCACTGGTGAAGCCGTGATGCTCAGTTACGGGCTCTCACATACGCACTGCATGTTTTTCAGGCATAATAAAACTGTGGGTAACCTGCAGATGGACCTGCCAGGGCAAAACTTTTAAATTAGACGCAAGGATCCTTCACTTTTGAAACGCGATTGCTGATTTAGGTGGCCTTCAGTTTTGAGTTCCCATTTCTCAGATGGAACCTATTTCTTCAAGTATCAGGCTTTCAGCGTTTTTTTTTTTTTGCTTGTTTGGTTGTTTTCAGATATTTTTCAGGTCCTCAAAACATGCAGCAGCTGCTCTGTGAAAGTCAAAACTCTCAGTGGGCTCCAGCAACACAAGCCCAAACTGGAAGCAGCCAGAAATCACTGCCACGCGGTGGGGAGAGTTGGTTCTGCTCCATGGTTAGGTAATTGAAAGGGGCTCACTATTTCCTGAGCGATTAGGAAGAATGAATATGAATTCTTATCACCCTCAAATAAAAACACTATATCATTCTTTTTGGTTTCATTTTGTGATGCTCTCCTGTGAGAGAGGAGACTTTAGCTTAAGGGGAAAAAATCAGAACAATTTTACTAAGATGGTATTCTGGTATTTGATGTATTAATTAAGAGGTATCAGGGGTAACTAAAATAAATGCACCATAGGAATTACAGAATTTGCAAACCACAGGCTTAATGAAAATATAGGATGACAGTATGGTCTCCTAACGGTTAGTATCACTCTTATTTTTGTGTTTCCAGACTAACTGTTCTTGATTTACTTTCATGCAAGACCATAATCACATTCATATTTTGCAGCACTTTCTACTTCTTCCCAAGAAGTAAGTGTAACGCTGGACAGGAATCCCAGGCAGAGGCCTCCTCTGCCATTTCTCAAGGAAAATGAAGTGGCTCTAGTCATACACTGGCTGCGTGACACTGGCGACTGTAAATAGTGAACACCTATGAACAAGATCATTTCCAAAGCAGGAGATCATAAATCTAAACCTAATCACAATTAATCTGAGTTCTTTTGATTGTTTAGTTTATTAGCTGCTGGGAAGTTGTAGTTGTTTTTCTATTTTTTTTTTTTTCCTATAGCAAGCCAAAGCCTTGCTTGAAAAGGAGACACAAGGAAGTCAAACTGCGATTCTGTGAGAATTCTGGACTTACAGAGGAATAGCAGCTAGGGAAAACTCAAGAAAATGACAGGACACGCTAACTCTATGCTTCAGTATTGTCTTGTTACACTGCCTCCTGGCTAGTGATATAAAGAAAACCAGAATTAAGCTTTTATTTCAATAGAAATAAACAAAGAATTGGATATTATTTGTTAATGACTTCTGTCTTTCAATTCTGTCTGTCCAAAATTACATCAATTTCTTAAATGTTTTTGTGTTGCAACAGTTATTGCAAATACACAATTTGAAAATATGTTGATATACCGAAGCACCACTGAGTTCTCTGCCTTCCTTTAGAAAGACAGAAAAAATAAAAATATAGGCCAGTAGCAAGCAGAGTGATCATTAGAGATCATGTAGAGACTGACAGCATAAACACACTTTAAACTTAAACTTTTCCCTTAACTTTGAAGTGTTCTGTACATTCCATTGTTCGGTGTATGACAGAGTAGAAGTAATTTTAAGTAGGTTTCAGCTGTTCAATAGTTCTGTTTGTCAGTATTTAGCCACTACAGAATGGAGAAGAATGAAATATGATTTAATTAGTTCTGTCAAATAATAGGTACTAAAATTAACTTGGCAGGAGGGATAAAGTAAACAAATCTTAGCCTTTTGCCTCTCTATATGATCAACATCTCAAATAGCAACGTTATTTGACCTCTTAAGAGATGTATAAAACGACACCACCAGGGCTCCTTCATCGTAGCTTATTGTCTCGGGCACCACAGGCAGAAAGACAAAGCAGCAGTAATGTGCTTTAATTAGGCCACAACTTGATTAACTTTGCACATTGGGGATCTCTTCCAGCACTCACCGGTCAAGTGCAGAGCCTGCCCGTTTGTACCATCTGGAGGAAGGCTGCTCCCAGCCCAGCCTGGCCGTGCCACCAGGAGCTGGCTGCCGAGGGCACGGAGGGGCTGCTTCCAACCCGTGCCCCTGCAGGCAGGAGCAGTGGCTGCCTTCGATGGATAAATATCCCACATGACAACTCGAATATGACCCGATCTAGATCACATGCCATCACCCTCGGAGAAAAAGATGGGAAGAAGGCCCAGCGCTTAATCCCATTGATAAGACCACTGAAGTTATCTCCACAGAATAGGCTGGTGACATCGCTTTCAGAAGTGCTGAAATAAGTACCAGTGCCTTGTTCAGGGTAATTAAAGATACACAGGTTTGAGCTGTTTTTCTAGGGGCTAGAGGGAGGGAGAAGAGCAAAAGACATAACATTTGTTTCTCGTCTGGTATTAGATCAGATATGAGGGTGTTTCCAGAAGAGGGGAGCCAGGGCTGCAGTGAGGGAGGTTTTGCTTTTCATTCAAGCGTTCAACTCAGTTTTTCGTTCTGCTGTTGCCTCTTCCTTTGCCTGTTATAAATATTTCATTTTTATCCCATTTAAAGTGATACTCGAAGTGCTGTGTTTTGCAATGCTAAGCTGCAATGTTTGATCTTGCAGGAATGCTGCCTTCTGCCTCACTGGAACTCTGAGACAGGCGAGCTACGGCCATGAAATTCTTCGTGTCACCAGAAAGACATTTCCCATTGGAATATCTGAGAACAGTAATGCTCAGCGTGTTCAAATCATCCTTTTATTTAACTGCTCAAATATGACTATAAAAGCCGGGTATTCAGCACTTCCATCCCATATAGTATCACATTGGCAGGGCAACAACTGTGAACGCAGTAATGATCCTCCTCCTATGCTCGCAGCGCTCTGCCAAAGCTAAGGTTTTGCAATGACCATATGCACTCCAAATCAGCACGCTTTCCAAGGACTAGCAGCCTGCACGGGATTTCAGAACGTGCCTAGCTGCCCCGGCACATCTGCAAAAAGAGCACGAGCATTATGCAGTTGATCTGAGACCACAAAATAAATTCCTTTTCACATGCTCTGATGTGCTTCATTCGGGAAGTTTACTCTGCTCTTCCACATCATCCCATTCACACGCGGACACGCATCCCATACATTGCTGCCCCTTCCTCCCCTCATGCCTTTTGCTCTCTGCCCTGTACAGACATCTACACACCTTCTGTGACGTTTACTAACTCGGCACTGCTGCATGCACTTGCTATGAGACTGCGTGCTCTGTGCAGGCAACATCAACCCACGATCCAAGTACAACGCAGCAAGCATGACTGTCTCCTGGTGTTCCTGATACGGAGCCATCATTCGTTGTGCACTGAGCACCACCTGAGCATATCCACAGCCGTGTTCAGCCACGGGCCCTGATGATGGCATTCCTGCGGCAGAGGAGGCATCTCCTCCATGCTCTCCTCTTTCCAGCGTGCAGCCTTTCCTTTACAGCAATCTCTGCAGAATTTCAGGAGAAGCTGCAGAATCTTCTACAGCAAATGCTCTGTGCAACCCCAAAAAAGGGTTGCCTTTTCCATTTATTTTTCTTTAAGCAAGAAATATGTACTTGGAATACCATGTATAATTTAGGCAGAGCAAAATATAGCATATACAATGATGTAAGCCTTGATTTGTTTTTCTTTTCCAGTCTATTACCTCAATCAACATAGCTGGAGAAGGTACAAGAGTAAATCAGGTTGTGGAAATGATCCTTGAATTAAGTTGAGAGGGAAGAGAATTCATACCATTGTCATTCGGGCACACAGCAGAAGCTGAGTTATTAGGCTAGCCTTCTCTATTAAACCTCTGCATTAGAAAGGTCTGATTTCTTGTAAGTCATTTCATAAATACGTTGTTATCTATCAACGGGCAAAGCAAACAAACAAACAGACAAAAACCCTGTGACTATCTGCATTATCTACACCTCAGCTGGATTCTGGAGGGCAATGTGAATAGAAAATGGATCAGCTGACAGGCCTAATACATCAAGGGGATTAAAAGCAGCACCTGGTAGCGAATGTGTGCTTCACAGCTACCTTCTGATCCACTCCAGACAACGCCAATGGTTGAATTCACTGGTTAGGGAAAAATCCAGAGTTTGCAACATATCCTGGGGCGGGAATGTGATTGCTTGTATTAGCCCTACCTGTTTCCCTGCTACCTGTGAGGAATATCACGGCACAGTTTTGAGCACTCGTTTCAGAGTCACTCCTGCCAAAATGCAAGGATCTCCAGTTTCTGGGGAGAAGAAAGGTTTCCATTCAGCTGTAGCGTGGCTTGGCCTCGAGGCCTCAGAGACACTGGGTTTTTACATTGCAGCTCTGGTTAATGCAACTGGAAACACTGAGGTTTCCAGCTTCGTGCTTTAGGTAATATGTACATTCACAGGCACACAATTAAACTCAGGCTGAATGTAATTTTACTAGAAAATCCATATAAATTGTTCACAGAATAATAGATTATTTCAGAACACGATATCCAGACAGCAATTCCATTTCACTTCTGCTGAGATCACTCTACATCTACCTCCAATGCTTGTGGGGGGGACTCTCCCCGTAACCATTAGAGGCTGTGCCTACAAGAGGGTTTTGGTCTCGTCCTTGCTTCGTTCACCTGGGCCTTGCTAGAGATGACTCTGGGGTGCAGGTGTGTCAGTGACACCGGGGGGGCAGCTCCGTGTGCCTGTGCAATGCGATTGCACTGGTGGCTGCTGCTGGGGGCAAGGGAGAACGTGCCTTTCAGCTGCCTTCTAATAGTGATGACAAACAACACAATCCTCTCTACTGCACCTGCAGGATGCCCCGACACGGAGCAACACCAAGGAAGCAGTTTGGAAGCGGAGCTCTGCACTAACGAGAACCAGCAGACAGCGTTATCAGACCCAAGTTCCTTCGTGTGCACTAGGCTCTACCATACTGCTCCTTCTGAAAGCTGCCTTTCCCAGAAATTATCACAGCCATCTCTAATAAGCCACAGCATCCCTCTGCACGATGGAAATAATTACATTTCTCACCAAAGCATCACCTGTGGGGAGCGCGGCCGAACGAGCCTCCCGCTGCTGCAGGAGTGGCGGGGGATGCTCGGGCACGCCTGTGGGGCAGAACAAGTCCTTTCACACGTGCCTCAAATTCTGCCATTGCTACGTGGTTTCTGAGGATGCAAAGTCATCCTCTGAAGTGATTTATTTAATGTTGCTTGCAGGGCTATCGCAGCAGAGCTGGGGGCTGCCCCGTGGCTAGGCAGCCTCCTGCCAGCCGTGGTTCTCATTTCCAGGGGACCGAGTAGCCCTGTGCTCGTGGCAGGCCAGGGAGCAGAAAAACCTCTGCACGTTCTTCTTTTGACTGTGGTAATACCACTTATTTCTCAGCCAGAAACACGATGGTTACCATACAAGCGAGGTTAAAGAAATGCTCCAACGTGTTTCACAAAAAATCTACGGAAAGGTAAATTTTGGAAGCAAACCTGTTTGTTAAGACGAAAGTTGCCTGAACCTGTTGGTGGACAGGCTTGGTGTAAAGCCTGCCTACAGCACCGCCCTGACAACGCTCCCACAGCTGCACAGAGTGCTCCTCTTACCCGTCAGCGAGTGGCCAGACGTGGTGAGCCCCCACACCCAGAGCCGATCACTCGCGGTGATCTCTAGAATTGGGAACTGAGGTGGGCCCCTGCGCCCACAGATCACTGGAGAAGATAAGGAATTGAGCTCCCTTCCAGGCCCCTTGCCTTCTTCCCTTGCTGTTTTCTGTCCACCGTCTCCATATCTTTAGCTGCTTTGCATTGATTTTTCTCTTCCACAGGTACAAATAACATAATTATTTGTCCATTTCTTTGCTACTTCTACGCATAGGTACTTGGTTTCATCAAGAGAAGAGTACTGTAGGGCTAAGAGGGGCTTGCTTACTCTTAAATAGCATCCGACGGATAAAACTTCTGTTTGGGTTAATAAGGCCAGGGGGTGCGTGTGCCACAAAAGCCACCGGTTCCCATCTCTCAGTCAAGCTGCAATCACGACGTGTCAAACCCCTCCTTCTGCTTTCAGAGTTCAGGGCGCCGACGGTGCCGAATTCAGCACAGCCCAACCTGCAGCAATCTTCATCTTTAAGGAATGTGACAGGAGAACATTTTAAATATGCAGTTTGACCTTGCATAAGAACAAAGGTGAGAGAGGTAAAATGTAATAATTTAAGAGATTTTTCTTTTCAAGGACTGTATCCTGTCTCATAAATCTGTATGTACTAATAAGACTCATATATCACTCAGGGTGCAGCGTACATGACAATTAACTGAAATTTTTTCTTTTGAAAGAGAATTACACTTTCAAAAGCCTGTGGATAACCTCTGTTCATCCACACTAAAGAAATTGCATAGCTAGTGGTATGTTTTTCATTACTATTTCATTTAAATCCTTTAGCTTTGACCAGAAAGGAACAGCACTGAAGGTGAGAGCTTAGTTTTATCTCCACATCTGTTCTTGGTAAAAAGGAGCTAGCAGAGGGCGCAGCAAGGATGCTGGCTGTGGGAATAAAGAGGCTACAAGGAAAAGGCTTGGTTTGGAGGTGCAATAGCTAGTCCAGCCATGAGCTGGATAAGACCACCAATGTATTTCAAAATCTTTATACAAGAGCTTGCCCGCAGAATTACCTTTGAATGTCACGACCTTCACAACACACACATAAGTAGCTGAATACTACCTTATTCCTAACTAATTGCTCTGGCAGCTATAAATATGTAGCTTTTCCCTTTTGTTCTCTTTTAGCTGCTGCTGAGATGAATTTACAGGCATAATAAAGTGGGGAAATGTATCTGCAATGTAAAAAGGTTGCATATGTTGATTTTAATTTATTTCACCCAAGTGTTTTTTCTAAAGTAAGCCTTTCTGAAATAGTTCTTTGAATGAATGAGTTATAAATATATTAATACGTAATATTCACAATGTGGTAGACATTGTATTTTGCTTTTATGATAACAAGTAAAATATACTTAAATTAAGCACAAATATTTTCCACAGATTATTCTATGGCTAGCTCTGTGGGTGCTCAATGCCTAATAATATGCTCCTGCCCAGATTCCTAGGAAGATTTATCTGACATAACCATATAACTGAGCACATCTATACAGGAACACTTCCTTTCTAAAGAAGACATCAAGATCATTGCACTGGCTCTGTCACTACCCATTTCCATTGTGGAACCCCCCAGTTAAATGCAAGGCAAGGTTACGACTTCCTACCTGAAACAAGGAGAGCCATTAGTCTGCAGTGCCAGGACCTGACTTTGCATCTTCTGAAGTCACCATGGACACACACACTGAAAACTCACGTCCATGCCTGAGTATTGCAATGACCACGGAGAGCCACATGATTTACCCAATTACCCTGATTCATTTGGCTTTGTGTCGATTGTCTGTGTGCAGCTAACATCTTTCCAGAGTATTGATAGTGTTAATGGTACTCCCCCCACACACACTGCTGCCAAAAAAAAAAAAAAAAAAAAAAAAAAAAAAGATGTGTCTTTGTGATGTAGATGGAGGCACACAGCAACACTGGATGACAAAAATGCAACCCATGGATCTGTTCAAGGGCAGCAGCATTTGTAAGGCGGTGAGCTCAGCCCTGGGTGGCCATGCTGCACTCTGCCATATGGTGGGTGCAAATGTCAGCAGGAGCTACTGCACGTTGCCAGGAAAGGCTGCAGCTAGCTGCCCCCTGCTAACATTTACACAGGGACGGCCATGCTGCCCGCCAGCAGCTCGTGCTCCAGCTCCCCGGGACCCCGCCTGAGCCAGCGCGCAGCACCGGCCCAGCGCTGTGCCCCAGCCAGCAGGCTGGCACTGTCTGCATCCCCACATCCCTGCTGGCACACGTACAGGGTGTGGGAGCCTGCGAGCAGCTCTGCTGAACCACGGGGCGCTGGGGGAACGTGCGAAGCCACAAGTGTGCGACAACAGTAAGTGAATTTATGAGCTGTAAATGGAATTGAATCGACATGAAATTGCACAGCTGATCGTTTCCATGCTCCTTAGTACTCCATTTGTTTCTTTTTTTAATACTACTTTTATATGAAGTTTGGTTATTCATTTTGTTGAACTATTTTTGTTTTATAACATCCCCGCATTAAACACAGAGATTGTATATGACGTAAGTCAGAAACACGTATTAGCCCATAGATTTTTGCCATCAAAATGACTTTTAACAAGGCACTGCAAATAAATTAAAATTGTGCGAATGTCCTGAACTTCCAGACGACAGCAATATCTGTTTTTCTTTCTCTTCTCTCTGTATTAAGGCTCTGAGCTGATGTGGGATCGCTGTGGCAGCCTGGGAATAATGATGTATGAGGCAGAGAAACCACGGCCCCAGCCTGTTTGCTGCAGGAGACAGGCACAGGAGCACACAGGGTGTGCCTCAGACAGAGGGCTGGCAAGCCTACTGGTCTACAGAGAGATCAATAACCAGAGAAAATATGAAGAAAAGCGAGTGTGTCTCGTGGGGGGGTGGAGAAAAATGAGTGTCAGGTAATGCAAGCTAAGTACTGGGTTTGTGATTTTAATTGAGAATGACTGTCACTCCCACCTACATGCAGGTCACCACCAGGATGTGTTGGTGAGGGTTTTGGTCTCAGTAGGTCACAGCAGCACAGGTCCGATTATCCAAGCAATTGGTCACATTTGATTATTTTAACTACTTTAAATCTGCATTAGGACCTCAAAACAACCCTTTCTAGTACTACAGGCTAACAAGAGAAATCCTCTCAGGACTGCCTCCTGCCCCTGCCCGTCCCCACACAGCCCTGCTGGGGACCAGCTCTCTCTTCCCACTCATCTGCTTTCAGCCGGGATGTTCTCTGCCTCTCAGGCTTTGCTTCTCTCACCTCTGCAGGTGCTTAGCGACAACTTCAGTCCTCTGAATCTCTCCCTAGGCCTTCACAGTACAAATCTCTCGCTTTTGTCTAGAAGAAACCCCTGGAGCTTTCCTTAGAGGCGAGGAGAAGCTGTGGCACGAAGCAGATACACTGTTAAACACCACTGAAAAAAGCAGACAAGGGAAAAAGGAGTCAAGACCACGAAGGAAACATCTTTCTGCTGTAAGCGTTTCTGCTGCTTACCCTGTGATCTCCTCAAAGCCTGTCCTGAATTCTGGTCAGAGCCCAGCTGACTTGCTTTTTGCACAGCAATTTGTTTTAAATTGGGCATAGTGAGCCAGTTCGGGGCAGCGTGAGCCAACTCTGGGCATTTATGGATGCGCACAGCTCTCGCAGCGAGCTGGAACAGCACGGGGGTGGAAGGCTTGCTGGGGAGACAGCCAAGGCACAGGAGGCATCCCAAGCAAGTCAGAAAAATGCGGCTAATGACTTGCCATGATGGGAACATTCGTCTCCTTTTCCAAGAATTCATCGTGAGCATCACTCGCAGCCGCAAGGGTACCTTTACCTGGAACCCACAGTAAATTCAGGCTGAATGCAAGCTCCTGTTTGGAAACAGATGCATTGCAGACACGAGTTATAAGCCCAGTCTTAAGGCTGCAAACTGAGGTAATGATAATGTCAAGTGATAACTCTGAATGGGCAAAGGGGTCCTGGGAGTGCTGTTGGCTTCTGTGTAGTTCTGGACAGCCCTTGCTCCCTGTGAAAGAAATGTGAGTTGGGTATGTGCAAACCACGTAGGACCTGGCATTTCCTCACATACCAGTGCCTACGTACAGCTCTCAAGTCAGGGCTGGCTGCAGGACCTCCTTAAAAGACTTATTTTCAAACTACTTCAGGACGCAGCTGAACACCAAACATTTAAAGTCATTACAACTGCATAATGGCCCGGGTGGAAGCCATGTCATTGTAAGACATTCTCAAGGAGTTTCAAAAGATAGGTTTTTCTCACTTTTTTTTTTTTTTTTTAAGCAATGATTCATTTTCCCTGAAAAATTAATCCTAACTTACAGTTGGCTCTATTCATAAATTGGAATTATTAGAAAGTCATCCCCTATTCTTTTCAGTGGTTCATCATCTCTCTCCCTACCTCATCTCTTCCTTTGTACTTGGTGAAGTTTCCCATCGTTTTGGGAGGACCAGTATTTGTCATGATTTCCTTCCCTGCAGCTAGACACTCCTGATGTATCGCTTTCTCCCTTTCTGGGTATTCAAGGAAAAAAACAGCTATCCCACCCTTTCTGTCTTCCCTAATATTTTGGTTTTCCTCATTTCTCTTGTGGAGGGGATTAAACTATTTGGAAACCTACCACGGGCATCTCAGAAAACACTGCCTGCCAGAAAAGAGTTTCAGGATAAAACCCGGCAGAGACCTTGGGCTGCTGGTTTTTGTCTAGCCATAGCACAGCCACCTCCCAGCTCCCACGGCCTTGGGGAAAGCCTGGTGCCACCAACAGGAGACACCGGGAGTCTCATTCCATCCGTCCCCATTTCCCAAATCCCGGAATCCACCTGGGGTGCTTCCCAGGCCCCTACCCTTCACTTCGTATGAAGCCAGCAAGAATCTGGGCTTAACAAATGAGCTTTGAAAAGATGTCACAGATTACCAGAGAGAAAGAGAAATGAGGGAGGGAGATTCGTTAGCTCGTGTGCTCCGTGTTACCAAGTTCTCCTGTCACAGCTCTCTGACCTAAGGAGGAAGCTCTGCAGTCTTCTTTTATTTTTTTCAGTCTTTGCATCAATCACGTCTCGGAAGATTAAATTTTAATGAAAACCAGTGTCTAAAAAAGAAAAGCCTGAATAATAGAATAAATAGAGTAAAAGGCTGAGCTGCTTTTATCCAGGGCTATGAAACAGGTTGCCAAGCACGAGGAACACCGAAAGCAGTGGCTGGCAGGCAGGCACTGCCGGGGGTGGCAGACGGGAGAGGGGCAGCACGGGGAGGTGGCAGAGCCCAGCTCTGTGGCCCAGTCCTGAAGATTCAGACAGGGACACCCTGTGCTTCTTGGCTGGTCATGTACACCCGTGACCCGAGTGTGTCTTCGGGTGAGCGGGATTGTTTCTCTAATGAGGAGATTTCCTCCTCCACTCCCAGCACGCCCAGTGTCCTGGCACAGGTGAGCTTCACGCTGCGTGCCCAGAACCTGCTGCCGGTGGCCTCCTGCGAGGTGAGTCTCACCAAACCCAGCCTGGAAGGGGTCACCTGACATCTGGAGAGAAAAAGCCTCATGTCACGGAAGTCAGCGAAAGATTTCCATGGGAACAGCAAAGAGGTGCTAAAGTCTATTTCTGTTAACAGACACATCCTTGCTCTTTCTTCCATTTTTATTTTTTTTTTCTTTTGTTCTCCCTCTCTCTGCTCCAAAGGCCGTTCCGACGTTCCCTCTGGCAGATGACCAGCTCAGTCTACAGCTTCCCAATGCTTGATGGGACCTCCTAAAGCAAAGGAGATTTGGCTGTGGATCTGATGGACATTTGCCCCATTAAATTTACCCTTTGCCTTCAGGAGCACCTGGATTTTAATGCTTTAGTAAATTCCTAAACCCAAGTAACTCCCGTGGCCGGTTGTGTGCTGTCTACTGGGTGGGGTGGGAAGAGGAGGGGATTCGTTTCAGCGTGGACCCTGCAGGTGTCAGGCTGCGTGCTGAAGTGTGGGATTTGATTGCCCTCATTACGGCAGTCGGTGGAGCTGCCTCTGATTATAGCCACAACATCACAAAGGCCTTTGTAAAACCCAGGGTTTGTTCCTATGATCTCCCGTGGTGGTAAATTATAGTATGAATACACAATGTGGCAGAAAGTAATAATCTTGAGTAATGTAGCTGATTTTATTGCTCTTTAATTTCATTAAGTGTATTCTTGTCAGGCAAGGGACAGGCTTGCAGCTCCTAGGAGCAGATGCTCACGTCCTAAAGCTAGACCCAAGATACTCATCATGGAGACAGGGGCCATTTGCACAGTCTGGACCCAAATGAGGAGCGATGTTGGCGTTTCTGGTTCAGAAAGGTTTCTGCTCCACAAGAGATGGATGAAAGAAGACAGGTACTGGTTTATGGTCGGAGCCTTTCCTTTCTTCACAGCGTGCCCGTGGCGAGTGGTGGCAGCAGGGCTCACCTGGCAGCCTCCACTCCACGCAACAGCGCGAGCAGGTACGGCCAGTAACCAGCAGGATGATCCCGAGAGGGAGGTTAAACCACTGCAGAGAAATGTGGGCTTACAGCAAGATGACAGGCCTGACACTGAAGAGACCGAGGCAGGAGCATGGAGTCAGCCCTTCTGCTGACTCTGTGGCAAAACAGCTAGGAAAATAATGAAGCAAGAAGTAGTATTTCTTAAACTAATGAAATAAGGTTTGTCAAAGCTCATCTGTAGGCATGTAACTCCATTGTGTTACCGAGAAGCACCTGGGCTCTCTCTCACACACAGAGGAAGCCTGCAGGAATTTATAAAAATATATATTGGAAGGAAGAGAATCATAAAGAGCAGCAAAGGATTTTGCTCCTCAAGGTGCCTCTGTCTGCTCTGGGTATCAGTATTAGGGCTGCATGTTTCATTCTCAGGGCGTGCAGAAAAGGTTATGGCATGTTAGACAGTGAAGTGTATTCCAATGCTGAACAGACTTCACTTTCCATGTGAGTTTCTCCTCCCCCCCCTTTTTTTTTCCCATTAATTTTATCTTCCAAGTTTACTAAAAACATTTGAAAGCCTTTGGGAAATTTAATGAAAGGCTACTGATGAAACGATGGAGAAGAGAAGCAGGTTTACTGATTATCTTTTAAGATGTGTTTTCTGTCTTCCAAGCAGAGTCTGCATTGCACCACGAGGCACAGCGATGCACTCACAGGGCAAGCCCTGCCAGCCAAGGATGAGCTGCGGCTCCACCCTGCCTCGGGGCACGTTTCAGAGCAGCCGTGACCTCCCCCAGTGGGGCTGCAGACCCCGGCAGAGTTAGAGCTTTCTCATTTTTGACTGCTGACCCTGGGCGTGAGACACAGAGGAACCCCACGTCCAGGGCTCAGCGCAGGGCTGAGGTTTCAATTATTCTTCTAAGGGAGCACGAGAATCCTGCTCACGCCTGAAGTACCTCTCCATGCTGCCTTGCCTTTCCTCGCCCTGGAGAGCGAGCGCAGGGCTTTGCTCTGAAATTTGGTGCAGTCTGATTAAAGCTGCTGGGGGGGATAAGATGGGGCAACAGCTACCGAGGGTTACTCGGAGGGTTCAGTACAGTAATGATATGGACACGTTTAGTGGGGATCCAGTGCTCCTATTGCCACGTTCGGAGGGCTGGGGACATCTCGGGTAAATTATTCAAGTGTGATCGTGCTTGCTTTACTTGGAAGAACCTAGATTAAAAACTGTGATTATGGATAGGCATTAAGGTAACAATCTATTTTATTCCAGAGATGGAGTCATCTTGTACATTTTTATATATCACATAAATATTACATCAGGAAAAAAAAATGGGGCTAAATTTGAAGAAGATGGTGAAAAAACTAGCTGGAGGAGATTCTGAGCCGCTAATACACATACGCACACACACCTCCATCTCGTGAGCCCAGTGTGCTGATCTCGTCCAGACTGAATTCTGGAAGTAATACGAGTTTATACAAAATAGGGAGTCTGTAAATATTCACCACAGAAGAAAAGGCTTTATTCAACTAAGTGATTAGGAGATTTTTTTCAGAGCTCTTTAATCTAATTTTGATGTGTTACATCCCATTAGTGGGTTCTTAGGGAATGAAACATTTTAAATATATAATACCAAATAAATTAGCTTCGGGTTTGACAAGCCATTGACTATATACAAGATAAAAAGTAAGTACTGAGGAGAATGAAAAAAAAAAAAACAAAAACCACAAAGCCTAAACTCCGTTATATATAGCTTAGTTATTACAGCAGTACTGGAGAAGGAAAGCAATAATTATAGTGGTTAATTCCCCTTAGAATAACACAGCGTAGTGAACTAATTTCTCATGTGTGTACAATATTGCTCTCTACTGGCTGCTGCCTGGGTGGAAAGAGGCAAAGCTCTTACAAAGAAGCCATCACATGGCCTATAAAATCCCAAATCCATCTGTAAGCAGACAAACTGGTCCCCAAGAGGACTGAACACCCAGCAGCATCCAGCTGACTTCCAAAAGGGTTCCTGGATAGCCAGCTCCTTTAATACCAAAATTAAATAGAGAATCAGGGCTGAAAAATTTAGGTCTCTGATAGATTTTTCAGTGGCTAGCAATCTAAGAGGAGATGGCGTGACGTTACAGCAATAAGGATTTCATGCGGTGAAACAGGAACGAACTGTGTTATCGACACTAGTGAAAGGAAACCTCTTCACCCACGTGGAAGTTTGTCACTCAGTAATAAATACAACACACTCCTAATTTCTGCTTCCATCATTACCGAGTGGAAGAAACGTGTGAAGGAAGCCGTGCTGTAGATCCCGGTTCTGTCAAACATTGCTGCCTGCAAGCTTGTTCCCTCCAGGCCCCACAGGGTTTCCCAGGGATTTCTTAACCTCAGGGTTACCAAAATGTTCTGCTGCTGGAAATCAGTGCAGAACCTGCCCTGCTGCTGTACGCATGTGGTTTGCACACAATCTCGTTAGAGACATGCTTGTGGGGAAACGTGCAGGGAGTAGAGTATGTCTACTTTCTGTCTTTTTCTGCCACAACCCCAGGCGCGCGCTGGCTTCAGAGCCAAAATGCTAAACGAACCACATTGTGTGCTCTGAAAAATGCAGATGAAGCCTTATGATAGCGATTGTCCTCAGAGAGGCCTGGGGGCTTACAAACCTGTTCCTGACTATAAACGAGGAAAAAAGGAATCGTATTCTGGGGCACAGAGAATACTGTAGGATAGGCGTCAGCTCGAACACTTGCTAACTAATCCAAATTAGTTTCTGAATTAGTCTCATAGACATAGGAAAATTGTATGGAGAAATTCGTATCTTTTCCCCTCTTGCACTATCCTTTTTGAAGCAGAGACCAGGACTGCCAACATGCAGGCAATATTCAAGACACGAGCTCACCGGTAGCGTCCAGGAGCATAATGATGTTCTCTGCTTCCTAATTCAATCCTTGTAACTCCCAACTCTTCTTTCTCCTTGTTTTTCCTCTTTTTTGATTGCTATGGAACGAGTTTTTCACAGAACTACCATTACTTCAAGGTCTTGTTCCCCAGCAGTAGTGGTCAGCTCTGAGCTTATTAGATACATGCAAAGATAAGATTCCCTCCCTCCACTCCCAGCTGCATCACTTCATCATTATTTATACTGAATATGCCTTGCTATTTTAATGACCACACTTGTTAGGCCTCACGCAATTCTTCACAGTCAGCCCTCATCTTTTTGCACTCTGAAACATCAGCGTCAGCAAACTTTGCCATCTCACAAGTCATTCCTCCTCGGGATCATGTATAAGTGTGCTGAGCAGTACAGGTCCCAACACGTGGCTCTGAGACTCCCTTCGTGACTTCTGCTCGCTCTGCAAGCCAACTGCATACTCAAACACGTTTTCCCCAACTTTCACACCCTTTTTTAATCCATAGAGGCATCTCTCCCTTCGCTCTACGGCACCTCTATTTCCATCAGAGCTTTTGCTGAGCAACCTAATCAAAAGCCTTTTGGAGAGCAGAGCTTACCAGCTGGGCTTTGGGGTATTTCAGGATTCAGTGGAAATGGGATAAAGCCCTCTCAGACAGATGAAGGCAGGGTACGGACACGTCACCCGGGCAGCTACCCCTCCTCCTGTCCTTCACCCTCTTGACTGACAGACTGGAGCAGCAGTAGAAAAACCCTCTTTGCTAGAGTTTTAAAGACTATCAGTCACCACATTTCCTACTGTTGAAAAACAGTTTACGGACCAGATGCGATCTGCCCCCAAAGGTTTGGTTAACTTGTGAGAGAAGACTGCCAAAAGTCATCCATTCACACAGCTTTACTTCAGATTTCCGCAGAGACGTGAGGGAATGGAGCTAAAAGACCTGGCAGTGTCACAGAAATTTTCAGAATATTTGCTTGGTGTCTACCAGAACATTTTCTCAGGCATGTAGAGTATTTAAATGTCAAAAGCAAAATGAACACTGATAGCAGTGAAGTGCAGCCAACATTCATGCTTTTTTTTTTCATTGTTATTCTCATCAGCCAAAAAAAAAAAAAAAAAAAAAAAAAAGAGAGAAAAGCCACTCATTTCCTACTGGCTACATGCTTCAACAGCATACATCTGTTTTTTATGAGCTGAAACTGGTACAAAACTAGACTTTCCAAATTAAAATTGCCAAAAATCAGAAATTAAAGATTTTAAAAGGTAGCACAAGAAAAAGAAAACACTCTCCCTGAACACCTCAGAGAGTCCTGGTCTTGCCTCTTGTGGGGCCCAAGGTGACTATTTTTGCCGTTTGATTTATTACGATGTAACTCTCCCTCTAAAGCAAAGAAGGAAATCAAGTGGGTTCCTCCAAATGACAGATGACTGTGATGGCCTTGCTGGGGAGGGAAAGTTGTCTGTGAAGACAGAGACAAGATCAAAAGTGAATGCCTCGTCTCAGGAGACAGAAAAAAAATATGGTTATGGAAACGATGGAGCCAGTTCAAGAGAGGACACACGGCATGTCAGACAAACAGATACTGTCGGCTGTCTAAGGAGCTTGCACCTCGCTGTCTTGAAATGCTGGACAGATTCGAAGCATGATGTGGCTACGGCTTATGAGAACTGAGTAAATGGAAGGGCTGGTAGGGATGAAGGTATCTCCACAAGAGAAAAATGGATCGTTACGAGGGAAGACGGACAGAAGCCTCTGGTCTGAAAGCCTGTGAGCTGTCCTGGAGGAGCGCACGCTTTGCTCATGTCCAGTCAGGAGGCCAGAGGTCAGCCGATGGAAATTTGCAGAGGGGAAAGCGTGATATGTATTTAATCTTTAAAAAATCATTTCACTCTGTTCACCTTGCAGAAAGCGAGTGAACTCACCTAAATATTAATTGACGTACAGTTTGGAAACGTGAACCTAGCAACCCCTGCAGAAGTGTTGCGGGCAGGGGGCTTGCAGCCCCCGGAGGGCCAGGGGGCGAGGGGCAAGCAGTAGGCAGCCTCGGCAGCCGGACCTGCCCCTCTGCGAGCAGCGCAGTTATCCTTGTCCCCTGTCCCACCGGCTCTGCTTCTCCAAGCCCTGAGTGCCCCGTCCCACCCACACAGCACCACAGCCAGCCCCGGCAGGAGCACTGCGGCACAGAGGCGGCGACTCGACTCGGGCTGGCGTGCCGGCGTTTGTCTCCGCGCTGCTAGTCCCCGCTGAGCGTGAGCTAAGACTTCTAACATCCGTTTTTCCACGCAGGTTTTGCATTTAATTATAGAGCGAGGGCACCGTGTGTTCCAAGAGCAATCATCTTACTGACATGTTATTCTGAAGCCAGCCTTCATTCGGCGTGACACATGCTGGTTATGCGCTACCAAATAGAGCTATAATGAAGTGAGGCTGGGGAAAAATACGTCGGAACCTGAAGTAATGCCAGCTAAGAAAGCTTATCTCTACTTTATTATTATTATTATATTTAATAAACAATTTTTCATGCCTCCAGAAGAAAGAAACAAATGAGACCTTTCTAGGGTAGATATAAAAGCCTTGCATAAAAAATGTGTTTACTGGATTACAATACTGAACTTTCCATTTTGCTCTGAAGAAAAAGGAAGAAAAAAAGGAAACGAAAAAAAAGAAAAATCCAGCTGAAACAAACAGAAAGGTTTACAATTATGATGTAAAGAGGAACAAGGCCCCCTTAACGCAGAAGACAAGTGTATGTTCCGGGCTGTGACTTATCTCTGGCCAGGATCCAATGATTTGTCAAAAGGGCATCGGGAGCTCTTAGGCTGAACGGCAGGTCCCATTTATAGATACACTGAAAGGCTTGGCAACGCTTGCTAAAATATCTCAATATTGCTGCTGAGCAGTTGTGAGGGTGGGTTTTTGACACCTTCAGCCCTCTTACAGAGTTTCCTCGGTCACCACCGGAGGACGCGAGGCTCGGGGTGGGGAGGATCCTCGTCCCTTGTGGGCTCTGTATGCAGCCGGGAGCTGCAGTGGCGCGGCTGCTGAGCATTAGGCAAGCTGGGAGCCAGCCCTTGGCTGGGGAGAGCCCAGTCATTGGCAGAACAGCCACAAATTATCTGCCATATCACGAGTTATATTGTGGGAATAAATAATATAATTCTCCATCTGGTGCAGCTTCTTACCACTTCAAGGACCAAAAGAAGCACCCACATCCGACGGACTACCTCAGGAGTAGCAAGAGGATTCCCAAATAATGTTTTTTGTTGTTGTTTTCCTAAAGTACAGTAAATGCTTCCAAATATTCAGATGCTGCAATAGGAGCTCTGAAGACTTCAAAGCTGCTTGCTCTTCTGTATATATTTTTGAGGTCTTTGCTTTTCTTTTTTCTACAACAAAACCTGTCACTAACAACTGCATTGCTTTTCCAGCATAGAGCTTCATTTTTTCACATTCTAAATTTTAGAAAATTGTCCCTGCAGTAGAGAAGATCTCCTTCACTTTTCCTAGACTTAGGGTATTCAGACTCATTGTGGGCAAATATCAAGCCCTGGATGCATTAAGAGCTCCTGAATGGGTAAATCTCTCTTCCTCACTTCTCCTCGTGGCCCTTTAGTGCGAGTGTATGTACTCTACAGGTGAACCCCTCCCTAAATATCCCACCCAGTTATTGTACAGTGACCTTATTAGAGAAGCAATATCATGAAACATCCCTGTTCAAAATTAGGGCAGCGTCAAAGCGTTCTGGGAGCTCCGTGGTATAATTTCTTTGTCACACTTCTTATTGTTATTTTATGGTGCTCATTATAAGAAGGCACGACATGGGTTATTTTGTATATTCTAGCTATGCTTACAGAGATGCCTTCTTTATTAATTTCCACAATACGCTTCACATCTGGAGGATACTATTTGCATAGCAACAGTGCCTGCCAAGACCAGCGTCTTAAACTAAATTCCAAGGATATTAACTCATGGCAAAATGTTATAGCAAGTTCATCGTGACTACTACTCAACATAATTTCCCAAGCAAATATGCTCACTTCTGTGCTGTACCTGGCAACACAGCTTCGGGGGGCAGAAACTGCAGCATTTTAACAATCTGTTTGGAAGCTGATGGTGTTCCCATGAGGACACATAACTCAGTGCCAAAATGGTTATACTCTTAATTAATTTGCAGTCTGTACAGGCCAGCCCTAGGAAACAGCAGTATAATGGGGTAAACTCCCTTCCCATTCATCCAAGAGGCATCAGCTTCCTGCGCTCCAGCAAAACACAACCCCGTAGCCAGATCTGGGAAGCATGTTCCTGTAATTCAGAGAGTATTGGAGCCTCTCACTAACCTTGATTCTCACCCAGCCCTCACGTTACATCAAGTCATCACAGACCTAAGTCAGCAAAAGAATGAGACAAAGCTGATGATCTTTTAGTATAATCGTATCTAAGCAGTTCTCCATCATGGTCTGACATAAATCCTTCTTTACTTTTAGCATGACCTGGCATAGCAAGAACGTCTGCTGACAAAAATATTGCCACGAGGAAAGTTTAAAACTTGTTTGCCCCATGCATGCCTATGTATCTTCAATTTTCCTTCTTTGGTTTTACATGATTACTGAGCTCTCAAGCACTTGCGAACTCACGTGTCATTCACACATAAGGGTTTCCAGTTCTGGCTACACACACCATCTCTTTACAAATATGTCAAAACAATTATTATTGCACTTATTATATATGCCAGCACTTATTAGCATTGTAATGTAATTACTGCAAATTAATCTTGCCATTCATTACAAACCCGAGAGAAACGTATATATTAAAAAATGCTCATGTCAGCAATCCAAACACTGGAAGCTGAGAGAAGTAGCAAAAAAGAAAGTGATCATTAGGGATGTCTAAAATACCCATCGCTACAACTCCAGCTTAATCTCATTTCAATGACATTTGCATTCTAAAACAAATCCAGTATTTCATTACATTTTTGGTAAGAAAATGTATATTCAATTTCTAATAGCCATGTTGTGGAAAAAAATAATAAAATCCTTTCAGACAAGACCAATGTTTTAGTAAGAAATTGTATCTACAGGAAACAAGCATTGTCATATAAGGAGATTTATCCTAAGTAACAATTTCAGAGCTCTAGAAGAAATCCTGGAAAACTCTTGCTGATGTCCTGTTGCTAGAAAGTTGCCATAGTATTGGGGTTTATTTTATTTTTCTTTTCCTGCATGGAAGTGCAGCATATGAAACTCTCTACAAGCGCTGTGTTCCTTACAACAGCCACAGATGTCACTAATTTTCCGACACATTACTGTAAAACTTTATAGAATAAGAAGCAACATTAAGAAACAGACTGAAGCCACCAACCTGCACAATTAAACCCAATTGGGAACTGTATCATATATGCATATACAGTCTGTATTTAAGTATACGTGCACTTTGAGAGCTGCTCGGTATTATTCTGAAATAACCCAAATGGTCATTGCTTACAAGTAGCAATACAACTATTTCCATGTTTATAACCACTGCAGGCTGTAACAGTATAACATTTTGGTGGATTTTTTTTCTGCTAGAGGTGACTAAGAGCAGGCGGCTAGGGAGAGGTTAAAGTTTGGGGCCACGTTACCTGTGGCATGCCTTCAGACATGTACTGTCAAACTCCTGACCACACTTACCTTTCCTGTCCTAGCTTTCCCTCCACGTGAAGGGTTTTCACCCTCATCAGTCTAACGAGGCCCACTATTCAAGCCTTTTTTAAGACTTGATTCATAGCACCTGCAAGCGGTATTTTTGGGCTCATTAAAAATCTCCTATCACCTTGTTTTATCAGGCTAATCAAGGCTGTAGTCCCCGTGGGTGCAGGCTCCAGGGGCTGCTGTCTCCCCCCAGCTGTACAGCCTCTACTCGAGCACTCGCCCCCACGTTTCAGGGAGCCGATGCCTCTCCCAGGACCACCTGAGTTCAGAGCATCCAACCTATGGATATCATTACTGAACATCCAAGGAAGAGTGCAGTTGTTCTGTACTTATTATCATAATAAAAGACACTGTGAACTCCAACTCTTTTCCTAATTTCCCTCCAGAGCCTCAGAGCTATTCGAGACGCCGTGTCACCTGCTGAGGAGAGCTGTGGAATACACGCTGCTGCTGCTGCTGCTGCTTGCAGCCTAATTAGGCTTTTTCTTTTGATGGAAAACGTGTCCAGATATCAGCATGTCGATGCCTGATTAATTCTTATGGAAGTGGGAAGAATAGCAATCACGGTAGTTATTAATAAGAACACAAACAGACCTGGTGATGGAGCACGGTCTGGGAAAGCAAGCCTCTGTTTTTCCTCGCGGCTGCTCCTTGGAGCCGCGCGCTGTAGGCAGGCGGTGCAGGTAGCCGCAGCCCTGCTCCGTGGCTCGCTTGCTCGGTTAAACACGACTGGCAGCTGCAAATTGAGTCGTTGCTAACTGGTACATCTGAAGAAATAAACTAAAGCATTCGGACTAATTTCGGTACCTTATATGCTTCTACATGAGCGAAGAGGAGAAATAATGAAGGCATATTCATACATCAGCAGCTGAATTGCAGAGCCCTGATAGCTTCCAGAATAGAGAGAGCTTCATGACACCACGAGCAAAACAAACAAACAAAACTCTTTGCTGGAAATGACACGTTCATGGGGTTTGAATTCATTAAGTTCTCCATGGTAAATTATGATCATTTTCAATTTTGTTGTTGCAGATATAGAAAAGGCAGAACCCCTTCCCAGACAAAACAATATACATCAACCCCCCTCTGCCACCTGACAATAAAGGAAATCATAATCAAGCATTGTGAAAGAAATATCATTTTCTTCCCTAAAAAATAATCTTTTTTTTTTTTTTTTTTTTTTTTGAGTGAAAAGCTTCATCTCCGAGAGATGCACATTCTGTTCTTTCTTCTACAAAATGTCAGTCACTCGAGGTATTCTCAATTCTTGCTTAGAAAAGGTGCCTCTGGTTTCCACATTATACCGAGAAAAACACTTCTCAGGGAATAACAAGAAAAGGCAACTGTTGCAAATAACACTTCCAATAGCCACCTATATTGCTTTCTGTGTACGGGAAGCTTCAGCCCCAGGTGTATGCAAAGATCCCTAATGGGATGTTTCTTGGTGTGGAGCAGGAATGGCTAACGCAGAACCCACGGCAGAAGGGGACTGACTTTGCGATGCCCACAGCTGTGATTCCCTGCCTGCTCTTGCACAACATTCACGGGCAGCTGAATCCTGAAGTTTTCTTCAGAGCACTGTTTCTCTTCTGCCTCTTAACTCTCAGGATGTTATTTTTCAAACTCTGAGAAATTAAGACTAATCCACAGCTTGTTTGTGTGCATGTGTATGGAGAGAGAGAGACCTTTCTTGGAGGTCTTACATTTTTAGCAGAGCAAGAATTCTAGATTTAAAAGGAAAAAAAAAAAAAAAAAAAAAAAAAAAAAGCACCTTGAAGCATTCATAGATGGTTCCTTTTTTCCCAACCTCAGCCAGAAACCCCTTCATTATCAATTGCTGGTGGAAAATACTGGTTACATCTAAAACACAGCCTATGAAGCAGAAAAGCTTTGATAAGCCACGAAATATAGAAAAGTAGGGCAGGCAAGGTCCTTCAGAAGTCACCTGGTTTAGCCTTCCTTATTCCAAGGGGAGGTACATTGCTTTATTCCTAAGACTTTTGTCTAGCCTGCACCAAAAGACCTGCAGTGACAGACTTCCTCAACGTGCTTTCAGAAGCTACAGTGAACAGAAAAACCTGCTCACCATATTTATCTGCTTACTTTTCTCCACTATTTGTAATCTCCGGGTTGAAACCTCAGCAAACGAGAGAGATTTCCTGTGGGAGATGGGAAGTCAGAGCCAGCCGAAAGCTGGGGGCTTTACAGCCTTCTGGGCCCAACCCACTTCATAATTCACCTTGGAATATGGACTTTGCTAATATTTTTCTTGGGAACTTTATTTTACTTGAGGACAGGTAACTGTACTGTCCTCCTGCAGGAATCCTTAATGCTGGCCCCTGCCGTGACCAGCTGGCCACCTTTTGATTTTTATTCTAGATCCTGCCCTTATTCGAGGTAAAGCAGCATTGGCAGGTGGATTTCTACAAACGACAGGAGCTACCAGTAGCACAGTTTTTCATCTTTCTTCCAGACCACAGGAAGATGTGCCCTTCTGACATTTCTACCTCAGTTGGAAGCAGGAAAAATCAGAGATCTCAGAAGTTGAGATCAAGATCTTTAGATGGTTAGAGACTTGAAATAAGCATCCTATCCCTTGAGCCAGCCTAGCAGTGGGCATTTTTCAGCTTTCCCCATTCATAAGTTCAGACAGCTTTTGGCAGCCACAAAAATCCACCACCATGTCTGCTGCTAACACAAGGGTCTAAACAAGGTGAGGAGATTCGATCTACCGTATCTGGACATCTAAAGCCTGATTTGGAAGAGCACTTTCTGCAGAACCGCATCAGCCTCCTCGCCTTCTGCCTTGGCTGATCTGAGTTTATACAGAGCAAACTTTCTTTTAGGTGGAGTTTGTAACATTTCAGGGAAAGAACTCCCTGCTCCCATCCCGTTCGTGTTCTCAGCAATTCTGGGGGTCAGACTCAGCCCCTCCATAGGTCGGAGATAACCCTGCCTTCCCATAACTCCAGCACCACGCCAGCCTCAGCTCTGCCTGCTTATTAGCAACTTGCCTGGTCTATCAGATCTGACACAGAGGTGCTTCCCTCAGGTAAATTATGATAAATGGCCACACGCACACACACGACCCACTTAGGATAAGTATGTTTCAGAACCAATTATTTATCTCCCTCTAACTTTTAGAGCTAGATTTAGCTGAGGAACAAAACGCTGTAGGGGCTGAACAGTCTTGAAAGTCTCACAATATAAATTGCCATGTTATAATTACAGCCCAATTAAAATTCAGTGTTGCTCTCTTCATTAATTATCATCTCTAGCCTTACAAATAAGTTGGGAGAGACTGCTGTTCTGCAGATCACGTAACTCCCCTCCCCTGCCTGAATTCCCTGCTCCAGTAACAGCGACTGCAGCAGGTTAACCCCCTGCTTTACACCCTCAGCCTCTCAGCGACCCAAATTCGTGACTCACAAACGCTCAAAACTCTCCAGGATGTCAAGCAGAGTTCTTGCTTTAGAAGGTACCGAGACCTCACAGCGAGTCTTGTGCCAGCACTGCCACGTGGAGGCCCCCGCACCAGGGTGCACAGGAGCTGGGGACGGGACACCTGAGCACACAGCACAAGTTCAAGGCTGCGCAGAGACTGATCCTGCATGGACTCCTTCTGCTGGTCGGAAACGGAGCAAAACCTTCACTTCCCTTACATCCTCCTTATTCCACAAGTAACTCAATTTTCTTTTTTGCTTGTCAGGCTCATCATCCAGACTGATCACCTGCTGCGTTACATGGGTGCCGGGATCATCTGAAGTAGCTGATGTACTGATTCAGAGCTCACTGATTTTAATGGTCCAACGCGTTGTTCCTTCTCTAGCTCAGTAAAATCATAGTATGTTAGCTCTGTAATATTGTTCCCTCTCTTTTTCAATAAGTAAAGAAACATTAGAAGTACAAAAGATTCTTTTTTTTTTTTCTGTTAAAGAACAGCATGGGTCTAACCTCAAGCGAGAAGTTTGCCAGCAGCTTGGCTCTTATTCCAAATTAGTAATTACATCCCTCGCATAGATGCTAAAAAACCAAGAGGATTCAATTACCATTAGAAGACAAATATAAACCATAAGAAGAGAGCAATTTGTTGCAAAAGGGACTATATAGTAAAAGAATTAATAAACAGATGTAATTTAAAGGATACTTCTGGCTTAATAGCATCCGTCAATTCTCCTACTGTGTTTAGAAGCCAAAGATCAAAGCATTTCTCCCTGGGACAGGTCGGTACCAGGAACCACCAGGAGCAGCAAGGAACCAGCTGCTTCAGGCCCAGCGTTACAGTGAGCACCACGGTGCCCACCTCCACACCACAGAACGAGCAGAGCACGCCTCTGGGGATGCTATTGCAGAAGATCCTACGATCTCTCACATTTCCCTCAGAGGGACCCCTACGAGCTTCCCTTTCCCTTCATGCTGGCCAATGTCCCAGTGCCATATGCCATCCCTCAGACTGTTACCAAACAGGGGGACACAGGACTGTACCTGATACGCTGAGTATATTAACTGTATTCCTTTTTTTTTGTCCTTCTGATTTTATTTGTTATTCTGTCTCCGAGCTTTAAATGCGCTTTCTATTCATTGAAGGAATAATAGCTATTCTGAATTAAACATGATTCCCAGGGACTGGCAGAGCTTTCTTCTCCATACGTATACACAACACAAAAATCAAACGCAAAAGAAACGTCAGGGCTAATTAGACAAAACCATGTCACACACGCTGACAAAAAGAGACCCATCAGGTAGCGTATGTAAAGTGAGATTCCAAACCATCAAAGCCCGCCTTCCCAGTCACAAACTGATTTCCATTTCCTACTCTCTGGCACCGAAGCAGCAGGCTTTGGAATCTTGCTGCTTTTTCTTTTAACTTTACATTGGGTATATATTTGGGCAACATAAAGGTTGATTTCACATTTCTTTCAGCATACAGCCAATCAACAAAATCAGCATGTCTTCCAAAAACAGAGTTAGCTTTCTGTCTTTTCTCAGAGGAGCTGTGAAGTGTAATTAATGTTTGCAAAGCACTAGAATATTCTCACACAGAAAGTGCTATCTTAATGCCAAGTATTTAATACAGGCAGTGCTTGTTCTGTCAAAGTTCCCAAATGAGACTCGGGGGCAGAGTGGAAAAAAAAGGAATATCAACATATAAAAAAAACCTGTTGTGGGCTTCCAATGCGTAATCACAGAGCCCCAAGACCCCATGACTACCTAACCCTGCAAGTGCAAACACCCCAAATGTTTCATATCCTGAAACCACACAGTTTAATTGCAAATTGCAATGTTGTGCATCACAGCAGCGCTCTCTGCACACCCAGTCTGAATGGACGAACGCACATGACATGAAAATTATTAACTTTTCAAAATATGGCATACCCATTAAGTAGAACACACACACACTCAGACCCTGAACTAAGTTTCATTTGGGCTCTCCAGGAGAAATAGTTTCATGCTGAAGCCTCAGGATTACTGTAAGTCACAGGTTAATAGGTGATGTGCCTTGGGAAGATAACCTTTTCTTTGGGTGCAGTAGTTGATCTTTGCAGTAATTGAGTGAAGTGGAAAGGAAATACCACAGGCTATTTGCTGCAGGTCACATTTTTAATCACAAAATATTGAAGATATCTGCCCTAAAGCTATTAAACTTTTCAACCAAAACAAAACACACACACACACGCAAAAAAAAAGTAAAAATAAAAAGAAGCACTCCCACTAAAGATTCAAGCTCTTTGTCTTAAAAACAACAGCAGAGAATAATGAAAACACACAGAATCGAAGGTGTTGGCAGACTGTCAGCATATTTATCACCCTGGGGCCAGAGAGTTTGTTGGAAAAATGGAGGTCTTTGTAAACCCTTCGTTAGCAGTGGACTTAAAAATATTGGATGAAAACAATGGCCGTACTGATCCAAGTCAGAAGCCACCTAGTTAAACGGGTGCCATCAGCTGCACCAGAAGAAAGCCAGCAGCATGTCCTGTGATCATCAAACTTCCGTACTTGAGCATAGGCTCTGTGTTGCGCTTTGGAGGGGCTGTTTCTTTTCTTTGGTTTCATCGTCAGGCTCCTGAGCAGGTTACTACCCAACACACGGGCTGGGAAGTTTCCCGGATGCTCTGTGTGGTCCCTACAGCCTGGCAGAGCCCCACAGCAGGCAGCAAGAGTGCCTGCAGCGTGCTCAGCCACTGGTTCTGAGGCTACAGGATGAAACTTCCCTGTAACAACCAACACGGGGCAGGATCTCTGATCCTGGAGCAAAGCTGCAGCAGCTGCTTATCTGCACCCAGAATCCGCAAGGAGACGACGATCGGGATGTTGTCCCTGTTCCCAGGATGTGACAAATTGCACTGACATGCACTGCGGACTGGAATCACACCCCAGAGACTGAGAAAAAAAAACAAGGACCAGGTTTACATACACTTATGCTTGAAGTATATATGTGTAAGTATTGTATAACTTAAATTTAAATGTAACAGCGTAACAACCAAGGCAAAGTGAGTCAGAAGAATTATGAGGGGCGCCAGCAGATTTATTGCATCACAGATGTGAAACAATATATCACTATTGCAATTGCCCTTTCAAAAATTGCATTAAATTATTTCAACTTTCCTCTGTTCAACTAATGCTCTATTTTCTAGGAATTCATATGTTATTTGTTCTATAAAATATGAGCACAGGCTGCCAAGACCTATCTATTGAGTTTTACATGCAGTGGCTCAGCAGTTTGACTGTGTAATGCTTTCTGGTAGCTCCTGACAAGACAGGTTGAGTCTTTGCATTTCAGGAAATACTTGAGGTATGGGAGAAAAGGGAAATATGAATTTTAAGTGTAATATTGCCTCAGTTTCTCCTTGTGTCATTAAGTAAGTACTTTTGCCCAACCAGAAAGGTTTTACCAAAGCCCTTGGAGGATTAGTTATTTAAAATGTATTTATGTAGAAACGTATGCTTTCTACAATTTATGAGTATTTTTGAAAATTGATTAAGTTTATTAGTTTTTTATACACTTGCCTCTGTATCTCTGTGAGAAAGGCACTTTTACTGCATGTCACAGTGAAAGAAATGATAACCTGGCAAAATTTAGTGCTTAAAGAGTCCACTTTTGACTATCGGATTGCTCTCATTTGCCTTGTAATGAGATTTCTGAATCAAGCTGAAACAGACCATTAAAAACAATGACCCATTAAGGAAAGTGGTTGTATTTTATCCCAACTCATTTATGCCCCCAACCTTGCACAGATGTAGAACTTCAAAGACGTGGGCTCTCTTACAGGAACGAGTCTCTGTTCTTCAATAATATAAATTAGAAGTTAAATAGTATTTTGAGATTTTGAAGCGGAAAACAGATTGTTGTTCTAACTCAGTGCATTGAATATCTGTAATAAATGGAATATCTGAGCAGTGAGGAGATCATAGCGATGGGCCTGTTTGTCTCTGCCTGGAAAACGTATGCCTGGGACAGATGCACCATGTTTGCTGATGCACAGGTCAGACAAATCTGAAAAGGTCACTTGAGCTGGGAGACAGAAAAGTTTGACAAATATTACAACACTTCAGAGATGGACATTAAATCAATCATCAGCTTTTTGTTGTTGTTGTTGTTCACATTTAGACCCAGTGATTTTAAAATGTTGCTATAATTGTGCAAAAGCAGTATCTGTTTTGAAGTCAGCAATGTGTCTAGCTAAGCCAGTTGATTTTAAGAAGCGGGCAAGGAAAAATAAAAGGTGTTCATGATGGGAAACCTTGGATTCCTTCAGCATCGTACATTTAAGGCCAATCTGTTTTGTGTCTTTCTTGGGATTGGTAACTTAATGCTAATGCAGAATTCTGGTGAAGAGGCAGCAAAGGAAGCATCTCTCAGATCTGTGAAGAAGTCCTCATTTTCCAGTAAACCCCCACAGTGCAATGACTCTTCACACTGCAATGAGGAAATCCAGGTCACAAGAAATACAGTAGGTCGGGTGCTTTATTTTGTTGGGTTTTTAAATTTTTTTCAATAAATATTATTGAAAAAATATTTAAAAGTTGCCTTTTTGAGTTTGTCAAAGACGTGCTTTCCTCAGCCAGATTTACAGCCACTTCTGCTCATGAAGTTAGGTGAAATTCCATCAAAACTGTGCAAAATGATGGGCAAGACAGGACTGTTACACTGCCAGCCAGACCAGAATCACTGAAGAAAAGTGGTGCATCATTGCCATCTCTCTTGCCAAAGAAGGATCTAGAAGTTCTAACCTGGAGAAAAAATGAGACCTAGCTTTACTGAACTGCACTGCAGTTACTGTCTGGAGCCTGTGTGAGGTTCTGGCATGTGAAATGAATGGTGTTCTAATGCGGCAAAGATAGGAGAAGGTTTAGGTAATGTTACAAAACACTGCTTGTAGATGCTTTGCCAAACTCATTTTGCCCAATTGCACACTCACTGAGAAAGCCAACACCGAAGAGGAGACCTGTACTTTCCGAAACAAAGAAATAATCAAAGCTGAAGAACAGAAATGCAACATTTTAAAAAATAATTTGATTTTTCATAGCAGCAAAATACTATTGTACCTTAATCTCTTTCCTTCTACGAGTCCTCTAAGTACCTCGCTGGATGTAATTACAGACAAAGCAAGTATCCTTACATGACAAGTACCAACCCGTAACTCAGTACAAGAAGTACTGACTAGTATTGCCTTCTAGATTAAAGAAAAGCAAACAAGTAACATCCTTCACCTTCTTTCTGCGAGGACCCAGAAGAGATGATACCCTATGTTTGTTGATGAAGACACCACAAAGGAAGGCTTGTTCTAGTGGCTGCAGCTGAACAGGCAGTGCCAGGCTCCCTGTGCTGCATCACCAATCTTGAGGAACCCTCCACATGTCAACACAATTTTACTTCTGCTACATTCGCACTCCGTCTACAGTGGCTCCCCAGGAAACATGGAAGAAAATTAATGCTAACTGCATAATTATCAGCAGAGAGCAAATTCTAACATTGTTGATGGAATCATTTTCAGAAAGTTAGTTGTAACCGAACCATCAAGCATGACAGGAGAAAAATAAAGACAAAGCCTTGCCTTTGAACGCAGCATAACGTGGGTGAGCAGTGATATAGCACCTAACTTCACCGTTTTGCTTATTTCCCTATTTTCACAACGTCCATCTTGGACAAACACAGCAGAAGTCTGACAAGATACTGGAGTGTTGGTAGACATAATATTGTTGGGATATGTAATGATTACAGCTATTTCAGAGCAATGAGAGCTACGGTACATTTGACATTGATGCCAGTTTAATCTAAAAAGGATGCTTTTATTAAAATTTCATGCTAAATTCTTGGCCAAGAGGTCATTAAATGACTCAAAATCTAATGAAATCAATAACAACTGGAAGCATATATAAAATACTCAGAATATAGCTGTGATGCTGTAGAGGTCCACTTATTAAATTGACATTTTGGAAAACCCATGTGGCTAGGAACCAAAAGAAAGCATTTTATGAGATTATTATTGTTTGTTTATCAATTTTCTCTGAAAAAGCATCATAGCTTCTAATAAATGTCCTGATTATACAAGCAATGTGTATTCAATGACTTCTTTATAATGAGGGCAAAGGATATGAAAAAATGCGTTAATAAAAATTGCCAAGTAAATTTTAATAATGAGAAAATTATGTGTATGCGTGCTGTATTATAGGCAGTAATGTAAGAACCTAAATTGATCAGTGATCTGCAGATGGACACTACACTCAGTTTAAAGATGAAGATGCTCCATTAATCAGATCCATTAGCTATTGAAAAAATGTTCTCATATCAAATAATTCCTACATCTTCACCCTGGTCATGCAGCTGCCTCAGTAATAATCTAGCAGAGTAAGCTAAGATGAATAAAATGTCTGATTATAGGGAAAATCTTTAAGGTGGCAGGGCCATCTGTACTTCATTAGACATCAGCCTGAATCCATTCCAAGCACCCTCTGCTCCCTGCCAGCCCTACTGGAGCTTGGAAGGGGGGTGTGGAGAATGTCTTCTTGTTACCTCTGTACTGCTTTTCAACAGTTTCTCAAGCTCAGTTTGTTCAAGGATAGCAGAAATTTCAACTAGAGGAAAAAGAAAGGTGTTCTCCCATCATCACTGCAGGTTCATCTGATTGAATTAGTGGACGGATTTAGCCCAATTGTCTCTCAAACATTACTTCTACCCCTCCAAGATGAACTTGCCTCCACCGAGGATGAACTGATTACCTCCAATAAAGAGAACACTGCACCCTGATAATCCAGTGCACTCGAGCAAGGAGTGGCACAGCTGCCAACTCCAAACAGGCTTCTAGCCTTGCACCTTCCATAAGAAGGGGAAGCAGTAATGCATCTATAAGCAGAGAGGGCAATGATGGGCTCTCAGCTTCAAACAAGAGACTCAGGGCCTCACAATGAAGTTTTGTTTCCACTTTCATGGCATGACTGACCTGTTCCATTCTTTCCATCTGCTTGTTTGTCTTAAAATTTCATGTCACAGATGGTCCCTCTTTTTTTAATTTGCACTAACAACGGAGCATTGGAGAAGCCTGCTGTATTTGTTGTTTTGGTTGGGAAACCTGCTGCACATCTCCAAGTTGCTTTTCAGCTGTCTTCAGGCTCAGGCCACTCACGTTTGCAAGCCCTTCTTTACAACTGGAAAGCTAGAAGTATGTATGTGTGTTTCTTTTTAATAATAATAATTTAAAAGTTCTTAATAATTCCCTCATTTCAAAAGCTTAAGTTATAAGCAAGGAAAATTGTGCACCCTGGGGTATGTTTTATCTACAGACTGAAGGGGTAGAATCATGCGTTCCTGACTTCCAGGTCTGCGTTTCTGTACATACCTAACAAAGGACTCTGAGGTTATTAAAACATATTTCAGGGACAGCTCTATTTTCTACAGCACCCAATTTGTTTCAAGATGACCCTCTGGTCTGAATTAAACTCTTTTACTTTTTTCTTCCCCTTACCAAACTGAAGAAAAATGCCCACAATCCTTTCACATAAAAATACATTAGCTTATCTAGAAGATTAATTCATAATGCAGTAAACACTGTAGCATCTACTTCTATGGTATTTCAGCTTCCCCAAAGCCAACTTTCACCAAAAACATACTGAGAGGATTGATCTATCCGATGACACGACTCCTTAACTGCATGTACAAGCAGTCCTTCACAAAGCGCCTGATAAGCTCTGACATGCACAAAGTTCAATACCTCATGTTAGTGCTGATCATGAGAATTGAAATAGAAACAATACTTGAGACAATTCATATTTGATTTTTCTTATCCTGGGGCTGAATGAAATTAGCAGGCTTAAGTTACATAGGGTAGGATTCAAATGAGGTACAGGCCTATAAATGAGCATGCATGCTTCTGAGATAGGATGACTGCTCCTAAGCAAAGCATCTCCCAGGAGAGATGCCACAGCTAGCTGTTTAGGATGGGCTGCAGGATAGCCTGGAAATATTTGTGTATTTTCACTAGCTAAATACAAAAGTCTGGATGGGTACCTGAGATATGCAGTAGGTGTCCAGAGCTAGAATAATAAATAACGCTCACAGTGGTCCCAGCTTCCTACAGACAACATCCCTGGGAACTATTGAATATTCCAAGGAAAACCTTAAATACAAGTGAAAATTCATGTTCAGAGAGCAAAATGGAGGAGAACAGTTTTTGTGCAATGTGATCAGTTGTAAATGGAGGTTTATTCCACTGACCTTGCACACTGACTCATCCTAGCTTCCCTTATTCTGCAAATTCTCTGAGATCCATTCGCACTACTAATGCAAACGCTTGCTGTGGTCTTCCTTCCAGAGAGAGTTGTCTTAGAGAGTATTGTGCAAACTCTCTTCTTGATGGGTCAGGTTCAGGGAGGAGAGGAACACTGCTGTTGAGACGAGCCCAGAAGGAATACCAATTTCTTTGACAGACTCCCTGACTTCAGTGATGGGAAAATATGAGAATTTATTCTGTTTAAATAAGGGCCAGGCAAGAGAAATAATCTCAGAGAAGAACTAAAAATCTGTGATAGTCAAAATGAGTTATAGCATTGTACTTGTGATATGGGAAGTGCACAGCCTTCTTACCTTAAATAAGATTGCCTGCTTCAATTCTTCATTAGATGACATGAATTGCCCTCAGCAAAACAAATTTTTACAGATAGTTGCTGTAAGAAAATGTCTAGGAGAATTAAACAGTTCAGTGTACTATGGTAGCCTCAGATCAGGGACTGCTAGCAGCTGCAACACTGTATGCCTTTAGGGACAAAAAGGGGGAAGACGACAAGAAAAGAAGAAGTAGAAAAAGAAAAATGGTGCAGAAAGGACAAACAATATAATAAGTAAAATGAGTGCAGCTGGGGACACAGAAGGAGGTCTTAAAGCATGACTGTGAACATTTTAAAGCGTAAGTTACTGGTGCAGAGACACCAGGCAAGCCACAAATTGACTGGATTCTCGAAGACTGGCTGGTTTCTACAAACAGTGAGATTAGCAAACACCTCCATGGCACCTTGAAACATGGTTTTTATACACTCTTCTTAAGGGAGTCCTTGTTGTGTTTGACTGTCCTCAAAATTCTCCCACCTTAGGAAAAAAAAAAAAAAAAAAAAAGCCATGCTTAAATGCAAGCGATGCTGAAGTGACCTTTTATCTAGCTATGATACCTACCCTTGCTGATTTAGGAAAAAATGCACTTTCAGCAGAAGATGAAGGTGAGCGCCAACAGTTTTCAGAAGTTCCTTTCTCTTTCTACCTAAGGTAATTACAAGCTTAGGAGGAAGATTTTATTAAGATTACATTTCTCAGTTTCTTTTGGAGATATATTTTTATTATAAATAGAAGTATTTTGTGCTTGATAGTCTTAATATTTGATACTTAAGCTTTTGTAAACAAACTGGTCCGAATTTAGTGTTGACCCTGATTCAAGCAAGAGATCAGACTAGATGACCACCTGAGGTCCTTTTCAATTTGAATTATTCTATGACTTTCATCTCTTGAATTGTTCCATTTGACGACACTTAATAGCCATCTTCTTTGTCTTGAGAATGTAAACCTTCAGAATATAGGAAACTCTGTCTGCGCAGAGAAAGAAAGGGCAATATCACCTTCGTGCTGGTTAGCTAGACGATTAGACTCCAAGCAGGATTTCTCAGAGCTCTTATCCTAGTGGCAATTCCTGGAGTAGTAGGTCTCACCTACCACGACTTCGATGCTTTAGGAGAAGATTAGCTTACTTGGCAAATTTCCAGAGTCAAGCACAGCTGTGAACTTGGGCAGAGACATCTTAGCTAACCTACTGCATCATAGGTAACACTCCCCAAATATGTTTGAAGAACAGCTCATCACTGGGGCTTCTTGCTTTTCCAGGGGAAAAAAAAAAAAAGGCAAACAGAAAAACGACGTCTAAACGACTTCTAATTTCACCGGCATACAGCTGACTTCGTTCTTTCTCCTGGCGTCCTGTTTGCCTGGCCACTTTATTCTACCCATTTTTCCACATCATTCTGACACAAGTTTTGTTCTTTATCCCTAAACATTCTTCTGTCTGCACGTAATTCTGCTATAAGCACACGTACTTCTCTTAGTGTTTGATTTGCAGACTGTCTTAGCAACTTGCTTCTTGTCTGATTTCTTTCTGCTGTATTTCCTTTGGGGGTGTACGCGTTTCCATTGCCAGAACTCCGAATTATTCTAGGTAGCGTCACCCCTCAGGTTAAAGAAAGAGGAATAAGTATGTCACAGCTGCGTGTTGAGAAGCCTACGTTTGAAGCATAAAATCCTACTGGGCTTTTTTCCCCCCACCATATCATCCTACAAAATCAGATCTAATTTACTGCTGGCTATTTCTAGCTCTCCTTTTCTGTATTACTGATTTCCAGGCTCCTCCTTGCCATTGAATATCAATGCTTCAAATTACATCCCTTCAAGATAGCAGTGTTTCCCGTGGGAATAACAGTTGCTGGTTACCACCTGCTGGCCAGCCAGAAACACATCACTGATCATTGCTGCCTTTTTTATGCAGAGCTCTGTGAACACAGGAGTCTGAACTACCTGAATTTAACTGGTATTTCCAGGCCTTCTGAGAAGTTCTGGAGATGAGAACTACAAAGGGGTTTGATCAAGTTCTCAGCTGTAGATAAAACCAAATTTTAAGGATGTTCAGACAGTCACTGTGTGAAGTTGGTGAGATACATGGCATGTGGCACAGTCAGATCTAAGCACAAGAAAACAAAATCTCAGTGTCTGGAAAACTGCTGTTCCTCACACAGCTAGAGAAGCTCAGTAAGACATCAGGTGCACAAGAGGCTGAATGGAAGGAGGGGATGAGAGGCGTGGTTACTGCAGAGGAGAGACACAGAGAGAAAATCTAACAGAGGAGGGTAGCAGAGACCTGAGCTGCAGCCCACGCAAACACCAGAAGTATGATCCAGGGGAAGACCCTAAGATGGGACCTTCGGCGCGAAACCCTGGCTGGAAGAGGCATGAAGATGTAAGGAAAAGTATCTGCCATCCCAGGTCTTGTGTGTTGTTCAGTGCTGAACAGCTCTGTGCAGAAATATTTCCCTACTTAGGATTTACCTGTTCTCTGCGGCATGGCCGAGACAACCATCAACGTCCTATGCTGTGGTTTCTGTTTCGATTTCCTGATTTTCATGCTGGACATATGTGCAAGCAGACAGCATGAACTGTGGGGAAAGCTCAGCATCCTTATTCAGCACTCTTGTATTACTGCATGAAATAAAACTATCATCTGATGAAATAAAACTAGGGCCAGCTGACCAGGAGTCAGCATTGCTGAATTTCGAGTAGGGTGTTACATCCAGTTCTGAGTAATCTTTTTCAAGGTCTTTAGCAAAAAACAGCTGCATGCTTATTGATGGTGTTTGCTTCACCTGTACCTGCTGGGATAACATGTAATTTGTGCATTAGCTAAAGTGCTGTTAGTGACATAGACCAAACTGTGTTACCAGTGGCTGATCTATACATCCACAGTGGTATGAACTTTGTTGCTTTTCCGTTCTTTAAGTCAAGAACATCTTCACCAAGGTGTAGAACAACCTCCAGGGAAGAGTACTTTCCAATCAACAGCATACGACTAGAAAAGCAGTACACGCATGAATAAACTAATTGAAGGATGCATTTCCTCTGTCTCAGCTCTGTTATCATATTTTAATTTCCAACAGTTTTTGCAATTTAATATTTTTTGGTTGATAAAAAGTTCATTGTAATACAGAGGACTTATTTAACTTACATGAGAATTAACTACTAATTTGGGAGACAGTTTGAACAGTGTGCGATTAAATTAGAGCTATTAACATGTTTGCAGATGTTCAGACTGCGCAGAAACCTGGACATCTCAAATCAGTTGCCACAGAAAGCCTTGATATCTTTGCCCCAGTCAAGCTCCCTTTGCAGGTTACGAGACCTCATACCCTTGTGCCACTCGTCCAGAGGTGGCTGTGTCAGCACCCCACTTTTAACCTCTTAGCACCACTGCTGAATTGTGTCCGTTTGTACAGAACTGGCACACACGTTCCAGAAGCACATAAAAGGCCATGCTATAGAGCAAACACCTTTTCAAAGAGAAGCATCAGAGATTACACACAAGTTAAGACTGCAGCCCTAATACCAAGGAGCTGCTTCCTAGAGGCACTGAACAAGTTGCAGAAGGCGCAGAGATGATTCTGGTGGAAACACAGCAATGAACAAAATGCCTCTGTAATTCAGAGCAACATAGAGAAGCAACAGCACTGGTTCACTTCAGCTTTTACTGTTTCCAATGAAGAACAAAACAGAGAAAAAAAAGGAAAGGGGGGGGAAGAAGAAAAAAAAAAAAAAAAAAAAAAAAGAGAGAAATTTCAGCTAGTGTTTGAGCAGACCACAGGGCAGGTAAAGAAATTCAACATTTTGGGACAAGCCCATTAAGCACAGGTTTCATCTTAAATATTCACTCCTACAACAGTGACACCCCACCAAAGTACCAACATTTTTCACTCATAAGACCACATCAAATTGTTTCTATGCCTGTGCTTTGTTCCCAGCTACAGATACCCATGCACGTAAAACCATGTCCATGTTAATTTCAAATATCACTGTCACGTGTTACACTGAAGCCACTGCAAATCCTCTTGGCTGCACCAAAGTGTCCTGGGACCCTGTATATAGACATTTTTCCATGGTTTTGTGACCTTCTCCCTTCAAGCTGGGGTAGCAACTCCACCCATCAGAACAGGAAGATATTCTTGTTGTATCTACGTATCTCCAGAACCAGAAAAGAAGCTTTAAAATCCATACCTACTTGATCTGGAGTTTTTGTAACCCTGTGAAAAGTTCCTATTTGAAAGAAGCTTTAAGAGGGTCCCAACTGTAGTTAAGTTTCTTTTCTTTATTCTGATTTTTAGCCCCAATGTCTAACTCTCTCCCTACATGTCCCTTTTCCAGGTATTCTCAGGGGACTACGCGAGCATTCTACAAAGCTATTCTAAAATTATTATTTTATCCAAGTTTTTGAGTTGCAGAAGAAACAAAAAGCCAGGTTGGGGACGTAAAAGAAAAGAAGAAAATAACACCTTTCAGATTTCTTCCAGAAATTGTGAATAATAATATCACACGGTTTTCAGGAAGAGAATGAGCGAGAGTGTGTGTCAGATCTGTGTTATTCTTTGGGGAAAAACAGTCTGTGACAGGGAAGAGGAGACTTACTAGAGTAAAGGGGGAAAAGGAAAGACGGAAGAGCACATACCAAGTGAAATCTCCTTTTGTCTCCTCTCTCTTGCCAATATTGCTCAGACAAGGGATCACTTCTCATGAAGACACCCTTCCTTCTGCAAGTTCTGTGTGCGCTGTGTCAAGACACCACTCCTGACAGGTTTCTTCACGAAGGACTGTAATAAACTTGTAAGTCCGTGTCTTCCTGTACTTCCTCACATGGAAACCAAATTTTTCCCCTTAGCACTTGCTCACATGGGCTACAGCCCTATTTATCCCTGTATACTAAAATATAGCAGCTACGAGAACTGTCAAAACCAGTTCCCGTTTCCCTACACCGGCGAGGCTCTGCATGTTACAGCTTTGTGGTTTATCTTTCATTAAAACCTAAAAAAATGATACATACAATGCCACCGGGAGATAACGCACTAAATGTTATCCTAACTTTACGGTCTTAGAAAATGAGATGTCAAGTGTGGGGAAGCGCACCTGTAATTGGCTTTAGTGAGAGAGACAGCTGGAGCTGATCACTGCTGCTTCTCCCCAGCAGCCGGAATGAGGAGATATCTCTCCGGCTCTCCCGAGTTCTCCCAAAGGGTCAAATTTCACCTCCGCTGGTGTAAAAACCTCCCACTGATTTACTCTACCTATTAATTTCTTTGCAGCTCACCTTTCTTAATCACTTTGCAGCTAAAATAAAACCCAGAAGCAGCCTCAGAGTGCCGCCTTTGGAACATTAATTCTAATGGATACTCCGGCTTCCTGGGCTAGCCACATGCACATCAAATCCATCCGAGGTTGCATTAATAAGAAACTTCTTGAAGCAGTGGGATAGAGGAGGATTAGGCTACCCAAGTCCTATTGATAAATGCATGTCTAAATCTCCATGCAGTCTTTTGTCCCCATATGCTCTCCCTATTAATATGTTTACTGCAGCAATTACATTTTTTTCCTCTTCTTCAGAGGATGAGTTGTTTCATTTTTAAAGAAAGAAAAAATAAATAAGTATGCTGCCAGAATCATTCAGGAGAATGAGTTAAAATAAACAGCTAAAGTTAACTGCAGCCCTGTCCTTCCACAAAAATACTTTAAATAGATACCATTACAGTGCAGCCAGAAAGTGACAAGTGCCAGTTTTCATTAAAATCTTTGCGTATGTTCATCTAAATGACAACCTTTATGGCATGTGGAGAAGTTCTGCTGCGTTTCAATCTTCTTTTTTTTTTTATTTGATCTAGGCGATGATGAGGGTAACTAAGCCCCATCTTCTGAGCAATAATGCGCTCTCAGCCGTGCCGGAGCGGCTCAGCTCCCACCCGCCACCTCGGAGCCTGCCGGGGTGCCCAGGCCCAGAAACATCCTGCAGATGAAGGAAGGCTGTTCCTGTTAACCTCGCCGACTTTGGGGCTGCTCCCCACCCTTTTCAATTCCTTGCCTGAAATGCAGACCCCTATATTCAGCGTTTTACTTTGCCTAGCTACGTTGCACTCATTCCGGGGTCACTTCTAGGCTTGTGCCAGATTTGTCAGGTTTATTTTTTATTCTCCTGTCTGAAGAGAACAAAATTTCCTTAAACCTCTGACGTACACTAGAGCAGAGCAGCAAGGGCACGTACTCTGCACCTTACAGGAGGAAGGAGGGGATCTCTCCAGCCCCGTGCCCCTGCAGCAGGGCCAGCTGCCACACAAAATGCGCTTCAAAGGAAGCTGCAGACCAGACACCGTGTCAGTCTTTTTGACGCAGGCTGAGAAATCGGGCAAAAATCACTCTTAAAGCTTTTGAAATTTGGGTGCTTCAGGTGTTGAAGAAGAATAAACGTCCTTCCCCCCGTGCTGCCCCCTTGGCACCGCCTTACATCAGCCCAGAGAGCACGCGGGGCACCTGTCAAGGAGAGGAGCGACAGCTAAACATCTGCCACTTCCTGAGCGCCGTTACCTCGAGTACGTTTTTGGCATCGTGGTAATAGATTTTATCATTTAATTGAATCACTCACTGTGTATTTCTGCCGGTAGGATCAGCAAACACTTCCCGAAACTCAGGATCCTCCTAGAAACTCACTGATGCACAGGAGCACAGCTGCCAAAGCAGGGCTACGCACATCCCTCCTGCTCCTCCTCCGTCACAGCCCGAATCTCCGAACGCCTGGACAAGTTTCATTGCCCTGCCTCACTTTTGTTCAGGGGCGTAGGTTTGGGGTCACTCCCCTGCTGAAAGAGGGCTCAGTATAGGGCTAAGAACTGAACTCAAGGTTCTGGATTTATACTTAGAGACTGCTCACTTTCAGAAGAAGGAGGTGGGTCACCAGTTTCTTTGTGGGATGCCCGAGACCTGTTGAAGCACAACTGCTTGGTGACAACTAGCAGCTGGCCGAGTAGCTTCTGTTCTTTCAAACTGAGAGCACCAACATTTTGCAGCTACAGAAGCGAGCAGGAGATAGCAAGGCAGCTCTCCCTGCCATCCTGTGGCAGCAGTCTCACAGCTACTTCAAAAGGAGGAAACATCTTTGTTTCAGGACGGGCGTGTGCTCCCAGTTACCACTCCATCATCAGGGAGATCAAACCCCACACCCGATGTAGGTGGCTTCCAACCAGAGGGTCCTTGTAAGGACAGATACTTCACTGAGAAGGAGGAGAAAGGGGGTGGAAATAAAAGAACGAAGATACAGACCAACAGTGGCTGTCCCTCACGCTCCCAACCAGCAGCACCCCCTGGGCAGGGCTGGGAACCCCCCTGCCCCTCTGCTCCCCCTCAGGAGGAGGCAACGTGCCACCATGGCTCAGGCTGCTGTGGACAAAGACAACTTCCCCGTTCCACAATCTGCTGATAAACCACGCACCAGTTTCTTTAGCCTCAGTATAAGTACCCATCGTTTTCCTCTAAATATTTACAGAAGTGCCTGCAGCTTACCGCATCTACTAGGCTTCAGTCTAACACTTGTCACCCTTTCCCTTTCATTGGGAAAAGTGATCTCTTCTCTTTATTTGTAGGTGTATTATCCACAAAGTCATCTGGTCTCTGGGTTTCTTCCCAAATCTCTCATCCTCTCTCTGTAAGTCTTCCCTTACAGCCCTGACAAAGAATAAAACCACCACAGCCTTTCCCTTACTTTAACAGAGAACATTAAGTAATCTTATTAAATTGCATTTTCCTCTTGGTATCAAGGTTTCTATCTACCTTTCAGAAAGCAAGAAAAGGAAATTTGGTTTGCAATTTAAAAAAAAATAGCCTGAAGAAGAAAACTCTGAATCTTTTCCCCACTTTGCTATCAGCCACAAAACTACCCCATTAAAGTCAGCTTCCAGGCAAACTGATGTTTTCCTAACATATGTTCCTCAAAGCTGTGCCAGCTGCAGCGCCTTCCACAGCCAATCACCGTGTTAATTGAGGTAAGCAATGAAAACATAAACACCTAAGTCACAGCAGCTCCTAGGATATTTAAAGCTGATGTGGAGAAGCTATGTTAGGCTGTTGAGGTTGTGTCTCTTGTCCTGTCTCATTTGAAGTAATGAAAGTATTACAGGTGGTTTTGTCTGCTTCGCACAGCTTGCGGCTCGTAACAGGGACACCAAATGGAGCTTCGGGTTCAGCTTCTGAATGCAGGATGGCCTCAGCAATGTTTACTACAGGACCCAATGTGATAAATAAAGTATCTGAATCTTTATCTTCATTGCTTCAAACTGGTTCTGTCTCTGGTCACTCTAAGCTGCACAGGCAGTAACAGAAGTATTGCAGGCTTTCTCAGCACTCAGAAGGCCAGCGTGCGCACCCAGGACCCCTTTCCTCTCCATTTACGGGACTTAACATCCCGTTGGAAGATTTTCTGTACTTGGCTCGTAATTCCACCCAGTGGGCCTGCGTGCCCACAGGTCAGGTGCTGACCACTTTTTAGGCATCCTGGCCCAAAGGTGGAACTAAAATAAATAAAAAGAAGTAATAATAATTTTTAAAAAATAACAAGATCTGGTTTCTTGTATTATATATCTCAGAAAAGAACCAACAACCTGGAAGACAACTACTTAATTCTGCTAAGCATGAGAAAACAACAAGTCTCTGCTGGGCCACTGAGCCCCGGGTGTTATCAGTGTGCCAATTTATATAAACCAGAGGTTTTGCCCTCCTGACTCTCTTTCTGCTGGCATATCGCTACTTTGCCAGATGTGCAAGCTCCTAGATAACTAGACTAAAGGCTGTATTGTTATAAAAAGCATCGGTTGATTAAAGAACTAGACCATTTTATGGTGTAAGCAAAACAATTTTCTCAAAAAAGCTCAGCGGCCCTCATTTTACATCCTTTGTAAACAGGGGCACTGTCCATGCCTTCTGAAAATGCAGGGAAGCCCTATAAAGCCAAAGAACCTTTCTGCCGTACCGCATTAAAGGTGAGTGATTGCAACACGAGGTGTAGCCTTCTATCTTGTAGCAAGTCATTTGAGCCCTTGTTTGCTACGACCTGAGATGCTGTGCCCTTCTGAATGACAAGAATGAGTTAGTAACTTGATGAGTGAAACAAATGGACAGAAACTTTGTCCTAGTCTGCTGGGTTTTGTTGTTGTTGTTTTTCTCTCCTGCTTCTACAGTTCCTAAAGCATATGGTTTTAAATTAGGGTCTTTGACAGCAAAAACAGAGCACATTTTATAACTCCCAGCACTACAGGAAACGGCTGTATATAAGCACAAACCCAGACAGTTTCTGTCTTGAATCGCTCCAGGCCACTGTTGGCCCAGTTCTCAGCTGTATCACAGCCTCTGCTGGGCCATTTCACTCGTGCACAGAGGCTATAAACCCATCTTATGCAGAAATCCCTTCAGCAACGGGTCAAGCGCTGAGAAGTGCAAAGCCAACCTAGCTGCTCATCGCCCCTGTCTTCAGTGGCCCAGGCCCTTAGGAGGTGCACAGCTCTGCTTCAGCATCACTTGGCTGCTCTCTCCTGAACAGCTCATCTGCATGCCAAGAAACTGGGTTACTGCAGTCTTCGAGGTATTCCCAGTTTTGTACAGAGAAAGCCTAGTCTATGCAGAGAAAAAAAATCTTTAAATCACGTTGTCTTCTCTTGGGGAGCTGTCCCTGTGCCAGAAGCTCCCCTGGCACAAAAGCTTGGCACAGCTTTTTTTTTTTTTTTTTTTTTTTTTTTTTTTTTTTTTTTATAGGCCACTGTACTCACTTGTTGCTAATTATAAAATAAAGGTGGGTTTTTTGTTCCCTCCACTAGTAGACTACTTATTCCACAACCGTATGTTCAACCTAGCTTACAAAAGAAATAGAAGTACGACCCTGCAGGCAGGTTGTTTCTCTCACACAGGACAGAAGTAACCCCACAACTATTAGCTGTCACTTCATAGCTTGCACGGGGCAGGAAATGCATTTGAGCAGCTCTTGCTGTTGGATGGGCAGATGCTCTTGGATGTGGCAGGTTTTTAGGGCCTGGAAATTACCAAAATGGAAGGGCCTCAGCACCAGAGCTGACTGAGGAACAGGAACTTTTAGTCAAGAGTACTGACATAAGTTTTTTAACTTTTCCTTAAATTTTGCTAGAAAGTTGTCTGAGGAAAAAAAAGAAAAAAAAAAGAAAAAGAAAAAAAAAAAAAGCATGCTATTTACACTTTTAATTCATAGAAAAAAAACTGTGGAAAGGAGATGCTTGTTATGAGAAAGAAAATACATCCATAGAAAACCCAATTTTCCAGCAAAAGATAGTTCTATTAAAAAAATTCTAAGGAGACTTCATCGGCTCAGTTGAAAGTTCTTCCCCAGGTTTTTTTAATGCCTCTGTCAAGTCACTTCATTTCTCTGTCCCAGTGGCATATTTGAAAATAGATAAGATAATGCTTTTTCATTTGTCTTCTTTTGAGTGTTGGCTATTTACATAAGTTCTTTTGGACGGGCACTCTGCTGTTATTATTTTATCTAGGACACTGCATAGCATGTAAATCATCACCTATCATTCAGAGTTTCTAGGGACTGCTCTAATGCCGGTGATAAATTAGAGTAATTCAGGCTAACTGAATGCTTTTCCCCAGGTTTACTTGTGATTTTCCAAAACTATAAATACATAATTATAGAAGCACAGCTCTATGAGGATTAGTTGCTTTTTAAATTGAATCAGTCTGTTCCCATAGTGTCTTTGAACATGGTCTGATACTTGTATTTGAAAATTTACAAAGTGAATAAGTGAATAAATTGTATTGCGAAGTGTATAAAACTCAGCAAGTTGGAGATCTAAACAAGTCAACCTTCAGGGATAAAAAATTATAATTTAGTTTTTTAGTTACATCGCAGACTTTTTATGCCTTATGTAAAAACTTATTTGTTCAGCTTGTTTGCTGCCAGATGAACTCCGCGATGATAGTTTATCATGCTTGACTGAACATAGGAGCCCCACACATATGCTTGAAAGGCACACTTCTGATAGCATCTTTACTTCTTATAAAACCTAATCATACTGAAATGCGACTCGCCATTACGAGATAGAACACGTTATTTTTTAGACATCTGTGAAATCAGCCCGGTTACCAAGGCGGCCCATGAAATCAGCTTCTCCTCTGAGCGGCAGCTCTCTGGCAGAGGAGCTGTGCTTGGCACCACGCTGCAGCCCAGCAACCACAGCTCTAACCCCGAACTGCGGCTCTGCTGCTCCTGGGGGGAAAGGAGAAGTCCGCTATGGGCATGGTGGAGCAGCAGCGGGGTCATCGGCGTGACTTTGCCCAGGGCCCCAGGCAATCCGGGATCATACAGGGAGAGACTCGGAGTGCCGGGATGGACTTACAGCAAAACCACAGCAAACCACAAAGCAAATCTTCCCTCTTCAAGTATCAGTAACAGAGAAATTCGAAATCCCTCCCTTCTCAGCAGCAGCTTCTAGGAGAGCCCCACTACAGAGATGGGGAGCTCCCTGTTAGTGTGGTGGGTGACTTGGCACTGAAACTCTTCGCCCTCGTCCTCTGCAGACGCACACCTGAACACACAGCTGCAATTGCCATTTGCGGAGGGAATTATTTCATGGGGAGCGCTAAGGGGCCACAGGAAGGACATTTGATTGTCATGGCAATTACCCCCAGAATATGGGACAAAGAAATTGCCTTGCTCGGGCGCTGCCATCACCTCCCAGCCTCGCTGCCTGCCCTCCCAGAGGCAGCTCAGTGTCTGTGCGGTGCCCCAGCGGGACAGGATCGCTGCACGGAGCGGCCGCAAAGCCCAGAATAGACATCCATGGGGACATCTCTGGGCCTGGTTTTAGAGAGGCGTTTGTCTGAACTTCTGGGATTAGGCTGCCAGCAGCACAGGCAGGTGTCGACACAAAGCCCTGCAAACACGAGCGGTACCGTGAGAATAATGCTGCTGTAGTTGGGCTGGTTGGAGAGCATCAGTGGGGGAAGGCTTGTCAGCAGGGGCAATGCCTCGCGTTACAGAGATTTATACAAGTCTGGGGTGCCAAAGTGCAGCGAGAAGCAATGAGACGGCTCTACAGAGCAGACAAAGCTTTTCCTCCGCCAACGTTTCCCTGGGGATGCGAGCCCACAGCACGCTGAGCAGAGCAGCAGCAGACACTGCAGGCAGGGGGCTCGTCCCCACAGCACGCTGAGCAAGCGATGCGCGGCTCCCTCCGTCCAGCAGCCCTCGGGCCCCCTGCCACAGCAGCTGCAGCGGGGTCCCACAGGTTTACCAAACACCAGCTTTGCTGCCTTGTCCTTGTGATTCCTCCCAGCCCCGTTTCACAACATTTTCCTAGCAACTGTGTCACAAAGAACCAACCTGCATGCCGGTGCATCTTTGCTGGCACCGCAAAATAACAGCACTACAGTTTCTACATTTCAGTCTATTTTTTTTCTGCAAAGATCAACAAATTCTGCAGCAAAAGGACACAGTATAATCAGGAGATCATCCGCCTGAAAGAAATATAAATCTTGCAAAAATTATGCACTCTGTGGAGAAGCGTGATGCTGTTTTTAGCATACAAGCACACACACCGCAAGGCCAAATCCATCTATAAGTCAACACAAGCCTCTTCACATCACTTACTAATGAGAATATATACTCATTCTTTCCCTTGAAACAATTTTTCCAAGTAAACTCCAGATGTTTTGCATATTACTGATGACCTGCCTTAGCTGGGGCTGCTCTGCTGCACAGCAGCGTTGCTGGGGCTGGCAGTAAGGTCAGCCCCTGACTTTCTGCCCTTGCTGGGCCCACTGGTTAATACTGCCCAGCCGAGGAATTACCGTGTGCACAGAGGTGAGCACCTCATGCACACTGTGGGGTTACGCTGCAAAATAACAGGGGAACAGCTCGCTCGCTCTTCTCCATCCACTGAAATGCTTGGACAAAAATGGAGCCGTGCCTGTTCCTCGTGCCTTCAATAACATCGTTCTTTTCATCGTCCAGGAAAGGAAGCCCATTTGCCATTGTCTGCAGCTACCTTGGTCAGCTCCAGAGCCTTCTTAATGTGTTTCTCTCTTCTGAAACCAGAAGGCCTTCACCTGCACGGTTAGATTTGATATCCCAGCTTTGTCATTCGAAATATATTGGAGCTGTCTGCTGACGGAAGCACGCGGTCACCCAAGGAATCACTACCACCCTGTGGGGACCAGTAGCTTTATTCCAGTGAGGTGAGACTTCAGTACAGAAATCCATCACAGCTCTCTAACCCTCAACCTCAACAGCTCTGCCATGGCAGGAATTTGTTTCTGGGCGAGTTTCGCAGTATCCCACAGAGCTATGCCTTGAGCTGGGGAGTCTTCTGTGGGCTGCTGCTGGATCCACATCCACGAGCAGGGAGCGTGAACAGGAACTGTTGCCCAGCCTGCCCAGGTGGCTCCAGATATACCCGAGAAGAAAGCTGACAATGTCTGGCAGATGCTTTTGTAGGAGTCACCGTGCTGGTGAAACCCTCAGCTCTGCTCTGGGTGAAGTCAAGCAGGAGGGACGCAAAACGTCCCCTGAATGGCAGAGGAGCAACAACGCCTTGTTCAGGAAACAAGGGCAGCAAAGCAAAACTTCACTGGTAGTGAAATAGGCAGCATTAACGTGAAAGGGATTTGGCAGGAGTTATGGCAGGCTGAGTCAACATTAGCAGAATTTTTTCCTGGCTTCCTTTAGAGTGATAACTCCAATAACACTGGAGAATGAGCAGGAATAATAAAGAAAAACAACACCAAGAAAAAAACCCTGCAGGGGCTGAAGCTCAAGAGCTTCTTTTCTTGTGACTCCATTATTATATGTCTGGTTTTTCAATTCCTTGGAACACTAAAACCAATAAAATCTCTTTCATTTATGAATTAAATAAATAGACAAAGAGACTGCAGCCCCAGCCTGTGGGACCACCATTGCTGAGTGCCTTGCTTGAGTGCAGTGGGTGGTGGTATTTTTAAAGACAACAAGGCCAATAATATGTGCAGGCTGGTTCAAAAGATAGGCAATTACAAACATTTCCTGCAGAGCATATAAGGTCTGCAGGTTTGTAAGTGCCTTTTAGCTTCCTTGTTTTAATCACGGGTCTTGAAACAGCCTGAAATCAACCTATGTGCAATGTAAGAGCTGAATGCTTTTCCTTGAACAGGAGGGGTGGTTTTGTAACCTTGCCCTCCTCAAAGACAAAACTCTGCGCTTGTGAATTGCTGCTGGTCTTCGGCCTGGCACCAGCAGACCAACCCCAGGTAAATCGCTGGGTGGGTAGGTTTATATGGCTGGGCACTCAGCTGGTAGAAATCCGTGACCTTCCACCGGCTTCACGTGTCGCCTGGTGGCACGAGAAGAGCCGCGCTCACGCCAGTTGGCTGGCCTCAAGCTACTGCTTTGTAAACTTAAGCTGCTACCAAGGAATCATTTGCAGAACAACGGGGGATTGCTCATTGATTTCTCAAACAATGATGAAGGAGAAAAAAGGAAAAGAAAAAAACAACAACAACAAGGAAGGAAATGAAATTTTAACTGTCCCAAGCTGTCCAAGAAGAAGCAATGCTCTCCATCTCTGCACCACCTGGAAGAGCTGATTATTACTGCAGATCCCAATTACAGGGACAACAACGCAACAACATGGATGGTTCTTTAAAAATAAACAAACAGGGATGGAGCAGTGTTATTGATCACTGTTATTAGCATAGTGGGTCAGCATAATTTAAACCCTTCCATTAAGGCGCAAAGATGGGTTTCCAAGATAGGGCATCCGTGCAATTATTGAGCTGAGTAGGAGGTAGAAATGTAATTATGTAAACTAACTAAATTAAGAGGATTGCACAGTTCATTAGAGTCCCTTTTTTTTGTTTTTTTTTGGTCAGCATTTTGGATCACCAGCTGCTATAGAATTTCATTTCCATTAAGAAGCATTAATTGCATCTCTTCCGTGCAAGCAGAGGAGTGTTGGTGTGAGCAGCTCTACCCTTGCGGCTGCAGAGCAGGTGTGGAAATGCCTCCTGCACATCTCCAGCGCTCAGGATGGGCAGCCCCTATTCCCTCACCGAGCCTTTGAGGGGACCACGTACTCCTGCCAAGTATATCTGCAATCACACTGGTTTGTAGGAACCTGTATAATCGACACTGTTAAGGATTTAAGGAAATAAATCCAGAAAATTCAGGAAATGCGGCTGAAGAGAGTGTTCCATTTTGCTAATAATTTCTAAGCACAAAGCCCGGCCCTTCCTCAGAGGAGCACCGCTGTGGCCAGAGAGAAGAGCCAGGGGAGGCTCAGTCACCATGCGCCTGGCACACGCACTGAGTTGAGACAGGGAGCTCATTTCATGTGGGACTCTCACACACTGTGGGGTAATATAGAGGTAAGATATTGCTCTACGACCTACCAAATAAATGCAAAGCACACCTTTGGCCCTCAGCAACTGGGAGGTTTCCCATCTATAGGGGTATAGGAGCAGAGCCATCCAGAGCAGGAGACTTTGCTACCCGTCAGCTTGCCGTGACTCTCCCCTCTGCAGAGGGAGGTCTCCTCGTCATCCACCGCTGGCACACACGGGCTGGCTGCTGGAGCTCCTCTGCCTCCAGACAGGGCGCTCAGCCTGCTCGCATCCCTGCCCGTGCTCTGTGCTTTGGCTTGGTTTAGATTTCTTTTGGTATGGAGATGTGTGTTTTTGTTTGTTTGTTGTTCTTGCTCTAAAGACAGGGGATGTTTTCATTGCAATGCCTGAACGTGTTTTGCCTCACAGACTGGTTGCTCAAGCTCTTTCCACGTGGCAGTCAATGCTGAAGAGCTTCATAAGATGAATCTCTCTCTCATAGGTGTAACGAGTGTATAGGACATACCACTGCCAAGAGGGTGACCAGACTGGCCTTATTTGCTGAACAGCAGGTTAAAAAAGTCCTAGATCTTCCCTCCAGCAGAGAAGCTGCTAAATACAGACACAGATGTTTGCAGGAGAGAGAAATGCTTCTTTGCTCAAGAGATTGTTTACATAATACTCTTCCATACGCAGGGGGAAAAAAGGACCTAATTTGGATGCCTGTGTAAAAAGATGGATGTTGCGCTGTGTGAGGCTGGTATAGAAGCGTGTTTTGTGGTTAATGGCTTTTGAAAAGGTTTTACCTGCACTAAGCACCAGACTCCATACTTGTTCTTTATAAATGAGCATCCTGCAGGCTACTAGGCAAAAAGAACCTATGGAAAGCTCCTCTTGCCGCATGCAAATCATTGCTGCCACATTGGCTTTTCCCCTGCTGGCTGTATTAATGTGTTGTTTGCACAGATAAATTAGGAACTTAGAGCAGCACATTCAGCAGCCCTCGGTGCCCCCACCTACACACGCCTTGCTTCGGCACAGGGAGGACTGCTTGTGCACAGCGGAGCTTATTGGGATGACTCATGTGTAATACAGGGCTGTGATCACACAGGAACCACCACGGTGCAGCCTGCGGCACCAGGATCAACACTGCAGGCTGCACTTCGGTGCACAGAGGAAATTCGTAAGGTCCCGGCAGACAGAGCACTGCTGTGCCAGGCTCAGCAGGCAGCACGGGTCTGCTGCTTTTATTCTGCCCGAATACCTCTTAACTCTGTAACCCTACCTACTTATTTTCATGGGATTCCTTAAGGCAAGCTTTCTGCAGGAAGGGAGCTGAGCTGCAGCTTTCTTTTCCAAGAGAAGTAGCAGCGAGGAATGGTTGGAGAAAGGCAGCAGGACGGCAAGCTGCTGCCTCGCAAAGAGACGGCCTGCTGCGGGCCCGGAGCTGCAAAGAAGGAGCAGGCATTGAGTCGCAGCTCAAAGAGCACCACAGAGCAGCAAAGCAAGGTCTGGGAGGAGACGGGAGCCACGTGCCATCTTTTGCACGTGGAGCGTGAGGTTCCTCACCCTGGTGCAGCAGCACAGTGACCGAAGCTGGCTGTACGTGACACAACCTCTGCTACACGGGAAGGACCAGGCTGAAAGAGCTGCTGTGAAAGAAACGACCTAAGGAGCTGCTTTAAAAAGCTTGACATAGATTTTTCTCTAGGTGAAAACCCTCTGCAAGTTATAACGATGGTCACCATGGTCTAAGTTCATATCAAGATACATCAATAGAGAATCACTGTGAGATTCCCACATTAAAAAAAAAAAAAAAAAAAAAAGTAAGAATATAAGCGAAGTATTCGGTGTTTGTGCTTTTTCTGCACAAGTAAATATTTCTTCAGTTTGTCTAGTCCATATTATTTTACAGTGGTGCAGTTCCTCTTCATTTAGCTCTTCATGTGAAGTTTCCCAAACGACTGATGCTAATGCAGCTGTCAGAAAGGTTGAAAATATTTGACTTTCCTTTTTTCTAGCCCAGATCCATAGTTTTACACACTCTGGATCTATATCTTTATCTCAAACGGTACAGTGAATAACATTTTACTCGGTTAATCGATATATACCTCACCCCTAGCAGGAGAAAGCTACCGTACAGTTAATTAATCCATTTCTATGCCTAGAATTAAACAAACTCTGTGGATTGTGGCCATATCCCGACAGCTCTCCCTGCTTTAGAGTCAAGAAGAGAAAGCAGGTTGGCCCAGCAGCAGTGGTTGGTATTTTACCTAAACCTCGATACTGCAGAGATGTTTGCAGTATCCAATAGCCTGAGTTAAAGGGGAGGGGGAGATACGTCTGCAATTCTAAGATCTCATTAAGATCAGCCTCGACTCTTCTCATACATGTTTAGACTTGCAATAACTAGATTATTTCTTTCACCTACAAACCCCTTCACTGGATGTTCAGAACCATCTGGCCACACCCCACTGTTCTTACCTGCACCTCGACGTTCACTAATACCAGTGGCCCACTTTTGACTTAATGCCCCATTTTGGTTGATTTATAAAACAACTCAACAACACTCTTCTTCACAATTCAAGGTTATTCAGGGCAACCAGATAAGAAGCCAAGGCAGTGATCTTAATTGGACCAGGAAAACAGTTATTTTGGACCACTTCTTTGTTGCAGAAGTTTAATCTTGCATTAAAACCATTTACCGGCATTCTGCATAGTCATTCATTGATTCCTGTTGCCTTCCTTTGTATTCTAGGATATAAAATACGATTCTGTATCTATTTTTATTGGTTGTTCTCACATAAAGAGCATTAAAGAAAACATTTTTGTATAAAATGTAGTTGCAATCAATCTAGAGAATAGAGCTGAGATCTTCAGTGTGTCGGACCCACTGGACAAGATATATTTGCAGCTGGAGGTGCCATCATAAAAAAGGCACGATTCACCAGACATCATTATTTAATCTCCAGTTGCTCTCAGCTCCTTTTCATCAAGCCAAAGGAAGGTATTGTCATCAAGCAACTCTGGCATTGCTTTTGAAATCATCTCTTCTCTGTTCTGTTATAGTATACCACGAGGACTTGACTGGAAATGTCAAACTGTACAGTCCTAAAGGAAATGTTTAAAATATACAACAGCGCAGTCCATAGTTCTAGCACATTGATGCTGGAGGGTTGCCAACAAGCCTTGGCACTGAGCAATAAATTTATAATATGCTCCATTGGAAGGTTTCACTTTGAAGCGTGGCTGAGCGGCTAGCAGCAGTTAAGTGGGCAGTAAACATATTAGAGTCGAGTAAAATCAACTGCCGGGGCTGGACCCACCACACGGAGGAGAAGCATTTTGATGCAGAACCACAAGATAGGGTATGTGCATGGGGCAGATCCTTTGGCACTATGGTCATAGGATAGATTATGATAGGCTAGTCTTACACTTGTTTCTCCCCAAGTTTCTTCTGTAGGGATGGAGAGGAGAGAACCGTGGATGAGGAACCCAACAGAAGTGTGTTAAACCGAAGTCTCTGCCACCTGACCGCCTTCTTTGGGAGTGTTTTGGGGGGAGGGGGCTGGGATATGCTGCGTATCATTCCTAGGGCTGCATTTCTGGCTTTCCTCAAAGCGGCGTGGATGAGCTGTAGCACAGGGGAGCCACACACCAAACACACTTGCTGTATCTGTCATATCACATGCTCACATCAGGTGCAAGCAAAGTGACCAGCATGCATACCCTGCTGCCCACCACAAGCTGATGTAAATCCCTTCTCAGATCCCCACTGTACAAATACTAAAATAAAACTTGCAATTCGCTTCCAGATAAATGCTCATCTTTGATTGTTATATAAAAAGGTCATATTTGAAGGGCATGGTGCAGACTCCTATGGCCAAGGCCAGCGCACTCAGAAAGAGGCAGGACAAGTCACAGTCCTTGTGTGGCTGACAGACGCTCTCGGCACTCAGAACTGGTGCTGAAAAAAAGCCCTTGAAAATGCTTTTGAAAGTCAAGGCCATGTTGTGCACAGCACATAAATAAACAAGTATTACACCATGCATTAGCGTAAATTCCCAGGTGAAATGAAACTATGAAGTGCAACGTACATGGATATTGTTCCTTGGCTGCGCTATGTTCTACTTACTAAAAACGTCTGAAAACCTCTAAAATGCTTTAAAAGGTAAAATGACATGATGCATGTGAGAATGAGACAAAATACCAACTCCAATAAAATGAAATAAAGCCACTTAGAATTCACTTTGAATCTTGAACTAAATTAAACTGGATTTGCTGTTCAGAATTTACCTACTGATGCTTTTCCACTTCCCTTCTTTCCCCAGCTCTTACTGACTATATTTTGAAGCAGAAATGCATCAAGAAACACCAGACTAGAGCATCACCCTTCTCAGTGAAGCTGTGACAAACTGTGAGCAATCCTCTCATTAAAATTAGACACTTTAAACTGTTTGTTTCAATGCTTCAGGTAGGCACTCGGATTTCTGCTGTCTCCCACAACCTATGCAGTAGAATGACTTCGCTATTGTCCTATTACTTCAGCTGCTTAGGATAAGAAAGGAGCAGCCAGATAACTTTTTTCTGGCTACAGAAGGGCACTGCAAAGATCCCTCAAGTTTGTTGTCCTGACTTCAGAAGAGGGTAATAAATGATCCTGAGGGAAGAAGGTAAGAAGCAGTATTCACAGTGAGTTATGCACAGCCAAATTAAAAATAACCAAATGGCCCAAACTGTCAAACAGGTTTCAGGATTGGTTATGTGTGTATCCAAAGAAATCCCCCAGGAAGTGGGATCTGGTGTCCATCCACGTCGGGGACTCTGCAAGAGCCTGCAGCTAATATTGTGGAAAGTCATCTGCTGCACATGCACAGTGTGAGGCTCTCAAACACTAACTGTGCAACATCAGAGACAATTTTTTCAAGTGAGTCAAAGCTACCTTTCCTCTACCGAGGAGCAAGCTCATGGCAAGAGCAAAGTTCTAAAAGAGCCTACTTCTGAGCTATCCGAGTGCATTCACAGCCCCTGAAGGTTTTTTAAAAGAATGGGAAAACTTCTTGAAAGAAAGAAAAAGAAGAACGTTACCCTTTGGATCAGTGAAAACTGGACAAACAGAATCTTGCAAAAAGAACAACTAAGGTAAGGCCTCTATGTTTGAGGAAAAAGTAGTAGAATTCAGAGAAAATCCCTTAAAAACTGTTAGCAGACTATTAAACTAGTGCATTGAAAAGAAAAGTTCTCATGGAAAATCCAGCAATAGAAATTACTGTAGGATTTCAACTTTTTACTAAAAAGGCTGGGCTTTGGCACAAGAAGCTTAGCCTATACTTTTATTAAATTTATTAGCAACTAAAATCCTTCATTGATCAAGGCCGTAGACTTTTTTAGGATGTAAAGAAGCTTAGATCCAAGGGTCACCTTGATGTCACAATACCCTCTGTCCCTTTTTTAAACCTGGTAGCTGAAGCTGCACCGTAAGGTAGTAATAAATATCCAGTCACTTGTTTCCCAGGCATATTTTCAGTAGTAAAGAAAGCTGAACCAGTACACTGATTAAGAAAACATTATTCCATTGCAATGCAACACAAAGCCTTTGTTTCCTTTTCATGTGATACTCAGAGTACCTTGGAAATAAAACCGAATGGTAGAAAGAAATCCTGATTCCAGATATGCAACAGGACTCCCAGCCAGAATCCTGCTAACGCGCTCCTTGGTGCATGATATTTCCCCAGTTACTTTTCTCAAGACACATCCACCAAAGCTATTGTGAGTTATTTTGAAGAGGACATAAAAGAGGCCAGTCTGTCACAACAAGGGCACACCCGTGCTGCGCAGGCACCTGGGCCCCCAGCCGCAGGGTGTACCTTTTGGTGGGCTTGGAGGGAGGGCTGTGGGTTTCTGGTGTGACTTGGCAGCGAAACACAGCAGGATGCTATCTGAATACTGAATCAGGTTTGCTGGGAAGCTGCCTTTCCGCTATCCTTGCACTTTTATTAAATTTGACACTACACGTGGAGATAAAAATAGTCGGTGACTGCATTCTGCTATTATGGCCAAAAGGACTGCTCTAATATAAAGCTTCCAAACGGTCTGGAGGTCCAGGTTGTGTTAAAAAGGCATACACTCTGCAGTGCTTTGCTCTTCAGACAGGCTTGCTGGGATGGATGCATGTGGGCAAAAAGATGCTGCTCGGCACAGGCTGTAGTAGCACAATCTGTCAGTGAACTGTCGAGCAAATAAGGTGTTGCTTGGAGCAAACCGAAAAAGCACGGTTTAGTCCTAGAAGAGCATGGGAACGGTGCAGTAACCTGGCCACGAGCCAGGCGTGGTGGTGCAGTCGGTGCCCCGTATCCTGTGGCCTTTACTAACGAGGGCAGTGAGTTGTGCACCGATTCTCAGTACTACATGCGTGCGAGCACTTATAGTTCCCTGCCCCTACGAAAGGTAAGGTACACAAACAGCTTGTTTGTGTTTCCAAACATGAGGTACTTCAATTTCTATAGTCTCAGTAACAAAGTTCTAGTAATCCTTGCCAGACAGCTCTCGGCTGGAGAGGCAGCTCAGGTGGTTGTTTATTTCCAGTGTTATTGCTAGCAGATAGTTTCCAGGCATTATTAAATTCCTACTCCCTAACAACCAATTCCCTATTATTAACATGCATTGACAGCCCACTCACTACCTGTAAATGTACACTGTATTTGGCACCAATCAAGCTTCATTTGCTGCCTGAGAGTATGGATTTAGTTTGATGGGCACTATCAAAAACAAACCAGAGAACTGCCTGGGGCCAGATAATGCAGATAAGACAGCGCAAACTGAAATTTCATCTAACAGCTGGAGAAGTCAACTGGACATCATCACACCGTGCTGCACAGTGCAAAAGGACAGAAGCAATTGACTGCATTTCTAGCAAATTATGGTGTGTTTTGCAGGCTCACAAAGATTTTCCACTCCATTATCAAACAAACAAAAACATGATTGTGAAAATTGAGGAACAGGTCTTCATTATTTGTATGAGCATCATGGATACATCTGTTAAGTTGCCTGACTACTGATGCGTGACGGGTTAACGCAGTGGAACATTAAACCGAGAGGTCTTTCCAGGTACCCAGACGTAACTTCATTTGCCTCTCTACCCAGCAGGGCTCCTCACACCCTGCTGGGGCCATCCTGCTGCAGCGTGGGGCTGGAGAGAGCTGTCCTGGTGTGCGATGCTACAGACCTGCCTGGGGCACGCTGGCAGCAGAGATTTTGAAAACTTAAAAGGTTCAGTCCTGACAACTACAGAGGCAGAAGTAATGCTCGCAAAAAAAATTTCATAAGTTAGCCATCCAAGAAGTAGACCTAACCCAACGAAGAGCTGAGCCTACCTAGCTTCTGACAAAACCACCACCTTGTGCCTTATTGCATCAGCCACTTTCCCTCCTCTTGCTGGCAGTACCTTGTTGCAGAGGACGAGCCCGCTCTCATTCAGTCTCTGTATTATTCACCATCCATGAAGGCAGGCTGTGTCAGGGAGAAAAATTGGCTAGTGACGGTGAGGTAGCACAACTGATTAGCAGGAAGCATTCTGATCACAGAGCAAGATCTAAAAAATAAGGGAACTGTCAGGTTCCTTTGCCAAGAGAAGCACAGGTAATAAACCTTGCACTCAAAAAAGGTCGGGTTTGGGGCTTTTTGGAAAGGAGGTACTGAGAGAACGGGCAATGTCGGTACTGGGATTACTGTAATAACAAAGGCAGCTATTACCAACAGAGCTCTTAAAGCTTGTTGATAAAAAAACAGTGCTCTTTAATTTTGTTTGTAGAATACAGAAACAAGTGTCCTAACTTTTCAGCCAGGGGAAAATCCCACAACATTTTGCTCAAATTTCCAGTAATGTGAACAATCAGTAAGTGACCGATTTTAATGAGACCTCCAAGAGCCATTAGAAAGCTAATGGTTTCTCAGATGATATCACTTTGTCAGTTGATTACCTTGCTTCATGTTGGGAGCGTGTGTGATTACTGCCTTCAGGGATCAGCAGCAGCAGCTCTCCTACCAACAACAGCGAGCAGCAAAGCCCCTGCCTTACCCTCGCCGCCTGCCCTGGGCTTTGCCCTCGGCTCCGTCGCAGGCAGCCGGCAGAGCTGGCGCTCAGCAGCTCGAGGGTGGCAGCAGCCAGCGGGCTGCTCACGCCTGTCCCCACTTACCTCCCTGCTTTTACTGCTTCACCTGAGCCCTAGGCGCCTCGGGTGGCTGCTGTGGATGGCTCGCACAGGCCACTTGCTCCACAGAGCACTTAAGCTCCACGAGGAGGACAAATGCTTACGCTAGTCAAGAAGAATTTATCTCCAATGATACATTTCCAGGCGCTGATCACCACCTCCTGTGGTGTTTAACCCACACGACACAGCAGCAGCGTGGACCCAGTATCAGAATGACCTACTCAGAGTATGTATAACCATATTTTCTTCCGACAAGTTCACCCCTAACCTAGAAAAAGAAAAAAAAATAAAAAAATAAAATAAAATACAAATGTTGGAAGCCACAGCAATGCTATTCCAGCGGGAAGATCCCTGGAACCACACAGTCCCTAGGTAATATCACTTGTTGGTCAAAAGGTGGAGAAGGACCTTTGCCAAGGGAAAGCCAAGACAGTGTCGAGCCAGACTGCAGTCCAGTTGCTATTAATCCCTCTGGAAACAACTGCATTGTCTTGAAAGCTTTCCAGGTTAAATACTTTAACATTTGTCATGGAAAATGCAGAGTATCATCAAGATATCTGTTTGCAGTTCTTGGCTAATAGCTGAAGAATTGAATCAGCTCCATTATTGCCTTTATTGCTGACATCTGTTTCTCCCTCAAGATGCTCAAATAACTGTGCCCAACATATTGACAGAGAGGAGAGAGATGCAAACCAAAAATGAAAAGTGGCCCTGGGATATTATCAGGCCCATTGATAGTAAATTTGGAAGACTGCTGCTTTGTTATGGCATGTACTTAGACCTTAGGCTAAGCATACAGTACTGTAGTAAAGTTGCCTCTTTTTCTAAGATACAACCTTTGCATTCATACATCTGGATCATACTGCCAGTGTTTCTCTTGCTAAGGAAGGGAAAGAACATGTGCTTACCCATAAAAGCTGCAGTAATAGCAGATTAAGGGTAAGAACCTGAAAAAAATAAAATAAAATAGAAAAGGAATGGGAACAGAATTATCCTCCTGATCACTTGTGCTGAGAACATAAGGAAAGGAAATTGGGAGCCCTGAGTGGACATCTCTGCTACTACTGACACAGCCCCAGCAAAGCCTCCCGCGCACATCATTTGTTGTGTACTTTGGGAATATCCCGCCTGGCATTTTCTGCAGAGAAGAATTTGAATGTAGTACAGAAAGCTTTCCTCACTCAGACCCATCCTCATGCATTACAAGGGGAGAAGTGACAGTGAAAAGGAGAGCTCAGTCAAGTGGAAGAAACTGGCTAAGTTATTTTGTTTATTATATTCATTACAGTCATGCCCAGGGACAAAACAAGTCTTGGGCACTGTTATGCAAAAATCACAGTGAAAACACAGAGCAAGAGCTGGTGTGAGTCCTGGAAAGCTTGCAGCCACACAGACAGGACAAAAGCCACTGCAGAAGGAAAGCACACAAAAGGACTGTGAGCAGCAGCAGTTCTGGTAAACATCTTCCCAGTGCCAAAAGGAATAATTTTACTCTCCTTTAATTTCTTGTTTGGTTTGTGGTGGGTGAAAGGGTGAGCTTCTGGTGGGAAAGGACCAGAAAAGTGGAGAATCAAAGGGACAAGACAGAGAGGAGAGGGAGGCAGGAAGACCGCAGGAGCAGAAAGCTGCAGAAGACATAGGTGGCTGCACAGCATGCTACGAGGCAGCACTCGACCTACAGACTAGAGATGGAAACAGGCATGAAGACGTTTGCCAAAATATTCTCAAAAAAATGTAGAACACGGACGAATTGCCCTCCCTGTTGCTGTGCACACAGTTTTCCTGCTCACTACTTCTCCCCACAGGTCTGCAGACAAACAGGGGCAGCACAAGTTCGGTGGCCCCGTCCCCATGCCGAGCAGCTGGGAGCTCTCCCGCAGCTTCCTTCTCCCTCCCCGCCACACACGGCACGGGCACGCGGCTCGGCGCTCTGAAAAGCCCAGCATCAGGGCTTGCAGGTGAGCAAAAATATCACTCCCACCGACAAAATGCTCTCTAAGAAACTACCGTTGTCATTGATCCGGACGCTTTGGAGAAAATATTATTGAAAAGCCATCGGACAACATTAGGTATCCTCATTAAGCACTGCCAGGCTGACACTGTCACGTTACAAAGATTGATCAAATCTGTTTGAAAGAGCTGCAGGAGCAGCAGAAGGCCTCACAGCCATTACATGATTTTCTCGGGCTCCAAACTGTACTGGGAATATTATATTGTGGCTGCTTAAATGGTTTCGGGGCAGCCTTTGAACTATAAGCAGAAATTATTCTGGGACAGTTGGAAATAAAATGGGAAGCCTGTAATTGTTCATATCTTGGGGGAAACAAGAATTAGTTTTGCACACAAATTTCTGGTAACTCTCCAATTCTGCGAGACCAGTTACAATAGCTTGGCAGCAAACAAACAAGTGCTATTTGCTTATGCCATAAAGAAAAAACAGAAGAGAGTAGAAAGAAAGATATACACGCAGAAAATAATCCTCACTGCCGTCCCCAAACCCAAAACGTAGCCAGCCTGGGTTAAAGACACTGGGCTGAAGCCCTGCAGTGTTACCACGTCGCAGGGTTGCAGTTTGTCCAAGGAGCGTGTTTCAGTTTTGCTCAGTTTGGTGCTTTTTTACATCTTTTCATGTCTCATTTTCCAAGCCTTACTTATTCTTTCTCTCATTTATGCGCACGTGGCACAGATTAAAATCAAAATTCCTGAGGGGGAGGCCAGAACCTGAGAAGGGGACCAAATGTGATTTCCAGTTTGGGAATTTCCCTGTAAAGCACCCCTTGATAAATTGCAGAAAATGATCTTATTGGCAAATACATTTCTATATTATTCAAAAGCCTGTTTAGTAGGAGAAAAAAAAAAAAAAAAAAAAAAAAAAAGAAGTAAGAGAAGAGAAATTTCAGCTACTTCTACTTCACTCAGCAGAGTAATGAAGACAATGAAGGGGACAGTCCGTGTCCTGCGTCATCTGGGGAAGGCAATTTCTTTGTTTCAGCCATTAATCTTGGTGTCAGAGTCTCTGGAGGTTTCATCCTTCTTCTCTCCACCCAGAAATATTTACCTTAGCTTTCAAACTGTTTGAATTTAGGAAGAAAAGAGCTCATCATTTTGTGTGTAATTTCGGCTGAAAAAAATTCCAAAAAGCTTTGGTGATACATACTTAAAATTCAACGTGTATAGTGCAGAGAAGCCTCTTAAATTGCTGCTCAGGGGACTGACAGGAATGCGTTGCTCAGTGAGGGGCTTTGCCAACGGGAGCAGATCAGAGCTGTTCTCGGGGCGATGCTCCAGGAAGCAGCTGGCTGTGGTGGCTCGTGCAAGTTTCACTCTTTGTGCCATACAAAACATTCCTTTACCCCAAAGCAGGCAGCAAGAGTGAGCTAGTTCTGCTAGGTGCTACCACAGACAGGACTTGAGGGAATTCACCGTGCTGTTGTTTCCAGGTGATGTGGAAGCTGTGCACAGGAATCCCTTCTAGCTGCAGTTACTTGGCTCTCAGCGAGCAATGTGGCCACAGCCCTTCCCGTCCTCCTGCTGTGTCTCCTGGGGGAAGCGAAGCTCCCTCCCAAGCAGTGCTTTGGGTTCATTTGCATGAGGGCATCAGTGAATGTGAGTCGCTGATGCCTTGTTGTCAACTGATGGCCTGCCACGTGCACCACCCAGCAGACAGCTGTCGTTCAAAACACACGACCGAAAGCAGCACAACGCGGCCTCAGTTGCCTCCCGTTAATGTACCTCCTGAACAAGGCGAAACTTTGCTTGGGCTTTAAATAAAATATGATGGCCTAGACTCTTGGTTAATGCCGGGGCATGCATACACTGCCTTTCACCACCTCGTGACCCTGCACAATTTAAAATCACCACACAGAAACAGCAAAGGATAGTTCTGTGCATTTACATGGAAAGAACAGAGCAGGATTATTGCTGCCAAGCAAGCAGTTGCGAGCACACCCCGCCGCAGCTGGAGGCTGGTTCCTCCCTTACGGAGTTCCAGACCCCAAAACGTACATGGGACAAATGCAACAACAAGTAGATGCAGGCCTGGAGGATGTACAAACCTATCTGCCCCAAAGTCGTGTGCTCGGCGTCCTGACCTGCAGCAGGCACGTTGTGCTGGGGCGGGAAGCACAGGGTTTGCACGGCAGCAGAGCAGCTCCTGGCCCTCTCCCCAAGCTCACCTCGGCTGCTGCCCCCTGCCACGTGCTCACGAGCTGCCGGACAGCATCTAGAGCCGAGTTCGGGCTGCGGTGCTCACCATCGACACTGAAGGGTGAACTCACACAGCGATTTACCAAAAGCCTGCATGAGAAAGGAGTTTGCCAGAATTAGAAGCCCAGTTCCTGGCCTCCAGTTAACCAATGAGCCATCGTACATAATTCAAAAGCTTTTACAGAATATTTCACACATTAATTAGTAGTACTACTATGAATATTCTCCTTGCAACACTAATGCTTTTTTGCTGCTTCCTAACCATATGAGAAGAAGGTTTTTAATCTCTGGAACTTACACGATCTATTTCACTGGGTCTGCCTTTTCCTTCTTATGCTTTTTTAAAAATGTGTTTCTGCTTATCCTAAGCGTGGCTGAAAGAAATTTCCTCTGTAGCTGGCAGCTGGCTTGCTCTACCGCGGAGTTTCACCGGTCATATTCTAAACAGAAACAGGGGCTGGGGACCCTAGGGGAAATAATCAGGCTGAGAAGAGTGAAGTTTTAAAGAACAATTTGCTGATTTACTCCCAAAGTGTGCATAGAAAGGTAGAGCTATGGGTTTGAAGAGTTAAACGGACAAGAGGAGAACTGCACAGACAGGAGATCCTCATTTATTCAATGTCTCCCTTTCAGAGTCAGCAGGTCGCAGGACGCTTGGTATCCAAACTCTCAAGTGCTAGACTCCCTGTGACAGGCTCTCCTCCCCACCTGACGCCCCTCAAGGCTGCTTTCAGCTTGCTGAAATTATTTGGATGCACGCTCTGGAGAACCTGAGCCGGGCAAGTATTTTCTCTAGTGAGGAGACAGAACAAACCCCAGAGCACACTTCATGTTTGTTTTCATGTACTATCTTAAGGCATCCTCTCCCCCCAGTCCCTGCAATGCAGTCCCTGCTGAGTAAACACACAAAACAAGAAGTCCTCCTTTCCCTTTTGAAAAAGAAGGAAAACACACCGCCTTCGCCTGAGCAGCCCCGCTACTTCTGAATATTCAGCTCTGCCAACGCTTGTGTCCCCTGCCTGTAGTTAAAATGCATATGCTGTCTTCTTTTCTCTCCCCAGTCCTTTCCCTAGCCTACCGTGAGACCTGGTACCTGGTTTTAGGCAAAGTAAAACCTCTGCAGACACCACAGGGAACAAAGCACTTGGTATTTTTAGATCCCCCAGTTCCACTCTCCTGCTCGAGTCAATGCCGGGCAGTCTCTCCTGGAAAGACAAGGATGCTAACATGGAGATCAAAAAAATACTTCTTACACCTCTGATTTAACATTTATTTTCAGAGAGAAGAGTTCAAACATGCTAACAGAAGGAGCAGAAAGCTATTAGAAATTTCTGCTTGTCCAAGCAGCCAAAACTGAAACGTCTCTCTGAGCCTTCCCTGTCAGCAGTGTCTAACTCATCTTTTCCTCTCCCCGCAGCCCCACTTTGCCGGCCTATGCTCTGGAGCCTTCTCCCACCCCCAAGCCACATTTCTTTCATCCTGTTCTCTCGGGCCATGTCTTGGAGAGCAAGGGAGACATCTCAAAGGCAGAACAAGCAAGCAAACAGAAGCACTTGCAGGAACTTACTAGGACTGGGATGGAGAGAGAGACTCGGTGGCTGCTGGAAGATATTTTTGGACTATGGCCTTGACCAAGAACTCGGAGAAGCCTTTCATGTGCTGTCCTCTTGTGAGCACTGGTGTTGGGGTGAGCAGATCACTCGTGGGCTGGGTGATACAAGCAGGTACGATTACGTTGTTGGACCCGAGCCGTTGTCTCTGCCAGCTGCAGCCTCCCCTAAAAGAGCACCAAACTCACAAACTCTGTGTGCGGGTGTTCCGTAGTGGGGACGGTGTGTATTACAGAGGAGGTTCAATAATACATTATGAGATTTTTCAAGGAGTTTGCATTTCAGACTCCAGATGCATGAAAAAAGATGCATTACCCAGTTCAAGTAATTAAGATCTGTATTTTCACTAATATTCACTTTATCCCCCAATATTGCATGATACACTTATATATGCTTCCATCCCAGAAAGCGTTATACTTTCTAAAAGAATTTGACTTCTTTATAGCCCAATATTTTACTATGATACATAACCATCAGCTGGAAAGCAATTTGCAAACTTCAGAAGATAGTACATTTAAAAATATTTTTTTTTTTCTCTCATACATCTTCTCCCCCCTAAGAGCAGACATGACCACTAGCAGTAAGCTGATTACTTACAGAAGAAACTGGCTCAGCACTGTCCCACAAGAGCTAGTGAAACACTCAGCGATCTCTGGTTAATACATGGATACTTTAACAAGCTATTTAATTTTGCAGAGGGGTTCTTTATTGTCTGTATTCTCTTGGAGCAGAAGCACAGTGAAATGACTCTCTCGTGGTTTATTTCAGGATTAGAAGGATTTTCAAAGGCCAAGAAAATGGAGACACATTAAAAAATGAACTTTTTAAGTTACTATTTAGATATCAAAACATGTTTAGTTCAAGTTGTGAGCATATGCTAGAGGCAAAGCTGGCCTGTTCAAAATGGTTTCTACCTTCCAGAACTAATAAGCCTCATCCTTGTGATCCTAACGCAGATGTAAAGAGTAACCACATGAAAGTAATGAAGCCACACTGGTGCAGCATGCATAGAACCCAGTTACATTTTTAAAGAGGTTTTCTCTGCAGTCGTAACTTGAAGGGAAAATAGAGGGGGGCAAAAAAAAAAAAATCCCGCATGACATTTCTGCCACGTTTAAACCTCAGTTAGATTGATTTGACCAGGAAATGAGCACTAACATTTGGGGATGCTACACAACAGCTTTGTCAGGACAGCTAAGGAAGAGGCTGGGAACATCCCCACTTGACTCGATGTGTTGTCACAGCAATTTGAGTTGATGGCAGTTTCGAAATCCGAGCAAAACTTTGTACCTTGGCGCTACCTGGAAAGTCAAGATGCAGTCAGAACAGCTTCATCCAATGCTCACCACTGCTCAGATTAAATTAGTTCCCGTCCATTACCTTCTATCCTTTAGGTCTAATATTATGTTCAAAAAATAAGGTCAGCGGTGAGGTGGGGCATCTCATAAAGAAAGCTGATTTCCTGGAACAACTCTAAAATCGCACCATGGAGAGCATGTCAGTGATCTAGCTCAGATGCACAGAACACGGTGTGTCCATTAACCTCAGTCTGCATGCCTGTGGAGTTAAAGATTTTTCTCCTCCCTTTCCTTTTTTTCTCCCCTTCCCTTGCCTTGTTTGTTTCTGAATGTCTCCAGGTACCAGGAATAAACATATGCTCAGGAGAAGAAAAAAAAAAAAAAAAGAAAGAAAAAGAACAAAAAGCCCCAAGCAAAACCCTCCAGTCTTTGCCTTTGAGAAAGGAGTGAAAAATTTACTTAAGGATTGCTGTTTCCTGAAGATTCAATCTTGTCTGTTTAAATAGCACATTTTTCCAAAGCATGTGGCTGTGGAGAAAAATTTATCCCAAAGAACAAGCTTGCCTGATGGAGCTCATTGGTAAATGCTTCCTGCTCTGCGACAGGCTTGAGAACCTCCTCTCCTTTTTAAGGGGAGGGCAGAGGAATAGAGAAGGAAGCAGCGCTGTTGTTAGATACACTGGGATAGCCATTGTATCCAAGAGAAAATATTACTTTTTTTTTTTTTTAAGTGCCATTGTGTAAGGAAGCCTAAACAGAATAAGAAGAAAATACCATTTCATAAAGTTGGAAGAGCCATTACAGCTGAGAGCTCCCGTGAAGCTAAGGAACGGCCCCCAGTAAGGACTGGGCAGCCCCAGTGGCAGAGGCTGGGCACGACGTGCAGCCCTTCCCAAGGAGCCAGCCACACAACGGCACACTCAGCCCTTCCAGACCGCAGAGCCCAGCATTACTGCTGCTTTTCTCTATTAAATTCAATTATCCTGGGTCTGTTCTCTCTCACAGCTTGTTCACTGCAGTCCCTTGAAGATTTTTCCTCGGTGGCACCAATTCATTGCCCGCGGGGATTTGGAGTCATCTGGTTCCGCACGGCGCGCACCTGAGTGGCACGGCACACGCAGCTGAAGAGGCGCTGTGTTTGGGCACCTGTGCTGTCTGCAGCCATTCCTTCCTTCCCATCGCAGATGTGCACAGCTGCATTTCCATGAAGCACTTGCAGCTTCTGGGACCTTAAATCATACCGCGTGTTTCTGTTTTGTCTTGTCTGTCGCTTTGCATATCTGCAGCACCCACTGACTCTGACACCCGCTCCCAGCAGCCCGGACAGCCCTGTTTTCAATTTTCTGTTGAACAAGATGTCAGTAGATGACAACCCATACTCCACTGATGCCATTTGGTAATTTAACAACGTTAAATATGGGTAGGAGTCTAACCCTCCCCACCTTTTTAGTAGGCACTTTATTATTTTGTTTTCCATCAACCGGTTACACTGGGGATAAGGGGGACACGCTGTGCCATAATTCATTGCAACAGCTTTAAGCATATGCTCCTGAAATGGCAGCTTATTGTCAGACATAATTATGTCAGGTCTATCAGGGCTAGCAGAAGCAGATTTAGGATGAACAATCAGCTGCTGAACTCCACAATCTTCTAATACAACCGTTCTAAGAGACAGTCGTGACAGCTGATAATAAACAGGCTGCTGGGGTTTGCTCCCCCATGTCTGTATGCATAAATCTGTGTTATTTTGTCCAGTGATTTTTTTTTTCTTGCAGAAGCAACAATGGCAGGCCTCAGACTTGGGAATTGCATCTTCTTTAGTGGGATATATGACAAGCCTCAATCTTTTCCCAAAGGTCACGCTTCAGTGGAGGCAGGCACAAAACTTCTGTGGTCCCCCTGAGAAGTCCCAGTCAGTGCCTGGCCTTCCTACACGTTCTGTAAAGAAACTGGCTTGTGACACCTTCAGAACAACCACCCTCACGCCAGCAGGCAGAGGTTCCCTTGGAACAGATAAAGGGGGCCATAAATGCTCCTTCCAGGGGCCAGCTCTCCATAGCTGGTAGAGACTTAACCATGCATCAGCCATCACTGCTAATCAGCAGAGTTGCTTTGCTCTTCTTTTACAGATGAGCCTTTATAGTAACTCAATAATCCAGCAACCAAAATGGTAAAAAAGTATATGAATACCCGCATATTCCTACACAGCCTTTTGTACAGAAAGAGCTCTTTTTGTAGGATTCATGGCAAAGTGTAAATCTCACAGTTTCCACCTCAACCTCAGGTTTGCATTGATTACAATGACAAAAAGTACCTGCTATGTCCTCAGTCGCTTTTCTCTGGCTTTGAGTGGATGATTCTGATCAAGGCAAAAAAACATCCAGCTGACCTTCTGATAATCCTTGAGGCACACTGAAGTCCCTTCACCTCACAGATTCAAGTTGGAAAGCCCCAATCCCAGCCTCTTGCTGAGTTCAGAGGGAAAAGGAAGCACATGCTGATGGCAATTCTTGGCCAGGGCACTGAAGAGGGAAGTCTGCCTCAGGCTCTTCTATGCAGAAACTGAAGTAACCAGAGAAACGTCCTTAAACACAACCCTAACAATCATTATTATTACTGTTTGCCCATGACATAAAAATAACAAATACTTAATTGCCATCGTTAGATTCTCCATACTGCATTTTGCAGCTAGAGGTACCTACACATGCAGAAGAAGGATGTCAAAAAAAAAAAAAAAAAAAAGTCTTAAAACATAAAGAACGTCAAAATATGCCAGTTTGGGCTGCTCACAGCAGCAGGTGGGAAGTGGTGCATTCACCCACTGTGCGAGGGGCTGGACGTGCTGGGTGTCACGTGCCAATGACAGCAGCAGATAGCATCATAGAAGCTGCCATGCTGCTGTTACGCCCCTAATCTGCCCTCGTTTCATGTCTTATTTCCTTTGAATCACAAGCTGAGTGGTGTGTGAGGCACCATCCTTCAGGAGTCTCCCTGCAGTCTCCAAGGTCTCCTCCTTAGTGCAGTACTTCAGAGGCTGTAAATACAGCCATTAACTTGTCTGATAAATAAAATAAGGACACAGCAAAAGAGATGAAATTGTCAGCACTGAGCCAGTTCCATTCTTTAGGAAAATTATCCTGATACTCCTCGGAGCACAAGGTAGAGATGTGTGTCCTCAGGTCTCCAGGTTTAATTCATGGCCTCCCCTCTTGTGCTGCAACTCAGGCCTAGACCTGCCAGCCACTAACGCACAGCACATTCGGAAATAGCAGTGCTGCTTTTAATTTCTCTCTCTCTGACTGCTACTTGGAAGGAGAAATACATTATGAATTTTTCCTGTATTATCACTGTCATTAATCTTGTTTGAGATCCTGTATTAAAAGGTTCACACAAAAAAGTGAAAAGCTTTGTAATACAAGCTGTAGAAGCGTTTTTGTCCTTAACTCAGCCCCATGGCTACACTATCACTCTCCTAATGTTTCCTTTTCCTTTAACTTATTCTGTGCCTTCAGTTCCCTTTCTCTCCATTAGTAGTATTTACTTTTAAAGGTAGCAAAGCATTTTTTCTGTTGATTGGATCCATCTGAAAAAACTGTATTTTCAGTTGAAGTTGATATTTTTTTTTTATTTTTTTTTTATTTTTTTGCCTGACAACACCTTCGTTACACGTACCCTTTTGCTGAAAAGCTGTCTATTTGTATGCCAGTTGAACTGATGCTGGCAGCCAGGCTGCAAGAAGTTTTTACCGTAGCAATTCCAGAGATCTTTAAGACAACGGTTCTTTAAGAAACAGTTTTGTAAGCCTGTCTGCGTGCTTGCAATGCCACTCCGACCAAATCAGTGAGACAAGGTTTCTCCTTCCCGACAAAGTATTGGAGGAGAAAAGGAAAATTAGTAAATCTCCTTTTGTCAATATTTTAAAAATACTCATTTTACTGTTTCTCTTATAATAAAACTTTACCTTGATGAGCATAATGTAACCTAGGAGACATCATAAGCCCAGAGCACCAAATTAAAGTCTGCCGGAGTTTCTTTAATGCTACCACACAAATCAAGTAACTGGCAGCACAATCATTTTCCTACCATCCAAGGAAGGGCTTTGGAGAATGGAATATATTTAAGTTTTAGTTCTTAAACATAATTTGCACTAATGACTGGATCACCTAGTGTGAATTACTGAGTGCTGCAATTTAACAAAGAAAAGCCAACACCCAATTATTTTTAAAGGGCTAATGGATTCTGAAATGCACTGTTTATGTACTTTAGAGATGATGTGTTGTGTTAATTATTCATAATCCCAAAGTAATAGCAAAGTATAGTGGGCATACTTGTGCCGATAATGAGGCTAACATCGCCCTGCTATGCCCTGCCTGTGCTGGTCTTAGCTCCGTGAAGCGCAGGACAGGACAGGGAGGCTCCCCTGGGGTGCCACCAGCCACAGCAGAAAGGGAGCAGAAGTCAGAAAAAGGTTTCCATTTCAAGGCAAGGGGGTAAACGGGACGAGGACCTGCTGCCCAGGAACTGCCTGTGCTGGAGACCAAGAAGTCACAGTGGTTTGCAGAGCTGCCCTCCCAGCTCCTCCTGCTGTCACTGAACCCTGCTTAGGAGCAGGCACCCCCACGCAGTACCTGTGTGGACGCTCGGCGCTGCGTTCCCGAAGGGCTCAGCAGCGTCTCCAGGATGCTGGCTCACGTTCTCAGCTCTCAGAGCTGCTGGTGCCACAGCATGCCAGAAGGATTTCATCGGAGGGAGGCAGCGCCCGCTTCAGTGGGAGTAACTCCTGCTAGGAGGCAGGCACATCCCCAAGCAGCCACGGGCAGCAGTGACACCCCCCCTTTCCTCCCAGCACATCACAACTGGGGGATACTGGCTTCTGTGCCCTTGGCAAGTACCAGAACAGCCCTGCAGCATCTGAGGGTGCATTTCTGCCAGACGTGACCCCAGTGCCACACAGAACGACACCAACCCCCCCCCAGCACCTTGCTGCCACTGACCACCAGGGCTGTCCCAGGGGCATCGCCGCCGCCACCACTGCCGTAAGCGTGGGCTGGCAGAGCTGGGTGGAAATGACAAATCTTTGGTGCCACATTCATTAAAAACTAACATTTAGGAAAGACAAATGCAACGTTACCCAAAAGAGTCCCTAAGCCAAAGTGCAAGCCCTCCTGGTGAGCTTTCCAGCTCTGCAGCCACCATTCAGCTCCCTCTGAGCGTGTCCTGGTGCTGGTGTGCTCGAGCTCCTTCAGCCCAGCACACACCTGCAGCTGGGCTACTGCTAGTTGCCCTCATTTTCAGCAACTCCAACACCAACACCTCTAATGTATTTCCAGCTGTGTTGGAGTGCGTTCCTAAAATGACTCCGGTTTCCCAAATTGCTCCTGTTAAGGTAAAAATTGTCATTTTTTTCTCCTCCGGCAAGCACTGCATCTTATTGTGAAAATAACTGTTTTTACTAGCAAGGAAAAAAGCCTGATATTATTGGCCCCAGCCATCATTAGCAATTCTAGGGCTATTTCCGAGCAGGGCTGGCTATCAGCAGCAGCTGGGGAGCAGCGACCTCCTTGCAGAAGGCGAGCCCTGAGCTGCAATCTGCCCCCCCAGACGTGCTGGCGTCGCGTTCCCCGCCGCGCAGGACTACTCACGGTTTCCTCACTACTTATCTAACGCAGGCACCAACAGGGAACTGCACTTTGCTTGCATGATTTTGAACTCGTGGTGATCTGGCTGGAAGTGCTGCAACCTCTGCAGCCTGAGGGTTGGTTTGTGTGTGTTTCCTCTTAACCCATCTTTCGCTGGGCAAGTTTCTGGGCTGTTGGGTTAAATCATACAGGCAGGCTTCTTGAGGGTTTGCCCACAGCTCGGTTGAGGATATCTGGAAAATGGATCCTAACAGATCTAGATATTGTTTTGATGAAAAATAACCAGCAAGGGTTATTCCTCTAGTCTGCAGATATGTTCTAAATTATTTGTTCTTGTATTTTTTTTTTTCAACTAAGACCTGTAATTTTCCCAATTATTTTTTATCCCAGTGTCCTAAAGAGACAATGGTTGTGCAAATCAGCTGGCAGGCACCCAGCTCCCAAGCAGGCAAAGTTCAACCACATTCAAAAGAAAAGCAGAACTCCCGGCCACGTCACTGGTTTTGAGAAAAACGGTCTGAGCGCATACCGGGGCAAGAAGAGGGCAGAGGTACCACGGAGCAAGGGAAGGGAGTCAGGCAGAAGACACACCTGGGCTATGAATTTCCTGAATCATCCCCAGTCCGTTCCACTCAGATTTACTTCCACAAGGTCTTCCCTCGCAGTCTGATGAAAATCCTCATGCCCTGCTACATTGGACCTACATATTCTCCATCTCGGTCCTTCCCTGCTCCCTGCTGTGGGCTGGCTGCTGTTTCTGCACGCTGGGAGGATGCCAGCCATCTTTCAGCTTCTACATTCCAATTACCTAAATAACAGAGTCATCCCATCTCCTCCTACTGTTCTGTTTCTCTTTCCCTTGCACCAGAGTGGCTTCCTGTCTTTCTTCCCCTCTAATCTAACCCAGTAACTGCTGGGTTTGGTTTGCTTTGGTTCTGGCAGTGGTGGTTTGTTGTTTTCTTGTACCCTTCAATCCCCAAACCAATCTCAGAAGACCCTATTTTCTAACCAGTTTTTCAAATTCTGATTTTGAGGACCATTGCATTTTTTCTGTAGTTCATGATCCTTCCTTTCTAACTCACTTTGTAATCCCTGCCACCCAAATGATTTCTCACCACTGGAACTAAGTGGTTACTTCCCCTGACCAGAGCGAAACCTACGTGAGTGAACGCCGCTGGAATCCCTGCTGACATGGAGTCACCTCGGACACAACACGAGAGCTCGAGGAGCCATCCGCGTCCTGTCATATTCTATTCCAATTGATACCCAGTTAATTAACCTCATCACAATCCCATTAGCACCATATTCTGCCCCTGGGAGGCTTCAGTTGCTCAGAACCCCCCTGTCTCATTCACTGCAAGGCAGCAGGGCCCCAGACACACCGCTCAGCAGGCGCGATGAGTTAACTCCAGCGCGTTATTCTGGTGGAAGTCACAAACTGCATCAGAGCCACGTCTGCAAGATTGCTGTGACCCTGTGTGGAAGGGTCCCATGAGAAATGCTGTCAAAGCCTTCTTTAGGAGGACGATGTAACGGCTGGGCAACTGGGGGGGCAGAGAGGGGATAAGGAGGGTGTGGGAGCGAGGGGAAAACAAGGGTGGGGAAATAAACTTACTCTTTCCTATGGTATATTTATGCTGAAGGGTGTTAGAGCATCTCTCTTCTTCACATGCACTTCCCTCCCACACGCTTCTCCCCATTTTCATTTGGGCGATCGTAACTCCTGAGTTTCTGAAGACAACACCAGCCTGAGGAATTGCAAGGCGTAGCAGCACGCAAAGCAGTGACAACCAAAACGCAGAGTAGACTGTGTTTTGTAAACTCAGAACAGTGGTGGCTCACATCAAGATCCCATTTCTACAAGCCTGTCCTTTAATCACTACAAAATTGTGTTACTTTTATATAACGCCAATTTTGTTCTCTTCCATTCTACGACATAGGCAGTAATTTCATAACCTAACTGTACATGGCAAAGAGTTTTTGAGAATAATTGAAGGCAGCCTAAAATTTCATTTAAAATATTATTTTAAATGGAGCTCAGTAATATTTTTTAAGTCCTGTACAGAATGCAGCACTACAGTGTAAAGTGGAATTTGTATGTGCAACTCGTCTGACAAATCTTGTCCAGGAAGGCAAACAGGGTATTAAAACACTGCAGTGCCGATACTTGAGGCTTGGCAGGAGCTCAGGGTGATTCAGAACAAAGGGAACTGGCAACACTTCCACAAACCGTTCTCCCCCCCAGTTATGATGCTGAGATTTTCTTCTTACTTGTTTAAACTTGGAATGCTAAGAAATTAAATATTTCGATATACCTTAGAACATTTTTGTAATTTCTTTTAAGTCAAACCTAATCTTTCTTTCAAACTTTGCAAGAGAGCATGAAACGGCAGGATTTTTTGGAGGGTGGGAAATCTAACTGCCTTCACAACGCTGATCCCCCCTCCTGCTTCCTCTTCTCTCCCTCTTTGCAGCGTGTGTTCTTTGGGGCAGGGACCTGATGATGGTTATTCTCTGCCCAGGTAAGGCAGCACCCAAACCTTCCAGGCTTTCTAAGGCCCCCCCATTAACAATTCACGGGCACCAGCTCAGAGACAATGCAGCGAGAGGAGATAAACTAAATCCATGATGGAGGCATCAACTGCTCTTAGAGAATTATGCCCGTTAGCACATTCAGACAGAAATTCCTTCACCCATAACAGAATTACAGTCTGTTGGTGGGAGCAAAAAGCCCCTACGTTATTACATGCAATAGAACAAGGCAAAGTGAAGAGTATTACTGATCATGGGGGTGCAAAGTCTGCATCTTATAACCTCTCTAAAAGGCTACAGAAAGGAACTTCTCCACTGGAAATATCATGACACAAAAATAATAGAGCAGTTTCTTGGTACGTGTAAAAGACGTGGCTGTCCCAGCAAAGGAGCTGTCCTCCTGTGTGAGCTATTAGCTCAGCCACACAGAGGCTAAGCAGGGGTTTTGCAATGGGCACTGTATCACTTCATTGCTTCCTGAAGAAAAAAGCAATTACGATATACTTGAAGAAATTCCATTTTAGTGCAATCAGAACTCAAAGGTGAACAACTGACAGTCCTTCCTGGCAGAACTTATCCCTCTGTGCTCATCATGTTCATGGTTAGCCTGTGCGGACTCAGTGCTGGATTATATTCTATGACACAAGGAAAAATCAAAAGACAGCAGATCTAATGCCATTTTGAAAATACCCAGAAGTGAGATTAAATATATTTCCCCCCCAGAATTAATTCAGGTCATTGGTTGAATGGTAAAAAGTGAATTATTCTCTATTATACTAAGGAGTGAATTGCTGAGTCTACCAAAAAACTTCACCTAATTCTCATGAAAACATTTTCAGATGTAACCTCCTGCCTATAAGTTCTTCTATATACTGTTAAAAAAAACTATTTGGTGAGAATTAAGATGTAAAATAAAAACTGACTCTTATAAATATTCTGAATTTCTGCCACTTTTGCAGATGGTGACAGTTTCTTCCCAGATGACTGACATGCCAAAAATTGAATCACTCCTGATAGTCGCCCCTATAATCAGAGGGTAAGATGCATTCGGGTATGCAGCATATGCATTTTTTTGTTGTTCAACAATAGTTTCCTTCCACTTTTGATTCCATTTGTTTTGTCATAGATCTACGTTTGCAGATCTTTACAGGATAGATGGAAGATTTTCACACAGAGAGACCAACAAGAACAAAATAGCATTTTCTCCCTAATCTTATGTGTAGATTAAAGTTAATGCTGTGGTTTTATCCTAATGTTATGGGCCATTCTGTTGTATTTTGCGGAACCACCAGAGTATGGAATTGCATGCAATATCGATGGCTATCCTTACATATTTATTAAAGTGCTGTTTTCACTGATAATTCAACAACAGCATCTGCATACACACACACATGCTTGTGCTTGAATACTTACCAGTTGTTTCTTATCAATAGAATAACATTTTTAACACTCAATCTATGCAACACTATTTACTGAGGAAAATTTGTGCCTATTTAAGTAAAATGGTACATCTAAATACATACTACGTGCGTACAATGCGAGCACAGGGATGACACTCCCACATAGCATCTCCAGACCACGCACTTATCCTTGAAATGACACTTGCTGGATCAATGGGCTCAGCATCTGGTAAGGGGCTAGGTCTGGGCTGCTGAAGTGCCCCCAGCTGCTGCTGAGCAGCTCCCTTCTGCTTGCACCAACCTCCGAGCTGGTGTCAGTGCCACAGAAACCTGTTTCAAGTGCGGCAGGACAGCACAGAACCTACCGGTAGGCGAGATAGGAGCAAACAGCACTTGTAGCTGCAATGAAGCCTCCCGCAGGGCTGATTTGCTAATAAGTCCTTCAAAGTCATTTTTTTCTGCCATGAATAAAATGTTTCCTGTAACAAATACGGCCTCTGCCCCATTAGTAGCTGACCACCAGCCAATACTCCCCCGCATCTTTAAACCTTGCGCTCCTCAGGTGGCTTCCTGCAGCTCTTCCCGTGCGGATCCAAAGACCACCGAAGGTAAAGGTAATTGCTTGTGTGCTTAACATCAAGCCCACAGCCACGGGAGGAACCGCAAGGAGGTTATCGCTTTCAGCTCAAGTGGAACATTACCATATCAGAGAGCCACAGGAGGTGATCTATGGGGGAAATATTCTTGCCTGAAAAAATAGATCAATAAACACTGAGGTGATTTCCCTTCAGCTACACACATCGAACCCAAGCTTAGTCACATTACACAATTACTGCCTCAGCTCTTCTTTCTATGACGGTAACACCCCACTGGATATTTGTCCTAACTTATGCACTAGCTTGTTTCCCCACAGGTACCTTACGCTGGAAGTTCATGGTGCAGGTGGCAGCTCCTTGCCATTTTCCAGGGGCTCCAGGTACCAAACACTGCTCTTGAATAACTGCTCTTCAAGGACATGCAGACCATTTAGCATACCGGGACAAAGGAAAAAATGTATATATATTGTTTGCTCATTCTTTTTTGCACTTTCAACAGACTGATTGTGCTTATGTTTGTGCCACATGCCTGGTGGTAGAACACGTCTTCATATCACCGTAAAAGAGAGAGAGAGAGCACCAAATCCAGGCGGATGTGCTGTGAGATACGCACCCAACGGCCTAACGATGATGTTGTTCATTGTCAGGGACCAGGAGCGCTTAGCTTCGGCTCACTGCTCTCTCACACACGCTGCCCACAGAACCACTCTGTTACATACTGTAAAAAATTAGCCCAGAAAGATTTACACAACCCTGAGGCATAGCAGACAATGCTGAAATAGCAAATTTTCTTGCTCACTATTACAACCAAAAACCTGGCTCTTGAGCTGTTCACAATTTCTGAAGGACCTCACAAGTTCGTCACCACTGCAGCTTAGAGATTAGATCTCAATGAAGGAAAAAGCACTTAAAAATTTATCCTTGGTAGCTCAGTCAATCACAAAAAATTGATCAGATCTCAAGAGTCTGGGTTCATGTTCATTCATTAAGTGTAAATATCAAGCCAGAAATCTAAAGAGAAATATTCCTATATTAGCAAGGCAAGGAATATCACATTCTTTGAAATGCCATACAAAGTTCCTACAGATTAATTATGCAGCTGTGAAACCCATAAAACTTTGCTTGCTTGAACTGAAGAACAGCTTCTTAGATGATAGAAATAAATAACAAAAAGTAGGCAGAAGTGGTTAAAAATTATTTTTCTGCACCACAAAAGCTTTAGAAATAGAGGGATTTAAAATCACCTGATCTTGTCCTGTGAAAGATTGCTGGGCTGCTACGAAATGAAGAAATTCATGGAGTGGGGGAACCTAAATGCTTATCTAAACCCAAATCGGTGATTTTTTCCTGCTGTAAACAGCTGAGAGAGTTGGGTTTGTATTAGGCAAATGGAGGAATCCATGCAGTTCCACTAACAGAGCGTGCTGCACCAATACAGCTGATCCCTTTACAGATCCCTTTGGGGGTTTATTTGTGTTTGCTCGCTTTGTTTGGAAACCTGCTTGCATACTTGTTTACTTGGTGATAAAAACATTGCTGTTCAGTGCTAGGATGGGCATTAGTAAATGAGGGCACCTGGAACGACACAGGGGGGCTGTTGTGCACATGACAAGAGTAAATACCTATCGGCCCCATGGAGCTGTGCCAGCCCTGGTAAATCCTGGAGCAAGAACAAGCTTGCATCACCCTGACACTGCCAGACACTCACAAGGCTTATTACAGTTTCTGCTCAACATAAGCACTGTCTTTAACACAGAGATAACGCAGCTAATTCTTGCTTGGTGAAAATAAGAGCTACCATTTCGGGAAGGGGGATTAGCACCGGCTGATCTCACCTATCGTTGCAGCTAACCTAATTTTGGCATACATTCAGAGGCACCAACTGCTGAGTGTTTGCAGTGTCACACAGCCCCAGGGCTCGGAGTGAGGGCTGCTCCAGAGTGTGACATGGACTGTGCCCAGGGTATGTTTGATTTGGGGCCCGAATCAGATCTCCCTTCCAGAAGCAATGTGTTCGGTGCAGTTGCTTTCTATCTGGAGTGGTAGAAGGGAATCCAAAACACCTGCCAGATGACAAGGCAGCCTACTGTCCCAGGATCTAGCCCTAGATCAGGTTCCCACTGACTCAAAGGGCCATTAACATTACAGGAATTCAGCTTTTGAGATTAACTTGAGATAAGCACGTTGGAAAAAGAGCTTTTAACTACTGGTTAATGGTGGAAATACAATCCAAGACAGCGAGTCTGTGGGCCTTACAGGGGAATGTCTCGTGCAAGAGAAAATTCCATGGAAAAGGCCTTGGAAACAAGGTGAGATAGGTGGATGAGTACTGTGGATCAGAGGGAGAAGCGCATTGCTAGCAAAGCGAAGGTGAAAGGGGAGAGACAGAAGCAAAGCTACACGCAGCCTGTGAGGAGAACACTTAGCCCTACTCATTTTTTTTAAGCATCAGTCATACAAGCATCTCACTTCCAGATGGAGTACATGGAGAGTAAAACACTGAAATAAAATGCGGACTGGAAAACAGTGCAAGTATTTAAAGATGGGGGTTACGTCACCAAGGCAGCAAGTAAAATGGGTGTTTTTATCTCTGACATAGATTTCAGGCGATTCTGGTAAGCATTGAGCAAGTCAGAAAGACAGAAGATTATAGTTTTCCAGGCATTAAAAACAGGCAATTTTGGTTGAATAGGAAAGGGACAAATTCTCCCTTCTATCAAACTGATTTATATCTGCAGCAGCTCAGCTGAAGTCAGTTGTGTCAATGGAAAATTAAACTAGGGATATGAGACCAAAATTTAGCTCCCAAAGTGTACTTCTAGCATTTAGTGGGCAGGTGACTTTCTGGAAATTGAATCTCCAGCAATGAAAACACCTAAGGGTAAGTATATAATAAGAATTTGTTACAGAAAGCAGTATCTCTGTGACGATGATAGATTCCCAAACACACTCAAAACCCGTCTGAAACCTAATCCTCCAGCAGCCCAGTGTCTGCAGATGCAGCACGTGCCACCACACAGCATTTGAAACACGTGTAGGAAGGGTTCATTGTGGTCTCCACCTGCCCCCAAGCCCAGCCTGGGAGCAGCACAGCTGCCACTTACACCACTCCAACAACTCTCACCTGAACCTGCAGCAGCAGAGGCCACTGCTAAATCCTTGTCCAAGGTACAACCAGCCTGAGGTAACAAATATTGTGTGTGTGTGTCATGTATGACCAGCCACTATCTTAACCGTGTCCCAGCTCAAAAGCCTCAGCCACGCAAACGTCCCTGTGGTGAAAAGCACTGTGCACATACAGAGGGAGAAAAGATCGTGTCGCTGCGTGGTGGAAGACGGCAGCGGTAATCAGGCAGCTATGCCGTAAATCATAGCACTCTGATATGTCCCAGTCCCAATTTATTCACTGAACACTTGCTTATTTTTTTTTTTCTTCTTAGAAGTATTTATGGAGATGCTTAGCACCCAGAGAGTCAGCCCTGAAATGGCGTAATTTAGTTAAGATATTCCTTCCGCATCATCTGCTGAAAAAGAAAGGTGAATGCAATAAAGCTTGATCTGAGCCATGCCTCCACTTCCAGCAACAAAACAGCCAGGTCTTCGTCCGCAGCTGATGGCAGCGGGGGGATTGGAGGCTGTAAGACCCAGCTCTCCCGAGCAGATGTCGGCAAAGCCTGGCCCTGGCACTCAGGGTGTGTGACGGAGCCCTCCTGCCCACCACCTGCCCGGTGCGTCCGTGTCACTCGTGCCTTCTACAATAAAATCCTTCCTTACAATACTGAGCCAATGCCACTGCTTTCTATGTGGCTTTACCAAGTGCTTCAGCTTTGCCTCAGCGGAGAGTTATGATTTAAATCGAGCACCGGCAAGATGATAATCCACAGGTCCTGGCAGTAATGAGAATGACCATCACTACAGCTCTTCGTTTTCCTGACTGAGAGTTTGATGTTTAGAAAAAAAAATATATATCCTTAATTCTGTATTAGAGCTTTGATATCTATAAAAAAGACATTTCCCTAAAGTCGCAGTGTAGCTGTTAGTCCAGGAGCACGTAACCTGCCTGCTGGTGTTCCTACAGAACAAGCACTCAAACACGTCCGCATCTCTTTCAAGAGAGAAACTCCCTCCATCAGAGTTGTTACTGCACGTGCACGTCAATAGGAGCAGACGCCTGTGGTGGGGCTTCCTGCGCAGTCAGCAGTGGCTGATCTGTTCTGGTCCCCCTCCTGTCCGAAACACCAGCTCCCCCCATGCACAACTCAGCCCTGTTCTCCGCTCTCCTTCCAGGGCTCAGCACCCGAGGCAGTGCTGACGATGACACGTGTGACACTTGCCACCGCACTCAGCGGGGCCTTTGCCGTGGATTTACTGCCCAGCACAGAGAAGAGGCTCTCCAGTGAACACTGGGCAGTAAGGACGTCCCTACTTCGATAGCTGCTGTCTCCTCCTCACCTTTGCTGAATGAACTGCAGAGACAGAGCCAGCGGAGATTGTCCTAGTTCATGCTCTACTTAACTCTTCTAACAGCCACATTTTCTGAAATCTAACCAAAATGCTGAGCTCTTGTGAAAATGAGTGTATATTTGCTTTACGTGGCGGCTCTGGTGTTATGCAAATGTAGCCCTACGTGTAATTAATTTATATTGTGATAAAGCTGCCAGTTTGTAACGCGATGTTCTAAACAGAACCAGAAGTCAGTTTTGTTGGTGTACTGTGAGCGTCTGTATAGGATCAGACGCTGCCTTGGCCTGTACATCCTTAGCTGAAACAACGAAGGCTTTAAATGAATTGCCCTGAATGTTCTGTGTTAGTCTACATGCTTTGCTTTGGCTGCTGTACCCTTTCTTTTACTCTGCTTCCCAAACTTTCGTTTTTTTTCTCATTAGTTCTAGAGCAATCAGCTTTGGCACAGAGAAGATGTTAATTATCTCCCTCCACAATCATTTCATACTTAGAAAACAAATGAAGGTTGTATTTGCTGCAGGACTGAACCCTGGTGACCCTTTCAATCACCCATGTTGCACATTTTCCAGTACAAGTGCTTCCTGCTTTCCCAAAGAATTCCAGCAGCTGAGGTATCCCCCCACCCCACCCCACCGCAGCCCTCCCCGTGTACTGCTGTCCATGCATTCAGCTGGTACAGAAGGCAAATATTTCTCCTGCTCCAGTCAGGGACGGGCACAGTAAGGCACAGGGTGCAGCTACACTTCACTGCACTGCCTGCAAAACCAGGCTCCCCCTGAAAAAAAGCAGAGTGTGTGGCGGTCCTCAGATGGCCCACTCCACTTCTGAGGACTTTGCTCTTCCCAGGGTTTCCTGGTTTTCACCCTGCACTTCCCTCCCTTTATTTTTCACCCCAGAACAACCTGCTTTTTCTCCCAGATGCATCCTTCTACTAGCTACCTGTGGTATAAACCCCAAATCTACCAACGTTGCCCCTGGATCTCCAAGGAGATTTCTCTGAAGCCTAGAGAAATGCAACCATGTAGCCTAGCACAAACGTTCACCCTTCTCTGTGTTTCTTCTCCATCAAAAAATGTCATGTCTGTACTAGTAGCACTAGTACTCAGAATTTAACCCAAACATCCAACATTATTACACCAGATTTGTTTAAATGCCACTTGCAAACAGAAATTCATTGATAATGACCTTGCCTTATTCTCCTCTCACTTAGAAACACCGTACGGTTTGTGCTGAGTGAAGGAGAGGGAAAGAGTTAAGAAAAGCTGAGACAATAATGAAAACCATATAAACAGACAATGTTTGCTTTTTGTATCAGAATATACGTATTTGTTGTGACAGCACCGGAGATCATCTTACAATTAGAGACTTCCAGTTAATTCAAGAAGCACTTGTTAAAGAAAAAGGTAGAACTACAGGCATCTAAATGAACTCCCACATATATTGAGCTCTACCGCTGCGTCTCATATTAATCATGGTGAAATGTGTGAGCTCACTTAATTAACATAGCTAGCTTCAAATAACTTTTATTTCAATTTGACTTTCTTTGGGGCCTTATTTATTCCGTGGCTGCTTTTATCACAGCTCTGCAGCACGCTAGCAGCGCAGTGTGTAGCTCCAAAAACATGACTTGATTATTAGTTTACAAACTTACTCCAAAATAGATCATTCTAATGGGCTGCATCTAACTATGCATCAGGCCTGTTAATGCGCACACTCATCTGAGGCAGACTTCACTGGTCCACGGCTGTACAGAGCACCTAAGCACTGCCAGACCGTTTGCTTCTCCAGCTGCTCAGTGCACCCATGCTCACCAAGCCTAGCCCTGAAGCACCAGCGCTGCTACAAACCGTTCCTGCACCCACACAGACTGGAAACCCTGCAATACTTGAGTCCTCGTGAGAAGGGTTTCCAAAGAATCGCAGATAGCTTGGCATATAAATGTCACGATGATGTGGTTACGGGCTCCTCATTTGAAAACATATGCATAATACTGCCTTTGGATGAAGATAAACACGTCAGTGTTTGAGTCTGGTTGCTGCTACATTACAGTCACTACACCGTGGCATCGCACAAAGCATTCCTACGTTTGGAGCAGGCATTGTCCTCTGCGTAAGTGGGAACTCTAACTGAAGCACAACGATACGCATCTTTTGGACCGGAGTCCTGAATTGCTTGGTTTGTTACAGCATCTCACAAACTGGATTCCCAATATGCTTGGCCTCTGCGTGCGTGCTAAACTGCGTTAATCTGCCTCAAGGTTCTTCATTTGGCTTGGGAACCATGTGTTTCCTGGAAAGTTATAAAGTGAGAGCGCACTGTCAAATGCCAACAAATCCCTGCACGCTTTTGAGATTTGAGAGACTGGCTGCTGGGGGGATTCATTATCGATCAGGCCTTTGCCCAGCAGTGCCCCCGTTACGCCCAGCATTTACAACCACCTCCCTGTTCCCTGCTGTGCCCTTGTATCCAATGAGCCTTCAACAATTCTGGCTCACATTTAGTCCCTCTTCAGCCCTTTCTCAGTCCCGTATCTTGGGGCTCGAGGAGGAGAGAGGCGCTCCCAGCCCTGTGGCTTCCCACCTTTTTAACAATTCATCCCTTAACCAGCCAGCAGCTAGAGGGAACCTACGCATGAGACTGAGCCTACTGGAACACAGCTAGCTGCCCCCTTACTTACATCCTCAGAAATACAGACCACATTTGAAATAGCTGATGGGTGGTCCCCCCTGCCCCTTCCCTCCTCCCTGGGCAGTCAGCGTGGAAGCTCTCGGTCCCAGCAGGAACCGCAAGATGAGCGAGCAGTGCACAGCTGTGCAGAGAGCCCGTCCACTGCACAACTTGTATTTTACACTGCACCGGGAGGAAAAAGAGAAGATTGCAGTTAGGGCCATTAATGTTTCATGAAATCTCTCACATCCTCCCTACAACTGACAGGATAAAAAAGATGCAGTCATTAAAATTCAGCTAACGGGATGCCGCCTTGGTGCTCTCTATATTAAAATTCTGAGCTAAAGCATTGCTCTGCAGAAATCTGTGTCTCTCCGTACTCTCTTACATCGGTGTCCCGGGAAAGACCTCAAACTCCAAGTACTTGAGCATCAGTAACGACTGCCTGTATTGCTCACATTCTGCTGGTTGTCGCCTTTTGGGCAAAAGCTGTGTTATGTTATAGTGTCACGTGTCCATACTGCTTAAAAGCTTGCTATAGAATAAGTATAAATACATACCTCAAGGCCACTTCCCCCTTTTGTTAACAATAAATGCAGTAAACATTGACATTGCAGAAAAAGACCTGAGTGCTCATGGTGAAGTTTTCTGTCCTTACAAGCTGCAGGAGCCATTTTGCAAAGGAGGAATTTAAGATCTGGAGTCAGGATCCACTTCTCGACTGTGCTATTTTGCATAATTAGAGTAGTGTTACCAAGGTGATAAAGAGGTAAGGTAAATAAAAATCAGAATTTCTGAGCAGAACTTGCAACTTCTGAAGCTTTAATTCAATCTAGCTTTTATGAAATGATAAAGGTTTGTTTTGGTTTTGGTTTTTACACTACTCCCTTAGGAAGCTAAGGAGAATAAGTAAATGGCTTTTCATCATATTAAGAAAGCTTTATATAGCATTCATGTTTAGACGGGGACAAGATCCTGAACCAAGAAAGCGTTTTATAGAACTGTATCTGGTGAAAATACTTTTCAGATGTTGCTGAAAGCAAAACAACATTAAACTGGATTTTGGGGGGATTTCAGTTTTGTAACCTTTTCCTGCTCTAAACACGGGATTTTGGCAGAATGCTATAAAATAGCAGAATGACAGACCACCTACTTGTGGATTAACTGGAGCCCCTCATGTCTCCCACAGCTGTACAATCATCGCCCGACCCAGGCTCGCACACCTGGCAGAGATGGCTTTTCTAGTCAAGCGTGAGCATTAATGAAGAAAGGAAATGTTGTTACACGAACCAAGAGCATTTTACAAAAAGATACAGAAGGAAATAAAAGGAAAGGAAAAAGAGTTTGTGCCTTCCTCTATCAAAACTATGAGTATTTGACTTTGAAGTCTATTTATTTTTTATATAGTATAGTTATAAGCCTTCTTGGCATCAGTGTAAATCCTGAACAGATACAAAAAGGAAAAGACACTAAGCTGGGCTCACCGTACAACTGTTTGACTTCATTCTGTCAAGACTGAGGCAGCTCCTTTGCAATGCTTTATGTTCACTGGCTCTAAGGAAAAGCAATGGGAACTAAATGTGCACCTTTAGGTTTTCCCTGACATATTGCTACCCTAAACAACGCAGCACACTCGCATAGCATGAAACAAATCAAATGTCTGAAATAACAAGAAAGGCAAACAAGCTATTTCTGTGACTTCTGGCGGCATTTTGGTGATGAACTTAGGACATGCCACTGGTTCACGACCCCCTGCTGCATCAAGTTCAGATGAGGGTGATTAGAAAACCCTCTCTGTGCAAGCTGTTTACTGCTGTTGGGAACACCCCACCGCCTTCCTTCCAGCCCCTTCCTGGGACCCAGTGCTCGTTTAAGTGAGTAGGACACCGGCCTGGTTTTGCTTCCTACCCAGAGACCATTAGAAATGTCTTTCCCCCGTTACCCATGGGGCAGTCTAGCATTAAGGCCACTCAGGAGAAGGCGGAATTATAAACAGGGCCTCCGGTTCATGAAAGCGGGTACAGCAGTGCGCAAACACTTTATGTCTGATTTAAGGTTCAGTGAGAACTGCAGCGTTTTCTCTGTATACCTTTCCCTGCCTGTAGCTGTTTAGAGGAGCTCTGAGTAGCAATCAAGGAAATTTATATTCTGCAAAATTCATTTTTCTCCGAAAAGTGTACTTGAAAACATTTTCAAGTGTGTCTCTGAATATATGAGTCACTCCTGACAGGAAAAAAAATGCTTTCCCCTTACACCATACCTGTTATGTATTTTATGCTATTAAAAAGGAAGTTATAGTTAAAATAAAGTTTGATAGGATATTAAATGTTTGAGTTATTGAGAATGAAAAGCCTATTACCATTACAACACAAAGATATTGCTTTCTTTAAGAAGTATGGCATAAGTATACATGGAAACTATATTTTTTTTTTCTACAGTAACCTGGCATTTATGGATAACTCTTCTTGCATTATAGCCAGGCTCGTACACCAACTTACACACTTCTGGGAAAAAAAAAGAAGAAAAAAAAAAAGGTAAAAGAAAAAAAAGCCTTATAAAATTATCGGCATTTTCCCCTATCTTCTGAAGATACCTGTGTCAAGTAAGTGGTGATGGCAGTACTTATTTGCGAGCTTGTATAAGATGTGTGAATGCACACACACATTTTTTGTCTCTCGAGCTTGCAGTGATCTTCTGGATTTTACTTCAAATTTCCACTCACCCTCTACTTTTGCCAATGCAATTTTGCAAGAATAAGTAACAGAGCTTACTGCTGTGGACCTCTAAAGAGCTGAACCTAAGAACCCTGGGTTTGAGGAGTCCAGCAAATTGAAAGCTGACCTATCAAACTGACAAATACAAGTCCACACGCACACGGAGCAGAGAGAGCTTGAATTATCACTATTTCACCGAGAGCTCCAGAGAAAAAACAAATATTCTTGGCCAAAACCAAAAGCAGTTTGATTTTGCAATGCTTTTTCCCCAGGTGTGTTTTTTCCCGTTAGAATATAGAGTATACGAGAGAACAACCAGATACTCGTACACTCCTCCTCGGCCTTTTTCCCTTCTGGTTCTCCTCCACAAGGCGGAGAGGAGGCTCGAGCCGTGCAGGAAGGGCTGGCAGAGGTCTGTGGGCAGCCCAGGGCTCCACACGTACCCTCTGGGCACAATGACAACATGGGCATTTTTGGCAGGACTTGCAAGAACTCGTGACATGCCAACAACCAGCAAGAGATGGAGACAACTGTTCTTCACAAGAGCAGGGTTTTTTTCAGAGAATAAAAGTTACTAAATCAATGCACACCATTATCTCTTGTTTAAGTCTGACAGCCACAGCAGTCTTTATTAACATCTACCCCCAAAAAGGAACAACTTTTAACAAAACAAAGATTTGGTACTATCAGTTAAAATCTACCTGGCACTGAAGTAATGCCTGACAAATAATGAGAAAGGAATTTCTCCCAGGTCAAAGGCTACGAATCCCTGGCGGGACTCGTTCCCTTCCGCGTTTCAGAAAGAACAAATGCTATTTAGTAAATATGTTTCTGTGGACCTCTGCCTGCCCGGGAGGCACATCCTCCAGCAGAGCAGAGGAAGAACATGGCATGGTCTCCACCCCAGGTAGCTCCACAGCCTTGCCCAGTTCAGTTCATGAAGTGAGTTCCCAGTGGAAGACTTATTGCTTGAGACTACACAAATTATATTTGCAAATGTCGGAAGAACTCTTCCTGGTTCCCAGCTTTGCAAATCAAAATGTCAGAAGAAACCATCACGAATGGCTGATGGGAAAGTCTAGGATTAGCACAATAATGCTCCTGCTCCTTCCCAGTACCGTCCGTAGCTTGCTTTTCCCGCGGCCAGTCCAGCCACTGTGCCATCGTACACCTCCTGCTGGGCCCCAGGAGCAAGCCAGGCAGCTGAGTACAGCTCCCAGTTCAGCTCCAAGTATCATTTGGTCTCTCAGTACTGTGGATGTGTGGCAGTGTGTGTTTACTTCAGAGACCCTCTAATTAACTCTCCCCAGTAACCCAGAAGTCTGAAGGAGATTTATGGCCCTGTCTCAGGTCCCTTCTGCCAGCTCTGAAGCGCTACGGTCCATCTGTGACTCTCGATATCAGCTCGTTCAGACAGCCACTTCTTTGGAAAACCACATCAAGACAGCAGCCAGGGAAGAAGAAACGCATCTTAAAGCAAACAAAATAACCAACCAATGAGTAAACATGACTGAGGTCAGCAGCAGAGCAAGTGAAAATGCAAGTGCCAGCTGCCTCTCCCCAGAGAAGGCCAGGAGGAAAAAATAAGTGTAATCTATGAGAGTAAATTAAGAGAGGCCACCTTTCATCTGCATGCATCTAATCCCCTCCTCTCCCCTAGCAGGAGGAACAACACAGCGTTATCTTTCACAAAGGAAAAAGAAATCAGGGCCAGCTACTTATTCTTTCCCCAGAGCCTGGAAGATCAGTGCTCTTTCACCAGATCCGTCACAGCAATTTTTGTACAAGTAAAGCCGCGCCTCAAACGAGGCACTAAAGGTAACGTAGTCACCAAAACAATCACTAAAATTATCAGCTGTGCTTCTGCTTCCTCAAAAGCTCTCCGAAGGGGCTGTTGTGCCACGTCTGTTGGGGTAGGGCCAAGCTTCTTCAATGCAGGTTGACCAGCCCCTAATTATCAGTCCTTTCACTGCTGCAGTTATCGGTGCTGAGTGGCTTCCAGAGATGATGGGGTATGTTCATGGAACATAACTGCTAGTCCCTGGGCTACATGATAAAATTTAATCACCCAGCCCCAGTGCACTTACTCTCCAGTCTTTCAATTTTGGATTTATCCCCCTAAAATTGCTTTTCCTGAGAATTTTACAGCTAGCTAATTGACTTTCTGTTCCTTCTCTTACACTGCGCATGAATAAGGTCTCTTCAGAGTTCTGCTAGCAACTCTTTCCTTTAGTAAAAATATTGTATTGTATTCATAAACCACCTGAGTGGAAGGAAGGTTTGTGAAAAACACAACAGTATTTATAAGAGGAATAATCACTGAGGACACCAGGCATTATATAATTTTTACTAGACCACAACTTCATGCCAAAATGCCTGACATGTGGCTAAGGAGGACTGATTTCTATCACACGCTGAAATACCAGCCTGAGCTTCAAGAAAATTTGACCAAAAAAAAATATTTTCTCATTCCCCCGCCCCCCCCCCCTTTTTTTTTTTTCTTCATCTTTTCTCCTCTTATTTATTTCAGTGGTTTATTCATTCTGGTACCCAACTCCATAAAAGTTTGGATTGCTTTTCCCCACCCTCCACATAAATTTCTGTTTTTTTTCAGACATTACAGAACCAAACAGTAAAACAACCCACACTGCAGGCCATCTTGCAGCTGCATTTGAATCCAGGAAGGAAAACATATAAACCACAAGCTATTCATTGACAATTACGTAGTCATCATTATTCTTAAAACCAGAGCTAAAATGTGGCCATGCCTTCCACCTTTCCAAAATTTATTTAACTGGGTGTTTGCTGAGTCCAAGCATTGAAGCAGTTGTAGGTAATTTTAGAGTTTGAAGCCCATCTCTGTGTCCGTAAAAGCTGGGTATCACTGGCCTGCTCAGCATCAGACGCACTGCACGTGCACGCAGATATGCGTATCTATTTAGAGAGACAGGGAGAAGCACAACAGAAATATATATGCTATATAAAGATTTTTAATTGACAGTTTCCACGCTGTTGATCTACATCAGTGCTTGAATCCTATGACTAAAAATGCACATTCCTCACGGGTTTTCCCTCAGCATCTTTTTTTTTTTTCCATCCATTGATCTCAGAATTATATAGGATCAGCATTTTGTGTGACACTTGGCCCTTTTGATATCTCAGTTTCATTTAAAACAAGATCTAAGTCGCGTGTGGTGGAAAGGCAAAAACCTGAGGAAATGCTCTGCTGCTTCCCCACAGAGGCTCCTGCTGGCCCGCTCAGGCTGCCACCACTCTGAAGGAGCAGCCGCGCTGGATCTTAATGACCTTTGCTTCTAATACAGACATTCAAAATGAGGCCTGACGCTGATTTTAATTTTGGCAGAATGGTACCTCTGGCACCAGGCCCTCAGCTCAGAACATCTGTGCAAAGGCTTATGAGCTCCGTGGGGGTCCCAGGCATTCCTAATGAGCACCAGGCACCTCCCAGGCAGCCGCCTCTCGCAGCTGCTGTCACCGAGCACCCAGCCCGACCACGAGGCTCCCAGGGAACTAGATGGTGACACTCGGTGGCAGAGGCTGCTTTTTTCCACCGGCTTCGTTAACAAGCAGCCCATTAAACAGTGGATAATGGTTTGCAAAGTCTCCAGTGTCAGGTCACTCATCTGCTTGTACAGATTGGTGGAGGATTCAAAGCAGATGGTTGCCATGGGCATCCAGGATGCTCTCAAAACTCTTCCCCGTGCAGGTAAGGCTGAGGTGGGATGCAGAGAACAGCCCTGCTGCTGTTGGGGGTGAGCCTGGGAGACGGCGTGGCAAGCTGATGGGCTGTGTGTCGCCACATGAGCCAGCCTGCGGGCCGGGGGGGGGGCGAAGTCCAAAGAGGTTGGCCCTGCTTGTCCGCCCCCACGCTCCCGCTGCTTCAGGCAATAAAGAGGACAGAGCTGCAAATGGCCCAGGGTACCTGGAAATGGGCTTGTGCCAGCAAAAAGCATGAAGCTGTATATTTACTTCAACAGATCTCCCCTCTCCTCTCCCTCCCCCCCTCCAAAAAAAAAAAAAAAAAATCAGAAAAAAACGTTTGAGCCCTTTTTACACTCAAGCTGCTATTTTAGTAATTAATGTATCTACCATAGCAACACATTTCAAGCTTGAATACATACAGTACATTTATTGTTCTTCGAAACTCTCTCAGACGGTGCAAAATTACTTATCTTTCCTATATCATATTCACAACAGATGTTTTTCCCCTTGTACAATAATTACTCGTATTCTGTTCACATTAGGTACACAGAGAAAACTGATATGATTACTGTATAGCAGTTTTTAGCACGAGTAGCCTGGAGAACTGTATCCTATGATAAATTTCTAATCACTGTATCATGGCAAAACACCGCGGAACAAGTCCAGGGGCTGGGCCGAGCACCTACCTACGGACAGGGCTTGGCAGGGAAGCTGCTGATGCTGAAGCACCGCTCTGGAAGTCAGCGTGCATTTCCTGGGCCCTCGCTTCCCGCAGGGATCTAGCAGTTCGATCCGGCAGATCTAACATCTGGCTCAGCACCACGTCTCTGGCAATGACCAGGAATGGATGCACAGGGCATCACGCGGGGTTGATCCCGCAGAACACAACTCTCCCAGCATCTGGCCACGTGTGACTTGGGCGTTTCCTGAGCCAGAGAGACATCTTTGCATTTTACAACCCTGGTGACCATAACTACGCACACTGTACAGGCCAGGAGGGTGTTATGGATTTAAAGAGAATCATAAAGATTGCATCACTTCAATGACCAAATCTGAACTGTGTGTGCCATTTTCCTCTCCACTGGGGCGTGTTTATCTCAGATCTTTGCAACCTCTCTCGCTGTGAGACCCTGTGTGCCAGGTGCAGCTATTTAGGATGGGACCTCGTGCCCTGGCATGCAGACCCGACTCTCATGACTCCACAGACATCCTCTGTCCTCACACATCCTTCCCCTTTACCCTAATCCCGTAACTGCGGACACATTCCCTGTCATGTGTGGGCAATGAGGATTGAAAGCCACCAGCTAGTTGTTCCTTGCTGAGCAGAACAGCCTCTAACATACACGGTGTTGAAGCAGCACTCCTCCTCTGCCCTCCTCCTGGACACGACGACGTTGCTGATCATCTTTCGAAGCAGACACCTGGCTGAATGCCACCGCCACCACAGGCTGCTTCTGCTGGTCACCACCACTCGCGTGTCAGAGCATTTTGGCAGCGCCGCGCAGCACCCCGGTCATGCTGAGCTTTTTGTCCTGCGTTAGCTTCCTTATTCTCTCTGGCTCCCCGTGGCATGGCACTGTCCGCTCTGCAGCCAGGGCTAGATCATTCCCATCTTCTGGAAGATTCAGATTAAGCTACCAGATAATAAACCTGGGCCTTTCAGTGCCTTCTGGCTGGACTGTTCTAGCACAGGCCTCAGGTCTGCTTTGGTCCTTTCCCAGGGACTTGGGCAAGCCTCATACAATTGCCCTTCGGCCTCGGTTTTCTCCTCAATCTCAAAAAGTCACGAGCATTCCTGTTCTTTCTTCTTCCTTCCATATACTATTCAAGACATATTGCAAACATGTTCCATTTCTACCTGTTGAGCAATGCTCCTGAAATCACTGCAATACAGCCAGCCTCCTCCAGCTGGAAACAAAAAATGTGCTCAGCTTCTCCATCAGCACGTTTATCACCTCCCGCCTGCCACCTCCTTCCCAGCCCCCGTTGTGTGCAGATCCGCTGCAGCTTGAAGCTTCCTGCAGTAAATCTGAGCGAGCAGTAAAACCAGCCTGTCCCCGAGGACAGCCTGCTCGGCTACCTTTACATTTATGCCACATCGTATGTGTAGAGTCGCTCCTCTGAGTGAGTATTATAAGATGTCTTTGGTACTTCTGCAAGCTTTCGGCGTCGGTAAGACAGCCCCATACTTTCCTTCAGGGTTTCTTTGTTTATGTTGTTCTGCCGCTGCGCATCGTTGTGAAAACACTTGAAAACAAGAATTATATTGAAACTGATTCCCAGGCACTGGAACTTGATTGTCCTCGCTGCCAAGGTGTTAGACTGATCCCTGCTTAATGATCTGGGCCCAGGCACAATTCATGAGTTAATACGAGCTTGACACCGCTGCCAGTGGCAGGACGCGTGCACCCGCCGTGTTCTGGGGGCTGTTCAATGCGGAGCGCAGGGCACCCCGTGCAGCGGGGCTGGCAGCCAGGGCTGCTCCGTGCACCCATAATTTACTAATACGGATGTGGCCAAGGAGCCTGACAAAAGAGTGTTTTGTTCAACGCCTTCATTTCACCTGTTTATCTCAGCGTAACTTCTGTCACACCAACAGCCTGTTCCCAGTGACCTCTTTACACGCACAGCCTGTATAACCCTGCTCACATGAAAATCACAGTAAGTTTCTACCAATTTCAGTGACAGCACAACCAGGCATACAACCCTGCTGCTCACCCCGCTGCCTGCCACTCAGCAAGACGAGCAACCAAGGCCAAGGGTCTGTGTGGTTATCTGTGTCTAACGCCAGGTTCTGACTTGCACCAGCATGAAGAACTGCAGGCACAAGGCGCTCACTCTTATTTTGCTCTCCCTTCATGCCAGGATGTGCAGGAAGCGCGGGCAGGACTTCCCTTTGCAGCCCCGTCTCAGTGTAGGCAGCACCTAGCCACCAGGACAGGCCCACGTCCCTCATCCCTTCAGCCCCTCTTGCAGCCTCCATCCTCTGCTCGCTTAGCTCGATGCTGGGGCACTCATGGTGCACAGCTGCAACAAGGGGGAGAGGACTAAGCTCCATTAATCAACTCCAGCCCGATACTCCAAATGTTTCTGTTTAGATGGGCCTTCCCAGAGGAGGTGTGTGTCTCTTTTGTAATGCCCATTTACCCAGACACACTTAAAAAGTAATGACAGTCCATCTGTCTAGTCCTGTGCCTTTGTTCTTACACAAGGCACAGCAACAGTTCTAAGGAACTGCTGTAGTAAGCGATACAGAGCAGGACTATTATTTTTAGTCTCTTAATATTTACCTTTAGAAGGGAACTTCAGCTCGAGTCAAGTATGTCTGCTAAAATGCCTGACGAGTACTGCAGAGAGGAGAGAAGCCTGTTGAAGCCTCTGTTTCTCTGCCTCCCTCCCCTTCCCATGGCCAGTTTTTCAGCCTACACACTTGATCACACAAATCTATCAGGAGCTTCCAGCAAGTGCTTTCACCACACCCTGTCTGTGTAGAGGAGAGGCTTCGTTTCTCTCTATGCAACGTATGTACGAGTCGTATCTTACTTTTATCATGAGGGATCTGCATCAGTATTAAAAGAGAAGACCTTTCTTACCACTGCTGCTATTTCTGTAAGAGAGACGAAGGAAGGCTAAAAAGCTTATTTCCCTGAAAAAAAATAAACACAAGCCCAAGGCATTGCACACTTCTGGCATACATCAAGGAAGAACAAATAAAATGAATCCATATTTTTTGTTTGTTTGTTTGTTTGTTTTTCCCTAGGATTCCTTTAAAAGAAGAGTGATTGAGGTATTAGGACTTACTGTGCAAATGAAAGAGTCTGAAAGGTTGCTGATGCCAGAACAAGCTCTGGCAATCCAGGGTCCCTGAATACACAGAAGAAAACCAGCAGTGGCGTGTCATGCCCACGTGCTGCAAGTTCTCTTGGAAAGCTACCTTAGGCTTTTGCCTGTGGATGAAAAACTACAGCTAAAGCCTGACTGGATGGTGTGTGGTATGCAACCTGTGCGTGTGTGCAGTCCCAGATACCCTAACCTCATCTCAGAGGCAGAGACATAAAAATGAATGAGAAAGATGCTCCAGCTCATGAAATATTGCAGGCTCCAAAAGAATACCTGTGGAAGTCAGAAAGCTCCAATAAAGGAGGAAAGCCTTAACTCTGAAACTCATTTCTGCAGTTTGAGACCCTTTACCTCCTATGAGCTGCAACTAAACACCCCTTCTCCTAAAGTGGTTTCTACAATGGTAGCCAACTGATACTTTTCCAAGCACTTTGGAAATGAGCATAGCAGAACCTCTGAATGAGTGAATCAAAGGGTGTTTAGCAATTTCTTGAATATCAAAGGACCGCATTGTTAAAAGGAACAGAAAATATCTTGGCAAGTAAGCGGTGGTTCAGAAAGTACAGACCGATAGGGACAAATAACAAAGATGAAAAAGAATCCAAGTGCCTGCATGTCCCACACTGGAAGTACAAAGAATGCCCCACAGATTCCCTCTGAACAAACACCTACTGGGGCTACTATCACTGGCTACGTTAGGGGCACCATCAGTGTTCAACAACATTATATACCCGGGTCCTGTGACTCAGCACCCCACGTAGCACAAAAGATGACACTTTGTGCCCTGAAGCTACACCCTGTACTGACACATGTTGTGTAACCACCATGCTAAATACCTTGGGTTTAGTTTGCAATCCTGACAGTCTCCAGACAAGCAGTAAACAATGCTGAGCTCTTCCCCCTTTCCTCATTTAAGTGAGACAGCAGAGAATGACCTGGGAGGCAGGGGAAGGCTACATGCTTCTCTACCAGGAGACACGAGTGCATTTAGCCTTCCTGTGCTGTCTTCCACAGCTCAGCTGCAATGCACGTTGTTAAAGGCTACAGATGGGTGCTCCCAAGGCTGCTGTCAGGGACCTGCCACCAAGTGCCAGGCTAATCTCTGCGCTGCCACTCACAGAAGAGCTCGAGTGGAGGTCCTGGTGTCAGCTCCTGTAGTTATAGGCTGAATGTATTTCTTGATTTTGAGAGGTCACTTAATCTGAACACTTCTGGTGATAGTAATTCCAAAAGGGAACTGTGCTAATGGATTCTCAACATATTTCAAAGTCCTTGAAGTATATGCTTGTAAAATTGGCTAAGAGAGCTGGAAATTCTTCTTTCCACTGATTTCAGACACACTGCGTTTCCTTTTGAGTTTCCAGTTTTGGGTGTCTTAACCACTCTGACCTCTGCTCGCTATAAAATTTCAAAATCACAGATCCAAGCAAACCAAAGCTAAAAAGTCCTATGCCATTTAGGCAGTGATTTCCTAGATGACACTGCTGCTACCTTTACAAAGTGTGTGATATGCACGCAGGCACTCTCTGGGGGAGACTGGCCTCCAGTCTTTCCTGATACTTCATATCTTAAAAAGCTATGTCAATGTGACATAGAGAACTTAAAATGGCAATTAATTCCATTTCAAAACAGCTCTATTATTTATCACATATTTTCTGTGGTTTTATCCTTTTGTTTTTAATACTAATGATATTTGCACAGAAATTGGGCTGTTTCTTAATGAATTTTTCCTTGACTGCTTATCCTGTCTCTATAAGTTGTCAAGTAAATTATTACAAAGAAATGTTTTCATTTAGACTTTTTTTTTTTTTTTTTTTTTTTTTTAAGAAAAATGTCCTTTGGGTAACATGCTTGCTATTCAGGAGGATTTGTTAATATTTTCTTCCTATCATTTTCTGCACACAGCTCATTATCAGCCTTCAGGTTTAAAATGGTAACGATGCTAACTTATTTCATCTCAAAGTATAGGGTCACCATCACTTCCTGTCTAATGGGATGGAAGCAATTAAGTTCTCAAACTGTTGATTTTTAAGAGGAAAACTAAGGAATAAGAGCAAAAGAACTTAAAAAAAAATAAAATAAAAAATGTCCTGCCATTAAAAGAACAAAGTAGGGAAAAGAAATAAAAGGAATAGCATGATGTGTGAGAGAATCTCTCTAGAAAGAACTTCCACATCTCTTTGATGTCCCAGTCTCGGCTCCCACTGATTTTAGTCAGCAGGCTTTGGGTCACTCTAAAAGTTTCTAAAACGGCTGCGCCTGTCATCCTTCCTTATCCACCCTATAAAGTTTACTTTGACCTTTGTAGTGCAGATCATCTCGGTGTTGGGTCAGCACAGTCAACATCCTTGTCACAAGTCTGCTGCCACTGTCTCTTGCAGGGGAGTTAGCTTTCTCAGAGTGGATAAGATGACATTTTGAGTCAAGCAAAGTAAAATAAAATTTAAAAGTAAATAGACAAACATCTCTCCAAGCTTTAGATCCACCATGTTTGGTTTTGTTTTCATTTTCAAACAAAGAGGGAAAAGCACCATGCTTCGGCTGCGAGGGGGAGGAAGAATCACAGTACAAATGAAAACATCTTTTTACAGCATTGTCACAACAGCGCCGTGTCACCAAAATCCCCCCAGGCCCCTTTTCTCTTTCATTAATTGCAAATTCTGCTAAAATTGATTTACTGGAAAAATAAGAAAATTTTATCGAGACATATTAACTAATAACAATAACAAAGCAAAAAAAAAAAATCTATTGCAGGGAGATTTATGGTTTGCTTTTATAGCCTCAAACATTTTTCATTTTGTATTTAATTTGTATTAAGGAACAGAAAAGAATGTTTTCCTTAGTTACAGCTGTCAAGTAATCTATTATGTACATTTATACAAATATTTTATTATTATGAACATCCTTCCGTTTTAAATATATTAAGAACTCTTCACAAGTAATTTTTTTTTTCATTAGCTGTATTATTTCTTAAATATAACACCTTCATAACAGGAACTCTAGAAGCAATAGAAAAGCTCAGATTTTTTCTGCAGTGCCATAAGAAGAGATATTCACTCTGAACTCATAATCTAGATGGAGGGATTTCACTTTGTTGTAAAATCTATAAATTTTTATGGAGTTCATGCTTGCAAAGAATTCCACATTCTTTCAAAGAATCTTTCTAGAAAGCAGGTATGGACCTCCTTTGTTTTCAGTGGTAGCAATGAAGCATAAAATATGATAATGAAATAGCAAGTGTTGTTTATTTTAATGTCAATCATTGTTTAGCAAAAAAAAATAGGAAGGGGATTGTCATAGCTCTTAAAAACGCATCTCTAATGAAGCCAATGAAAACATTTATGTTGGCTTTGGTAAGGTTAAGATTCTGCTCTAAGCACCTATCCACCTCCCTGCTTAACCTCCTGCTTAACCTACAACTTGTAACTGTTGTACCGTAAGACACGGTACAACAGTTCCATGTTGTGTATAGCAGTAACTTTTTTTTTAATTATATGCAATATAACTCTGATCTAATTTACTGTTGGAAAGACCATGCATTTATATGGAGAGTTCGATAAATCTGACTGTTTTTTTCATTGTTTCACATGGTAATATAAAAAGAAGCAGAAATTATCTCCAGGTTGCAGAAGAGTATCTAATGGCTTACCCTAGCTCTTCTAACACTAAAGCTCCCCCCATCCTCCCTCTACTGAACCCATGGTGTTAAGCAAATGCCCCTTCACGGGCACACAAACGCATGATGTGCACGCGCCTGAAATGCCCGCTGACACAAATGAATTTTCAGGCATCTGTGGGCAGAATTTAGCCCAGAGTACCCGGTGTGTGACAGCTCGTTTGCTGTCATGGTGATGTACTGATGAAGGAGAGAGGTCCTTGTTGTGACACAGAGCTTTAAAAGCAGAAACGACAATTGAGGAAGTTGCTCACAAAGTGAATTGCTTTTGTATAAATGTTCCTGCATTTCATGTGCACTCTCAGCATTGTGGTCCCTGCTCCCTCCAGTCTCCAGTAAGAGCTGACTTGTCCTTCAACTACAATTGCCTGTGTTGGAGGACCTGCTCCTAGATTGCTCGACTCACAAACAGTCTATTGGGGCCTGCTTGGAATTAAAAAAAACATCCAGAAGAGAACTAGTGAATGTGCAGATGGAAAGAAAGCTAAGAGACCAGGAAAGCCTCATTTGCCCAGACCACATCAAGTGATACATTGAAGAAGTACCTTCACTACCACTTCTCATGTTCCTTAAAAATGGTATGCTGAATTAGTTAGTTCAGCCACTGCACTGTCCATTCTGAATGATAGCCTTCCCTCTTTAAGGCAGAGCATAGTATTTGTGCACAGTGCCAGACAACCTCAGTTTTTCAGGTGGAAGCCTTCTGCTCTTCCAAGAACACTAAGAGGAAGCTTCCAACCATAAAGCCAACAGAGGTGACACACAAATATCCCTCATTTCTCCTCTCCTGTCCATGTATGCACAAGGCCATTTACATTTTTTTTCCCCAGAGAAGTGAAGCTTCAGATACTGGATTGGAGCAGAACATCTAGTCAGAGTGTAATGGGACCTGGCATCACCTTTAGGACCAGCCCAGATGGAAAAAGAATAAATTGTTTTTACCAGAATGTTTTCGGTAGCCTACGAAAAATGACTGAGCAGTTGCTGTCCACTTCCCAGAAGGGCTAAAGCTTACATTTTCTGCTCCTCTGTAATGTAGTCACACTGAGAAGCTTTCCTTCGGCATTTGAGGATAGCATTTCTGTGTGGGGAAAAACAGCCTAGCATCTACGAGCAAGAAAAATAGATAATAGTTCATTTGTGTGTGTTAAAATGAGTTGAATGCAGTAACTCCTTTGATAGAACCCTTTAAATGCAAGTTTGAACCATGAGACAGATCCAGTCCGTGCTTCATAGCAGAACAGCGTACCAGCATCACCCCCCAAGTGGTACAGGGTTAAATACTATCAGGTCCTCAAACCAGTGCCCTATTTATGCAGGTAGGGTCTGCTCAGGCGTAGCTGCACAGCACTGAGCAGGTGTGACAACCTGGGTTAACCAAGTCAAATGAAATAACAGATGAGCAGGTACTTGTGAGGTTGACTTGATTTAACTGCTTGAATTTTATAATGGCTTCAGTCTTGATGCCCCCACTCGGAGCTACATGCAAGCTATGGTGTCTTCCCTGCCGTTCCCCTTAACTACCACAAACCAGCCAACGTGACCAAAGAATACTGTTCTCATTGATCACACAGCACAGACATTTCTTTGGAATATTGGTCACAGACTGAGCCTTACCTTATTTTGCTTGGGCTCAGTAGCAGTTATATCACGGAATAAAATGAGGATTTAAAAAAAAAAAAAAGAAAAAAGAAAATGCAAAGCATGTGCAACAGAAAACAGAGTGGAGAAGAGAGCAGGAGAGTAAAAGGAGATAAAGAAAATATTTTTTAAAAAATAACAGAATTTTCTAAGCAGAAAATTCTGTTTCTTTTTCTTGTTAGCATCAAGCATGCACATCACGCTGGAGGAGCATCACTGACAGTACATCGAGTGGGGATACCTGAAGCAGGGCAGGGCTGTATTAGAAATACATAAAAATAAAAATAGTGCAGTCTGGTGTTGACAACAAAAGAATTGAACAATTCACATGACTACAACATGGATACATTCCTCTTACTTTCTCTGGTGACAATTCAGACTATCTAGAAGAATAGTTTAGAGAGCTAACATTCAAAGATTTTTTTTTCATTTTTTTTTATTGAAAAGCTTTTTTTTTTTTATCAGCAAGATCTTTAATTAAATAGAATGTACTGCTAATTAGTTTTCCCAGACACCAGTAAAAGAAGGGGTGGAGAAAGAGCATTTACTAAAAGCAAGCTGTGGAGAAATTATACAACTACAGACTCACAGAGTGGTTGGGGCTGGCAGGCACCTCTGGCCCCACCACTGTCCCAGCAGGACCATCCCGAGCAGGGTGCCCAGCACCACATCCAGGAGACTTTGAAGACCCCCAGGGAGGAGACTCTGCAGCCTCTCTGGCAACCCGTGCCATCGCCCTGTCACCCACCCCGTACAGGTGCTTCCCGATGTTTAGGTGGAACCGCTCCTGTTCCAGCTTGTGCCTGTCGCCCTCCTGGCACAGGGCACCCCTGGAAAGAGCCTGGCTCTGTCCTCTTGGCACTCTCCCTTCGGGTGTTCATAGGCATTGGTGAGATCCTCTTGAGCCTCCTCTTCTCCAGGCTGAGCAGCCCCAGCTCTCAGCCTCTTCTCACGGGAGTGGGGCTCCTTGAGCAACCCGGTGGCCCTACACTGGATCTCTCCAGTACATCCACGTCTCTCTTGTACTGGGGGGCTCAGAACTCTTCCCGGTATTTACCAATATTTACAAGCTCATCTGAGAGTAAGGACTAAGAAAGTACGGGGAATGGTTTTATGTCTTGTGGTTCAAAGTGATCTCAGATTTAGGACAAGAAGAAATGCTGAAGTGATGTAAGGGCACTTTCACGACTGGTACTCAATGTTCAATGTGGCGTTCTGTGGGGAGCTAGAAGATTTCAGCCTCTCTTGCTCCCAGCCTGGCATTCTTCACACAAAAAATGAGGAAGGAAAAAGAGTCACGGACAATAAAATCAATCCGCTCTGAAAAGAGAACTAAAGCATTTCATGACAGTGTTCAATACTCGCATCAGCTTGGTGCATTCTCCTCAAAGACACGTACAGTAAAGATAGAATTTTTATGTGAAAGCTGACCGGTAGGGAAGAACTAAAAGGCCAAATTAATGATAAATATAACTCAAGAGCACGGTTGTTGGGGCATGCATGCAGAGGTATCATAAAGCCTACATTGTGCAGCCTCAAAATGTTCCAAGCATCCAGAAAAAGGGGACTGGCAAGATTTATCAGGAAGAAAAGAAAATCAAGAACGTGCCAAAGTGCTGTGTGAAGGCAGTAAGCCAGAGAGCATCAGAAAAGTGCCAAAATCAAAAGCTGTGGGGATGATACCAGGAGCTGAACAGTGCCACTCTTTAAAGAACCTGGGTATTTTCAATGTGATAGCACAAAAACAAACGACATCTCCCATGTGTTGAGCATGGCAGAGATACTTCACATTAACCCTAGTCCCACCAGTAGCACTGAAGACATCTGCTTCTGGAAGTATTTTAGCCTAACGTTTAAGAATGGGCCTTCAGGGACACCCCTTGATCCTCGGGGACGTGTTCAGAAGCCAAACAACATAACGGCAGAGAGTAAACAAGGAAGCAGAAAGTTACCTGTTTGGGTTTGATTTCAACAAGGACCTAAGAACCCCCAGCCACACTGCTGGTTCTGTCTACAAAACCAATGAAAGCACTGCATGAGCGTGGGCACCCTTCACCAGCCTTCCCCTCTCTCCTTCCCTCCTTGTCTAAATATTAGATTAAAAATTTTTTGAAAGATGTTGTAGACTTGACACCAAATGTTTCATGTGTCAGGAAAACAATGGTTAGGGATTTGGAGCTCTGCCCGGTATTAATAATGCAGTGAAGTACTGTGGTAGCATGAACTGCTAAAGGAATCACAGCTGCTGATCTTTACTGCTTGTTTAGATAAAAATTAGGTCTTAGTAAGTTCTTGATGTCAACTGGAGGCTTCAGGACAGCTCCTGAAATATGGATTTCACATGCCATATTAGTTTTGCGAGCATATGTTAAATAAACCTGTCACTCCCCTCTCCCCCCTCTCCAGTCTGTTCATCTATCCTTTATATGCTGAAACTTCTGTCTTGGCATTTTCTCCCCAGAGCTTCTGTTCCAGAAAGCTGAAACCACAACATGGAACAACAGTAATTAGAGCAGATGCCAAACCATTGTGGCAACAAAACCAGCACCCTGTGTATCAGAAATACTTCTCCTTTAGCGTCCATTGCATTTTATGAGTGTGGGGTTTTTGCTTGCTTAGTCTTCCAATATTTTTGTCCAGGGACAGGGCTCCTCAGAGCTCAGTCAGCTTTTCTGGTTCTTAAACAAATCACAGAAAGCTTTGAGACTAGATCCAGAACAACAAAGCATAAAGCCCAGGTGTGCACAAGATTTGGCTTTGCTGTTTGTTCCCCCTCGTGAAGCACCGCTCAGCTGAACTTCCAACAAAAGCATCCTCCAGCTCTCCATGCACAGCAGCACGTCAATCAGCAGCACTCTTTCTGCAGAGGCCACACACCACTCTTGCATCTTAATTTCTGCTATCCAAAACAGTCAAGAACATCATCCTGCTAATCAAGGGAAATTAAATAGCATGACACGGGGCTACTACCTCACTAAGTTCCCAACAGATAACGCTGTGAAGCATTTGCCAGGGTCAATTCCTGTACTGCAGCTTCCCACCTGTGCTCTGGACTACTGCAGTGGTCCAGTTCGCACCTTAAGAGAGGAGGAATTCCTCCCACACTTCTTAGATACACTCAGGCCTGAACCCGGGGACAGGGAGAACAGAAAAAAAGTGTTGAAGAAAAGTAGCTGGAATTTAGGGAGCAGAGAGGAGGGTAAGATGGCCTCATTTCTATCCTTCCACTTCTGTACCAATTATGAAAGGAACATCCCAAATAAAATCGAGTACAGCTAAGCCTTCCCTTCAGGAATAAGTGCCAGCTTTGTGTCACCACCAGACAGGACCAGCAACTCTCTGTTGACCCAACCCTGAGTCATTTTTCACTGGGTTTCAACTGACATTGACTTTACATCATATTCATCTGAACAAGCAAGCCCTGCCCTCTCAACTAATCCTCATAGCTATGGAGAAGGAAAATCACAGGAAGGAAGAGAGGATGAAAATCCTATGGCTAAAACCTGGCAAAGTTGCAATAGGGTAATATTAAGATTCTGATGGGGTACCTAGGCCATTTCCTTACCTTATGAAGGAGTTCAATGGTGTCTTTTAAGAGCAATAAATAAATGGGCTACTTGAAAGCATTCTCAAGATGGTATTGCTTTTCTTCTGCTAAGCCTGCTAATTATGGCATTTTTCCAATAATTAAGAATGTAAAGTCCTCACACCCAGCTTTGAATCAGTTCCCTGAGCTGCACAGGTTCCTCAGCGCTGCACTGCGATCAGACCAGCCTCCCGTAGCAGCGAGCGCACTCACAGAGGGCAGGCCTTCTGTGTCTCACCTGAAATTCCTCCCCCGACGATACGCCTTCAGGACTGACCAAGCCTTGGTCCCAGTTTCCTGCTAAAAGAAGCCTGACCTGGTCATTTCCATTTTTACAAGGACTTGTATTGCTGGTAGCAGGCAAAAGTGCAAGAACACAACGCTAGCTAGGTTCCCTGCTACCAGACCGCGTGGTCTCTCCCTGGGCTTTCATTTTATGAGTACCTGAAGCCATAAAGTCAGAAGTAGCATATCTAAAGAAGCTATACAAAGTAAACTAGTTTATCTGTGCTAATCCCTCATGAGAAAAACTGCCCCATACCACCACGTTACATATTTAAAACCACCTCTCCATGATAAATTTGCATCAGGTCTGGTACATTACATGTCATTAGTGAGAGTCTGTCAGCAAAACACAACAAACTGGTTTGCATTTTCTCGTCTATTCTTAGCCTTCTTGTTTATTTATTCTCACACGTACAACGATGTCTACAAATCTGAACCCTCTCTGTCAACCAGGCTTGTATCTACAGGATACATGCAACGCTGACTTCAGAGTGAATTTTTAATCATTTCTTTTTAAGGCTGAGAACAGAATGGATCAAACATTGAATATGTTGTAATCTTCTGAATTCTTTCTATAGTTTTTTTCTGACACTAAAGGGAAGAAATAAGATATTTCTCAGTTCTTAGTTTTTCATCTTCAGAAACATGAAATTCTCCTTGAGACAAGAGTTGTTTCACTACCATTCCTAAATATATATATATATATAAAACTAAAATCATTTTAGCTATTCTTTGTACGGGCTGCCACTGTAATTTCAAAAATGGGGGAAAGAGACAATCCAGTTTCTTCTGATTTAGTGCTATACTTCCTTCAGAACACATGGAGATGACCAGAAAAGGTATTCTAGATTCCTAGCCTTTTCTAGAAACTTTTAAATTCCAGGTATCAGGAAAAAGTCACCCTACTTTTCATCTGGTTGTGGACAATAATGCAGAACAAGCAAACACCCTCTGGCAATGTTTTTCTTTCTGGACTATGGCAATGCACGCAAGTAAGACAACATGAGCACCATATTTCCAAAACTTGCTGCTTTGGGGTACAACTTAGATCAGAAAAAAAAAGCACTAATTTCCTCTTCATCTCCTTACAAAGAGAACAACTCTCTGAAAGCACACACATACATGCTACATCAACCCATCAGGAATGTTGAAATAGGAAATAGGATATTACCTTGCTCATTTATTTTCTGTTTAATGTTAAGCGATGTGGACAGAAACTCATGCCGCAGTATAACTTGAAGTGTATACTTTCTGAAGTAAAGCAAAAAAAGTCTCGATGATTTTTAGGATAAGATTATTTCAGATTACTTCCCCACAGGTTACTCAAGATGCACTGTTTATATGAATCTAATTTTTATTGTCATTGTGTTTAATTTATTGGGCATTAAGTTCCTCATTAAATAAGTTATATTGAGTTTGAGGGGAGAAGAGGCTACATTTTCAGGGGCGGAGGGGGGGTGTTATTATTTTTTTAAAAATGGGTAAGATAAACATAGATTTTTTTTAGCTTCCTAGGTTTTCTGATCAATTATTTCATGTGTTGTTTTTTTTCCTCTCTTAAAAATACACAGAAATGCAGAATAATAAACCTACAGGGAATAATTGATTGAACTGACCAGCCACTGATGGTAAAAATGAGTCTAACAACAGGAAATCGCTGATTTTGAAAATGAGGTATTATGAAGTTAGTAATTATCATTTCAAGCAAAGGAAACAACAGTTTCATAGTGCCTTAGAACACAGAAATGAATGATTGGCATAATATTAATAAAGTTATTAAAACATTGCCACTTTTACTAAATGCCAGAGTGTAAATTCTGCCTTTGCTTCAGTCTGGAAATACTTTAGTGAAAGTCGAATACACGGAGAAAGGAGAAACCAAGGATTTCCTTGTGATCTTGAAAGAGGGAACCATCAGTCCGCATACGGAAGGAAACTCAGAGGTAAGGTGGAAAAGCCACTTTGGAGTTAAATGTCTAAAATGGAACGTGTTTCCCATATACTTTTTAAAGATTTGCCAGAAAAGTGAGTGAAGAGAGACTTCAGAATTGTGCTCTTCTGTGCAATACAAGTTCAGAAAACATGAAGAAAACACAAGTTCAGAAATACGAAGACACTGACTCAGGACTGGAGCTAGGAGAGGCAAATAAACAGTGCGACAAGACTAACGGTGCTGTCCATGCAGATTCAGCTATTCACATTCTTTGATGCTGGAACTAATTTTGCCAGCAGCCCGTGATGGAAAGCAACTAGGAAAAGTGCTATTTAACCAGGGGGACTGGAGCTCAGAGAGGTCAGGATTAGGAGAACTCTACAAAGTGACTCCCTGATTCTCCTGCTCTGCACCCACCAGCACCGACAGCACAGCTCAAGGAATCATCTGGGGATAATGGCTATGAAAGACGGGAACTACAAACTTCCAGCGCTAAAGCAAGCAGTGGATTGGTGTGCTCTGTGCAATCCCTACCCGCAGCCACACATCTCGTCAGTGCCCAGTGTCTCGTGGGGAAACTGATGGCCCCAGGTGAGGACCGAACTCATTCAGGGCCTGTCACTCGGTGCTGCTTGCGGAGGGTAACACATTTCTTGGCGGAGCGTCTCTCATCACTTGGGAGAGTTACAGAAGTCAAAATAAACACTACAGAAATTCCTAGGACTGGAACCGAGGGAAAACATGGAATCATGTTTTTATAATTGTTTGGGAGTAAAGATCCTATCCTACAATCAACAATTTCCACAGCATTCGGCAGTAAACAAGTCTGTAATGTGAAGAAGCCAGCCCACGGTGGGACGCTGAGTCAGGTATTCCACACACAAGCTTTTTCCCATCGAGCTGGCTTCTAAACAAAGCATCTGGGAGAGAATTGTTGTTTCAAAGACTGTGAAAGAAAAGAAAGCAGTATGTTTTTTTTTATTGCCAATGTGTGAAGGAAACAGATCTCAAGCTCCTCTTCTGTTCTGATAAAATACTACTATTCTGTGGTATGAAATGATACACATATATCGCCCCAGCCTTGAATTTTGAGGGATTTGATGACAGTATTGATAAGCATTGATAAGACTCACATTTTCCCACATGTGGTTGACAAGTTAACTCCAAAAACACCCTCCCTCCAGTATCCATTATTATTCAAAGAAATAAGCTGACAGCCTTGCAAAATGGTCACGATTTTAGCTATGCCAAAAGGAGCCTGAAATACAAGCAACGTCACCTAGGGATATGTCTGGTAAAACATTTCAATACTTTTCTGAAACTGTTCCTACGGGCAGGACATCTGTAGAGCTGCCACTGAAGTTAAAGCCATCATCATCCTGGAAAAGACAATGTGGGGAATTGAGCAGATGGAAATCTACCTGTACTCATCTGGACCTATCTGCCTGCAGATTAATGCCATCTTTGAAACAAGAAGCTGTCTCTCCCCTCAGACCATACAACTACATTCATGGCCCTCCTGGCACTGTAAGGGAAGAAAATTCATGGATGGAAACCCAGGACAAAATAAACCAAGAATGTAATCAGGATGTTTGAGGAGGGAATTTTATGACTGTTCTGCTTATCTATCTGAATCCATTAAAAATAATAACAATAAAAAAAGAAGCCTTGAAACAAAAGTAATGGTATGGGCTAAAATTTCTTTATAATAAAGAGGCAGAGGATGCAAGAAAATGTAAGATTGCTGCTGCCTTAGTCATTTATTTAAGATCGCATTTTGACCCTGCATTAGCAGGGTCAGCGTGGCATAGCAAAAGGAACCAATTAAATTAAATATTACTCATCCGTACTTCTTTCAGTTTTACACGTTGGAAGTTTCATAAAGTTTGCACATTCCCTCATACAAATATATAGGAAAAGGTCCTAGAGATCCTGGCCTACTGGCCACATCCTACCAAAACCAATTACTTTGCCTTATCTTTCTTAGCTCCTTTGCAAAACAGAGTATCTTTAGGGATGGGAAACGGAAAGCCTGGTATTCCAAGTCTGTAACAAATCTTGTAAGTTGTAAGGATTTCTACGGAACCAGGATTGATTTCTGCTGTTGTTGTTGATTCAAAACAACAACAAATTTAACAAGCAGATTGTCAGATGCAATTGCTTCAAGAAAAGCAGCAGCAATTAGGATATCTTCTGTGTGGGTTAACTCCCTGACCTCTCCAAGCAGCAGAAGGAAAAGGAGTGGCCTGGGTGTTACTGACAACTTCAGGCCATCAGCTTGCAGTCATGCACATCCCTTCACCAGCTCCACGAGAACAGTTTCTTTATTCTGTGTGTTGAACGACTTGGGAGGATGGCTAGAATTTATTTTTAACAGATGCTTGTGAGTGATTGCGATGGGACTTTGTACAGCAGAAGTTTACACACTGACTGGCACGAGGGATTCTGTGTCTCTCTCATTTAAAAGACAGTTTAACAGCACGTGGTTCTAGAAGATTCCATGTCTAGGTCCCTCAATGAAAGCTTTACCAAGCCTCCCTTTGGCTGAAGTTGAGCCTTGCCTAAACTTCCATGCTTCAAACAGAAGGCATCTTTGTAAAAGGAGCACATTGAAGTTGGTCAGTGAACCTCCCCGAAATGCCTGGCTCAAAAAGGCACACTCACTACTCAGCTCCCAGAAAACTGAGAGTGTAGCAATAAATATGCATTCTCCTCCCTGATCACAAATGACCTGTCAATGGAAAGGCAGCCAAAGGACTTGGCTCACTTCAGGAAGGTCATCTAGGCTAACCACTGGCACAGGGCAGGGCGAGTATCTTGGTGTCTTGGCCTTCTCAGGAGTCCAGAGGAGATCAGATCCTCTTTGTATTTTTGGTTAGCACCTAGAAAAACAGATCCCATTCTTCTGAGAGCTCTGCCTGGGGACAGGAAGCAATTGGTGTGTTGTGCAAGCTATTAGACACTGGCATTGCACTCTAGTCCTCAAGGTGCTACATTCCCTGAGTAGTTTGTTGAGAAACACCAGGGCAAAGAACTTAACGAGCGTCAAAAAAGCCTATAAAAGCTATACACAAAGTACTCGTGGATATCAAGAAAGAGACAAGAGAGACAGAAAACAGTGAGAAGTGCAGACAAGAAAGGCCCTGCCAGAATTATAATATTTCAATGGAGAATTATAAAAAGAAAAGAAAAAAGAAAACCCACTTGATTGATACAGATAATATCTATGTTTTTACTTAGGTGACATAGTACCAGAAATGAAGCAAACTTTTCCAGTAAACCTTCTTCAGCTGTGGAGTACTCGTAAGGTCCAGCATTTAGAAAGGAGGTATTTTGAAACATCAGATTACTCCAGAAACTTTAGCCTTATCTAAATTAGTTCTGCCCACACTCCCAGCCAGTAAATTTCCCCATGAGTTTGCATATTGATTTTTCCCATCTTTTATTTATTTCAGACTCCTCAGGGGTGAAGAGAAAAAGTCTATTAAGCAGCTAACAGGAAGTTTGGGTTCTGAAGGGTTTTTTTTGCTGTTAAATGTCTCTCTGGCTGGATCACTTTACAAATGTAAATTAAAAGGTTTAAAATGTAGTGACCTGGTGTAGAATTCTAATTTGGCTCAGACAACACATTTTCTCATTCAGAACACAATATATTGTCTTGCTATTCTGACACCCTGCTGATCTGGATCAAGACTCATTAGCCCTGAGCTCTCCTCTGCTACGCAGAAAAAGGATTTTCTAAAGGATTTTTATGCTATTTTTCTAGCCCATCCATTTTGCTTCTCCTTTTCTGAAACAAATGGTGCAATATAACATACACTTATCAGTCCCATGGACCTCAGCAGGCAAGGATGAAAGCAATGGTCAACAGCAGTAACTCGAGAGATTTACAGACAGGTAATTGAATAGTCTGTGAACACTTCATTTCCCCCCAGTTGTCCCTCTGGTTTAAAACATCCTTTGGATAGATTTACGCTCCTGTAGCACTCACTGGCCAGGGCAGCCAACCCTTAATGCCACTACAAAACAGCACCACCTCTCAGCGCTCCTCAGATGGTAACAAATGGTTTAACCCTGAGCATTTGATCTCCCACAAAGGTGCAACTCTTCCAAGAGATCAACAGGGTTGTATAATGAAATGAGTACCTAGACAGCACTCAGCTGGTCATTTATTAACTGATTTATAGCACTTTGTGATCAAGCTTAATTACTATTTATCTCTGATGAAGCTCTTGCTGTACAAAAAGGGCTACAGAATTTGCTGTTTGGTGGAGACCCAGCTCCCCTGAACCTGCTTTGGAGAGGCTGGCAGACCCGAACCTGCCCAAAAGGGGAAGGTAGGCAATTCTTAGCCAGCAGCTGATGTGTGCTGGGCAAACCTCTGCTTAGAAGCAAAATCAATGTAAAGAGAGCTAGGAAAGAACAGGACCACTCCCTCTGGTTCCCAAGACAATGCAAAAACTCCTAGCTTAGCCATATACGCTATGCTGTTGTGGTCCTGTTTCTAATCCTAGCATGGGTCTGTGTCCATTGCTGAGACAAAGCATCTTTAGCAGAGATGTGTAAAAAAAAAAAAAAAGCAATTTTAGCAGTTCTTAAATAAATAATTAAATAGATGCCCATGCCTACCTGGGGATAGACTCCTTTCTGAAACAGCAAAACTGCTGGAGGTATTGTTTGAAAAACCTCTGTCTCCCCCTGAATCTCACACACTGGCAGGCCTATGGTACACGTGCAGTTTCTGCCTAACCTGCTCACCACTAATGGTTTATCCAAAATACAGCAAACAATCTGTTTTGAGGATTCCCTCACACGGTGGTACACAAAGATGGGATATATTCAGACAAACATATTGGTATAGAGAGCTGTATTCAATTTAACCCACTGTTCTTCTGCTAAGGTACTAAGACAAATTGCATGGTTTTGTTTTCTCATCCTCAATAAACATTTTAAACGGCAATGCATTTTTATGACTCTGCAAATGGCTGCTATGGCGTTAACTGTGCGTGTTCTTGGGGAGGCAGACAAGAAGTTCCTCCAGTTCCCTTCTTTCACCCTGTGTGCAAAAATTGTGAGAAACTGGAATAACTTTATAACCTGTAGGTGTCTTGCCAGAAGCATGGAAAGTTTCCTGAAAGTGACTTTATGTTTTATCTCTGATTGCCAGTCTGTGGCTAACAAGCTCTGCTGCAGCTTTAATTCATTGACCTGATAAGGCTCATTGGTTGTCACACAGCTCTGAAGTGCTGCTTCACGGCGTTTTCTGGGCAGAGATTTAATTTTAGACAGGACAGGATCAAGGGTCAAGAAACTTAGGTCAAAGCATTTAAAACAGTGAATAACAAAATACATGTAAGAGCAGTCACATTTCACACCTGCCCTGAATTGCACTACTGGCTACGACAGAAAAATAGTCCTGCAAGAACTCCCTGTTGTATTAGGCAATGGTATCACACATGCCTTTTAGGCTGCCTGAACTATCTAGCAGCAGGCTGACTGTTTTGGGTTTTGTTCCCACAGCTCCAGCAGGAAAGCTGTTCCAGCATCCTTCAGCACTGAGGGTTGAGACTTCACTGTGCTTTGAGGCAACAGCTCTTACTTCAAACTAGAGCAGGCTGCAGACGTACACCCAGCCTCCTGAGATGCTGCAGCAGACGTGCTGTAACCCAGACACATCTGAGCTCGTACGCCAACTTCAGAGTTTGCAGGACTGTGTTACTGCAGTAATTCCCTGGGCAGCCTTGCCTTCACACTGCTGGATTGTCCCAGGTTCACTTCTGCCCTGGATGTGTCTCCACCTCATCACCTCTCCTGGCTTCATTCCTGGGTTCAGTGACAAATTCTCCCTCCCGGAAAACTGGCAATGTTTTAATTCGGGGCTGTGACTAACATCTGCAGCCCCCTCCTCTTTCACTGACAAGCTTCTGGCTGCTGTTTTGCCACAGTGGTGCCCAGATCGACGTGATGAAGTAATTACCACTTTATCCCGACTTGCTCCGATGCAGCCTAATTTCCTGGTCAGGTTCTTCTGCATTACCGCAACTCTTAAATCCTGATTTCTATTTCAGTGATTTCATAACCCTTTCGAACACACAGCCCTTTGCCTCCAAGGCTTTTTCTGTTGTTCCTAAAATAAATTCTAGATGGCTTTATACCTGTAACTTAAGGACACTGCTAGTATTTAAATCCTTAAGAGTAGCTGATATTTTTCCAAAGCCGTTTTGAATTTGAGAGCCTTAATACAAGGGGTTCTTCCCTACGTCTTTCAATCATTCCTCCGTTCCTTAACAGTGATAGCCCACAGCCCCACCTACTTAACTCTGTAATAATGCAGACATCACAAGGAGTCCTCACATGTCCTTCTTAAACCTAATATTTTGTTGTTTTTACCCCACAGCTAAGGGAGGCACTTGGCTGTGTCTGGCACAGCACCCCCACGCAGACAGGTGCTCCTGCAACAGCCAATTCTCCATTTGGCTTCCTGAAAGTTTCTCCACCATTTCCATGCTGCCAGCACAGCTCATCTCCCCTCCCTGCCACCCTGTTATCTCCTCAGTCTTCTCTCACCCCAGCCAGGTTTTCCCCCTCCCACAGAGGCTCCTCCCTGCTTCTCCCAATGATTCAAAAATTCAGCAGTGCTCTGCCACTATTTCAAATGCCCCTTCTCTCTAATACAGTAGACTTAATTAGTTAGGACAACTTAGGTTTATTCATTCATAACAAAATGCATTTGGAGCAGTAATAGTTGAACCACATTTTGCGTTATTCCTGTGACTCACCTTGAACACACTTCACAGCCACTGATGTTACTTGTGGCTGCACCGTATCACACCTGCACACTCCTCAAAGTGGCATAAAGGTTAAGAAGACCAGGTTTTGTTTTTGACTTGCCTTGTAGCTTCAAGAACATTTAATAAAATCACCCAAAACAAACTACTGTGTGAAACTTTTTTTCTCTCACTCCTTGAAAGAGAAGACAACTTCCTTTCCTTCCTCTTATTTCTTTCAGCACAAAATACATGCAGGTATATTTTACTTCTACCTTGTCTCAGAAGTAGAAGCTGCTGCATGTCTACGCTAAGCATGAGTAATGCGTCAGACAGACACACAGGCCAAAATCCAAGGGGCATGCAGACAGTGTAACAGGTAGATAGCCTGATAATTGGCAGTTCAAATCACAATCAAATCAAATGTGCACAGAAATGATGACTATTTTCTAGGAAGTTGGTGTCTCTTTTGTTTCAGGAGAGTTATAAAACACGGGGTCAAAAATGATGTAGCTAGGAGCAGAAACTGCTAAAGAAATTCCCTATTTGTCAAAACTCTGGTGAGATTTTTATGTTCACATGAAAAATGAAGAAAGAAAAGCTGAATGGTAAATATTTGTTCTGAAGAGTTTGCAGAGTCAAGAGCTGAAAAAGTTTGTCTGTGCCTACTTCAAATATATTTAGGTAGAACCAGTGGACACAAAAAAAAATGTCATAAACTTTACCTTTCGCTGATTTTGAGATTTCTGGATGCATACATATGTTGTACTGGCAGTTCCGTCCTCTGAAGGCAGAACTAACAAGAAAAATAGAAAAAGACAAAATAGGTTTCTCAAATCAGAAAAAAAATGTGTTTCTTTATAAATTCTCCCACTTTTCCAGTTCCATTTCCTGTTTAGCATACACAGGTGGGTAACCTAGTGACACCCCTCTTTTTTCATGTGGCTGGAAATTGCTCGCTGATATTGTCACAGAGCAGAGAGGACAGATTGAGGACTCCTTTTGCATGACTGCATAGCATTTTACCTACCAAACCAAACTCAACCAATATTTTCTCACAATTCCAGATTTTGTTGCAATTTAAGTTGTTTTCAGAAATATACAGATCAGTGAAGAGCAAGCAACAGCCTTTTGGAACAATGGCTCCAAGCAAATGTTCCAAAAGAGACAGATCTGTTATTTTGTTAATATCTAGGCTTGATTAAAAAAAAAAAGTTTGGCTATGTTATTTTAAAAGATGAAGTGGGCTTGGACTGAACTTCATAAAATGGGGTGACTGCACTTGATGTATGAGCACACAGAAAGGCAGTGAAGGCAACGCTTTTATTATTCAGCAAAAGTATAGAAGGGTTTCCTGTTTTATTTGAGAAAATAATCCTGTATTCAGGGATTAAAAAATCCTGTCTAACAACTGGAAAAAAATCTATGAAAGGTTAGAGATATTTCATCTTCATTTTCTACAAATCCAAGCAAGCTGACCAAAAGCCATTACGCTCGATTCACTTACATAGTAGAAAATCTGTTTTAGTCCTAGGATGATATCCCTAATGACATTTTAATATAAAAAGGAACACATTTGGTATGTCAACTGAATATTTTGGAAAAGATGATGCAGGTATTACCAAGAGTTTATAGCCTATGAAAACACAGCAGCAAAGCATTTGTGATCATTAGTATTCATAGCATATAACTTCACTTTACCATAGCAGCATTTTCCAGAATTTCAAACAAGTATACAGGTAATTATCTTTTTGCCCTTGTGTCAGAAATAGCCAGGACTCCCCTCATCCTTTCCACCTCTTACTTTAATGTGTAATGCAGCTTCTCAGCCAAGAGACTCGTAGTTCAGCTCTGACAGAAAGCACGAGTTCACGCTGAAGGAAGGCTTCTGTCCATGGCACAACTCAGAACTGCCTGACACAGAAGGATTCTCTACCACAACGCACACTCATTCCAGAGAATTCATTTGCTCAGTGGAAGCAGCAGTTTCTGTCTTAACTTCCCAAGGTAAGACAGACCTGCTTTAATTCCCTCCGATTTTACCTATGAAACAGGAACGTTTGATTTACACCAGCAAATGCCCTACAGGCAGCAACAAAAACGAAGGAAGCAGCTTTCATTCGGCACAACGCTAGGGCAGTAAGTCAGCCGGCCGCAGCCTGCTCTCTGCCATCGAGAGAAGTGCTCTGTGAGTGAGCTCTGAACCTCCGAGGGGGAAGACAGCTCCACGCAGGACCTGGGGGCTATCTGTTTACATGAGAGCACGCATTTCATAAACCACCTGGCTGCTTTGTGGCCAATTACCCTGAGCTTCACGTTAGTGCTGTTTTATTTTATAAGTGCTGCAGAAGGAAAATATTTTACAGTTGGACTATACCCATTTCCTTCAGCAAACACTTTTATTTAGAAAGATATCCTATGCCCTTCTACCAGGTTTAGCTATAAAACCAAAATATTTATTGTATATAGGTAATTAGGGAGGGATCAATAAAACATATTTTTGTAGTCATTGCGTTGAGGCAGTAGGGATTGCTGACTTTGCACCTCTCCCTCTCCCCCTCTGCAAGCCTGCAAATATAATTTGAGAAAGACCAGCTTGCTGTAGACAGGAACGTTACAAGGCAGGGATTTAAGTGAACGTAAACAGCACAGCAAACGTAAGCCCACATACCGAAAAGTACTACTCTGAATGCTGGATTTGGTGAAGGAAGCACAGTACTAGGCTACCTGGTTCCTTTTCAATGCTCTCTTCAGGTACGGCACACCATTTGTCAAATTGCTTTGCATCTTGTTGTCCTCGCCATTAGTAACTATTCAAAACCATGCCACAAAACAAAACAAATTCCCGTTGTCCAAGCCAAACTTAATTTAAAGTATTCAATTGTGTTATTCCAAACTCATTCATCAGTTTAATGTCACAGCCTTCAAATCAGAAGAAAAATGGGTAGTGGTATCGGGGCTTTGGAAGAGCAGAAAAAAACACTTATTTCCTCACTGAAGATGATACTGTAGTGCTGTCCCTTAACCAGAAGATACAAAAAGAACACGGAAAACTGGAAAAATTCTGACTTTTTGACTGCCATGGTTGTTTTGTTACTACATATGCCTTCTGAGAGTTTTCTTTTCCTGATTTCTCCTAAGAGCACGAAACAGATAAATACAAATAATATCAGCTCTGACAGAGGAAAGAGACCTGCTCACTTGCTCACTCAGACCTCTCTGCTTCACACCACGAGGAACCCTGCAACCCTTCGTCTCTGCTCCTTCTTCCCCCAGAAGCTACACCTGCACCTGTAGTCCCCATGGAAGCCAAGGGCAGGTGCAGCAATGTCACTAGAAACCAGCACTTCACTGAAACTGGAAGAATAATTGAAGAAAATCACTTTCATAACGGAGCCTCTTAGGTTACTTTATCCATAACTGTCACCACATTTGCCAATAAAGCTTTATTTAAAGAGAAGAAAAGTGAACTGCTGGAAGGAGTCGTGCATTTCAGCAGTGCTGAGTAGATGTTGGAGCCAGGCCACTGTAAGATTTAGCTGCGTACTAGAGGTGGGTGATATTTGTTGTCAGCAACAAGAAAACCCAATGAAAAACTCCTGTAGCACCTCAATTTTCATGTAAATGACTGTGCTAATAAAGGATGCTGAGAGAAGAAAATAAGTGGAAATAGAATATACAAGGCTGAAATATTTTTAAATATTCACTCATATGATTGAGGAGTTTCCAGAAGATGCCAGCAGCTGTTGAAGCAGGGCAAGTCCATTTGCACATTCCTAATGCAGAGACAGTCGTGCTCACGGCAGATGTTTGTCCGTCACACCTTACATGCCCCAAAACAGATGCATTGCCCAATTAAACAAAAATGCACTGCGGGCATCTCTTGGGCCACAGCAGCTGCGTCCTTACAAAGGTAGGAAAGTTCCTGTGTTATGTAAACAGCATTAATCTCCTCTGAAACATTAAGATGGAAAACTTGTTTAATTACGGTTCAGTTTCTCCTCTCTTCCCCTGGAAAAGGAATTAATTCGTTTATCAAACAAGAATTGGTTTTATTTTTATTTATTTTTTTCTGATTTAGCTTAATGCAAAGATATAAGGGATTGGATTTGTGAAGTGAAATGTCTACCTGTCTGCTTAGAAAGGCAACAAAGGAAAGAAAAAAAACAACAAAGGGAGGAGGCTAAAACTGGGACAGTGAGGGCAGACAAATCAAAAATGGATTTGGACATTACATTTCCTAAAAAGTACAGAAAATAAGCTATTACTTAGCTGCTACTGTTAAACTAAGAATGAGAAACAAGTAGTAGAGTTGAAATTGCCAGTCACATTCCCCTTTGTACTGTTGGGGCCTTCCGACTGCTAGGTGCAGCAAACCTTCATTTTGGCTGCGTGTCAGCACGGGGCCTGCAGCGGGGACAGGGCAAGCCAGGATCCTCCAAGTGCCACGGACATCGTTGTTTCCTGAAGAATTAGCTACAGATGTGCTGCAACACTCACTAGTCCTGTTACAAAATATGAAGTCATGGCAGTACCGGCTGCCTTGATAAGACAACCGCTTCACCTTTGACAGCAAAAGGAGGAGAAATAACTCAGAGCATCCTCCCCTCCTCCCCTGCGGGGTTTGTATGACAAACATAGGTCTGAAGGAGGGGAAGGAGGTTGTATTTTCTCCATATCCTGACTCCTATCAGAAGCAGTAGCCTTACTGAACTCACTTTCCCACCTGGGAAAGGAACAGGACAGTCTCCCTTCACTTAATTACTCTGATTTCTGATGGTTCCCCTCTTCAGGACGAAGTGGCTGATACACCTTCGGATATTCTGAAGATTCAGACTGAAGACAAGTGCAAGAAAATCAATTTCTCAAACGAGATGTCTGACAGCAGCCAAGGGGGTCAGGAGGCTGGTCAGAGAGGGCTCGGGGAGTGCCTCAGGGGCTGCTTTAATTGACAGATGCATCCAGTTACGGAAATGCAGTTAGCTGATACCGGTGCACAGTTGTCTTTTTTCCACTAAACGGCTATTCAGATAGAAGTGGAAGACATCAGATGATCTTGTTAGTATGTGTTAGAGAAACACCAGTGGTCACTTCATTTACCGTCTCTAAAAGACTAGGAACTCAAAGGCGAAACATAAAACCAGTGGTCAAGGCTAGGTCGGAGAATGGAAATCATGAAGTACAAAACCTGAAACCAAACCTGCAGCCTCATCTGGCTCAGAAGCTGCTCCAGGCAGCAGCCAGAAACCAGGAACTGGAGTCTCTCCTGGCAGAGGATGCGAGTCAGGGCTTTCACAAAGACTCCACTAAGTGCCTCTGTTCCTCCACAAGCTTGCCTCTTGCCTCCTACACTTCTCTGCAAATCTCATCCCCTCAGTACAAAGAAGAGAAGAGAAACTCGAGGCTGTATTTTGCCTTTGGCTGGAACGGCAAACACTCGTTGTAGCAGAACCCCCTAATTTTTAATCATTACCATCTGTAATCATTATGGCCACACACTAATGTATCCCTAAGCATCTAAATGCAAGAGGAATGATTTGGGAAAGACTGGAAGGCAGATGCCTCCAGCCCAGCAGGTCAATGAAATCAGCCAGTAATTAAAGTTTCCTAAAGAACTCATTCCTTCTGATTTCTTTTCAGTAAGTTGAAAAGACAACACAGAGGGGGTCCTTCCTTTAAATGCAATGATATTTGTCAAAACCATTTGTAAATATTAGTTCAGTTAAAACAACACAGAAGATACAAAATGTAATTAAGTTCTGTATAGATTTCACTTTCACGGGAGACTAGGAACAGCAAGGCAGAAATGATGTTATTCTATCTGTTTCTAGAGCTCATTGGAACCACTAATGACTTCGAAAGCCCACGAGTCATCAGCCACACACAAAACAACAGCAATGGCAGTGACCCCAGAAGACAAAAAAAAAAAAGAAAAAGAAAAAAAAAGAAGTGACATAGGCAGCAAGCAATAAAGAGATGAAGCTGCAATACAGAGGTTACTGATTCGCAGGATGCCAAAGAGAGCAATTCTTCAGCTGTTGTATTTCTGTGTACCTCCTAATAGGCACGCAGCAACGGCTGGCCAGAAACTGCAATTCCAATTCACTGCACATCCCCGAACCCAGGGTCTGACTCTTTGCAAAAAGACATCTCTGCAGATGCTGGCGGAGGCAGCGCAAGCACAGCCCAGCAGCGTGGGTCCCGGCCAGCCGCAAGCCGTGCGCTGCACACAGCTAGCCGCTGGCTTTGCACGTCTCAGTATTATTCACTTATTTACTTAGTCACTTAATGCTTTTAGTAATATGGGGAAAGGACGGGCCAGTTCCAACAAAACAGCTTCTATGGGGAAAAAAAAAAAAAAAAAGAAAAAAAAAGAAGCTTGTACAATTTATTTACTGCACCCAGATGTGTTCCTACTTTTGAGTAGGTGAAGAGACAAAGCAGCCTTTTCAATAATGATCTGGGGGGGGGGGGGGGGGGAGGCACTAACCTTGATTTTTTTTTTATTTTTTTTTTTAAGTCAGCATCTGGCCATTATTCCCAGCAAAACCTCCTTTCCCACTTTCTCCCTCAAAATCTTTCCTGTGGACATCATTATCTTCTGGAGATTTGTCATCCTCTCATCACAGCACAGGCTTTGGCACTACTGTCTTTTTTCTTGGGTTGGACAGGAGATCTGTGCTCACATCACTCTCCCTTCCTCCCCCAGTCTCATGTTTGCAGCTTCTTTTCCTCAGAGACCTGATAGCATCCTTGCTGTCCTCCCCCGTGGGATGTTTAACTAGCATGGTTATTTTCCCTTTTCCAGTTAAAATGATTATTCTTTCAAATACATCACAGAAACAGACAGAGGATCCATACAAAGTGACTACATCCAATTTAGGATATTACTTATGGAAAAAAGCACAACAACAACAATCATTGAGCCAAATAGCTCTGCACAAAAATTAGCTTGGAAAAACACCTTCTAAAAGCCACTGGCCCCTTGTATCTGCTGGTGCAATCATCTCTTCAGCAATCCCAGTGAAACGAGCCGTGTTTACAAAACCCTACTGTCCAGGCAAACATGACTTATCTGATCAATCCAGTCAGCTGGCAGAACCGTCCCTCCCTTGGGATGCACCACTGGGCAGCCCAAGGCCTAAAAAGGAGCTGTGATCAAAAATCCCTCTCTCTGATCTCCTCCCATGTCCTTCAGCTGTGTGACCAAAGCCCAGCTGAGCCCATCTCTGCACAGCGGTTTGCACATGATTCAGTGATTTGGGATGAGTTAAAATGTTCTTCATCCAATGCCTCTCCTTTTATTTTCTTGATGTGTTTTGGGAACATACTACAGGGTGCACTGACTTCTGCAGGAAGCGTAGCTAACAGGCATGCTTAAAGAAGAAACTAATCTGAAATTCTGAAGTTTTTGTTTGTTTTCCTTCTATATTAATTTTTATTCTTGTCTTTCTGTCTTGGTCTGCATAATCTTTATTGCTGAAAGAACCCGAGCTTTTTTTAAAAATTCTAAGCTGAAATAAATAAATCCGGTAGCCAAAGTATGGAGATCTGCTATGAAAAATCATGAGAGACAGGGATCATTTTCTGAGAACAGAACTAAACCATAAATCATGAATAACACAAAGGCTTCAAGAAAAGAAATTCTGGGGAAGAAACAATGCATTTCTCCCCGCTGTGGTTTGGACCATTGTTTGAATGTTGATCTCAAACATCTCACACGCTCTGTAACACCGCAGTGAAAGCTGCTCAGGAAATAAATATGACTGCTAACTCATGGAAGATTTATTCCGTGACATCTTTCTGATTAAACTAATAGATGGACATCTAAATGTATATTTAAAAATGTGTTTCTTAACTGCCTTACTCTCTAATAGTTTCAAAATCTCAAACCAGACCAGCAGAACTGAAAACTTTTACTGGTATTTAGAGACAAGAATTTTCATCCAGGCCAAACTTTCTGTAAACAGGAAAAAAAAAAAAAAAAAAGCTGATGAGTCAAACATGAGGTCTGCTATAGGCTTTGTTCTCCTAGTCTGTTTTATATGGTACATGGAAAGATATAGCAGCAACGGGTGGCAAAATGAAACCCTGAAACAGGCTGTCCCACAGCTCCCTGGTACCCCAAGGCAGTTACGAAAAGCTGCTGCTAACACCCACCTCCTTGAATTATATTTTTTCTCCAGATGAGACCTGCAGCCTGTTAGCAGGAGAAGAATCACATTTTCAAACCTATGTTGTACGCATTGGCATGCAGCAAAGGAAAACAAACAACAACAAGAAAAATTCTGAGGAAGTTTTGTCTTTACAAACACAGGTCCGCGTTTGGGAGACACATTACAGTTCCTGACCAGACAGCTGCTGCTCTGGTGAGAGCTGGGAGCAAAGTAGAGGGAAGGAAAAAGGGGGTTAAGCGTGAAGAAGAGGAGAAATGTAATTACACCCATCATCTGCCAGATGTTATGCCAACATAAACTGATCCAGAATTTGGCACTCTACTCGTCAGGCTTAAAATTCCCCCTGCCTAGCCCTCAGTGACACATCCTGGAGATCCAGCACACCAAGACACAAAAAAGTTTCTTGAGATTGTGACAGCTACAAGAAAGCTTGTGGTCTACACACAGAGCAGTAGGAATATGGCTTCTTTTCTGGGTTTTGATCTGCAAACAACCCCAAACAAGCAGAAAGCCTCAGCTCTGCAGCTGGCCACTGTGCTGGCGTTTGGCCTGGCTGCAGCTGTATGGTACTACTTCCTCATCAGGAATCCCCACAGCATATTTAGGTAATATTTATGCGCTTACCTGAAGGAAAAATCTCCACAGTTATTTGTATAATGGAACAGGGGTTGTTTTCAGATCAAAACAGAAGACCGAGAAGGCTCATTTTGAGGGTATTTCAGCCTACAAAGATATTAAAAAATAGAAATTTGAATAAAGTTCATAATTAGAAAGAAATTATATGCTTCTTGACTTTGGATTGGGGGAAAAAAAAAAAAAAAAAAAAAAAAAAAAAAAAAAGTCTTTTTTTTCCTCATATGCTTTCAACAAGGAACCAGACTGCAGCTTTAAGACTCTACAGTGGGGAGCATTGTGGAGCAACCTGAGAAGCAAATGTGGTAAAGGCTTTGTTGAAATCCTACCACTAGGACGTCCTTATTTACTCGGGTTGGCGTCAGGTCAGGGTCAGAAGCTAAAAGCCCCGTGCTGGGCAGGGCGCAGAGGAGAAGCGCTGCTCCTGTGGCGCGGGGCGGGCTGAGGCCCCTGCAGGCCGCATCCATCCCCTCACACGGCCACCCAAAGGCGCCCGACCCAGCAGCTCTCAGAATTGCTGCCCCTGTGCCTAGCTGAACACCACAGCCCTCGCTGGGGTTATGGCAGCTTAGCCGCACACCACAATGTTTGCTGCCGATGCCTTCCTGCTTCCCTGCCACCTCACGGGAAACCATGAAGCCAGCGGCTCAGGCAGAAAAGGCAGGGGTAGCACAGGATGCTTTTGGTTTTGCCAGGACAGACACGCGAGAGATGAATATTGGCTTACTATTTGACTGCAACACAGCAAGAAACATATCCTGAATGCAGGCCTGGCACAACAGAACAGCCGGGTGAATTTTTTGACCTGCCCAGCGTTTACATAAACCTTCCATTCACGCTGAGGAGCATTTCATCCCAGAAAAGTGAAGTCTCCATGCCGCTAGCGCTGTCGGGGCCCCTTTCCCTCTCACACTGCCTAGCACGGCTGTGACCGCCAGAAAGGGAACGGGCCCAGCCTGCCCGCTGCTGGTGCCCTCGGCCCTGTGAGGCTGCTGCCGGCCCAGCTCCTGGCCCTAGCAGCAGGGGGGCTCTGCCCCAGCACGCCTCCACAGCTGCCCGCAGGGCCGGGGCTCGGCTCCTGCCCTGCTGATGGCCAGGGGAGGGCACGTTGTGGAGACGCCGCCTCCATTTTGGAAGACGTGAGAGCCAGCGTGCAGTTAATGGTGGCTTGGGACTTGGGATAATGATAGCACCTTGTCTGCTGCAGCGCTGGCAGATCGTCACCCGGTGTCAAGAAGTGTACTCTGTGTCACTGACTTGGCACCTCCGATCCTTCTTTCAATGACTGTTCTGAGTTTTATAGCATCTTCTTAGTTTAAAACCTCACACACATTGCCTCATTAAGCTGCACAGCTCCTGTTTCAGATAAATAATGGTTGTTATCCTCATTTTAGAGCCCCAAAATGATCCAAAGAGGTTTAGAGATCCAAAGAGGTTAATTAGACAGGCCACGCAGCCAGCCAGTGCCAAAGGGAAGCCCACAACACTGGTGCTGCAAGTCTGGAGAAAGAAGTACCCTCGGAAAAGCCAGTACAGGCAGCATGTCCTCTGATTCAGAGAGCCGGAGCTACCCGGACAATTCATTGCATATTTGGCAAATGAGACAAAGGTTTACCTTCCCCTGAAGAGCCCCCAGCAACCCCCGTAGTCAATTCATCTGCTAAGTGTGGCTACCGCCAGAGCTACAAGAAGCCTACAACCCGTTCAGCACCGGTTACGTCGCACCGACTCAGGCACGTCACCGCGCGGCCATTTTGTGCCCGTGCCTGCTCCCACTGCCAGCAGCTCTGGCTGCAGCAGCGCAGGACCCACCGTGCAACCAGCAGCAGCAATGCCCGCTGAGCACTGCATGAATTTACTATTTCTTTATAAAATCACCATCGTTATTTCAATGCCTTTTGGCCAAAGGTTTTTTTTTTTTTTTTTTTTTTGTTGTTGTTGTTGTTGTTTGTTTTTTCCCCATGTCATTTAGAAGAATTACAAGAAAAAGATGATTGTATTATTGTCATAAATTCGTAATGAGGTTAAGACTATCTGTAAGTTTTAACCAAGTAGTTCCCTGACTAGGAGAGAAAAAAAAAAAAAAAAAAAAAAAAAAAAAAAAAAAAAAAACAATTACAGCATTTCAAAATGTTGCTTCCTAACAGTTTATTTTAAAAGCCAGATGAGGTAATTTTTTTTGTTTTTGAATGAAACATTTCCTTCAGAGTGATTTTTCAACAGAAATGTTCTTCTTATGCTTCTTATACCAAGGAAACTTAAAACAATATATATTTTTTTAAATGTAATAAAAATGATTGTTTTTTTTATCAATGATTGTTGATAATTTAATAAAAAATGATTGTTGATTGAAACAACTCCATTGTTTCACTCCACTTTTGAGATTTTGAACAACTCAAGAAAATAATTACAAGTAAATACAGGAGATGTACCCACAGAACTCAACACATGAAATTTAAACCAAAATCGGGCTTAAGAATAGGTGGGCAGGTTACCTGGGTGGAAATATTCTCCAGAATGGATGAATTGACCTAACAAAAGCTAGAAATAGGCCATGGTGATTTAGAAGTTAAGTTCTTAGTCCTTCCCATTGTATCTTTTTAGTTTTGAGGAAATGTGCATAACTTCCCTGATGGGTAGTAAAAACCTTTCCAGGATCGTTATTGCTCTGGTTGATGACTGATTAAATCTGGCTGGAATTCCCTGCTCAGTATATCCTCTGTCTTTTTTCCCCATTCTGAGACTACTGACTTCTTGCACTCCATATATCAAAATAGAGATACCTTGCGCAGGCTCGAGGGTGCTAAGTCAGATGCCTAATTGCTATATGCCATAATAAATAACTGAGGGGACCTGGCCTCAAGGCACTAGTTCCACCCTTAGTACAAACCTAAAGGATAGAGATGGCCAAATGAAATATAACCTGAGCCCAGGTACAATCCCCAGGCTGAAGCCTGATTGCACATGATGCTTACTCAAGCAGCTGGAATAGTAAAAATGTGCATAAAAGAGTATTGTCATTTATCGTAGCAGTCATTTCACAGAAGCACAGTCTGGAACATGGATTAACAGACAAGCCTTTCAATCAAATGTGGCTTCAAATCCCAGTTTCCATACATGACATATAAGGTATGTGCCACCTCAAACATCTGATATGTTAGGTAAAAGGATTGACCTATACCAAAAAAGCATTTGGTAGAAATTGTTTCTCCATTTGCCCCAGGCTCAGTCCCTCATCTGTTCATCTGCTAAACTCAAGTCCTCTTATTTAATAAGCGTTCTTCTTCATCCTTAAAAAAAAAGAAAAAAAAAAAAAAAAAAGCATAGCGGTAAAGGGTTTTCTTTTTCATTTCTTCAAAGGCTTCCAAAGAACCTGCTACTCAAGCGTTAAATGCTCTGTCCTTTGGTGCATTTGTGGTAGCAGGGCAGCCTTCTGAAATGAGAGCTAAGCAAGAGCCACAGTGTTGCACTCATTACCCATTCATGAGTTCAGATAACTGATTGAATAATACCAGTTTCTATTTCTATAAAGTAGATAAAAGCCACCGGGGCCATTGCCACGGTCATGGTCTCAGGCACGCTCCCCACTCCAGCTCTGCCTGGCGCCAGCTGAGCTCTACATGGGCAGCCAGCTGAGCACGGTGACTGCTGAGCTGGCCGGAGAGGAGGAATAAGTCGGGAAGATTTGGAGGCAGGGAAAGAAAGCAAGCAGGAAGGGAAGAAAGCTCCCCTTTGCTTTCATGCTTTGCAGCAGACCTGTCCCCGAGAAGGCAAAGCAGAGCCAGGCTCTTCTGCCACCACAGCAGCTGCTGGGGCTGGAGGGGCCCTGCCCTCCCTGCCCTACAAGAAGCTGCCAGATGTGCTGGAGCGGGGTCCAGCTTCGAAACGTGCTGTACCTTATCATCTTGCAACACCAGCCTCCTTCAGGAAAATGAGGTGTTTCTCTCCTCGACACCTGCAACTGAGCCACCTTAATTTATTTTCCACATGATTACACACACTTTCCACTCCAAATACAAATGAAATAAAAATGTGAATAATGATAAAAAAAATAAAAATAAAAAGCAAACCTGGACCTGACAAACTCTCTCTTTTCTCCTTCTTTCCCATTTACTTTTCTGCTGGCATTTTGCACTGTCACCTTTAAATGGTTTGTCCACAGTGTGCTTTTAAACATTACAAGCAAGAGCAGGTTTGAAAAACAAGAGAGCTATGCAGTTGGAAAGCTGAAGCACAATTGGCATACCAATAAACGCCTCGATAGCAGCTTCAATAGTGCTGCACTGCTGCGGTTGTTCTCACTGTTTCCCTCTCTCCTGCTCCTCTCTTTCCGTGCAGGGCCCTCCAGCCGGCAGCGGCCCTGCCTGGCACCGCCAGCGGGTGAGGAGGGCAGAGGCTGGGCCAGAAGGCCTCGGTCCTGATGCTGGAGATACCCAGCCTGTACTCTGGGCTGTGACTGCATCTAATCCTCTCAAAAGAGGGTAAATACCACCTGCTGAATGAGTGCTAAATACTGGGCTCCCAAGGGATCCTACAGCTCCTTTCCTTTTTTTTCGCTAGATCAGAGAAACAGCATCAGAAAGGTAAAAGCAAAGCTGTCTCGTCACTTCATGAGGAAGGCAGAAGAGAAGGGTTATATCCGCACTTCCAAAAGCTGCGTTTTTATTTTACCAAGACAGAAATCTCTGTCAAATAACTTAATTGCGCCGACAGAGTTTGATCCTGCAACTCTGCCAGCTGAGATCCCGGTTTGGCTGCCCTGGGCCAAGGCGCTGTTCCCCCACACGGTGGGAGATACAGAGACGTGGTTCACAGAGCTGAAAACTTTGCACCGGTGCCTTTGACTAACTTCTTTAAAAAGAAAGCAAAATGAGCAAGGACTTATTCTGTTAAAGGAAGGGGAAAAAAAAAAAAAAAAAAAAAAAAAAGAATAATTGAGTGAAAAGTATTGTTTTCTGAAGAAAGAAAAAAATCAAACCCATGCTTCATGACTCATTTTCCTTTAGGAGTTTTTTCACTGATTGTGTTTGCTGTTTTCTTTTCGCAAGGTTGGAAAGGTTGGAAGAGAAGGGTTTAACCTGACCTGAGCATTTCCTGTGGTGTGACTGTACTTTTTTAATCCTAATTTTTAATGTTCTCGCCTTTCTTTTAAAAGTAGCATTTCAAGAAAAAATATCTTCAAGAAAGACCTCAAAACCATAGGCAATTTGATCAAGCCCACAAGGATAAATCCTAGGGCTTGACTCTTGAGCTCTGGTGAAACTAGATGAAGCGTTTAAAGACGTTCCTGTACCCTGCTGACCTCCCTGCTCCTCCGCTGACCTCCCGCACGCCTGAAGAAAAGCAGTAGAAGCAAACGCGTGCAAACTTCTCAGCCTTTCCCACTGACGGGCTCTTTTATCAGTGTGGTCTCACCTCTCTGGCCTAATTAGCCTGACCAGTCAATGACAATGCGTCTGTAATTATACAGGAGCTGCTGGAGACGCAGCTGAGATGCTGCGTGTGCTCCTTTCTACTAATCCAGGGAACCTGTTGCCAGAGAGGTGGGTGACCACAGGGGCTGGTGGTGCCTTAGGCTGCTTCTGCCACATTTATGCATTTGCAGAGCCCCCTGTCCTGGTCTCAGCCCCCTGTGCACAACAGACTGAAAGACCAGGAGAAAGAGGAAGGAGGAGGTTTTCATTTGGGGAGTGGGGTATATTTTGCAGAATGCCGTGTCATTTATCTGCTGAGCTGCAGTCATTTAACTTTCCGAAGCGTACCAGTCTCTAATTATTACTTGCCAGGATCCTCCCGTATGACTGGAGCCTCTAAGCTCTTCCACACTGATAACACCGATAGGAGGAAATAAGCATGTGTAGATGCAGAACAGCTCCCTACAGCATAAGCAGCGCTATATAAAGGCAGCTCCTGCATGCAGACAAACCCTCATTCTGTGCCCAGGAACAGCACATTACATCCTGACCCATGGCGCAGTTCCCTGCCCAGCTTCTGCACCCAGCGAGGCAGGGAGCAGCCGGGAGCATCCCTGCGGCCAGCAATTAGGGCTCAGCTGGGAGACCCCGGCTGGAGACCAGCGGTGATGCTCTGCAAGGCAAATTCCACTCCAGCTCCGTGACATCAGGCAGGGAAACCTCTCAGGTCCTGCGCCGAGTAGTTTTATTAGCTCCGCTGGAAGGAAATTTATGGAACCGACCGTCTCAAGTATCAGAGATGTCGATTTAATGACATGCGGGCGCTTGGCGAAGCTCTAAAGCTCCATGCCTGCCTCGGTGGCGTTGTGGCCAGTTTGGACACAGCACTGCAGCACTCACCTCGATGGCAGGAGGCTGCTGGCTGCAGCAGGAAACAGACCTCTCCTTTTACAGTTTATCAGCACAGAAAACATTTCCTCTATTTTATATCAACGGGTGTCTTTTCTTTCCTTGGGATTTGATACCTTTGTTGGCATTAGATCAATTTGTTCTTTACAATAGACTTTTCAATAGCAACTATATCTTCCTTAAGTTACGGCTGAGAAGAATTGACAGATCAAGAGATACTGCGTGTGAATGGTGAAACCAAAATGGAACGGGGCAGAAAATCCCTACCTGTATCCAGAACTAATTAGATCTGGAGGAAAAACCGTGGGTTTTCTGGTTTGACAGATGAACCTAAACCAAATCAGCCTAGATTAAATAAGCTGTTTTTTGTTGTAGTTTGTTGGTGGGGGGGAGATTAATTAAGAGAGGCAGAAGCCTCTCGCTATATATTGGATTTTGGTGACATCCAATTTTCTAAAGGTTTGTTGTTGTTTAGCTGTTGTTGTTTATTTCAAATTAGACCAACTTTAAAACAAAATTTAAAAGCTTTCTGCAGGAACAAGAAGTTTCGCTGTTTCTGGAATACCACGTTATGCTTTGAAAACAGCAAACTAAATCCATACCTTTGCTCTTCCACTGCCCTGTTGGGCCCGGAGCCCCGAGGAGCTGTCGCAGAGCAGCGTGCTGTGGGCGTGCTGCAGCAGCAGGGGGTCTCTGGCCCTTCGTGGAGCTCTGAGCACTGCTCACGGCAGCCCAGAGCCCCTGCTCCAACCCCGACACAGCCCTGACAAACCCGACTCTGTCCAAAATGAGTGGCTTTGATCCACTCCCAACTGAACCGCTCGCTCCATGCTTTCTCTGCCCCATTACCTGTAATCCCCACCCTGTGGAGGACACATCACAAAAAGCTAACCTCTTTTCCAGGCTTTCTATTTTCTTGCTGATTTCTCATTTTTCTTTCCAAGGGTTTCTGAAGTGACAAAAACTTTCTCTGCACTGAAGGTGCCCGGGGAAGCCCTGTAGCTCCGGCGGGCAGGGTGCAGGGGTGTCACAGAGCAGTCCCACATCGCTGGCTGGGAAGGGATTCACCTCTGGAAGCCTTGCTCATAGGCCGCCTATGGGAATAGCCCTTGCTTTTGTTTTTTTCACAGAGATTTACTCCTGCTCCTCATCACATAAACTATTTTATATGTAATCTGTCTTATTAATCAAGTCCCCGCAAGTCAACGCCTGGAGCCAGCCTAGCAATCTGATTTTACTACAACAAGTGTACAGCAGCATCCTTTACACAAGATAAGGCCTCCATGCCTTGTCTTTCCATTTCAGGATTTTAGCTTTCAGCAACGCACACACTTATCAGGCACATAAGTATTCTGTGCTCCCTGCTCTGCTTCGTTTGCTGCTCTGAGGGAGGAGTGATGTGTTCGCTTTTTTTTTTTTAATTTCCTCCTGCTCCTGCAGAGGTGTTAAGGGGCCTGAAATCCCAAAAAAAGGGAAAAGGGGAGGAAAAAAAATGACTTAATTTTTCTTCAAAGCCTTAAGCGACCACAAAACCGTCTGTTTTTATCAAAACTAACATGGCCTGAGAATTCTGGGGTTAAGGCCCAGGTGTCCCTTTGGAGGTCACATATCAAAAGCTACAAGCATTAGCCTGACACCAAAAGAGGAGAGAGGGAAGGAAAAGACTGTCAGGACTTCAGACAGTCAAATTGTGACACTTTGTCAAGAGACCACAGGTGCTCCAGCTTCTTCCTCTGAGCTGCTATTAAAACAAAGCCCCAAACCCCCAACGTTAACACCTAATTTAGAGACCTAATTCACTTTACACAAGACAACAAAAAGAAAAGAAAAGAAAAGAAAAGAAAAGAAAAGAAAAGAAAAGAAAAGAAAAGAAAAGAAAAGAAAAGAAAAGAAAAGAAAAGAAAAGAAAAGAAAAGAAAAGAAAAGAAAAGAAAAGAAAAGAAAAGAAAAGAAAAGAAAAGAAAAAAGAAAAGAAAAGGGGAACAGATATGTGTGTGTGTGTGTATATATATATATTTTTTTTTTTTTTTTCTTTTTCTCCTACTGCTGGTCAGCTGAAAAGAATGTGAATTTCTAAGCAGGAAAGGGCTAAAAAGACAGAAACCACTCCGTGGTGAAAATGCAGTCTGAAGTTGTTACTATTTCTGTTGGTATTTGGGGGCAGTTCATTGAAAGGGACTTTGCCGGGGCTGTTGAGTCTAAAATGAATCCTCTGGCTGGTTGTGGCTCATGGGCACCCACATGCACGCCACGGCAGCAGATTGCTTTCCACAGCACCTCTCTGCTGGGGGGAACACCAAGGCAGGCTGCTGCCTCCTGCCTCCTGAGATCATCCCAAGGATGCTGCTCAAATCATTTGTTGTTGTCGATATCAGGAATGTTTAGGGTTATAGTAAAAAATTTGGATCAAATCAGATTTTGCCTCTACCTTGCATCAATCTCCCCAACATGCTGAGGTGTCCTTCCGTGCTGCAAGTGCTATTTTCAGGATGGTTTTGTTCACTTCATAGCGTTTGGTGTGAAACTTCATGCCACAGAGAATTTTTCTAAACAGCATTATTGTCATTTTAGGTCTGACAACTTTGAAGCCACCCTTTAAAAAAGAGGAGGAGGAAAGCATTTCATATAATGCTAAAGCAAATATAGTGCTTCTATTTGAAGCTAAGTGCACATCAGTGACTGGGTTATTAAAGACTGTGCAGTTGGTTTCCTGCAAACTTCTAGGTGGAGAAAGCCTCACATCACCCTACTTTCAATTAAATTTACTTCTCCACCTTTCTCTCAATGCTGACTGAACTACAGATACACTTGGATAGCCCTCTGCCCGGAATGCGAGCAGGTAGATCAGGCTGCAGATTTTCATACGAGCCACTGCAGTGCTGCCCAGGAATTTCTAGGTCTCTGTCCCAGTTTCAGTGGCTTTCAGCCCCACACAAGACTGAACCCCTGCTGATATTCAGCTCAGTCCTTGTGGTCACCTCCTCTTGGTATGTGAACATTGGCTTAAATTGATTTGCCCATGGTCATATCTAGCCTTGGCAAACTGGAGTGATTTGAATTCTGCCCCAAGACCTGAAAAACATGTGTACTATAGGGCTAGCCCTAGAAAAGTGAGGGGAAAAAAATAAATTGCAGTTGTATGGTCACCAGCAATTCAGACAGAATAAATGTTTTTATTAATGCAGTTTTACTTATACACTGTAACTGCACTCAGGTTTATAATGGCTGTATTTTGACAAATCTCCCATAAGCAATGCTGCTGAGGTGACTCTGAGATTAACTGAGCTCTAATGACATTTAAAAGCTTCTTAGGATCCGTACAGGGAGGCAGCTCTGCCAGCCTCAGGCCCACCACCCGCCGTGGTGCTGCGCCCTCGGTGGGACTCCTCGGCGGGGTAGGTGCTGCCTGGCACGGGCAGCGCTGATATCGCTGATACCATCTCGCCCAAGGTTATGTGGGCAATTACAGGGGAGAGCTCTTGAACACAATACTTTCGTTTTTTCATAAGCTCTCTTTGGGCACTATTAACCTTTATCTTTTACAAGAATTAGCTTTCAGTGTCCCATTTTCAGCACAGTATTTATAAGCGCATTAATAAATCGTTACCAAAAAAAGGGTAGCGGTTCTCTTTGGCTGCATGACATTACTCCTGCATTATCCTGTGGTTGAACACTGCAAAGCTGAAACAAATCTTTACTAGAAACAAATATCTGCATGCATGTAGATTGGTGAGGATACACATGTGGATGATTTGCCATCCATTGCCAAGGGAAGCACAGCATGCTGACAGCATTGTACCCGTTAGCTACAGCCCTGTTCCCACGCTCATTAACCCTGCTCTCAGACCTGCTGCATCGCCTGGCAGCACAAACACGGTGTCGATAAGGCAGAAGCCCACAGCCACCTTTCTGTAGGACAAGCAGTTAGACATCTATATAGAAAGCCCAGAATGGCAAAGCTGGGCCTGAAAGGAGTACGCATGTGTGGTCATATAATCAGCTTTCTCTCAGCAAATGCACTCATTCAAGACTGAGACCTTTTTTTACAGCCTACAGCTTCATTAGCCCAGGATTTACAGCTTGAGAAAAGGTGATCAAAATTATGTGATCTAAGCAGGTTTGTTTTGTTTTCCTCTTCCTGGAATGTCTGCAGAAGTGGGAGATGAAGAGGAGAGGAAAGAAGGGATTAAGCAAGTACAGGAGCCCACCTGACACAGATTTGCTCTGGAATCCAGCCCTCCTGCAAACTGCACCTCCCCGCGGAGGCACCCCTTAAAGGTAACAGGCGACTGCGGGTCTCCTGCTCAGTAACAATGCACGCGAGGCCAACGTGAAGCAGAATGGGATGGAAAGGTCTGTTATCAAATATGCAGTCTTTTGTGATCATCTATGCCTGCACAATACAATCTGATGGTAATTAGAACATCAGTGAAGTAATTACATCCATTCACAACAAAACCAAAGTGAACCAAGTACATTTATACAGAAGAAAGAGATAGAGACATCCATTCATCTCCCTGGCAGATAATGCATGGCATGAAGCTATCTTTACATAATTCGGATGTGTCCTCGTGGGTGCATTAGCACTTCTCAGTTCGACATGCCTGGATTATAGATAGATACTAATGACTAAGCACAGGACACACGCTTCGGTTTAGCATTGTCAGATGAGGCCTTCTAAGGTAATCTTTTTTTCTTGTTTTTGATATGATTCAAAGATTTTGCTTGAGAGCGATAGCAATATGTAATTACCAAATAAGTGAGGTCAAAGAACAGCTCTTCAACCAAGTACAGCTCGCAAGTCTGGCAAGACTGAAAGGAACAACATTACCTCCAGTCAAGCTGTTTGGGTTTTCGCTTGCTTTTTCCTGACTCCTAGCTCGCATAGCAATATGATGCTCCTCCAACACTAGGTTGTCCTTAACCAGCACGTAAATAGAAACAGCCTTAAAATATTGGCAAGAATATTTGCCAGCTGAGACGCAATATCTACTCATCCATCTCCACTATCACGACGGAGATAATGAAGCAAACTAATGATGCTTAATTTCTCTACCTAAAGCATTATACTTTGGCTGAGTAGACTGGTAATATTTTACCAAGCTGTAATAAAACCAACAGTATCTATCTATACGCACACGTTATATGAAGGCTTAGCACTTTGTATTCTCAACGCGAACTTACCAAAGTGCTCTAAGACCCCATGATTGAAAGAGGAACATTTTGTGATCATAAAGTGAGAGAACGGGGAGAAGGGAGCCGATGAGTGCCCTAGTTCATTTAATGTATTATCTTTGCGAGTTTTCGTGTATTGATTTTGGCAGAAATACAATCAAACGTTGCTGTCACTTGCAATGGTAGGAAAGTGCTTAGTTAATGCCTAATTAGGCTTTAGAGTTCAAACCAAAACTGTTTGATTATGCTGATATCCTATCATAGCACAGACCTAATAGAAAAAGGCGTAAGTAATATGGCAGTAAAACAAGTTTTAACGCGCCATTGGTTTGTCCCTGAGCCAGTGGGTTTTTGTTTAGGTTTGTTTGTTTTTACAAAAACATCGAAGCAGACAACTAGGCATTTATCCTGCAACATTCAGAAACTGCTGCTTTGCACGGTCCCCTAAATTAAAGCATTGAACAAGTCTGGTTTTAGGCAAACAAATGTGTCACTATTATCGGTTTTCAGCTTTTTTCCCAAATTCCATCAATGAAATGCAAATCCACTTAGCAGAGATGCCACCAAAAGCAAATTTCATTGATGCTGAGAAATCACGCGTGTCCTTTCAGTCTCTTGGGTTTACCTTGCAGACTCGTAGCACTGCCCAAGGAACTGCTTCACACCCTGACTGCAGGCACAGGGACTCAGCAGCTGCTGTTGCCCTCACTTCAGATTGTCCAGGCAATTTCAAAAACACACCACCAAGAGACTTTTTTAACAGCTCAAACACTGGGGGAAACGTGCAGGCTAATGAAACGCATGTCACAAAGTCCAGTGAGCACAGATGAGGTTGGCGTCCACCCCACTACCACGGGATCGCAGCTCCCACAGGTTTCTGCATCCCAGTGCCCCATGGCACACCGTGCCTTGTCTTTCGGGACCAGTCCGTGAAGTGGCAATTAAAAATAAAGCCCTGACTTCAAGAGATGCAAGCTGAAAGCAGTGGCCAAGCTCTGGATGTGAAGCGTTCCTCAGTTCCTGAAACACGCGGCTGAGGATTTCAGTCTGCTGGAGAGACAGGGAGCGTTTTGGAAACACGAGTGCCAAGGAGATCCCAAACGCAGATGCCTGAGCCTCAGAGTTGTGCTCATTCCCAGCTTCAGCTCCAGACCACAACTGTGCTAACAGCTTTGTATTAATGAGGGAAGCTTTGCCAAGGAGATTAGTACCGCACTTCTTCTGTCTTAATAAAATGTGTTCTAAAATTAGTAATCTCTCAGATAAGACGATATCTGGTTTCTTCTAATTATTTTTCAAAAAATCTGATACCTGATGAGTTCATGATTTGCAATTTCTCTCTCTTTTTTTTTTTTTTTTTCTGTAATCACCTGCATCGTATCTGAATAAATCTAAAATGGGAGGGGAAGCCAAGAACTGACCCCTCACTATGCAGCTGCCAAAGTTTCTGAGTTATCCACAGCGCCTAGGAAAAACTAAGCCAAATCCAAAAGACAGAGCCACCGCTGAGGCGCGTATGAATGGAAGAGGGCAAATACCTAAGTGAGCAAATGGCTAATCGCTGCTGGCTGCTTTAACTTACAGAACGCAGGGCCAGACACCTCTGCCCTTTCCTCTGGGTTGCTGTGTTACTGCACCTGGTGGCACAGGCACATAGACAAGCAGCAAGTGCTGCTTCTGGGCACAGAAGCTGGCACTCCTGGGAAAGCACAGTGCTGCTCTGCTGAGGTGCAGTGTCCAAAATTGCACGGCCCCTGTGCCGTGCTCTGCTTCATCGCCAGGGCCAGCACGGTTGTACCAGCTTGGCAGTGCGAGTGGTTGCAGAAAGGCTGCTTGCCAGCCCTGCATGTTTGGTGCTACACTGACATCTTGTGGCCCCTAGCCCTGTAGAGGTGGCAAACAAGGCCAACAGATCTGCAAACGTTAGAGCAAGGCTCCATTAAAATGAACCCTGGGAAAGCAGCACTTCTTTTCCTCTCGCTTTTTCTCTCTTTGAATGCAGATTCCAGAGCTTCACGTGCCCGGTTTTGGGCACAAGCTTCCATGTTCAATATTTATGATTGAACCACCACCAAGTTGAATGCATCACCAACAGACTGAAGATAATCCAGCGCTGCGGCAGGTGAACTGGCTGGGCAGAAAGGAGCTACTCCGCAGTTTGAGGAGAAAGCAAACACCCAGAGAAACCCCTCGTCTTCACCTTTCGTTAGCAAGTGCTGCATTTGATTTTAGAAAGCTGAGCTTAGAAATTACTTTGACTATCTACTGGTGCTGTTAGCCAACAATCTTTCCAAGAAAAATGTGGATACCGTGGTACTACGTCAGTACCATAATTACCGAGCATTAATAGGAATAAAAGCAGGAAAGCCTGTTGGGAAGCAATGCCACCAGCAGTATCCGTAGGTTAAAGCTATGTGAGATGATGTCACGTGGCCATGAAGACAAGGAGCTGTCACGTTGGTGTAACATACACAGATGAAACAGGACTTTCCCTGCTCCTTTCATCCTTATGAACATTGGAGGAGAGAGAGAGAAAAAGGAAAAAAAAAAAAAAAAAAAAAGTACCACAGTGGACTTAACTCCCTAACCCTTAAGTTTAAATACAGCCGCAAACTGCAGTCTGAAACAGCCTGGAGATGAAAAGCAGCATGGGAACTATACAAAATAAACAGGATTTTAGCATTAGAAAACATGAGGGCCCACGCTTTGCCCAGATTCAGCCCTGTAAGCACTCAGCACTAAGTTAGGACCCGGAGCTGGCTGTGTAGGGTCAGGGAAGAAACATGTTCCTCCGCAGGATGACTGAAAATTTTCATGAGATGCACTGTGCTTTGGGGGCATGTATCTTTCTCTTCAGTGATTACAGAGTTTTCTAACTAGCTAAATTAAAAGCTACAAGCTAAAATGTTTCAGATAAGCATCTAAAATTAGGGCTCCGTGCCTTAATTATAAGCAAAATATCACGGCTAAAAAAGAACAGTATAGCAAAGCGAGGGGAAGGGAGAGTAGGGAGATTTACACACATCTACGCTCAATTCAGCCAATTTCATTTCATATTCCTATTACCATGCCAGTTAAAGTTTGTTTGCTTATCTATTAATTTATCAGTGCATACCACTAGACAGGTTATCACAGATGCCGTGGAAGATACGCTAAGAATCACAGGTGCTCAAAGGGCTTCACTGCATGGAAACAAAAGGAAGATGTCCTTGGAAAACCCAACCTGCGGGATCCAACTTCTACTCCTAAAAATATACTAGAAGAAACCAAAACCATTTTGAACATTCAGCACAGGGTCTGACGCCACCACCAGCACAGGGGATGTCCTCCCCTCCCTCAGATGTCCCTGGGTGTTGGAGGATGCGCGCCCCTGCATGGGCACAGCAGGGACCCCGGGGAGCGGGCAGGGAGAAGCCAAAGAGGCAGAGGGCTGACTTGACTCCCATTCAGGGCTCAAACTCAGAGCGAGTCCAGGACACCAGCAGAAGATTGGCTTGTCTAGCCTGGTCCCCTTGCTATTGTAGACAACGCATCAAATAAACTCCCCCATAAACCTGTCAAGTTCCTCCTTAAAAGTCATTACGTTTTGTCTCTACTGTGTCAGACTTCCATTCCTCTACAGATCTGAACTTACTTCTCTGTTACAGCCTCCATTTAATTCATAGCCACTCTATCTGCTCTTGGCTTCTGTGCCAACACGCTCCTTTCACCTCACAGCTCTTGTCTCTTCCTGATGTATTTATAGACAGCTACCGTATTGTCTCTCAGCCTTCATTAGGCTCTGGTGAACAGGCAAAGCCCTTCTAATCTCTTCTCATCAGGGCTGTCAACGCAGTGGCAGGGATGCTGTGTTTGGGGGAGTTCGAGCTCCTCGTTGTTGCACGTGGGCAGTCAGACGCTCAGGCTCCTGTGCACAGTGCCGGCAGCACCTCGCTGCTGTCTCTGCTGGCCATGCCTGGCCCAACGCATGCGAAGGCAGCACTCGCCCTGCCCAAGGCAACTTGGAAGCCCAGAGGGCCTCCTTGTCTGATCAGAAATGCAGGTCGTGATGAATGGTCACACATTGTATTGGGGGCAGTGTCAAGGACTGCCTGCACAAATTTATTCATGCTTGTGTGTTAGTTGTGTGTCGTTGTAGAAAGGGTAAAAGCTTTACTTGAGCTGTTTAAAATGAGTTAGTTAAAGATTAATTATATCTAAGAGGTGACTTTGGGAGAAATCTTTCACTGGCAGGCATACAAAGTCAGTGTTTGATCCAGCATAGCTATTCCACCTTTGATGTCTCTGATAAGCAGCCAGAAATAAATAGATCAGAGCATTTTCACAGGTGAGTTGGAACCACTTCCACACTGACGATGCTAGGAAGATGACTTTGTCTTGCTGCTTTTCCATTACTTGTTCCATGAGGTCAGCACTCTTTTGGGGAGCTAAAATACAAATTAATTTACGAAGCAACTGAGCATATGAAAAAATTGGCAGCCAGAATACGACTTCAGATGCACTGGCAAATTCCGTCACGCTCTGCTCCTTTTAGTATTACTGAGCAAGCACTGGCAAACTGTTCTGCCAGACACAACCTTAGCACAGAGAGACGTTTCCAGCTTCAAGCAGGTTCTCAGCAGTCCAAAGCTGATGACACTGGGCCACAGGGATGCCCTGTGAGGGTGCAAGCCCACCAGCACCAACAGAGGCCTCCTGCAGCAGCAGCACTCGCCTCTGAGCCCAGATGCTGGCAGATGACACTACCTCACCTGTTCTCATTACATAAAAGGAGGATGCAAAGTGAGAGACCAGGAAAAAGGAGAAATAGCTAATCCCAGGCTCCCAAGGAAATGCACGGTGATGCTGCAGCCACTCAGACTGCACAGGCGAAGACAAGCACTTCATTAGGAGGGAATAACTCCCAGCATGGGCCACCGTCAGAAGCAGATGAGGTGAAATGGGATTCTGGGGCTTGGATGTTTTGCAGCTTTGTGATTGCTAAAAGAGTCAGACTAGAAGGGGAATCACAGCATAGGAATGCTTCAATTTGCAGGGACACAAGCACTATCAGAAGTGCTACTGCTTGTGAACGTACCCCCCATTGTTAGGAATAATGAACAAAAACATCATGGAATGATCTCCTTTGTTATTTATGCTTAATTGTACTATTTTGGTGATCACTGTGCCTGTTCAGAATCAATTCTGCATAGGGAGAAACAAATACTTCTAAATTGTTCTTGTGATTGGAGTAGGATGCTTTGGATAAGCCACTTGCATGGTTTTCCTCCTCACCCCCCCCCCCCCCAAAAAAAAAAAAAAAAAAAAAAAAGGCAAGCATTAGCATCTCCTAGAAAAACAGATAAAGCAGTGAAGACTTAGAGTGCTCAGCAAGATATTTTGTAGTACAGTTCCTGGATCAGTCCATATAAACTCATGCTGTGTCCTTACTACACAACTAGTAAATATAATCTTTTTTTTTTTTTTTTTTTTTTTTAATACTCTCTTATAATAATACTACTACTTTCTTACAGAGTTTGGGGATGGGGTTGTTTTGAGTGGGATTTTTTGTTTGTTTGTATTAGCATTGTCTTTTTAATTTAACAGATGCAAACTTCTGTGGAAGTTTTTGGTAACGGATTGTACTATTCCTACTGCATTTCATTTTCCATTGTATAACGATATCCTTGCAGGAAGCAAACCATCTCCTAGTCTGTTCTTATTTATGCTATTACAGCTTTATAGCAATATAATCTTTTTAAACAGCAGAAATCCAAGTTCCAAGGTGCAATGGAAGCTCTGACTTCAAGGGAATACCATCCTTCTCCTTCTACTTCAAAGTATCAGGACTTCAGAAAGCCAACTCCAGGCTGGTTGCTAGCAGCGTTTCCAACTTGCAGAAGCGTTAAGCACTGGTCAGGCTGGGGCAGTCGCCGCCACAAGAAGTGGCAGCTTGTGAGACGACAGGCCCCAAATGAATGCTGTCTGCCAGCACTGCGTCCTGGGCAGCTCCCAGCCAGGGTTACAACACGCTCTGGGAAACACCCTGCAAAGCAGCAGGCTGAACAGCGTTCAAGAGATCACCACTGCGTCCCCTGAGATAAATAAATAAAATGGATGCAGTTCATTTTACATGCAGGAAAGCCTGAAGCACTGCTGCAGCCACAAGTGCCACTCAGAACAGCCTAGCCACGGCCTGGGCACTCGTGCCCTGCAGGCACCCCTGCTCCCCTTCCTGCTGGCCAGCACGGAGAACCCGGGCACACACACGGCCAGGACGATGTGCTGTTCCTGCTCTGTTCACCAGTGTTTGTAAACGTGCTGGAAAGGCCGGCCCCGTGCCTTCTGGCTGCTGCTGCAGCCCTCCTTGTGACTGCAAAGCAGTCACATGTTGGGCCTACCCAGGCTGGCCTGTGTTCTTTGCTGTCACAGACCTATAAAATGTCCCCAAATCCTCTCTCTCTTCATTTAATGCAGGTCACTCAGTCCTTTCCCTATGACACAAATGCTAACTATCATTTTCGCACTGCCTGTGCTCGCTCCGAGGCTGCTAGCAGGCCCTGAGGGGAGGCTGCTGGCCATGGGCCTGGTGAAGCCCCCAGAACAGCCCTGCCGCTGCCTCCTCTTCTTTGTTTTTCTTTCCTCTAATTATACCTCACCATGGTAACTATTTTACCAAAAACGACTACTTCAGACATTCTACCTGAAGCTATGCACAAAGAGGGAACCCAACCCTATTGAGTTAATTGTTAAAATTCTCCTGGAATGAAAATTAACAGGAGGAGGAAAGTGGGTAGATTATAGATGTCATCACAGAGATGGTGAGGATTTAGTAGATCAAGCAGTATTGATTTCTGCTACAGTCATTTTTTAATCAGCAAGTAAGCTAGGTGATGTCCTAAGCACCTTCTATATTGCTCTTCCTTATTTTTAAAGGACATTCCTGAATCTATGGCAAGGGCAGTTCATTTTTGTTTTCGGAAAAGGGTGACCACTGCCCAGATCCCCGGCCTCAGGTATTTCAAAGACCAGATTCAGCACCAACAGCCTTGAAGTGCTTTAAGCAGAGAGAAGTACTGAGCACCTTGCTTATGAAGAAAATTCTCATCAAAACAGAAAACTTAAATACATTTCCATTTTGTTCTTTAAACATTTTCCATGTGTTTCTTCTTCACAGAGGTGGACTGCCTCCAGCCTAGGAGGCCTCCTCACGGCCCTGCTGCATGACTCAGGCACGGGGACAAGTAGCCCTCAGCTCGTGGGGCTCAGACGGCTGGCGTGCCGATACCCAGAGCTGCACTAATGAGTCACTAGAAGGAAATAAATGTTTTGGAATGGAATTCGTTTGACTTTTACTCAAATACTGCAAGAGAGAGTGCTCGTATCCTGGAAGTGCATATTTCTTTTGGTGACTCGTCAGACACTGATGGCTGTGTTTGGTCACCTAAATCCTGCCCCGCTGGTGCTAATCGAAAGCAAGCACTGAGGTGAAAGAGGACGACTCGAGGAGTGCCAGAAAGGATCTTCAGACTAAAAGACAGCTCCTAGTTTCAAAACGACTACAGTGGATGAGAAGATAATATTTAGCTTCAACAGAAGCTTCAATGTCACCTAAATCTCACATAGGACTTATCTCTACTGTAGATCTCAAAGAATATTTTATGAAGGAGACAGTTTTTCAAATCCAGAATAAGTATAGCATTTCAATGCTAAAATGAGTACCCCTGGCACCAACTATTCGGTGACTTACTCCAGACTACTTTAAGGTTAATCTCCACCATTTTCACAGGATATCAATTATCAGCAATAGAATATGCATAGAGCGGGCACCTTGCTCCCAAATGTAGTTTCTTTGGCTCAGAATGACCTAACCAGAGAGCCAAATTATTTCGAAAAAGAAAAAGAACAAGCAGGGGGACCCTCATGTCCTTGTATTAAAAGTTACATATGGTCATTCGAGGACTTTACAGATTTTAACTTAGAACTGTTCCTAGAGGACCTACAAAGAAAACCAACCTATAACAATCCATTTTTTTTTTTTTGCTTTTCACCTCATTAATTTCATGACAATTAAGACACAAAAGCAAATGGCTCAAACAAGAATTACACCTCACCTGACTGTATCCCTACTAACTGAAAACACAATGACTTTTGGCCCTCAACATCTCTCTCCTAATCTTCTTGCAACTTTGAGTTATGAACTGATCCGCAACAAATTTAGGGCCGTGGCTTATCACCCCTGAGCATTTGACCTGTGCTTTGTTTTCTAGAATCTACACAGCAGTTAACACATCACCTGATCCCACTTTAGAGGAGGAAAAAGCAAAACAAAACAAAACTTTTTCTTGAGTGACCGGCTTGAGAGCTAGGGAAATATTTAAGTATGTGCATAAATGTTTGAATGAATCAATGCACTTATCTCTAATTTCTCAGAACTGGAGTGCAGCCATCAGTTTCCAAGTCTAAAAATAGTGTCTGTAGGCAGCTCAGGTAGATGCAAACCACCTTCTTCAACTTTACTTAATATCTCCAAAGCAGGATCAATTCATTCTTCTGTCATTTTCCAGAAAATTAGTGGAATTATACCCGCAACAACTATGTAAAAATCTAAGAAATTTACAATGGATTAAGTATTGTCAGTTTAAAAAAAGCCACATGGCTGACTTAATCTTTAGATTAAGATTCTTTACTTCTAGAATTTTAAAGGCATGAAAAAAAGTTTACCTGATCACAGATCACAAAACCCTACAAGCCAGGTTACAGAATAGCTTACATTTTCCCCGGTAAAACAGTGTTTACCCCAGAATTTATTTTTGTTTGATTACACTCGGGATCAGAAGCAGACTCTAAAAACTGTCAACATATGAACAAAACAAAAAAAACACAAAACCTGACTTTGGTTCTCCATTGTGATCACCAAGGACTGACCTACACATCCAACCAGCAAGATAATTGAATAACATGGGTGATGGAGCACAGCCCTGCCAAGCTCTTGGGCTGACATTGAACTCTTCAGTCAGTCCACCCTGCACAAAGCCTCTTGAATAAGTCTCAGAAGACTACACTTGGAGTAACCAGATCAATTTGCAGACATCTTTCTCAGTTATTACATACAAAGATTCACTTGTCTGAATTAAATATCGCAGTAAAATTGGCCCAAAATAATAGCAGTTTGAGGTCAATATTGCTGTCAAGCTTGTACAATCTAAAATTTATCGTCACCTGATGCCTGGACCCATGCTGCACGAGGTATATGTGAGCTATTTTAATATGCTACAATAGACACACTCCTCAGGCAATACATTTTTCTGTGACCCAGTTCTCCAATTCGCTTTATATCGCTATAACAGTGTTACGGGACTAGAGAGTAAACATCATTATATTTTCATCCACTTTACTCTGCCAAAATGGTGACTGTAATATATATATCTATTATATACCCATTTATTAAGCAAGATTACATACAAGGTAGTTCATCATCCAGAAGGAAATTAGTAGCCAGTTGCTTTCACATTACTGTGCAGAGTGATGTCTTTAGCTGTGGGTCATGCAAGTCTAAAACTACGTCAGGTTGAGGCACTTCGTAGTATCTGTTTCGCAGCTGGAACAGGAGCATTTCTGAGGCACCTTCTGCAATGGTTAACTTCAAAAACCAAGGGGTCAGTCTCCCTTTGAGGAAAAAAAAAAAAAAAAAAAAAAAAAAAAAAAAGCAAGCAATGTCCTTTCCTATTTCTGTGTTTAACAAGAAATGGCACTATTTCCTACTGTCAGCCAATTCAAGGTGCACAGGATCGCCTAGCGTCATTTGTTTATGTTTGTGTTCTTCTTAGGACAGGGTGAGTGCAAGGACTGGTAACCACGCAAGGAAAAGCCTTACCATTTTTCGAAGCGTAACAGAGTTCAAAAGGCAAGAGGCACTTTTAAGATACCCAGCCATAATCTGTGTATGCTTCTTGAAGTGAAGTTTGTAATTAAAGTTGGCATTTCTGAGCAGCCTGCTAGTGCTGGCCATCTTGATAACAAGCAAAGAGGACATGCTTTGTGACACCGACACATAATCTGTGGGGAAGAGACGGTGCTTCTCCTGTAGGAAGCAGCGAAAGAGACATGCGTATCTAGGATGGCCTAGAGGAACACAACTAAAAGATATTAAAAAAAAATGTTTATGTAGCCAAAGCAAAGAGAAATAGGAGGTGAAGTGAGCAGTGCGAGATCACTGCTTCATTTTCCTACAGGCTTTCCCCGTTATTTCTCCTTCCTCCCATTTCCTTCTAGATATTGCAGGGAAACAAATTATTTTTGCTGTTATTGTTTTTAATTCTGGAAGTGTATACTTAACATCCAAGTTGACAAAAGAATAATAGGCTCAGACATTCAAACCAAACATCTGGATGGGAAATAATAAACATCTTTGCTGTCCCAAGCCATGTAATAAAAAACTACTAATAAGCATCTGATTTTTATGCAGATCACTTATTCAGGTAGAAAGATGTAGCAAAATCAAATCACTTTTTAAAAATTTTAAAGAAGTTTTAAGTAGCATTTATATTATTATTTTGGAAATCACTTAGACACATGACAGGCCTGACTTCTTCATTGCTCATACTAGGCTTTATGAGAAAGGATTTTAGGTAGTCTGGTCATGGAAATCATTTTGTGTTTTATAAAGAACTGTCTCAGCATCACCATGAAAAGATCTTAAAATAGTCAAAGGGCAGATAACCCCGCATAATCAAATTTATATAGAGCTAATTCCTGCGAAGGGGGAAGAGCAAGCTGAACCCACTGAGTTTCAAAACTGTATCACCCAGAAGCACATTAATCTGTCCTGCTTGGCTTCTCAGCGTGTAAAGGCAAACCAGCAGCTGCAATTCCAGACTTCTCTAAAAGGAGCTTTTAGAATAGATTATACTACTTTGCCTTGTTTCAAGCATTCCTCGCCAAACAAGCAAGAGGAGGGCAACTGCAGTTAGCAGAGGTCAGGACGTTTAAATACAGACAGGCTGAAAAATGGGAAAAGCCTTGTCAGACAAAACGATTGCTGGAGCATTCTGATGGAGGTCTGTAACACGCGGTGACAGGCTTCATATCCACCTGTCAATAATTCTCACCTCTGAGTTTAAACAGAGTAAAGGTAGGGTAGGACGAGGAGAAAAACCTGCAGTATTTGAAAAGAGAGTGCAGATTTCTGCTCGGTATTTCTTACCAGGGCCACGCAAGTAGTTCGTGTTACAGGATGGGGATGAGGACAAAATAGGAGCCATTGGAGTATGGACCATTTGCTTGGGAAAAGGTGACAATTTAAAGACAAGCACCTACATCTGCACCAAGATCTCTGCACTGTTACTATGACTCAGGAATGACTGACTAGAAGGCAAACCAAGGCAGAGATGAAAAGCGTGAACTATACACAGGACAGCTCATTAAGGGTAATCAGAGCCCACCCGAACACCTCTCTTTGAAAAACTGCTCTGGCACCACAGGTTTCCAGAGGCAGATCAAACACCTAAAGAGAGTTTCAATAGAAGAAAAAGGAGGCATGCAGTGTCGAAAGGGGTGACGCAGGGAAAATAAACAGGACCAAAAAAAACAAGTGTGAATGAAGAAAAAAAAAACATTCCTATCTCAATACAAATAATACTCCTGCAATGTATTTCTGAGCAAGAAGCAGTTTAAGCCCACCCAGCAGGGGCGCTGGGGTCTCACTGACCCGCTGCTCCAGAACAAGGAGCCAGTTCCCCACCGGCCGGGAGCTCCGCTGGGCACAGAAGGCAGAGACCGGGGAGCTCCGAAGAGCAAACATCTGCCTCCCTGCTGCTTGTCGCCCATCTGACTGGCAAAAGATAGTAGCTTAAACCTAATTCTTCTGAGAAAAATCCCCCACAGGTGCACTGAGATAAGAAGGGGTAAAGATAGCTATAATTGTAGTGGCGTATGGCAGTAATTGTTAGAAGCTCTTATAAATAACAGTCACTGATAGAAATAAATGCGACGTAGCGAAAGGGAATCAGTACAGCTTTCCTAAGGACAAGGATTTTACACCCTACGTTTTTAACATCTTTAACGAGGTTGCTCACCAAGATCTTTAAAGAAACCGAGCTGCCACGGAGCAAGATGCCGGCACCTGCTGCAGCCGGGGACGGGTGGGACTTGCCCCAGGGCACGCGCTGAAGCCCAGAGGTGATGCTGGACCTCTGCGGCCACTCGGGCACACAGAGCCTCTCTCGGCTGTCCCCACAGCTCCACTGCCCCAGGAAGAAAAGCAAGGCAGGGGGCAAGGCAACCACAGCACCCTCCAGCCAAGATCCTGGAGGGGACGGGGGGCCCAGCACCATGGGGTGCCTCGGCACGAGGCAGTGCTCTGCTGGCAAGGAGGGGGCAGCTGCAGAGGGGTCCTGGTTCAGGGCTCCTGAGCACGGCCGTGCGCGCAGTTCTCATGCTGGCAGAGGGCTGCTCTTTTATGTCCAATTTGCTTTTCATGTTTATTATCGCTTCCTTGGAATGCCACCTCCCTGAGACAAATCCATGCGTGAAGCAGTGGTGTTGGAGGAGAACCAAAAGCCAGAAGACGCCTTCAGTAGCACAGCACATGCCCAGGCCGTCACCCGAAGCAGGACTGCTCCCTGGCACCGATTCCCAATCTCATTGTTAAAGTCTCAGCCAATATTTACTAATACATCTTTCAAAAATGTTTTCTGACACATCATCTTCCTTCTTCCCTGTGATAAATCTTGTTGCACTAATTTCTCTTCCCTGGTGCTGTTTATTCCCTCAAATATTTGCAGAACGCAGCCAGCCACCTTGCAGCCATCGCTCGGTGCCTCCCTATCTCATTTTCAGCCTTTCCACACACAGCGAGCCAGCTCCTCCAGCCCCCTTGATCCTTTGTCTGCTCACCCTGTCAGTTAGTTTCTCTGACCTCCCCTTTCACTTTATTAATTTTCTCACACCCCGGGGAGGTAAGTACAGCCCAGCAGCCTCCCTCCCTGCCTCCACCACAACCAACACAGGACCGGTGAGGACTTGGTCCTCCTGACCATACGCAAGCTGCAGGAACGCAGTTCGTGCTTCGTTTTCTCTTCCTAGATTGCTTTTGCTAGGGCTTTGGGGGAAGTTGTGGCTTTTTCTGACTTTCTCTGAACAGAAGCATTATTTTTGATTGAGCAGAAGGTAACAGTTTTCTGTCTGTGGGCACGGTGTCCCCACTGCTGCAGTGATTTTCCGTTTTGTTCATACGCTCCATGGGTTCCCTACTAGCGCTGAGAGAAAATAAAATACATCTCTATCGATAGATACAGATAGATCCAGATTTTTGAAAGACTCGGATGTCACTGGCACATATAAGATTACATTCATCCCAATTTATCAGAGGAGTAGTTACACATGCGTAGTAAGGAACTCTATTATCCTGTCTTTAATTTACTCTCGAGGGGTTCATCTTTCACAAAATCCATATCAGAGCCCCCTTTCTCATTTATTTCAGCAAGAGAGGGGAGAGGTCTCTATCTGATCTGATAATGGAGCTATTTGGCTCGGCCCAGCCATTAATCCACCTGACAGCTTTCCTATGAAAAGGCAGAATTTCCATCCTCCGCTCCAATTTATTTCATCATCCGCACTTTCTTTCTCCCATCCCCGGCGTGCGGTAATAATGAGAACTGTCTAGAAAAATATATAAATATGGCACGTGTGTACAGATCCGGGTACAGCAGGGCGCGGGGCTGTGGTGGGGGGGATTCTGCCTTAGACGTATTTTCAACTCAACCGTTTACTTGCCTCGTGAAAACTTTTATCTGTCCCCATCTGTCTGAAAACACCCTGACACCAAATTCCATTTTTCTCAATAAAAAAAAAGCTGTTTTCTGGTCTTTTTTTTAATTATTATTTATTTATTTTTATTTTATTTTTATTCTTGGTAATTTTGTCTATCAGTCCCTAACACTACAGCTCTCTCGCCTAGGCGGTGTCTTAATGAAAACAGTGCATTGTAATTTTGAAGCAAGATTTCCTCATTTTGCTGGGACTCCAGGAATCACAGCGCAGATCTGGAAAGGGAGACGAGTGTGCTGGGTGGCTGTCGAGCTCTGCTGCCTGTTGCTCTGCAGTCACCCTTAGCTGACAACAGGATTTGACAGCTTAGGGTTAGAGGGGCAGAAAGCTCTGTGGAGAAGGGCTTTTCTTGTTTCACTGCGGTTTTTCTTCAGTAAGAGAACTTAGTATGTAAGGTGGCTGACAAAATCATTTGTATTCTACTCCAGATTGATAATTTTAATGAAATATTGTTAGTTTAAAATGTCAAACTTGTTAAACTTTTTGCCAAAATATATTTTTATATAGAAATAATGTTTTGAAAAGAATTCGTTTAGAATTACAAATTCTTTTCAAAAAGCTTTTGAAGTGAGAGAATGTTTTTTATGTTCAAAACTTCATCTCACTTCCAAAGTTAATATAATTCTACAAATAAAAATGTCTCTTTTTTAATATATTTGTGACATTTAGCAGACATTACTGTCCCACATCAAGCCTCGTGACACTCAGTTAAATGCTCAGATGCTTTCCCTGACTCTGCAACTTAGTTCCTCTGCTGCTACCCAATGATTTTTACAGATGGCAGTTCAGAAAGATTTCAAATGAGGTCAGAAGAGGAGAGGAAAAACGGGGTTTTGCCTGTAATGGCATGCTCAACAGAAGACAAGACAGGGTTTTTACTTCTCCTACTGAGGTATCTACGCTGTAGCTACAAAACCACTTAAAAATCGTTCCCATGTATGCAAACACTTGCATTTTCATCAAGCTACTTCAGTTTCTTAATTGAAAATGGAAACGTGAAAATGGAAAATGTGTCAGCCAAGCTGATCCTCTAGGTTTTTGAGACTCCACTATTTTCCTGCTAATTTTGTCATCCTCCTGTAACTCCAGATGCTGAGATCTCACCATGCAGCGGATGGGTAAATAGCATTCCTCAGAGAAAGCTTTTTTATCGTTCCTCATGCTCACTGCAGCTGCCGAATGGTCTTCCTGCATCAGCGCTCACCAGGAGAGCAGGACTGGCCTCGAACCCAACCTGGTATCTGGGAATTGCACAAGGTGACACAAAGATAAGGGGCCGTGCTCTCCCCCCGCAGAGGCAGGGCGCTTCCAGCCACACCAGAACCAGGTCTGCCGCGGCACCTGGCGCACAAACCTGCGGGGCACACGCGCTGCATCGGCAGCTGGTTCCTTGTTGGTACAGGAATTTATCTTGGCAATAAATGTTTTCATATGTTCATGTTTAAACCCCTGCTTTAAGACCTAGGTAAGAAGGTTAAAGCCCTCGTTTAGCTTATAGGATTGATACTAATTGGAGCAGCAGAGGTGGAAAGGGGCTGAAACTCCCTGCGCTCCCCCAGGGACCTGCTAAAAGGATTCCAGCTTCCTCGTTAACGGGTCCCATTTCTGGCCTCACCGAGACAAGATTCAAAGCACACCCACTTAAAAGAAGGGCGCAGACCGACGATACTTTGAGACCTCAGTGGCCATTGCCTGAACACTGAATGAGACGCCCCTCTGGCTGCCTCCTGCCCGAGCATCCCCTCAGCTCCCGGGATGTTCCCACCTCTGATGTCCGTGCAGCTCCTTGGAGGAGAAGAGGCTCACGGTATAAGCTCAGAAATAAGAATGCAATTGTAAACTGTAAAGCTTCCCAAATAACCTAAATACGCTGTCCCTCCTGACTTTGGTTTACTCATTTTACACTTTCCAAGTGTTTATTTGGGCTACGATTTGCGGCATCTTTTTCTGGGTGACCTCAGTTCCTTAACAAGAAATCTATCATCGATTTTTTTCTTCTGTTTTAAAAGATCCTCAACACCAGCAAAGCCGGTTTGCTCGCACCATTCTCTCAGCTCTCCAAACTGACTATCTCTTAAGTCCTGCTGTGACTGAGCTGCCCTGAAAGCCTACCACAACATTTAGGCTGCTTCCCAGGCAGAACTTGAATCTCTACAGATCACGAAATCAGGATGGACCTGCGCTTTAGAAAAGAGGTTATATACTGATTTATTAGCAATTTCAGAAAGGAAGACACTGAAAAAATATATTTATTTTCCATCTTCTTAAATGGTGTTTGTTTGCTGCACCTAGGTGTCCAGCAAGTATAGCAAATTCTGTTCCCTGTCAGGTTGATCTGTGTATCTTTATATAAATGTTTCTTCTGAAGCCCTTAATTGGGGAAAACAAGAACTGATGTGCAAAGAGAGCTGCTTGTTTATTTCTACAAACATCCAGTTTAAATGCACCCAGTCTGGAGACAGCTCACAGAAACCTTTGGTAGTAATAAAAATGGAGCTGAAAGGATTTACACGCCCTGGATAAATTATAAACTGCTTTAAACATTTCCCTGAAGTAAATCATTTTCTTTCCGTACAGCAGCACTGAAAGAGGGAGGGAAGGAAAAACAATTGAATTAAGTGTTCCAAGGAGGTTTTAGGCTGAATTCTTAACTAGCTGTGTGATTTCCTACTGGTAATCCAATCCTCTGATTAAACTTATTTGGATAAACATGCTTACCTTCATGTGAAATCTGTTTAAAACAAATGATGAAGGTTTGCCTTGCATTGTTTTGCAGTATAAAATGCTGCTTGCAGTACCTGAGTGCTTCTCCTTTGCACTAAGGACGGACCTTGCTCAGCAAAACGGATCCCCACTGTGTGACCAGTAGCACCACTGGACCAGGCAAAGCAATGAACAGGAAATATCTGAAAAAGCTTCAGTCTGGCAATACCAGCTGCTCATTGTGTTCTTTATTTATAGATGAAGCTTAAATTATTGATCGCTGCTCCTGCGTTGAAAGCTGAAGTCGAATACAGTATCTGACTAGCTACTTAAATCTTCTACTCAACCTGCCTTCTCCAAATAACACCTTTTTCGTGCTTTGGAGCCTTGCTTATGAAAATTCCTAACACTTTCAGTTTGATTTGGGGAGGGAAAAAGGTCAATGCTTATCAGTGGTTAGCTATTTACTGATCAGGTCTACCCTGTTACATCAGGATAATCCTTAGCACACGGACAGGGACCCTCCACACACTACTGAAAACCCCAAATTCCTCAAAGCTCTTGGCATGGTAACACAGTAGTTTGTGCTGCTTGGGATTATTCACATATGTGACAGCCAACATATCTGCTTTGCTAGGCACTCCATTACAATTTCTTTTTCCCCAAGCTTCCAAAAGGTAAACGAGCAGAAGAAATGATAGCAAATGTGATCTGTGGCATGGGCTGTTTTATAAAATATGCTGCGTGTTGCTGGCTGCTGCACTGGAAGCTTTATCCCATTTTCAGTTCCAGGCGTCGGAACCACTCAGCTACCCTGATCGCTCTCAAGTTATGAGACACTGGTCATAACAATGAGAGAACTGGATGGGTTTCAGTTTTAAAATGCCACCTTTCTGATTGCCTGGCTGACAGAGCACTTCGTCTTCATTGCCTTGCTTTCAGGGCGGCCAGTCTGGTCGTGGCGGCGTGCGCTGGGAGGGACCCTGCTGCTCAGCCTGCCCTCTCCAAGGCCAGGAGCCAGCCCTCCTCGGGAGAAGCAGTACCCATAGCGAGTCCAAGCACCTTCAGAGCTTGACAGGGCAGCACAGGACTTGCTGGTGGACCCCGCTGCTGTGAGCCCCCATTTGGCAACAGAACCAGGAGGAGTTGTGCCGCCCTTTGCAACCTAAGTCCCAGCAAGCATCAAATTATGCAGAGAGCAAAGCAAGCAAGAAAATTGAAAACAAAGCAAGGAGGAAGGCTTAAATGAGCTGTCCACTGGGTAGAGGCGAGATATGCAAAGGGCTGTGAAGTGTAACAGTCAGGCAGCCACGAAACCAAAGCAGGGAAAACTGCTCTGCCTGCATCACAGTAAGCAACTGCTTTTGCAGGCTTGAAGTAAAAGCCATCATCCATCTGTAAGAGGCGTTTTACCTACCCGCAGCATTAGCTGTTCTTTTAATACTCCCCCAACTACTCCACAGTCCGGACAGAATACAAATAAATTAACAAGACCCTAACTATATAAATCCCTACGTCTTTGTAAGGCAAACATTTTTAAAGGGTCTTAAGTCTTCAGAAACAGCAGTCTATATCTAAAAAGAGTTACACATCGAAAGCCTATCAACATTTATTAGTTGCTTATGAAAACACTCCTCCGATTTGATGTGATTACTGCTTTCTTTTAAGAATTTGGCATCTTTATACCCCGTAACAAATACGCTTGCTTACTCTTATGTACTTCAGTCAGCCCTGATGAGCACTCTCTCCTTTAAACAGAGAAGCAGGACTGGTGCCTTACAGCCTACTACGGGCTTTATCTTCAAGCACTGAAGAGCACCCCTAGTTATGGAACAGAAACTAAGAAAGCACAGTGGGTAGGTGATTTGGTGAAGGTTGCCTACCAGATTGGGCTGGCACAGAAACTGGACTCTCACGCCGGGTTCCCCCCCCCCGTGTCGCATCTCCACTCAGGCCAGAAGCTTGCAAAGTGCCTGGCACACTCAATTTTCCTTCAGCTCAGTGGCCTGGACCCTGCAGCACTGAATTTATATGCAACAGAAAGGCTGCAGCGACTAATTATATAAACCTTTGCTGCAGCGACTAATTATATAAACCTTTGCAAGTCCTGTAAAACATATAACCTAGCAGTGGAGATTATTTTTTCAGTTTGAAATTTCTTTTTTCTCCTTGTAAACAAGTTCCTTCAAAAATCACAATCACCTCAAGGGGCTTTCTAGTAGTTATCACATTTCGGAGCTGCTACATTTCTCCAGCTTCCTTTTGCCTCCTCCCTCGTGCTCCCTCCCTCTTCCATATCACGCATCATCAAATTTGCAGAACAGAAACCATTTAAGGCATCAAAACTATTGCTGAAGGTGAACAGGAGATGAAAGTCAAGTACCACACTCTGCCTGCCTTCTGGGATTCCTGATATACCCCACTCTGCATTACATCCCATCAAGGTGCCTTGCTTACGAAGTTACACAGCCTGAAGAACAGAAGAAACAACGGGAAGGAGAGGGGAAGGAAAGACTGGACACTCTAGCTATTATTTGTGTTCGCCTATAAACAAATGTTGAAAAGATTCCTGAGTGTGACAGCAATCACAGCCATCTAGACAGCATCTAACACGTGAATAATGTGTTGGTGTCAGCTCAAAAACCACTGATCTTGCTGGCTTCTGAAGGCCATTTTACAGCCCGTGTATATATCTGACATTAGGGAAAGAGAGATCGCATCACCTCAGATATATGACACTCCCTGTGCATGCAGCTGCTTTCTGGATTGACTTCCATGATAAACATGTCACTTCTGGAGAAAACTGATGGGAGCCTGAGTTGTCATTTCTCTAATTCATTTGTTCCCAGTCACTCTGCCCTCCTAGTTCCAGCCTGCTTTGGAGAGTGAGATTTGACACATCTACTGATCTCCTGCATGCATAAAGGTAAAAACACGCGTAAAGTGCCTGGTTGAACTGGGGCCACGGTACCTTAGTATTTGGGAGTTTTACATTTCAATAAAATGAAGTGAAAAAAAGTAAGCTGAGGAGAGAAAGACTGGGACATGTAAACCTTGGAGACAAAAGCCTGCTTTCAGAATGTCTGGGCTGATCAAAAAGCACCTCTGAGAACAGTAAGTCCTGTCAATGAGCAATTTGTCGTACCTGGTCACACCAGCATTGTGTTTGTTCTCGCCTTTAAATATAAACATAACCCGGTCTGTGCATACAGATTTGTTTTCAAACAGTTGGGAACAGCTAAAAAGGCTTCTAGCAACAGCAAGGCCTTCTAAGGGAATTGTACTTCCTACCCTAATGTAACCCTCCCTTGTAATTCATAACCGTATTCAGATCTTTACAGAACGAGGGCATATTTTCACAGGTTATAGATAATTTGGGTAAATGTAGCCCATTCTGGGCTATGAACGTGTCAGAATATCTCCTTCATTGCTGCCATACTGAGAGAGACCACATGCCTACCAGGGAAATGCAGCTGCACGCTCACTTCCATCATTCCAGTTGCCACCCCCGGTAATTACCCCATACACCTGATGGATTTGGGGCTGTTACTCCAACATGAAGTAAAACAAAAATAGCGTTTGTTTGTGCCTTTCTGTTGGCTGGTAGCACAGCGGATCTTTGCTGCTCTGTTTATGACATTGCTGACACCTCTGCAGCACACAGCAGGGATCGTGCAACCCCACTTCTCTGTTCCTGGCTTCCCTGCCGGAGCGGGCAGGGGCTGGTGCGAGGCCTCCCCCAGACACCCACCTGCCTCGTGGCACCCAGCACGAGCTGCGGCCGCCCTGGAAAGCACGATACAAATGATGTCCGTTCCCTATTTTCTTTCTGCTTGTCCTCCCCATGCCTGCCCAGCACGTAAGTCCCACTTTGACTTCAAGACAGTTACATCTGTCAAGCCTGTCGCGCTTTGCATCCGCTCGTGCCGGGTACAGACGCTAAGGCAGGTGCTGCAGATGCTCGTTTGATGAGCGCAATCTGTTGGTGTTGCTACTTGCTATGTCAAAAAAGGAAGAGAAAGAACAAAAGAGAGAAAGGAAAAGGGAGAACAACGGCAGTGGTGACTGGGATGAGTGGGTTAAAATGCCTCGCTGTGCTGCGAGCTCCCCCCAGGCGTGCCCAGCAAGGTAAGGCAGGTGCTTCTCAGCAAAGCTCCCTGCCACACGCTGGGCAGGTGGCTGGGCCGTGAAGGAGACACTCTCAATTTACCTGCCTGTCCTAATAGCCTCCGGATGCCTGCTCTGTCAAGGTGTTACATCTGTGTAAAAGGCAGCTGCTAAAGGGACAGAGCGGAGATTAGGGGAAGAAACAGAAGCCTTTTGCTAGGGCAACGAGCTGGCATTCTGAGGACAGAGGATCTTGGGTCCGTTTCCAAGAAACCACATGATTCTCTGGCAAGGTTTGTGCCACAGAGAGCACGGCCCTGGGGACAGCACACCATCAGCCCCAGCCACCTCTCCCCAGGGAGACTGCAGCAGCTGCCAGCACTCTGCTTGCAGAACTCCTTCCTGCAGGCTGCAGCAGTCCCGGTATGCCCAAACTGCTGCAAATGGCACGTTAGCTGCAGGCATACCGAGCCGGGCTGCCAGGTAGCTTGGGGTATGTACACTGCATTCACCGGAGAGAAACATCTAGGCAGCACAGGAGGCTCATTCCAGCTGTCTAGCCAGACAGTGAGTCTGGATTTGCGGGTTGCAGTAGGTCTGCCTCGCACAGATGGGGTAACTGCAGCCTGGGATTCCGTTCCCTGTCCGTAGCATAGGGATAATAATTGTACGGCTGTCTTTTCCTTCCTCTCTATCACCCACCTACTAAATTTGTAAGTGCTTTAGGAAGCAAAACCCACCTCATTACAAGGGGTGCCAGTTGTGAACAGCCGGCTAACTCCAGCCCTCACAGACGCAGAAATCGATGTCAGGTGGGTACGGCATGGGCAGCGTGACGGGGGAGCAGCGAGCAGACTGAGTGCCTTCCATCTAATTAAAATTTCATTTTTTTAAAGGCTACAGAGAGCCATTAGAAATGCAATTTCTTACTCCGAATATTTCAGCCTCTCCCCGAAGAGCCCGGTGTCTGTAATCAGGTAACTACCGGGAGCACAAGGACCACGCTCCAGATGAGTTCACGGCGGCTCTCTCCTAAGGATGTTACAAAGTCATCACAGCTCTTCTGTCACCGAGCCACCTCTCGCTGTCAGCCGGGGAGGCGAGGACAGGCTCCCCACCTGGAACGATTGCCGTGACAAGCACAAACGCTCAGGCCGATAAGTGCAACCGCTGCCAAGCCAGCTCTGCCCTTCAGCCTCCGTGGCGCAGCCAGAGGGAGCCAGGGCCAGGACCCGTGGAGCAGGAGGGCCCGGGAGCTGTGAGGGTGGCCGGAGAGCCAGCAGGCTGCTGGCCAGCACGGGGCCAGCCTGCCTCAGGGGCTACGAGCCGTGTGGGGCAGGAGAGCACAGGCAGCTCTGGAGGGGTGTTCCCTCATCAAAACCTCTTTGGGAGCCAGGCAGCCTTATCGTTTGGCAGGTGGAGCTTGCCATACGATTACGAGCATCATCTGACAGCAGAACCAAGGAGACTGCAGCTCTGTGAAAGCCTGGTTAGGAGCTTCAGCCCAGCGTCCCTCATTTCTCCAGGCATCTCCTTGCTCTGATGTCCCACCGTCCTGCTGTTCCTCTTCTTGACTCCTCTGGGTTTGAAGCCTGCAGCCTTCCAGGCTCGGACACTAACTGAACTGTTTGTTGTTTTAAAACAAACAAATGCCTTCTTGAGACAGGAGAGATTCATCAAGGCACTAGGAACCCACAGCTTCCTCTGACTTCAGACGATCTGCGGATGCGGAGCCCATCTGACTGCAAGGTGGCAAACATTTCCTGCTGCTGCCTCAGAGCGAGCCACTGGCCGGCGAGCCAGCTCCCCACAGGCAGTCCATCAGCTTTCTGCACCATTGACTCCCTCATACCCTTAGCAGGCTTTGCTATCCGGAGGTTTATTTTGTTTAAAGAAGAGGTTCTGCCACCATACCATTGCATCAGAAATGAGCCTTCAAATCATGTTCACCCTGGGCCATGAAGATAGGAAAACATTTTCTCTGAAATTTGCTTAAATTGGAATGCTATTTTCCAACTGCTGTCCCCCATTTGAGTGGGGCTGACAGATTTATGCATCCCATATGCAGTCATTTAAGCTACTTCTACTTAACGATAAAGGAAAATGTTAATTCATAAATAACCTTGGGCTGTGGCAGGCCCGAGATGCACGCATTGCTTATATCTGCGCTCAGCTAACTGAAAAATGACCGAGTGCCCGGGCAGCGCACCAAGCATAAGCGTTCAGCTGAGCAAGACGGAGAGTCCGTGCTGTGCTCCCGGCACAGCCCTAGGGCCCTCGTGCTGCGGGTGAAGCTGGCTGTGGGAGCCGCCAGCACCGGAGTCAGCAAGCGAGAGGGCGAAGCAGGGAGCCTTCAGCCTCGCCTGGGGCACGCGGCTGCCGCAGGGAAGTCACCGGTTGTGGCCCCGCTCAGAGCCACTGCTGGGTGCTGCTTCCCTTCGCAGGAATTCTTCCTGTCACCTCAGTCAAATTTACTCTAAGCCCTTATAAGCATCCAGCTGGGCAATTATTGGAGGCCCGACTCCTTTCTGAATTACCTGCATATAAGCAAAGCTCTGCAACACAAAGACTACAGATGTACCACTGCATGTTATCCAACAACAAATGTGTTTGTCTAATTATTATTTTTAAACATGAATACACTTGAATAATAAACAAAAGTCCTTTGCATTTATTCCCTCAATGTTTTACACACGCCAATCCCCACTAATCACAGATTCCCTTCAGCAGCAGTGCAACCCAGTGCTACCGGACTTTCCGTACTTCCATCCTGCAAGCTCTGGAGCAGTGTGACCAAGGAGACAAGCAGCTTAGAGGCATTTGAATGCTAATGAACAACAAATGGGATGTTCAGTAGGCTGAGAATGACAGTGCATTTACCTCTATATTCACTTACTCAGCAGCGAATAGCAGAACTGGTATTCAAGGAAACAGGAACATAGGACACCGTGTACATTAATCTCTCGCCTCAGTCGTTTGCATCTCTCTCTTCCTGGTCAGTGGAGAGAACACCTAGATCCAGGGTTTGCACCCTAAACAGAAGATTGATGCTCTTCCTATGGTGTTTCCCTGATGCAACTGCCCCATCAGTACCCCCAGTTTCTATACCTACGGACCCTACTCTCAGGGTTACTCTAGTAAGTCAGAGTGAAGGGCATGCCCGCTGGGTGGGCAGTGTCCAGAACCCTGCTCAGGCTGACAGGGAATAGCTGAAAGGGACTGTGTGCAAGTGGCTCAATGCAAGCCGTGCTGGCGGGGTCAGCGCCAGCTGTGGTGTGGGCACGCCACCGCAGCAGCCGCAGCGTGAGCCGATGGAAAGGCAAACCTGTAAAGCAAGATGTGGGCGAAACAGCTGAGGTATTCTGCCTTCTTTATATCAAGCTCACTGCAAAAGTCGGACTCCCCAGCTGCAGGAACAACATTCAGCTGTGAAAATGTTGCTGGAAGTCCTCCGAGACACCTCTGGAAAGGTCACAGCAAGGCAGTGGGTACCTCAAATTCAAGTGGAAGGAAGATTTTTGACAAAAATAACAAGGTTCTACTCGTGATTCCAGCTTAGATTTGGAGACAGGCTGTCTTTCACCACAATTCACATATTTTCCGACAGATCCTGTCAGCACGAAGATGATTTGTGCTGGAGCCAGTATTCTGCTTGTGGGATGGCCCGACACCCTAGGAAAATTGAGAGTTACCAGGCCCACACGTGAAGACCGCGATGCTTCCTGACTGCACTGCAGAGAACAGGGAAGAGGACAAAGGGCAGACGCATGCCACTTGACCAAGCTGTAAGCTTTCTGAATCTTCTCATTCACCTTGCCTAAGCATGCTGACCCGCAACTGCTGTGAACAACACCCTAAGCAAGCAAAACGTTGTTTGCAATTCATCTGTGGCAAACAGAAACATCGTACATACCGGTGGAATTCAACTTTAATTTCACATTCAAATACTCCTTAAACCAGCCGCCTCGTAATGTGCTATGATGAATCATAAGTGCTTTTGAGAAGACGGATCTTCTTCCAATAGCATCGATTCACCAGTAATGGCTTTTTAAAATATTACCTCTTGCCAAGCTAACATGCAGAGAATTTGCTTAAGTTGCAGAAAGTCAGGCAGGCAATGTGAACTGTGCTCCTGCTGGAGCAGAGCTCACATTGTTTGGTGGCTCTCTGACACCTGCATTCACTAATTGATAAAGACTTGAGACCACACCAAAGCACTTGTCTCTCTCCAGTTCACCTAGCAGCTAATAAATGTTGCCAGGATTCCATCCCCTCATTACAGAGTCAATTGAGGGGAAAATAGGTTTGCTCCTTGGGTCAAAATATCCCCAGGGAACCCGAGGTGGCATTTGCATCGCCTTAAAGATTGAATCCTTCCTGCATATTTTAAACAGAAGGATGCCTGTAAAGTCAAGGCAATGAGAGGTGCCAGAGAGAGCTCTCCTAGAAAAGCATCCCAAGCTCTTCTTTGCTCAAAGACCTCTGCAGCTGGCAGCACGTTCATACGGCCCCACTCTGGGGAAAGCAGCCAGCCTGTGTCAGTTCACAGGTGGCTGCCAGCACAGCCCCACAAAACAATTTATCCCTTTACCCTGTGCAACAGGCCTCGGACTGGCCCGGGCTCCCTGCAAAAGGGGCAGGAGGCTTTTGGTGAGAAACAGTGAAACAGTGTGCCAAGATGGGCAAAGGAGAGGAGGAGGGAAATGATGGGTTATTCTGGAGTTTCCCAAGAGGCTGAAATCCCCGCAGAATTACATTTCAGAAAGCACACTGGATAAGTTCAAGCACTGTAGAATTGCCCTATAGACCCACAGATGTGACAGGGAAACAGCGAGAGAAACCTGGGAGCCAAGTGCACTGCTTGTCCTCGCTAACGGGCCCTGCAGAATCGACTTGTTCTCGCCTAGCTTTATGGAGGAAATACTCTTCTAAGATTTGTGGGTTTTTTTGTTTGTTTGTTTGTTTTCCTGGTAGCATCTTTCCTTGAAGATGCTTTAGAAGCAAATAGGATTATCATTCTCTGTGACTGATGTTGGATTTGGTTTGGTTTTCCACAGAATCCCCCACTATCTTTTTTATTTGCTTCTCTTTAAGCGTGAGGGACCTTCCCACAACCAAACTGCAACCTTTCAGGGTAATTTTGCAGCCGGTGCGGGTACAGGGTTGTAGTAACCTCAATGGTTTGGGCTTTAGCCCTTCTGTCTGTCCTCATGCAACATCCTGCTTATTCCTGACCTGGAAGCGCCCTTCAGGCACCTTCTTTCAGTGATCACCACACACTTCTTACCTGGTGACTTCAAGAATACAAAGAAGCGATGCAAGTAAGCCAGGGAAAGCATGCATGTGGTAGAGCAAAATTCTCATGTCATCCTGGACTTCTGAGAGAAGAAAAAACACGGAGGACGGGGATACTAATGTCTGATGCGGAGGAACCAGGGGAAAAGGAGAACTCCGGTCTCAGTGATCAGAACGCCTACACAGGGTTGGAAAGGAAGAAAAAAGACCCAAGGGAAATCCGGAGAGCCCTGGGAAGTAGAAAGATGGAGCATGTAACCAGGGTTTTGTGATTTATGACAGGCATGGGGAAGTAAATCAATGGAAAATTGCAAAAATGAGAGTGCTGCTTTTGAATCAGATTTTGGGGAACCAAGAGATTTCCTCTAGCATGGAGCAAGGGGATTGAGAGAGTCTTAATAAACCATTTTGGGTATGCCAAAAACAAATTTTCCCTATTAAAATGATTTCCCTTGGGACCTTTCAAAACTTCTGCTTTGAGAACTACTGAAGTTTGAGAACTCTGATCCTTTTTTAAAGCCCTTCTCTCTGCTTCTCCGATCTGTATCGACAGAGAGGTAAAAGTTGTGGGTTTTTTTTGTTTGTTTTTTGTTTTTTAAAGCAACAGACAGGCAGAAACAGAGAGGCTTTCCCATGGGATATTAGTGTTTTTACATTCCCAAAAAATAATAACTTTTTCTTTCTTGTTTCCTCCTCAAGGTAGCAGTGGAAAAAGCTCTCACTAGAGATTACATATTAAACTCAGCTTAGAGTCTGAGAAAGTCTTTAATGTTCATGTAAGCTGGGATTTCTAACAATGATCTCAGTCAAGAGCAGCACAGGCAAGGGCCGGGCTGTTTTTCTCCAGCTTTGTGAACCTGCTCTGACCATCCTTGCCTCAGGCAGCTCCTCCTGAGTCAGATCCAAAGCCTCATCCGACTGGAAAGCTCCTCTAACCCTAATTAGGCTTTAGATGAGACCTCAGGCACTGTAGGCTTGCTTTCTGACACAGCCCTCTCCCCTCATCGCTGCGGACAGAGATGCTTTGCTGTAACACAGACTGTTATGCAATTAATGCTGGATTAATTTAGTGACACACGCTGATGGGAAATAAAATGAAGCACTCAGCTCCTTTTCGCTAGGGACTTCAGCCAGGACAACTTGCTTTCCAATACATCTATGCCAAGGTCTGAGTAAAGCTGTGGATCAGATTCAAGCATAAATTATTCCCATTGTCTGCTTTGCTACCTCAGAGGAATGAGAAATGACCAAGGAACAGCACTCTATCAGGCAGCCTATCTGCAGACACCAGGACTGCAATTACAGGCCCTGCTGCGAGGAACTCGCAACTCTGAACAGTGGCTGGCACAAAACCACGGACACCAGCTCACATAAGGACCCCTAAAACTTCTACAGGAGATGAAATGCTTAATAAGCATACAGAGAAAATTACTCTTTCATTTTCAGCAGTGAGGAGGAAGGAGCCCATCAGCAGGCTGGTTGAAGAAGTTCACATTTCCTGTGGCCTTAGGAGGGTAAAACTCTTTTTTTCTTATAGGTGAATGCCAACTAGAAACCACCTGACCCATCTTGCCATGCAGCTGGGAGGCCTGTGACAACTACACAATTTAATTCATCTCCCTCCCAAAGTCCTAAATGCACTGACTGGCCTGTTACGTGTCCATCCAGAGCAGCAGAGGTAGCTCAGCTACTACGGGCATCAACTCCTCTTGCTGTTGGTGCCGCTACTCTTGCACCGATGCTTTGCAAAGCTTCCACAGATGGAGTGTTGTTTGTGGTCCAACTAAATATTACAAATCTCCCACCAAACCTGGTCCCAAATACTGCAATCCCATTCAGCTGTTGGTTCCCAAGATGCCATGCCTGGCTGCCCTCTCCACTCCAGCCATTTCAATTCGGGCTCACAAAGCAGTAAGGAACTGCAGAAGAGGCAGAAAAATAGATCCTGGCTTCAACGTGAAATAAAACAGGAGAACAGCCTATGCACCTGCTACTTGCCTACATGGCAGCGACTCTAAAGCTGTTTAAGTCCTGAATTCTAGGAAGAGAAGGAGAATTGCCTCTGTTTGTCACAGAGCCGTTCGACAATCAGCCCCGCAGCCTTCAGAGACCGAGCAGCCAGAAGGAGCGGCTGCAAATCTTTTAGCCTGGAAAGCTTTCTGGTGGAAGAGAGGTTTTTCCCTAGTTAACCTTCACAGAGAGAGTCAAGCTACTGGGGGGAAAATAAAATAAAATCAAGCCTGAAGCCTCCCTCTATTATTAGTCATATCCATCTCATGCTGCTGCTTTATTCCCCTTCTCTAATAAAGCGGTACAATGCCTTCTGGCTTGCCAGAGACCTCCTGCCTATAGGGGTATCTACGTGCTTTTCTCCTGACAGCAACCCCCACTGCTCTCAGCAAAGATCCCCTCTCAAACGGGGATGCTAGGAGAGCCTGCTCACCCCCCGCTGCCCAGCTGGCAGGAGGCTGTCACTAGCACCCAGCTGCAGCACCGCTCCCCTGCGGGCAGGCAGCACTCACAGCCCGGCACCAAGGGCCGTGCCCTCGGCCATGCCATTTGCTGCAGTCCCTGTCCCCCACAAAACGCCCTTCTGTTTGCACAAGGTTTTGGCTGGCTGGTTTTGCAGGACAGCGCTCTCTCTGGCAAGCAGCAGGTCCTGTTTAGGTAAACCCAGGGCTGTCCATGTGATTATGCCTGTGCCTGGAGAATATTTCGATGCACACAGTGAAACCTAGCCATACCTCAATGCGTTTGGGCATACGAGAATACATTTTAAATATAAAACCAGTTTTGAAAGGATCTCGGGACCCTATTGTGCAGGAAATTAAAACATATGCCATGGCTGAGTTTCCATTGCTTGCACATCTGAGCATTACGTCCTACCCATCCCTGCAGCATCCACTCTCCCGTGAGCGCTGGCTACTAAACGAGGGCAGAACGGAGCAGCAGAGCCGTGCAGGCAGCTTTCCGAGCACCTCCAGCTGCCGGGGAGATGCCGTCCCCTCGGCGCGGCCAAACCCGAGCAGCTGCCTCGCTCGGAGCCTGACCGCAGGCAGCAAGGAGCACGCTGTGGGCATTGGTGGGAAAATCAGCAAAAAGCAGAAAATAATTATAAACACCTATAAAAATGCAAAAACAACTCAACCCCCCGCCTTGTTGCTGGAATAAAATGCTGGAGCTAGCAAGAGGCTTTAAATGCAAGCTAAAGAAGGACGCGGTGTGGAAACGGGCAGTTAGCGGAATCCCATTTCCACGCGCACATCAAAACCTGCATAACCAAAGGCTGCCGAGAGATCCCACGTGCACTGGGCTCTGCTGGAGACACACCAAAATTTCAGTGGAGTTTGAGGGATGTGCAACAAGCTGATGGGACTCGTGCAGGTGACCCGCAGGAAGCCCTGCCGCCTTCCCCTGGACAAAGCCAGGCCGCCAGAGCCCCCGCACCCTGCTATTCGTGCGCGAGGAGCTTCTCGCTACCTCTGACCTCCTAAGGTCAAAATCCTAAGGGCTAACAGGAATCAGTAACAGCCTTTTTCATTGATGTTTAGGCTAAATATCGCTGCCCACTGGGAAGAGTCCACCACGCTTGATTTGTATTCGATATTTTCAGTAGTGAAGTGACAAACTGATGGGAGAAGCTCAATGAATCACTGCAGGCATGAAAGGCTGTTGCCACAGCTGATGTATTAAAATGTAATTGTGCCTCTTCATTTCAGGAATCACTGCAAGATGCAAACACTGCCTTGCAATGCTAAAAAATATCCCTAGGAAGTGATTGTAAAGCTTCCCTTTTCTGTCTTACGGTCACAGACGTCAATGTCTGGCCCTTAAGGCCGCTGTGTGCCTGACAGATGCGTGCACTTGCCGTGATCCTGCCTGAGCACCTCTCTCTTTTGCCACCAAAATTAACCAAATTCAAGCTCTTCCACCGTGTTGTCTATCAACACCCATCTGCACTGGGTATGATTTTTAACCAGCATCTCCGTTTTTGAAATGACAATAACTAAGCATGCACAAAAATACAGCCCAAAAGTTATTCTGAAAATAATATCCCACCCTTCTGAACAACATGGATGATGTCTCAGCTGAATAAAGTTTTTCTTATAGCATCCTTAAAACTACATTCAAAATTAGCTAGTTTTATTCCTTTTTCACCAGGTAATGTGGTTTGAGAGCAGCGAAGGAGTTTCGGAGGGAGCTTGCCAATTTCAGTGAAGCTAAGAGAGAATTTTCCAATCCCTTGCAAGGCTGGAGGGGACGTTTTGTTCCAGCTTTCTCGGGTGCTATTATTTAGCCTATTTTATGCAGCACAAGCACACAAACCGTACAGGCACACACAGCGCATGCTGGCAGTGTATATATAATTAATTTCAGTATCACCAAAAAGAAATATTTTGATGAGTTCGCTTACGTGTTTGCATACTCAAACACATTGTTAAATGTTTGTAGGATTGCACAGTTCTTTGTTTCTCCATTTTTTCCTTCCAAGCATACTCCTCAGATTTCCCTCATTGTACCATACACCCTGAAACTAAAGTCAGGTCTCCCGTGCTACTCTGCAATAAACAAATTGTGTGCATTTAACAGAGACAAACAACTATTTATTTATATATATGTACACACACACACACTTTAAAAGGCAAGCAAAGCCAAAACAGATTTTAATTTCAAGCTCCCCAGGGTCTTGTTATATAAAGAGCAGCCTGAGGGGAGATAATTTGCAGATGACTGGAAAGCATCTTGACAGGTTCCTCTAAATACAGATCCTGGTTTAAATCTCTCTGTCCTTATATTTAGCAATCTGATTTTTAAGGGTCAAAAGCCAGGCAATTCACTAGCAAGTATTAGACTTTGCTATGCTCGCTTGCACTCCTGAACCATATTCTTAATGGATTTAAAAGTTAAAAAAACATCATGTGCACCAAAGACACTAATACTTCTTAGGGGTGAAAGATTTCTTTCCTTCACAAGGTCACTGCTCCACTGGGCTGGAGCAACAAAGCAGACGATTAATACTGTGTGTTGCTAAAGAGGCTAAGGATTTTCTGACTGACAAAACCCACTGGTTCAAGAACCTGCAATGAGGATGTGTCTGAGGAAAGCAGCAGAACAGGCGCAGAACTGAGGGAAGGACCTGACAAGGCTGTGAAACAAAACATGCCCTCTCAGAGCACAACAGATGCCAGTATTAATTGGCAGGACAATACAAGTTGCAGTTTCTTTTCCTAAGAGAGATCAGCGTTGCTTCCTGCATGGTGAAATATTCCTTACTGCGTGGAAACACCAAAAAGCCCTGCTCCTTCTTCTGCCCCTTCGGCAGGACTCGCGGGCCCACGCAGCAGCTGGCGGTGCGTGCCGGGCAGCCTGAGCCGGGCACGAGGCCATCGCTGTGCCCTTACTGATCCTCTGGGGACCCGTTAGGGTTGCACTGCCGATTTCTAAAACTACCTGGTGCTTACTAGTACCAGGGCCCCTCAACTTCCCTGCGTTTGGGCTCAGCTAGAAATTTACTATGTAGAATGGCATTTGACATGTCTGGCATTTGTTCTGGCCTGATTTGCTGTTTTATTTTGACTAACCATAAAAGCAACAACAATAACACCCGGTGCTACTGCTCTTTCTGAAAAGAAGCCAAAGCTTTACCCTTGTGGAGGTATTTTGGCTTGAAAACCACTTGCTGACCCCTTGGAGAGACTTCCTCCCACTGAACAGAGCAAAGAGTAGCAATTTCTACAAAGCTTTGTTGAGGATTGTTTTTGTGTTTTATGTTTATCAAGCAAAGTGCTGTTTATAACAGCAAAGACAACCCAGTCCAAGCTCTACTGTCACAGGAGCTCTGCACCTCACTCACGGATAAACACTGGCCTCACACCACTAGGAATTTATCTCTCTTTAGCCTCTGTTTCTTTCTGCCCTAGCACAATATTATAAATGCACGTGCTTACATGAAAAGCGTATGTTAGTGAGGTAGCCAGTCATTGCCACCCTCAAAGGAATTACTGCCAAGCAAAATATGGAAAAAAAATCTGGATAGATAGCCATAGAGGATGGTAACACACTTGTACACATCTCTGAAAAGTCTCCCCAAAAGTCAGGTTCAAATTATTTCTCATATGCGGAGTTCTACGCCGTTGTGAACTCGACCAAAGAAGAATAAAAACCTGTGGACCCAGACAGGTGCAAACCAGTTATGCCCCAGCTTTGGATTACAGCCAGATTTCACAAACTGCGTGAGGCCCCTGCGTCTTTTACCTCCTCACCACGTCCTCGAGGTGTCTGGTGCCAAGCAACCCGACTCCGAGCTGCAGATGCAGTAACAAACAATGGTCCTTGTGCACTGGCCACTACGCTAAACACCAGGGCCCCGCTGAAAGACTTACACCGTGTTTGACTGTCTGCTGGCCGGGCACCAGAGAACCGAGCGGCCAGGTAAGATGGAAACCGTGCTGAAAGCCTGGCAGCACGGCTGGCACAGCAGCCAGGCAGTTCTCTGCAGCTGTCCCTTGCTGCTGATGGGGATAGGGCCGCTGCTCATTAGGGCCCGCTGTAGCAACACACCCCCAAATCTGCAGCAATTGGATATGCACGTCGGACTGTAAGCTGGCGAGGCAACAGCAGCCAGGGGCAGTGACATCCAGCAGAGCAGACAGCTCGGAAACTCTTCCAGCAGCCTCACAGAACTCAGCTGTCAGCGACACAGTGGCAGCTTCAGTCTTCAGGGAAGAAGGGTCTCTGATGCAGCCGAGCTTAGGAGAGAATGCAAAAAGGCCTGGGTAGAAGAAGGCTTCTCAAATACTAATAACAATTATGAAGATTCAGAAACTTCTATGGAAAAAAATCTCAATAAATAGAAGAACCCCCTTCTCCTGGGTTTATGAGTTCTTGAAGCCCAGGCGAAAGATGGTTATTGTGCAGGTCACAGCAAGGACTGAAACAGACTCCGAGCCACGTCTGAGACACTTTGAAGCTATTTGACGTTTGCAGGTCTTTTGCCCAACGTTTGATAGTCGTCTGTGGCACCTCGCTGGATAGAGGCGACGGCACAAAGCTTTTTAAAGACAGTGAATTACAGAAATCGGAAACTTCCCATTTACAGCTGGCAAGATGTCACTGCAGAAAGCAAGTGAAGTATTTTTGTGTCGCAGAAGAGGCAAAGGACCACATCTCCTCCCGTGACCTTTCAAATTGCTCTCTGATGGAGCTGTCAGCTTGCACCAGGTAGCCACGCTCTGCAGAGGGGAGCCCATGGGTGCCTGTCACTCAGCAGCACAGCACGGCCCCACGTGTTTCAGCTCCTCTGCAGGTCACGGGCTTATCTCAAAATGAGCGCTCAGCTCGGCAGATTCAGCAGACAGGGAAAGCAGGAGTGCATCACCCACGGTCTTCCTTCCATCTCCACCAGTCAGGACGGGGCATGCCTTGCGTTTGCTCACTTTGCATCAGAGCTACGTTCTGCTGACCAGCTCTTCTCGGCAGCCGGCCTGCTCCGGCGAGTGTACGTGGCACGCGCGGGCAGCACGGCTGAGGAGCTGCCAGCCCACACGAAGCGACTGCTTTCTGAGCAGGTGCTGTCCTTCAAAAGGAGACGTGGAAGGGAGCTGCATGAGGAGAGCATTCGTCGTGTTCACTGCCAACGGCACCCAGCACATGCGTTCGGTGGATTAAGTGCTCCTCAGTGCGCTGCTCTCCTATAGGCTTAGTGGCCTCTCAGTTTCTGTTTACTTTGAAGACTTTGACTAGAGAAACTCCTCTAACACAGGTACACATCGAGGCTCTTTGGGAACTGTCCCTGCTAATGGCTGCTTGGGCACAAGGCCTGCCCCAGTGACAACCCACCTACGCAGCAGGGTGCCCGTCTCCCATGGGATTCACTCCTGCGTGTGGCCGGCACGGCGGCCGCAGGCCCTTGGCTCTGTCCCGTTGTGTGGGATTCACTCCAGGCAGCAGCCACCTCTGCCTGCTGCTTCCAGGCACTCTGACATAGGGAGACAACGGATGGAAAAGAACAGTACAGCTTTCTGGCCATAAAACTAAGCCTCCTGGCTAAAGAAGTCACAGAGTAAAATAAAATAAAATAAAATAAAATAAAATAGGCACATCATTGGAAATCCCTTCTGGAAACACCCTTTTTTGAGATCCTGCTGCTTTTCCCTTGCCTTTGACCTCACGATCAGAAGGGGTCAATATCTTACGACCCCTCCGTTGGTACAAGGTGGTAGGAGAGCTGCTGGCACACGCAGTCAGCACTGCTGACAGAAGCCATGAAATGTGTGTGTTTTTTTTTCCCCTCCAAGGACATTTTCTCACCTCTGTCACAACCTTACTCCCATCTAAGACTCCTTGGAGCTTTTACCACCCTGTCTGATTTTTTGTCAGACGTCAAGAAGGGTCACTGACAGCATCCTCCAGTCATATCTGCTGCTTCTCGAGTCCAGCTAGAATAAACTTCACCCGCAGCATTTCGGTGAAGACTTCAACAACCTTCTGCCCACAGCCTCTACAGATACACCTTCATCTCCCTGAAAAAGGCAAGATGACATTCTGGCTCTCCTGCTATAAGCCTAAATAACTTTAAACCTGCAAAGCCACCTCTATTTTTTAATACATTGAATCACAGTGCTTGCCCTTCACGAGCAATGAAGCATGCCCACAGTCCTAGAGGGAATCAGCACCAGCCAAGGATTCAGTGCTCAGGAGTCCTGCCCTCCACCTTTGCTCACTCTGTGCCCCATCCGTCTTTGTGAGCCCTGCTGGTATTGCTTGCGAAGGCCATTTCCTCATCAAGATAAAGCAAAATGATGCTGTCACAGGAGCTGCAACAGTACACTAGGCTCTGCTGGCTGGAGACACAAATCAGTGTTTATTAAATAGAAAAAAAAGACAACTTGGAGGAAAGAAATGCTGTCTGTGAGCATCTTGTAACTCACAGCAGAGTGCTAATAAAAGCACTGTAAACACGACTTGATTGTGCTTTCCAAATAGCTCATTCTGGTGTCTTAGCTGTGACAAATTCCAAACAAATGTGAATTTAAGTATTACACAGCATTTAGCATCTCAAGAGCACTTCTCGTAAACTCAGTCTTTTAGGAAAGGCCGTGCAGTGAGGAAAAAATATTTGGGAACGGTTAAGTTGCTTGTGATGATGCTTTCACCTCAAAGATGCTACGTCTAGTCTTACCCTCCCTCTGTAACCAAAATATCTTTTCTCCCTTAAATAAATATGAGGTTTTGCATAGGCTGTGCAAACAGCACCCGTGCTATCCGTGGGGCACAAATACCCTGCCTACAGATAATGCTATTACAGTTCCTGCTTGGCAGACTGTAAATTAGCGAGCCGACAGACTGAACTGCTGTCGCTACCTTTCACGTGCTCAGCTGACTGCTACTTACTGGGATAAGAAATTCCTAATAGAACGGCTTGATCTGGCTTTCCTTAGCTGCACCAGGTAGCAAGGGGATTTAAGTCAGACTGACACGAACTGTTTGGAGTGGTTCCCGCAGATAAAACTCTGTGTCTGGCCACGCTGGCACTGAGAGGAAAAGGATCTATTTGTATAACATTAGTGCTTTATATCTCCAGACTTTTCTTCCTTCTCCCTTCAAGATGGGTGATGGTGACCCATTGTTCAGAGCCCACATAAATCCTGCCAACAATACAACGTATTACAGTCATTTTAAAATTGTGAAATACAGATCAGTTCTCCTGCTCATTTGATTTATCCCATATTGGTTCAGCCTGAATTTCCCTTCCAGAAACAAATCTTCATGTCTTCCAAATTACTTGACATACAGTGGTACAAATTCTCTTCACTTATTTCATACTGATTATTATCTCCCTGAAATATTTCTTCCTGAGATTACCTTTTCAGTAACAGTCTCCTCTGCATTTCTAGACGAGCCTGCACGTCACAGGGGCGTGCTAGCTACAGATACGAACAGCTCTTCCTTACAACAGCCCCCTTTCAGAAACTCCAAATAAACGTGTTCTTAAAGCCAGCTCACCTAATGAACTGCCTGTAGTGAGAGTAGGCTCTGAAGCGATGGGAGAGTCCAAAGAGGGTAACTAATGTGTGTGAAATTTCACCTTTTTTTTTTCTCTTCTTCCCTGCGAGGAGATGAATTTAAGGGGATTTTGAAGCTTTGAATAATTGGAAAAAAAAAATGTGAGCAAATTATTTTTGTAACACTGCACTGGAGGTGTACGCCAAGAAAAGTGGCTTTTTGTCTTACCACCTCCTCCTCGTTCCCCATTTTAATTACTACAGTTTGGCACCTGATCCTGCAGAGAACCACACAAAAGCCACACAGGCCAGCTCTTTCCAGACGGAGATAAAAGAAAGGGAGGGAGGAATTAATTAAATCCATTTAAAATCTTTTCAGCCAGTTTCCTTCTAAAGTCACCGTTCTAGTTTCTGCAGAGCTAGTACAATGACATATGGTCATAAATAATAAACAGCCCCCTGCCTCCTCCCCGTGTCTCTCCTTTTCCACCCTCTGCAGAATCACACAAAACAGGGTTAGGCTTTGGGTATTTTAAGCAAGGCATTTGGGATCCGGAGAGAGCAGGCAAGTTTTCGATTCACAACACAACACGCAGCTTTTTAATGGGCTGGCGTGGTCACTGCCACCGGGCTCTGCTCACCGCCTAAATTTTAGGCACTACGTGGTAAGAAGTGGTTATTATTCTGATAGTCATAATACCCGGGACCCCCTCACCTCCAAAAGGAGCATCCCACTCATTTCTGGGATGCTTTGAAGTAACAGCAACACGAGGACGGGCTGCAACAGCTCAGTAGCAGGGACCTCTACATCCTTTGCAATTGTGGCCCTACAATTAATTGACTTTGCTGCCTTTGTGTGGCTGAACTGTAAGAAAAGATGTGGCCTGTTTGCTACCACAACTTTTCCTCCACTGCAGAGGGCAGAAATGAAGCAACCTCGGGGTCTGTGCCACCAGAAGGCGAGGGGCAGCAACAGGACCACGCCAGGAGCCACCTGCGACTGGGCAGCGGGGCTCTCCCTGCAGAGCCAAGCCAAGCCCCTTGGAGGCCAGCCCTACACTGTTTGAGGGTTGCGGACTGCCCTCAGAGGACTGGCATCTATCTTAGGAGAAGAAAGCAAATGCTGACTGAACCATCTTTTCCCTTGATGCATGCCCAAGGAAAGAGTTATGCTTTCTGCTCAAAGCCCAGCTCTTTATCCAGCATAATGATTTTGTGCCTCGTTCTGGGCTGAGGTGCATCACTAATAAAAGTTTTCAAGTTTTCAAAAGTTCACACAATTACTATGAACCCTTAGTTTCTGTGCATGGAAATATAGAGAGAATATGACAGCAAGAGTTTGAGAAGCTGGCTGTTTTTCAAAGCCCCCAGGAGCAGGTCAGGCTGATGGAAGATCGTTCTCCTTATTGACCCGCGACATCTGACAGCAGTTTTATCTCCTTAGTTTCTACAATTCATTGCATTGTTTGTATTCTGGGTTTGATTAACTTATTTATACAAGAATTAAGTTACTATGAAGTTTAACTTCCTCATTTTTCTTCAGTCTGTACACTTCCAAATTGTTTTCTGCTGTCCATTTTTTAACCCCTGAGTGTACCACACCCAAACCTTGTGCAAAATGCCCGAAATGCACTGTCCTCCCAGAGGGCACTTGGAGACACAGACCCATCCACCTGACTCTTACAGCTGAACACCCAGCAGATTTCCTGTCCCGCTCACAACCCTGAGGCTGTTCCACCACTCCTTGTGCAGGTCTGACTCAACAGACCGTCCCTTTTCTTGGCACAAAGGGACAAACACCCAATAAATGCTGGAGGGCTTCGGGTCTGTTAATGTTTAGCACTGTAAACACGTGCAGGGCCCTCAAGAGGACACAGGGAGGAAGCCTACCTCTTGCACCAAATAACTAATCCTTTAGCTAATGCCTTCTAACACAGCAAAGAAGAAAGGTTTGGTTGCAGCCGGCCAGCACCCTGTGTGGCCAGGTACTAGACAGTTTTCCAGCCTGAGCAGAAGTGATTCTGAGAAAAGCAGTGGGTTATATCAGCACCTCAACACTGGGAGATGCATTAAAATTGCTCCAGTATGCCATCCAGCACAGCATAAGAGGGATGAACCACACATGGGCTCCAGAAACTGGCCTGGCCCCAACCCCAGCAGGCACACTGCAGCATTGGGGCCGAGGGAGCAGCTACCTCGTGCTGCTGCTCCGCACTGCTTGCTGCCAGCTGCTGGTTCTTCACACAGGCGAAGTGCAGAGCACAAACTAACGCAAGGGGATTTCAGGAAATAATAAAAAAGGGGGATCTGTGATTGAAGTTCCCCGTGGTGTTGCTTTTTGCAGATTTAACCCCAGATGCTGGGGAGAAGCTGTAATCCTGTCAAAAGTAAGTAGTCTTTTCCTGTCTATCTCCTTTGCTAATGATACTGGGAAGCTTCCTGAGGGAAACCACAAATGAATCACTTTTAAGCTTGTCAAACTTGCATTCCCTGTATTAAAAATGATGACAAACTGCTGTATGCGATTACCTCAGCTGAAAGCAGACGGGCTGCATTTTATGAGCCCGGGACAGAAGCTGCCTGGGCACGGAGCGGAGCTATAAATGGTGCAGCTGCAGTACAGAGCTGTCTCTAGGAGCAGTCACGCAGCATCCGCACAGCACGCCGAGCCACAGATGCTCTCTGGCCTTTGTATTAAACTCAATGAAAGTCAGGCTTCAGTTCCCCAGAAAATTTTACCATCTCCAAACTGGAATGAAAAAGGACCTGTTAAATACAATTTCCAAATTATTTTGTTTGGATCTATTAAGCCGTCCAGCTTGAATAACGTGAAAACACCATGCCAGAAATTCGGCTTTTATGCTGTATTACAACAGAAGAAAGAAATTCCCCCTTGAAATGAAGTATCAAAACACGCCGTGCGACTCATTTCAAAAGAAATGATTGAATCACCAAGATCCATAACACCATGCCTGAACTGCTCTGCTTTAAGCCACCATTTCAGAAGGTGCTGTCATATAGTCTGAGGCTGCCCTCATTTCCCCCTCCTCTCTGCTCCCTACAATAGCTCATTCCCATTCAGAAATTATTTCTGTGGGTAAATACACCATTGCTAGATATTATAGGTAGCTTACATACACATACCGTACAGCATACCAGATAGTAGCACATCTGAACCAGGTTGTTGAAGGCGAAGCTGATAAGCTGTTAGATAATTCACTTAAACTTTTTTTTTTTTTTTTTTTTTGTTCCCTATTTACATTCATAGAAATGTTTTGCTTCAAGGTAGCTCCTTGCGAAGTGCCAGGTTTGGGGGCAGGCCAGGTTTGGGGGCAGCCCCAGCTGCAAGCCTGCTGTGAATCATGGTACTGGTGCATTAGAAAACCCATAACAGCTGACTGATCACTTCTTACAGAGCCTTTCAGCCATTTATCAAGTCCTTCATTAAAGATTTGCCTCCAATGTAAACAAGCAGTTCCTAAGAGTTAATGAGGTTGTGGCTATCAGTCGTGCTAGAAACAGAACTGAAGAAGTAAGGAGTGCTTGTGAGACTCCAGGAGAGGCAGAGCTGAAGTCTTTGGTCCATCATTAATGTTTGGAAAGTAATGCACTGTCCTGTTAAAAATTGAATTTCTAAAAAGCAAAGCATAATCCCTAGAAAGCAATGGGAAAATTCCCAGAAAGCAAAGGGTGAATTTCTGAAAAGACCTATGGAAATTCCTGGAAAGCAGTCTTAGAAAGCAAAGGGGGATCCCTAGAAATCCAAGAGACAGTTCCTAGAAACTTCCCATTAAGCAGTGATGGGGTTTGTAGAAAGAAAACAGGAATTCCTGAAAGCAGAGGTGTAATTTGTAGAAATTCCTTGAAATCAATGGGGAAGTTTCTAGGCAGCAGCAACAAAAGGCCTAGAAAGCAAATGGGGAATTCCTAGAGAGGGGTGGGAAATGTTTAGGAAGCAGCAGGAAAATACCTTGACATTAGCTGTCAGATTCTTCGACAGCAGCAGGAAAATTCCTGGAAAGCAATGTGTAAAAAGCATAAAAAAAAATTCCTTGGAAGCAGAATTGCCTTGTCCTCCCCTTTACTCTCCCTACAAGAAATCTAATGAAGCACGTCGTCTCCACTCACACAGAACAGATTGCAGGCATCATTTGAATTTGTAGGAGAATTAAAATAAATAAATAAATCATATGCACTCCTAGGATGGAAGTGTAGAAAAAAAAAAACTACATCAATTTATTCCAACTTAGAACAGAGAAAAGAAGCAACAGAACTGGACGATGAACAGATCATAAATGTGGAAATGCAGAAGTCTGCAAATAATCGAAACTTCCCAAAGTTAAAATATTGCACTACTTCCTGAGAATTCTGAAAGGAAAGTGATCTCTTAGTTTTACTGTGAGAAACTGAATATGCAAAATTGTGTACTGAGCATTCTGCAGGATGTTTGGAGCCTCTTCTGAATCTCCGGCAGCACAGTAAGCGCAGATACAAGAAGTGTTCACTCTACCAAATGTCTTGAGAAACTTGGAGCTATTCCCATTCTACCTGGAAGAAGAGGAAGTCCAGGTGTTTGTAGGTTGAACTAATCATTTGGACCTCCTCTACCTTGAAGAATAGGAGAAAGGAGGGAAGGAGACAGGAAAAAAAAAAAAAGAAAAAAAAAAAAGGAGGCCTACCACAGCCTCCACCATAGCCCAGCTAGGAAGGAAGCTCTTCATATTGTCAGAGATCTCCACTGATCACTATCCATGACAAAATTAGCAAGAAGGCTGATTAGATAAATCCTGAAGAGTGTGCTGGAGAGGGCTGCTTTTTTAAAAAAAAAAAAAAAATAATAATAATAATATTTGATAATAGGCAGCTCTGGGTTGCCAGAAAGTACCATTATAAATTGAACTGCACTATTCACATTAATGAGATGATGGGGAAGGAGGCTGTGTGCGTGGCAGAGGGAGGATGGTAAGAAGAAACAAGCACTACAGTAGAAGCTGGCTCATCTTTTGATTAGAGGACTTTCAAAGTGGAAAAAAAAAAAAAAATCAATGCACACAGCAAGCCCTAGCTCCTGGGAGAACGTGTTTTACTACTGATGAAACTGTGTTTACATCAAGACCCTAGGCAGACTGTAAAAGAGTACACTAATGCCATGCGTGTCTGGTGAGATGCTGCAGCCAAATTTGAGGCCTCTGGTGCAACATAAGCAGGCTCTAATAAGCCAGTGGTACTGTGCAGGCTCCCTGAACATGGTTGAAAACCCTTATCCTTACTGCAACTGGCAGAGACAGCTTCTAAGAAAGGTAGAAGGAAGAGAAAGAAGCAGTAATATGAACGAGCATCCCCAGAAGCCTCCAAAAACATGCAGATGTGGGACTTAGTGGCACGGTTTAATGGCAGACATAGCAGTGCTAGGTTAATGGCTGGGCTAGATGATCTTACAGGTCTTTCCTAATCTAAATGATTCTATACTAAAAGAATACTAATAACCACCTCTAGCTGTGGCTTTCAAGATGGTGTGATTTGTTCTCAGCACAACCTCCATAACAATGCAGGGACATTACCACCTTCCACACAACGTGTAAGTACGTGACAGCAATGCTCCCAGGCTCCAGCCTGATGGGCATACATGGAACCAAACCCTAGAAGCTCCCTCCAGGTGCTGAACCCAGGCAAAAGGGAAGGAGGAAGCTTCACACAGCCCGTGCCTCCCCGCATGAACCAGTGAGCGGGCCGGGTTACACTTCTGCGCCTTGCCAAGCCCGACCTGGCAAGCTAAGTACAGGCAGGGAGAAGACCACCGTGAGAGCAGAGCATCAGGCTGAGCCCCAGGTAATTCCCCTGCAGTTATCCCTGCACAGCTCAGCTAAATATTGCTACAAACTCCTAGGTATACTGACAGGGTCCATTCATCACTAGACTCTGCAGAATTGGCAACGTTAGAGCTGCTTTGCTCTGCAAATACACCCGGGTCCTCAAACAGGCTTAGGAGAGCCAGGTTCCCAAAGGCAATTTGGATTCCTCATGAACCAGGGCAAGCATTTCTTGAAAAAGTCACCCCTCGTTCCTACTGTGTTAAATCGAATCTGTTACCCAACTTCTTTAGGGCTTTATGGACAACCTGTTCGTGTGTATAAATATAAATAAATATTAGCAGTTATAAGAGGGGGGAAATTTCCTGAGACCAAAGAAATGGAAGTCACACCAGTGGGCGCATTGCTATCAACTTCACTGGAGCTTCAATGGTTTTTAATCAGCACAACACTGGGTCCTCTCCCCTGGCTGTCATTATCTAGAGTGTATATTGAGCACAAAACCAACATAATAGAACATACTAATAAGTTTTAAATTAGCAATTATATTAACTTTCTCTTTTAATTAACAGGTTTTAATTGCATTCCCAGCTCCAGGAAAGCTGCAGATATCACGCTGTAATTGTTCTGCCTAGTAAAATGTGGATGCAAGCAATATAGCAAAGTGCTTGCTGGATTGATGACTGACATGTGGCCAGAGCAATGCTGGCTCTTTTGAAGTTAAAATTGTGTTTTGCATGTGGGAGAAGGATTTGTTATTGGAATGTACAGGATAAAAGTCAGATAAAAGCCACATAAATACAGGCTTTGTTTTTTTGTTTTTTACTCTTTTTTTTCCTCTCTTTTTCTTTTTTGATTGTTTACCTCCATTTAGGCACTGCTCTGCCAGGAACCTCTTGGCATCAATTCCTGTATTAACTGCATTTGGCAGTATGCAAATCCCACCATATATATATATGGGGATATATTAGACATATATATATGTCTAATGACAACTTTTACCAAGCTTTCATCAGGAGTTTTCCAGTTTTATTAGTGGTGAAACTCTATGCATCTTATCCAAAAGGTGTTCCCCTTGCTATTATATTTCATTTAGTCAGCAATGGGAGAACAGAAAAAAATGATCTAATGTGCAGCTGCTGTGGTTTTCTTCCTGCAAGTTCCTATGCTTGGACTAAAAAAGGCCATCCTACTGCCTTGGGAGCAGACGGTGTGTTGCCCAGGCTTTACCCCTGCATGAGCACAGGGCTACTTAAAGTACTGAAATTGTTTGCAGGCATCATTGCAAGGTTTCATGCTTATCTAATAGCTTGGGCAAATTTACAACCATACAATTGATAACTAAAATGCATTGACACGTAAAAAAAATATATCTATATATAAATACATAGATATAGTTGATAACTTAAAAAACAAACCTGCCTAATGTGTGCAGCTAAATGGAGACACAACCTGCAGCTAAAATGTCATTATCTCTCTATCTGAACACTGACAGGATGGAAAAGTGCTAAAGAACTGAGGAAGCTGTTAAGTATCACACTTGTGTATTCATTTGGACAAACTTCCATTTATTCCAGATGAAAGACTCCATGCGGTGTCCTTGAGCTATCTTTAACAAAGAAGATTTGTACGCCTAAAGCTTTATGACAGCAAAGACCTAACCTAAGACCTAGATTAGCCCATTCTTACCAGTTAGTTGCCATTAGCATCTGATTTTAATATGGGACGGTAGTTAGGTTAATGCAGCTAAGCACAAGAACAAAATCATTTTGAAACGGCCCTTTGGCACCAACATTTCAGAGTTATTTTAGATCCAATTACAATTTTCCTGGGGTTCAAGCTGATGACTGTTAGAGACATGAAAGACCCTTCTTCGGTGTCAGCAGCAGAGCAGAGCTCTCGATTTGTATCATAAATGCACGGCCTGCTCCTCTACTCATGGGCCTCACTGATTAGGAATCTCAGAGCTACCTTGGGGATGAGTTGTGCTCTGAGAAGAGGGTACAAAAAAACATGTTCTGGGTATAAAAGAATGTCCCTGCACTTTAAAAAAAAAAATAGTTTAAGTATTTATGTTTTTATATAAATGCAAATGTAAAAAATATAATTGCATAATTACATGTATTTACATATAAAATGTTTTGTGTAAAAATACATTTTGCATATATTTATACCCTACTTTATCAAAAACATTTTTTTTATTTTCTTGCAATTATATAAATATATGTAAATTATGCATTTTTAAAAATAGTTGATAGGGACCCTGCCCTGTAGGCCAGCCAGAGGAGAACGTCAGGAAGTACCGAGAGCTGCTCCTGGCTCGCTGCCTGCTGGGGTCCAGCACACTCATCCCTAGCACTCTGAGGTGGCCAGGGGTACATTGCAGAAGTTTTGGGAGCAGAGACAAAGTGAAGGAGGGATTCTCTTCGTTAGACCTCCCAGCACGTGATCAGCACGACTGAAGACAGCTGACTTCTGTCAGATGGGGCCAGGTGAGTGTTTGGCCTTGAGTTTAAGCACTACCAGCATTTTCAGAGAGCCTACGCAGCGAGCCCTTGTCCCAGAAGCACAGCAACGTGTCAGTGCTCCTCTCTGCAGTGGATTACCACTGAACTTCATACACAATATCTACAATATTTTTTCTAAAAAAAGTCTCCCTGACTCTAGTCTCAGCCTATCACATCAAACATCTGATTTCCTCCCTTGCTTTCTTTAAACTATTATATATTAAGGAGTCCTTTGTGTAAAGTACTCAAAAGAATGGTGGTTGCATGTAAACGACAGCAATTTCCATGTTTTCCATATTAAAACCCCTTAGACTTGCTAAGAAATGTAGGTCTAGTGCCATTTTCTTTTGACAGGGGAAAACGATCACATTTGGGAGATAGGAGCATATATATTCCTTAAGACAGATCCATAATAGTTCATCTCAGCTCTGTGGACTGACAGACTCGTCTGAGCGATGAGGGTATGAAGAGCCGATTTATAATGTGCATTAGTTCTCCCCTTGCATCTGTTTATTCTGTGCCGCTTTCCATTTATGAAATTGCTGTAAGGATATTTGTGCTCTTAAAAAAAAAAAAAAAAAAAAAACAACAACAACAAAACACATTACCAGCACCCACAGCCTTGTGGGAGACCCTACTATAAATAGCAACAAAATAAACAAACCACGGTGCGCACAGAAGAAAATACATTAAAAAAATAGATACGTGCTGTCAGCTGCCAAATGATTATTAAAAACAAGCACGGTGATAACATCGCTTTAAAAATCATAATGCAAGAGAAATCCCTGGCAGAATACTTTACCATAAAGGAATACCTGAAATAATGCAAAAATAAATAAATAAATTCCAGAAAGCCAAGTCACCTGGTGCTAGCTGGGCACTGGCAGCTGTACCTTGACTTCAGAGAGTATTTCAGAACAAATCCCCTTTCAGGTGTGAGACTGAAGCGCAAGCCAGAGGTTTTTTTTTGTTTTGTTTGTTTCCCTTTGAGGGCTTTTTGATGTTTAATAATATTCCACGCAGCACACGTGTGCTTGTGCACCTGGTGCCACAAAGCCGAGCTGGCCGAGTGCTGCCACCCTGCTGATTCTCAGACAGCAGCGGGGCTGTGCATTTAGAGGCGTCTCGCTGCCTGACGTTGCTGCCCCAACTCCCAGGTTGCAGCAGCATTTCTCACATGCCAGCTGCCCCAATCTGACTGCCGGCCATCGGCTCTTCTCCTGGGTTTCCCATTTACGCCCAGACCACGGGGGCCATCCAGGGAGCCGCCTTGCAGCTCACTGGCCCAAGTTAGGCTGGGATTTGAAGAGCCTGCCCTTTGCCAAGATGACCATTTCATTGAGCTGTGTTTCGAAAGGCTGGAGCAGTCTTTCAGCATTCACACAGGAATGCCAAAACAGAAGGCCAAATTCCCTACCTGCATCCACAAGGAGCCACAAAGCAGAGGAGGTGCCACAGAGCAAAAAGGATAGATGAATGAATGCAGTAAAATTGCAAGAGAACTGTAAGGATTTTATTTTTTTCTGGACAAGCCACATTTAACAGCAAATACACACTGCTCTGTGGCTCCTGCTGCTGCAAAGCAGCCTGCCTCCAGCTTTCCACAGCCAGAAACACTATCAAGTCTTCAAACTACTTATATGCATGCACTAGAAAACCATAGCTGGGCCCAGCTGGTGCTTACACCAGCTGCAAACTCAAAAAAAAAAAAAAAAAGCCAGTTTGGACAGCTCAGGGGCTGGGCCAGGTATCTGGCAGCCATGAAGTTACACGTGCTCCTCCAACAGAAGCTCCATGGAGCTCCAGAAATTCCCATTCCCTCTTAGCCCAATTCATGCTTTGTCCTGTTCCCTGAGAGAACTCCACCAGGTTTCTGGATGTGACCATCCCTTCAAGACCATATGACTTTCCTTTTAAAATTCAGGGGACCTGCTACCACTAATTGTTTGTTTTTCAGTCACTCTCAAACCTTTTCTTTTTTTTTTCTTTTTTTTTGGTAGTATTTACTATGTCATAAACCTTATTTTTCAGATTTTCAGTTGATAAAATCCAAGTTTATGTTCCTGCCTCATTAATCATCTATCCTGCTAATTTGTAACAGTAAGTAAAATATTCTGTTACATAAGAAACTGGATCTTACTCGTTCTTTGGCAGATGTCTACTTCTTGTTTATTTAGACTTCTCCTAGTCTGGAGAAGTTTGATCATGAAACACCCTTAACAATGAATTTCACTACCCCTTCTGCCTTGCACCAGGCCAAGCACCATCAGCTGAAGAGCTCAGAGTCCTGGTTCCTGGCTCAGTTCTGTGCCTCAGGGCCCCGACACCCTGCTGACCTGGCGTGCTGCCTTACTCTCGAGGCTGAAAGCACCTTGCGCAATTATGGCATTTTGAAAACGGGAAGCCAAAGGCACAAGTAAGCTCCCCGCATTTCTTCATGATACTTCAAGACTCTCTCCAAGATTTCCTTTTATTGCAGGCTTCTTATGGAGTGCTTCGCTGTGTGCCTCATGCAACTGCTGGACATAATGTGTGGGTCAAAACACAGGGTGGAAGATCACGGCGTCTCAGATGAACGCTCCCCAACGAAGTCCAGCAAAGGATGCTAAAGACAGCTGGAGCTGTTTGCTGTCTGGGAGAACCAACTTGCATAATCCCAACCTAAACCGCGCCTTTCTCAGCCCTGCTCGCTGATCGGCTGCCCTCCTTGTGGGGAAGGAGGTCAAGCATTTCAGAGGGGGTGGTGAGGAGCATACAACCAGCTGCTGGCACGGCAGGAGGCAGCGCCTCGGAGAGCCCTGCTGCTGCTCTGCGTACGGTGCTCACAGAGCCTGAGTCTTTGCCGGCCTGTAACTGGAAGTTTAAAGGTCCCACAAGACTTCTAGGAGAGGAGTGAATGACCCTGGTGTCTAGACTAACATTACATCCCTCTATAAATTCAGGTTGTAACGTACGGAGTGCGTGTGAGCTATTGCTGAGCACATAATGACCGAGTTAATTGCCTGTATAATCACTCCACTGTCTAAGTACCCTGAGATGGTCTGAATGGGAAAAGTACTGTTTAAAGAAACTCTTAAGCTAGACTAAACTTTAATTACATGAAACCTGCAAATGATGCCCTCAAAAAGATCTCACTAAAACACACACTGTAAAAAAAAAAAAAAAAAAAAAAAAAAAAAAAAAAAAAAACATACTTTGCCTGTGCCATTAACGGATAAAAGATCAATTCCAAAGCAACTCATCCTGAAAGCTGCAAATAGCTGGAACTTGTCAGATACATCATGGAAAAATCCTCGGGACATTCACCTGTACTCCAAAACCCCTGGCCATGCTTCCTCCCTCCCTGCCATGGTGGGTTTGTTTTCTTTCAAGGAGTTGACACCGAACTCCTGTGTGTTTCGCTGAGAAACCAGAGGACTGGCACACCAGCTGAAGCTGCACACTTTTCCATCAGGTACAGAGGACTGGTACAGGAGACAGCTGTGAAGGTTATGACACTTTGCCCCTTTATAAGCGTTACACTGGGGCTAAAACAAGAGTAGCTGTAGCACTAATTGACTCAACCCATGCATTTCCTATTAAATCTTAAACACGAAGAATTCATAGGCAGAAGCAGAAACAAACTGTGTGTGGGTGTGGAGGTGTGTGTTATGGTAAAAAGCTAAGCCTGCATGAAATTGTATCAACCTCAGCTGAATGGAAGAACCCATCGTTATTTTAGAAAACTGACCTTTTATTTGTTGGCTTACAAGGAAGCTATTGTTAGCTTGTTTGGCTCTGTCATTCCTGTTCTAGCTTTTAATTCAGCATGGTTTTATCGCATGCAACACGATGCCATTTCACATCATGCACCTAATGGTATAACGTCAGGTGGGATAACATCAGGCCATCTGAAAGACATCAGAATCGCACTGCAGTCATCACGGGCTCCCCTGTCACTCCGCAGAGTTCCCCCACCCATGATTTAATCCAGAAGGCTCTCCCTTTGACTTTGACCTGTCAGGCTTCTTTTTGCAGTTCGTAGATTCAACCATCAGCTCACAGAGCAAAGCCAGGCCATTGCTTCAGAGGATTTTTGATACTTTTTGTTGTTACTGTTGGTTTTAAATACCTGTCTGCAGGAAAACAACTAGCAAAGGATGGCCTTAGCTGGCAAGGATAGAGGCAATTACCTTAAGCTACACTAGTATCGTGAAGGGGATAGATAATAGTCCCCAGAGGAAAGCCAGCTTGCAATTACCTAGCCAGACAGATCAAGCAGCCCTTAGGGACAGGCCATACAAAATACATGCCTGTGGCTGATCACAAACCCCAAGCCAGCCATGGATGCCGTTCTCCAAACGGAGCCCAGCATGACCCACGCTATTTCCCCAGGGTGCAGGCATCACAGGTTCTCTGGTCCTACTTTTCTGGTGAGGAAAAAACAAAGTCAAGTTAATAGACTTGCTAAGTTGCCTGTCATACCACAGAAGCGTTATTAAATTAAAGCTCATGCCTCTCTGAACCACATCTGAGCTATTCATTCACTGTGCAGATTATTTCAGAGTTCATCCTCCTGTTTCTGGGAATCACCTGCACTGCACGAGACAGTTTATCTAGCTTAGTTACTGTGGCTTTAGGAATCCCTGTCAGCTGATAAATGGCTTGCCTTCCTTTCATGATGAGACTAAAGATTCAGATCACCTGCGCACACAGAAATGGTCTAGGCACGAAAAATAAGAAAAAATAAAATAAAATTAAGGCCTCTGCCCAGAGGATGAGATGGGAAATTCTACCAGCGAATTGCTTATACATTAACCCCAATCAAGCTTTTATAGTTTTACTCCACTGAAGTTTCTCCAAATATTTATCCTTGGCCTGGAAATATCAGTCCTGTCTTTCTGAATGATTATTAAAAAGTGAGGTAGCTCGCAGGTATTTTCTCTGTCTGCCTTATGGCAAATATGCTCTGCCTTTGAAGGAAGTTGCTCTCTCTTACCTCCCAGAAGAAAAAAACAAAAAACAAAACAAACCAAAAAAAAAAAAAAAAACACTCAAGGATAGCTTTAAAGTGTTTGTAAACTGTGAGACAACTAAAACTGTTGTCAAAACATTTTGAAGTATCCTAGAAAGTTTGTATTCACAGGATTTTTACAGATTAGACAGAAAATGCTGTTTTAAAAGACATGTAGAGGAAAAAACCATTCTTTCATAATTCATTTTTCCCAGTTTCTACTTGTAACTTTTACTATATAAATTTAGCACTTTCCTAGAGGGAAAGAATATATAGAGAGATTTTCACGCTTGGCCCTTTTCTCCACCATTAAGGAACAATAAGCACGTTAACTTTCTGAGCAGTCTTACTGCCTCTGACTCTGGGTTCTAGTCTTACAGCTTCTTCAGCACTCCAGGTGATTTTAGTCAGTACAAAGAAGAGATGAGGAAGCTCAAATATCCTTACAATGCATCTTTATACTCTGGATATACTTCATATATTTCCGCTGAAGTTTATAAACAATAAAAAATGGTTCTTTAACGTTTACAAAGGAGAATTAGATTGAGACAATCGTGTTTGTTTTCATTCAATACCACACAGGCCTAAATTCAGGCATGGAAAACACTATTTGATTTTCTTGACTTTGTGACATCTCAGTCTCCATTGAGCAAAGTGATTACAGAAATGTTTTTCAGGTACTTCAGATATTTTACTGGAAGTACTCTAATACAGAATGACACCCCTACCCCCCAGTGTCTGCTTATTTTATGATGTAAGGAATGCTACAACAGCCAGAATTTATACACACTAACAGCTTACAGCAGCAGAAGCACAGACACTACCTCACCGCTGTACAGCTCTCCGTTTAATGTTTTTGCAGTAATTGACAGATATGACAGTGACATAAAAAAGGATTAAAAAAATACCAAAAAAAAATCACTAACTAACCAAGGCCACTTTATCTCCTCTCTCCCACGCAGTCCATTGCACTCAAGTGTATCTGCAAACTTACCTGCTAAGCCGTACAAGTCACCGTGTCTACACGCTGCATCCCTGCAGACAGAGGGCCTGCCATGCCTATTGCCTCCACCCTACTAAAGGACAAAGTTGTTTCTGTTATCGCAAACCAATGAATCTAATGAACTAATCTGACACTTCATCCTGGTTTCTTTCAGATATGGCAAAAGATGATAACACGTAGGAGGCGTGGTTACCCCCCCTCACTCCTCAGGCAGCTTAATGACCCCTGCCCTTCAGCCACACACACACAAGCCTCAGGTGTGGCATCGTGTGCTATCCCTGGCGGGCCATTACATGACTAAAATGCCATTATGTCTAAAGCAAAGCTCAACAAAAACATGCATTCTGTCAACACTATAAAGTTCAACTTCATGAATTGAAGAGGAAAGGGTGACCACAAGGCTCTGTGCACGTGGCACGGGCTCTCTGCTGCCCCTGACATTCGCTGCAGTGCAAGGGGATACAACACACGGCCCGACCCAAGTGCAACATGCACCTCGTGGCACTGCGGCGGTACGCACAAATCTCCCTCCAAGGTGGAAGCAGTAGAGGCCAGCCCATTTTAACATTCCCTACAGCTTTTTTTTTTTTTCATTTTTTCCACTGCTAGAGCTGGAAGAGAGGCTAAAGCAGACCTGCAGCTGAGGCACATCGCCTTCAGCACTCTGGTATTTCGCGTAGGCTGAAAAGCTGCCTCCCAGATATCTGCCTAAATTCAGATGCTGGTAGATCCCAGAGGTCAGCAGCAGAGTTGAGATTTCTCCTACCCACCAATATGATCATAGGAAACAGATGGTCTAGAACACGTAACTATTTCACTCCTTAAATATTTCCTAATGAAACTAAACCAAAGTTTTGGGGCTTTTTGCTTTCCAAGCTGCTATTCGCCGGTAACGACCCTGCCTGCGACACTGCTGTGATCATTCTTTGGACCTGGAGCTGAGGAAGCTCTGCACTCTCATGACACAACTTCAAGGACCAGTTCAGGAGTGCCCGCTGTGCTGCAAACCAGTTGGTGTTTCAGCACAAACCCCGCAGGCGAAGCTGGAAACCAGCTGCAATACAGGCACATTAAGGAAGCCCCATTATACCTGATTAAACAGGAATAGTTGGATTCGTCAAGTCTTAATGCCACTTAAGGATCAATTTACCTAGCTGCATGCTTACTGCCTCTGAAGCAAACAAGTTAGAAAGGCAAATTGTCTTTCCTGATGCTTCTGGGCTTCAAACCACGAGCCAGTGCTGGTGCCAGCTCGCTGCTCTAACAGCATCGCCCTGCTGCGGGGGCTCATCCTGACAACAGCCCCTGTCCCAGCACAGTCCCACCCTCGCTCAGCGACATTTCCATCAATCCATTTCTATAAATTTCCTCTCCTAGTCTGCTAACTTTTAGATGCATTTTTTCCTGCTTACTTCACAAGGTCAAAGGGAAGACTCTTACGTGCGTTGCCAAAGTCTGCCTCCATTTACTCCAAGCAGCAACAGGAGGGGATTTGCACATGCCCATTTCTACACTCTGTGCCCCTCCTCTGACATCCATGAACAACTAAGGGGCAGATGGTTCGGGCTTACACACTGAACTGCACGCCGAGGAGAGCAGAAAGAGCTCGTGGAATGGAGGGGGCTCACAAGAGCTGGTCACAGGTGAAGCCGTCATTTCAGAGCTGAACTCAGCGCTAGGAATAACATCACTGCAGCAAGAAACAACCACGCAGTTTCAGAAAGAGAGGTGGAAGCAGAGAACAAGCGCACATCGCTGTGCAGTTTCTCATCAAGGCAATGCCCAAGGCTGCACCCATGGAGGTCAGAGCTGGGCTGAGGAGCACCCTGTGAAACACAGAGCTTCCTTTCACTGCCTTATCGCCAGCCCCCAAATGCATCTTACACCAGAGGGACACCCAGAGAGCTAACTTGACCAGACACAAGGGGTAGCATCGAGGGAGGGAAAGTACAGGTCTACAGAGGGCTGTGAATGGCAGGTAGGTCAGAAGGGTGCTTATTAGCTCGTTTAAGCAGTGGGAAGAGGGAACTCTCAAGGGAAAGCACTAGAGAGACAAATTGAGGAAGATGGAAGAAGGAAGAAGGTCGCTTTAGGAGCCAAGGTGAGATGGCTGAAGGGCAGGTGGAGGCTTGGAGCAAAATGCACTGGGAAGGAGCAGCACTGCAGAAATGTTCCCAGCTCGGCAAGATCCTGGCTTTCACTGCCCCTGCAGTGCCTGCCAGTCACTGTAGAAAGGGGGTAAAGGCGTCCTGCTGCTGGGTGGCTCCAGCGCTTTCTCTTTTAAGGGAGGAAGAGAAATGATAAGGGAAGGAGAAGGAAACGCATGCAAAGATTCCTCTATCATATAAAATCATGTAAAATATGTGGCAATGCAACGTGCCAGTTGTTTCAGCCAAAGGTAACAGCAATATTTTGCACTATTTATTCTTTAATCAGTAAGGAATATAGCTGCAAGATAATCATAACAAGTGTCCCATGGACTTGTCTTTTTTTTTTTATTTTTTTTGTATGTGTACTTTTTAATGTAACCTCAGCTACAAAAGTTTCATTGCTTATTTACAGAAACTAAGCGGAGGCTCTGTAACAGAGGTTAATTTGGGTTTAAAATAAATGAAGTTCAACATAACCACATACCACTGGTTAAGTTGATTAAAAGGATGCCTGGGACAAAGCCTAATTTTTCAGACAAGGTTTCATGACGGGAGACAGCCTTTGTGAACTGGGACTGTGTGTCTGCTCCGAGACGTGCTGTCCAGGTCTCTAGTTTCAGCTGGCTTCTGTGAGGCACAAGGGCAGCTTCTAGTGGTTAATTCCAACACCACTAAATTGCAGCTGCCTTAAAGATGGCTTAATCCCCAGGGACAACCTGGCTGGCTTTGCTTTTGGAGGCTGAGGCCTCAAATTCCCCTGGAACTGGTGCATTTTAATTGAGAAATCTATTTCCCTTTCACCTGCCTTTGCTTTGTTGCTCTGCTAAGTGGAAGAGGAAAAAAAAAAAAAAAAAGGCATAAATCAAAGTATTTCACACTGATGCTGGCAGATTAAGAGTAATTAACCTACACGTCACAGGAACAAAACTAAACAGGAAAGAATAATGAGATGTGATCACAGTTTATACATCTATTGTTGTAGAAGATGAAAGGTGACGAAGCAGCTGTAACCAAGGTTTGCTGTATGCATTGGACCCATTTCCCGTTACATAGCGTAAATTAGTGTTACTGTAAAACCAAACAAGCTACGGTTATCCCAACTCTCTGAAACAGGGAGGGAGAGCCAAGTTCACCAGGAGGAAAGCTCTGGTTCTCCCTCAAGTTCACCATTTCTGCCTGAACTGAATTAATCAAATGGTCAAATCTTCACTGTTCTGTGAGATCCCATCCTCTTTCAGAGGACAAAATGGGCAACTATTCAGTTTCCAGTGTGTGCACAGAAACCTCAATTACTATTTGAGAAACATGCCTCCAACACACTGATTCTGCCAAGTCCCTAGCCCAGTCACGGAAGTGTAAAAGTTAGCCTTGCTTTATCTGAAAAACGTTTCTTATCCTTATTCAAGGAACGGAGCAGGGAGCTGTTCTTTCCAAAAGGAACTTCACAGAACTCTAGCACAAACTTTAGTTCATGTGTAAAAAGGCACAGGAACTATCCACGGTGAGGCAAAGAAGCTTTTTGCATTAATGGTGGAGGCTGACACCTTTCCAGTGTAGCGTAAATGACGCTGAAATAGGCTCACGCACAGGTCTGTGATCTGCACATCTCAGAATATTGTAGGAGAATATGTAGGAGGATCAGCGTGCAAGGCAGACGACCAGGTTTTGCAAGGGAAGGCTGTGCAGCTCACTCGATGAGTAAAAACGTGTGTGTTTTTTTTTGTTTGTTTGTTTTTAAAAATCAACAGCACCATGTTGATTGGGAAAAACCACAGTTCTGTGGTTAGCAGGCTAAACTGTAAACCACAGAACTGCACTCAGACACTATTATCCCAGAAGATGAAGCAATGACTATTATCCTTATCCCCTGTAGAATTTATTTAATTCCAAAATCTCCATTGCTAAGTCAGCTAATTATTTCACCTATGAATAATATTCCCTTCCATCCCTATAATACAAGTACGTCTGTCTTTCCTCTTCTCATCGCTATAGTCCCTGATACCAAGAGTAACACAATCTCAGTTTTATCAGCAAAGGAAAAAAAATCTCCCATTAGAAAAAAACAACAGAGCTTACTAGTAAGGATGAAGAGATAACAGAGCAGAACACATGAATTAGCTCATATAATTTCTTCACGGACTCCGGCCTCTTTTGAGGGACAATGTGGTAGCACTACAAAACCGCAGCACTGACCGCTGCAGAGACTGATGGAGAAAGTTGTGAGCCATGGCTGAGGAGCACCAAAACACAATTCAAGTACCTTCTAGCTTCAGATAGCGCAGAGCTCACTTTTTAACAGATGTTCAATAACTACTATACTAAAATGATACTAAAAACGGATTTTTTAACTGAAGAAAACATACTGTAACTGAAAACGGCAGTGCTCAGCACCACCAAGTACTGTGAGAATTAGCAAGGAGAAATTCCCTGTGTGCCTTTTGCATTGCGCACCCTCCCCTTGCCTTCCCCCTGCAGGTCACGCAGACACGTGTAATTACAGCAGGACGGGGAAGTCGTTCCTCGCCTCTCACACCTTTGCTGCCCTTCTCTTTATTACCTTTCCTTATGTCCTTTTTCAAGGAGTGATCAGAACTGCACAGCATTAAATGTGCAAGCAAAACCTAGATTTATAGATGACAAAGATGTTTTCTATTTTACCCTCTTTTTCCCTAATAATTTCTATGAGTCTATTTGCCTTTTCAATGTGCATCAGTGATACTTTCAGTGATCTACTCTCAGTAACTTTAAAGATCTCTTTCCTGAGTGGTAATAGCTAATGTGGAGCTTATCGTGGTATATGCATTAGAATTTTTCTTCCCTGGGATCATTATTTTGGATTTATCAACATTGGATTTCACCTGTCATTTTATTACCTAGTCATTCAGCATCGAAAAACAGTTCTGCAGCTCTTCGCAGGCAGTTTGACTTTGGCCCATTCTGACCTTTTTTTCCTATTGTAAATTTTTTTGCTTTAACTCCTCGGTCTCATTTTTACCTGGTGTTATAAGTGCACTGAACAACACAATTCCCTGCACGTATTCCCATGGGACCCTTCTAATAACTTTACCCAATGACCGTTTATCACTTTTTTGTTTTTCATTTCTTTTAAGCAACAAGACTAAAAGAACAGTAAGACCATAGGGGAAAAAAAAAAAGCAAGGGGGAGAAGGGGGGAGGTCGGATTGATTTTCTTTGATCTGGTGTTCACTAATTCCCTTTTCCTTTATTTTCCTTTCCTGCCTTGCTACCCTGAAGCAAGGTAAGGACTGACCAGGTAGTAATTTGGTCCAGAACATTTCTGGGAATCAGAGTTAAGCTGAAAGCTGACCAGCTGCAAATTTACCCGAGTTGCTTTAAATAGACACCATGTTTCCTCTTGGACTTGCATTATGCTATGTGAAGTCTCCAAAGTAATCAGAATTCAGAGATTACTCTGGCCCATTCCTAAGTGCCTTGGTGTGAACTTCATCCTGTCCAGGCTGACCTAAACTTCACCATGCGTGCAGTTTCAAATATTGATCTGCGCTTTTGTCACCTCACTAACCCCAATTTCATAAAATATATAACCAGTATTTGTCGTGATGACTTGCATGAAAACAGCTTTGACCATTTCAGTTCATTTTTATTGCACGTATTGGGCTTGTATTCGCCTTAGTTTTATTTAAGTATACTAATAGAACATGTTTCTTTTTTTTAACTGTCTTTAGTCTTCGCCTTTCAGACTTTTCCCCTTCAACTTTTCGGTGCTACTAATGAGTTTTAAACTCATTTTGAGTTTAAAACAGAAGTATAGATATGAGGCTAGGATGGGAAAAGAAGCTGGGCACTTTTATGGACTGTTTTTCTGACACTTCATTATTTTTTGCACTTGATATGATGCTCATCCTTCCAAAGTGTTGACTGCAAACCTTACTGCAAGAACCTGAGAGTTTTCATTGTAACTAGAAAAAGTTGTAAATCTGCTTCTGAAATTGTGTGGAGATGCTAGGAAAGCAACTCCTCAATTGCTATGAGGCTGGTGGGAGATGTGACCTCTTTTTGGTATTTAAAATAATTCCTGTAATAGAGAAGTTTTACAGGGATACCATATGTCAGCTCATTAGTTATGTATCAAAGTCATACTCCACTATTTTGCAGTGGTAAAAACTCTTTTTGCAAGGAAAACAGATTGCAAACTCAGTCCCAATTAATTCCATTCTGTCAGACAGTTGCCCATTTTTGGTCCTTCATTTCAGGTCATGCTAATGCAAAATTCAGACATGCCAACTGTCCTGCATGAGAACTGTCAGACAGATTAGCACTCCTGCACTGATGAAGAGCTACTTTGTCAGGACTGGGAACCAGTGTGTTGAAAACGAAGCCTCAGGTGATGTGCCTATGGGAAGAAAGCAATCGGCTGTACATCGGGTTTGATCCTATAGAATCACGGTGCCTAGGACCTCGCTGATCAGCTCACATTCCCACTCTCCTTTAAAAGAAAAACAGGCATTGCTAGCAGTACAACTCTCGTCAAGTGTCTCTTGCCAGGAGTCATTTATCCTCCTCCTCCATTCATCAGTAGGCCTACACATCCCTTTATTTTGCTTTTTCTTCTGATGCTTATGAAAGCTCCCTTTTGCATTTGAAATAGATTTTTATCTTTTCTTTTTCCATCCACCCCCCACCCAAAATTTAGGCTATTCCCCATAGCAGCCTTAGTTATGCATTGTTCTTTCACCTGCTCTTCTTTGAAATGTCTCTACAGTCGTAGGCTGACAGCGTTAATGCCTTCTCTGCTCTGAACAGACACTGTCTCACCTTTTATACACGTCAGGATGCTCTCCAAGAATTCCCATGTTACCTCCATGTTCTGTTTGACCCAGAACAACTTTTAAGTTGCAGCTTTACCATGAAGGATAAGCTCTGCTCACAGCTCTGTTATTCTTTGGGAGACTCACCGTCTGAAGCACTTGTCACAGCATGCTGCTAATTTCTCCTATAGAATTCAGAAGGAAAGATAACCCCTTTTTCCCTAACAGTACTTGTATTCTAGCCCAAAATTTAGTTTTAAAACATTAGTATTAGTGTTTGAGGACACAGGAACTCCAAGTGGAAACTGCAACTAGTAAAGAATCAGATTACACTAGCAGCTGTACCTCTGACCTGTCACACCAGCTTTGCAAGGGTTTTAAGCAGAAAATGCCCAGAATGTTATTTTTACCATTGGAGATACGTACCATTCTTGGATTAGTGACGCTTTATAGCATAGCTGCTTGGAACCAGTGTGCTGTTTTTTTTTTTTTACGTGTTCAGACCGTTGTTTTAATTTTGCTTGAGGTAGGTATGCTGTTACTAGAAGTTGTAAACATCTTTTTAAGATGCCAGTACTCCTGTTATGAAGCCTAAAGGGTTGCTGCATTGGAAGAAATTTCCCAGGATAATCTCCTAGACTATGTAAATTGCTTTACATGGATTGCATTTTAAATCTCATTTGATAGTGAATGTTTTAGAGGAGAGAAAAAATAAAAATAAAAGGGTGCTTTCTGGCTTAATCATAAGCCACAACAAGTTAAGTGTGCATAATAAAATTTGTCCACTTATTGAACACAACTAGCTGGAAACAATTGTTCCATTAGTTGCTGGCAGCTTTAGAAGTGGTATAGAAATGGAAAGAAAAAAAAAATACAGAAAATCATCCACACTCTTAATGCTCACTGGTTACTGTGAAAGCAGCATCTAGGTGAACCTCTGTGCAGTACAAGGGTGTTCTGGTATCCTCTGCTCTCAGGATATCCCTGCTATCTTCTTTAAGAAGTCCTAACTTCCACTTGCACATGTGTAACTCTTGCTCTGGTTAAAGATCTTCTTGCTTTGATGCTACAGTGAACAAACATCACTAAGAGTTCAGCATACACAGGCTGAACTTTTCACAAATTTCCCTCTATTTTACCTGCAGATATCTACCCAGCAGCCTGTCAGCCAGGTTCAAGAGGGTACTCTGCTAAAACTCAGTCCTGTAATCCTCCCCTCTAGGCTCTCTAGCTTCGCAGTCCCACACGAGACTAGCAAGCAACACAAGTATGATGCAGCTCGTGCAGCAAATGAGAACTGGATATCCGACAGTGTTAAGCACGACATTTTGAAACGAGACTGAAATCTTAGAAAAACTTCTTTTAATGATTATCAAGGTAATCATTAAATGCTTGACACAATAAAGGATGCTGAATCCTTGTGTGGATCCTGCCCTCTTTTCACATGGCCTATGGAAGGAGAAGGCATTGGTACCTTTACTGCCATCAGGAGTTGTGCAGACAGTTTTACCACGTACCTGTAATTGCTGAGGCAGCCTGGCAAAATGCCTCTGCCAGAAGTATGCCCCACTTACATAACTAATGTAGATTTTTTCTGTTCAAGTTAACCACAAGCAAACCACGCTGTTAACAAATTTGTTACCCAGAGTTATTCCTTAAATGTTCAATGCAGACAAAAAACGTCACAACCAAAGAACTGCAACTGCTACTGTGTCACGCAGCTCCCGCTCTCACAATCTGTAACCCGCCTTTTGGGCTGATCACCCGGGATGTGCGATTGCTTCTGCATCCCAGCTGCAGTTCTCTGAGCAGAAAGCACCACCGACACACTGCAGCCACTCCACTCATTCGCAAGGCAACACACAAGCACCTATTTCACAGTTTCTAAAGACCTTCAGTTGCTGTGAGCATTCTTCCACACTTAGAAAGTATCTATTTATGCAACTGTTTCTGGGTAATGAAGGAAAAGAGCCATGAACAAAGCTGAACTGAATCTGCTGGTGTTATGCCAAGGAATGCCTGACAGGATTGGGCTGAAGGAAACAGCCAGCTCCATACCAGGTCACCTGCTCCCAGCTCACTCAGTGAAAGCAGCAAATTCAGAGGAAAGCTTTAAATCTACCTTAGATAAATCTATTTTCCTTGAAGACTCCTAGGTTTTTTTTTTTTTTTTTTTTTTTTTTCAAACTTCACATTGAGCAGAAGGTATACTACATGGAAGAGTTAACACACCTCTGAAACTGCCTGAGGACCCATATATGCCCATACAACAAGAGCCTGCATGGCTCCGAAGCCCTGAACACAGAAGAGCAGCCCTCTGTGCCCTCCCACCACCTTTCCCTTTCCATCACCAACCCGCACGGGTGCCCAGCAGCACAGCAGGCCAGCAGACACTTATTTCTGTCACACCACCAGGGACTCTCAGGTTCAATTCCCTCCCAGGCAGGTCTTCACTCCCGAGGGCTGGATTTCCCACACATGTATTTGTGCCAAATGCCATTACTTAACCTCATTCGTCTCTAGTTCAGGATCAGGAGACAAAACCAGCCCAATTTAATTCACCTCAGTTGGCTGAGCAGCCCTGAGGCCATCTCACCCAACAAAGCAAATAGCACATTCTGGTGACATGGATTCAATGACAGGTTTTAGCTTACTGTACCGCAACACTAAATCATGATTTCCAAAGGTATTCATGTTTCCCTCTCTTGTTTTTCATAAACACAGTCTGGCGTGATCTTTTTGGCCCAAAATCCTTTCTCCTACAAAGATGGTAACTTCATGAAGAACTGTCCCTGTGGGCCAGGCTATCCTACAAAGAAGAATTAAAAAACACTGACTAAATCAATCACCACTGCTGGCACTTTTGGTATTGATGCCAACAGAAAAAGGAAGAAATGAATGCACATGAGGCAAAAGAAGCATGTTACAAATCAAGAGGGTTTGCACTGATACCACCAGATGATAGAAATGAGCTCTGGAAGAGGCCTCGAGTGCTGAGGCATTTATTTCTACTCAAAAGGAATTACAGAACTGTGAACAATCTTAATTATGTACCTCTGTGGGATATTGGCAAAATAAAACCATAAGCAACACACCTGGTAAGAACCGGCCACATCAAAATACCACCAGAGATCACAAAAAACAAATCTATCCCTCTTCAACGTAGTTGGTACATACTGCCTGAACTCTATGCAATATAGCTCTGGCACTGCGCCAGTCATTATGAAACTGTCACCAAAATGAATCAACAAGTGAATATTTGTACTTTGCCTGTAATCTTGATTGTTACTCTGACGTAGTGCCTATGACCCTTCTATTACTGTGTGTTTGTGCATATCTAGGTATGCAAGAAAGGAAGAAAAAATATTACCCAGTGGAGTAAAATTGTTGTCCACTTACACCAGGAAAAGATACAAGATAATGGCCATTCGAATTGATTCCCCGTTTAGGAAATGCACTGGTGCGTATAATGTACTGCTAGCAGCCCACAGTAAAACATCATATTCTGTATCAAGAGAAAGGCAATGTACTAATGACTATGAGTAAATCTTGACAGCCAAATGATCTCTTCTTGTAGCAGTCTGTGGTGTAACGAGTAACCTGAAGAGTAGAGCAGTAATTATGTATGTTCACTTCCTCTAAAAGCACTTCTGATGGACTGAAGCGTACTGATGTACAAACAAATATGTGGCATAATTATTTTCCCTACATTTGCATTGGACACACAATTCCCATGTTTCCTTTCTGGTTTTGAAAATTAATCCAAGAAGAAGTCTTACAAACTTACTTTCCACCAACTGAAGGTGTTATTCTTTCCTGCTTTTAATTAGCATTTACTTTACTTGAGAGAAGACAGGCATTACATAATACATATTTCTTCTGTGTATTTTTAGGGCAAGTCATGGAAGCACAGAGAATGATGCCAGCTTCCATATGATCAAGGGACAATGTGAAGGAGGAACCAGGTGTCACTACATGAGCAGTGGCCAAAGGCTTTTAATTAAGCTAAACTAGGCTAAATTTAAGGCCTTCATTTTGTTTACCATCTTCTCTCAACGTTTGTAGGAGGAAGGAGAGAAAAAAAAAATCAGTGGTATAACATGAATTTGGACATTTATTCAAGCTGATAATGTTCCCAGGCTCCAATGAATAAAGTAATGTGCAGAAGATTCTTGCAGTAGAAATAAATGTTCGGCCTCCAGACTGATTGATCTTCCCAGATCAATATGTGTTTCTAATGCTATTGATGTGCTAGCCTATTTACAAACACAGTTTCAGTTTTAAAGTCCGTTTAATGCAAAAATATGGCGCTGCTGGGTGAAGTAGGATATTTTGAATATGCAGATAGATGTAAACCTTGCTAAAAGATAAATGAAGATGGTTTGTAAGTTCTTTGCATCCCCTACCTGAATGGCTACATCTTTTTTTAACCAATATGACATATTTCAGAAGCCCACCTGAGCACTGCAATCCACACTTGTCAAACAACAACCTATTCATCTTGATTAAAAAATACATATACCATATTCATACATATGACTTACAAAGATACTACAGTCCTGGGTATAACAGCTTCTAAATTCCAAGTCTGATGCCAGAGCAGAATTCAAAACGCTGTATAAGATGAGAAGAGGCATAACATCCTCTATTGTCTTCATTTCCTCTACGTTTCTCCATCTGCTTTGTGTTTCTGTCATATACAAGTACAATCTCTAATAGTTTAGGTCTCCCTAAACAATTGGCATCATTCCAAAACCTCATCTGAGCTGCACAGTTTTCCCAAATATCAAGACTATATCATTGAGTTCTCTATTCCCATATGGCATTCTCATTCCTTCAGAATATTCCCTTTCTCTTATTATTTATCTGCCTTGCTACTTATGTCTCACCTCACAGAAGCTGCTGCTTTCCTGAGCATAAGACGACTTGGGACTGCATGGCTTCTCAATTGGAATAAAGAGCATAATTGATTTTATTTTTTTTTTTTACATTTCAGCATGTGCTTTTCTCCACATCATTTCTGGTCTTCTACTTTCTTCGGGAAAGCATTCATAAAAAGCAAATCCTACTCTGATAATTTTCATGACTACATGTATATGTACACACTGTGTACAGAGACAAAAGATTACTAATGGTGTACATTTTACTGTCTGTAATATTCTAATATAATTAGAACTTAAGTCACAGATAAATATACATTTATGTACAGATATTAAAAAACTTTAATTCTTCTTTCTCTACAGAAAGATATCTGCATTTGTGTCTCGCAGAAATTATAAAAACATATTTTGCAACAAGAAAAAGTCACGTCTAGCAACTCCATGACAAGTTTTCTGTGATTCATTTTACATGGTTCTAAATTTCTTTCATTACACTTGAAAGTCTCATGCCTTCAGAAAAGGTTAAAAATGATGGTGGAAAGGGTAAAGATGAGAGCTTGATCTCTATCTTTCTGTTGAAGAGCAGCTGTAAGATGATTATCCATCAAACAGTAAAATTCAAGGCTGCTGCCAAAATTCAATAGCCACTCATGCTTGTGGATAAAGGATGCGTTTCTGTGCACGTTCTTCAAAATCCTAAAGTTTGGGCAATTTCATCAAAATTTTGCTCCTTTATAATTCATCTAGAAAAAAATTGCCAACAAACAAAGGAAATATGACCCCTGCTTAATCAAATTGGAAACTATTCATATTAAAAAAAATCTGGCATTGAGTTCAATTGCTTCCATACCATACAATTAAACCATTGTCTAGACTGAAAAATAACCCAGACGATTTAAGCAAGTTTCCTCCAAAGCCAAAACACAAGTTTTGTTGTGTTAACAAATTAGTATGGATTTACTCTGAACTCTTGCACTACATTTCTCTATTTGTCTCTGGAACATTGTTGTGTTTCTTTTTTTTTCAAAGGTATTCAAGCACATTTCTGCAAGTTTCTATAGTATATAAAATGCTAATTAAGATATAACTAAAGCACTACTTTGCTGATCTGAATAAGTGAACCATCCATAGAATTAATTAGGACCACTTTACTGATCTTTCCTCCATCAGATAAAGATTATTTGACCCAAACAACTCTTACCTGTCAATTAAAGCAATTTCCTATATTCAGATTTCAATGCTATTAAAACAAAGAGGATTCTTAGTATTTTTTTTTTTCAGTATTATTAAACCAATTTTAATCTTATAGAGGAAAAAAATCATTTGTCAACATTAGAAGGAAAAAAAAAAAAGAGAGAACAAGAACAAAAAGCAGAGGGGAAAATGATGATCTGTACAGTACAAAGAGCTAAAGCAGACTTGATACTAATTAATAATGCTATATCTATAATCTATTTAATTTCTCTCTTCCTGGCAAGATGCCTGACTAATTTGTTTTGATCTTTACTTCCATACTTACTAAGTTGTTTACTATTTCTTCTGTGCTCCAAAATTCATCATCTGTATTGCATTTCGCCTTTGGACGAAGGGGACAGATGGCAAAGCTCTTACACTACTGCAGACAGCGAAGGACCCAGGAGTACTCCCCAGCTTTGGGTCCCTGACTGCCTGCCGACAGATGACTAGAACACGCATCCCACTGCCCAGGACACCTAGTTTTTCTTGGAAAAGCTGGACACAGAAATGGAGACAATGCCTTTGTGCTTCAGCAAGCCTCCAGAGAGTCCAGATGATCAGGGAGCAGAGCAAGGAGTAATTCGCAAACCATATCTGACTGCAGCACAAACACAGCCTTACTTCCTAAATCTCTCAAGTTCAGGGTCCTTCCAAGGCTCTTGCAAAGGCAAAACAGTCTGAGTTAGAAGATAAAAGAGGGTCTTGAGTCATTGGAGTCTGCCTAGTTTTTATGCCCTGAACAGAGCCAAGGCAGCAGACAAGGAAGAATTTGCAGCTTTTGTTCTCCCTACAGTCTGAGTCAGAATTTATGCAGCTCTTCCAAAGAAGCTGAGGTCAGTCCAAAAAGAAACCATCAGAATATCAATCCACCTAGCTCCTCCATTCACCATGTCCCTTCCCTTAATTCTGCAGAACACTTGTTCCTACTGCAGCTGAAGGCTGGCTAACTGGTGGATAACTTTGACAACTGATAGTTATCAAAGCACAAACTTTTCCTAACGTCCATCAGTCATTATCCTTCCATTTTATTGAGGGTTCGGCATTAATCCCAGGCAAGAGTAGCCAGGAAAAGGAAATAAAACAGTTGATTTAGAAAAAAAGGTACAGGAGGGGCACCTCTACCAACTTTTGTACTTTTTCTTCATAAAATACAGCTCTCTCACCTTGTCCCAGGTGGAAACCCAGACCCAATTGGAAACCCAGTTCTTCACCTCCTTCAAGTCCTTAAATTACTAAGACTTGAACTGGGAACAAAGTGTCCTGAACTTGCTATTCTGCAACATTTCTTTCCCCTTCCTCATGGAGATCCTTTAGTGCACCTGAGAAACTTTTTCTGATAAGCGTTGTGTTGCTGAGCTTGAAGAACTACCATTTTCCACTCAATATTTCTTAATCCCATCTACATCCAACATCCAGCTGGGGAATCTTCTAGTATGTGGATTGGTGCTTTTATCAGTTAAATGAGACCCCACCTGTAAATACAATGCACGTAGGTAACAATTAGTAGATTGGAGAATACCATGAACACAAGTTTTTTTTTTAAAGACCCTTTCTAGTATGTGAATGATAAAGAGGACTAGGTCTCCTTCATTTTCTCTGTATTTCTCTCAGCATTACAGGGCATTTCACAAGTGACAGCCAGAAACAGCAGGACATGTTTGTTTGGAGACTACTCCAGAAATGTGCTGAAGTGAGGGGAAAAAGTAACGATTAAGAAAAGTTTCCAAAAAAAGATAAACAAGAAATTGCTTCATTACTTTTTTTTTTTTTTTTTTTTTTAAATCAGCTTGTTTTTGCCAGAACATTTGCTGACATTTCCAGAGTCTTAAAAAATAATATTTCTCCCTCTACTAATTGTCTTAATTTGTAGATTCATCATGCATGCATCACTTCAGTCAGTATGTGCCAACAGTTCAGATCACTGTACTGGCACTATTTCTCCACTCCTGACTTTTACATCTTCTTTAACTCCTGACTGAAAATGATGCCCTGAAAAGTGACTGCAGGTTCCAAGAGGAGCCTCTCAGTCCTGCCACCAGAGTTGAGATTTCCCGCAGATCAGCAAGGACAGGAAAAGCTCTTCCATTTCAGGAGCTTCTGTGACACAGGAAGGATCCCATTTCAGATGCCAAATCCAGTTATTCAAGTGACAGTCCAGCCAGGACTAAATTAATTGCCCTCTCACCACAGACTAGACTTGTCCAGCTCAGCGTAGAAGTCCATTAAGTGTACTTGTCTTTCTGCTACCAGAAACTGACCTATTCTAAAACGAAGAGAAATGGTCTTCTGGTTCTTGCTCCCACAGTAAAATAACAACACAACACAAAATAAAATAAAAATAAAAAAGAGATCTCTCTTTGCCAAGTTCTTGTGGCACCAACAGGACCCATCATTATTCAGTAGTTCGTTCTGTGTACTCAGAGGAGATGAAATTTGCCTCTCTAGACTGCCTGGCCCCAGCCCAGCTGCCTGGTTTGTGTGCAAGGACTGAGAAAAGCTGTCAGCACTGGAGCCAAACTAGCACATCCCCCAGATGCCTTGAAACCCATGAGCTCAGCATTGGTTTGCAGACTGCGATGGTGTCCCTGGCTCAGGGAAGGTTTCTACTTAAAAGTAACCCAGGTTTCCTGTATGCCCCATGGTATTGCTGAGGGGCTCATGCCTTCCCTTGAAGGCTGGTAATCACTGCTGGTAGCTAAACCAGCTGGGGAGGGATGTGCCCTTCAGGGCTTTCTAGAGCTAGAGTCCTCGAAGTCTAAGCACTTCCTTCCTTTCAGGGGTGCAGCGTAGGGAAGGGAAGAGGGAAAGCAGCATGCACCTTTCCAAACACGTGGTGTATTTCTGTAGCACTACCAAAAGTCACAGACAGCTCAGACTGGCCTTAAAGCAGCAGGCAAATTACAATCCCTACTCAATAAACCACAGACCTAAGGATTTAAGGGACACTTGGAGAGCGATGGCACTTCTGTAGGAAGATAAAGATATGGGCTCCTGGAGAGCACCATCAAATCTGAGCTTTTGATGGGGGCATGCATTAGAAGACGTGAATCATGTGCTTAGTGACACACACCCAGTGAGCAATCAAAACATTTAATAGAAAATGTGAGCCTGATAGTCTTGTGTGCATGCCATTAGTGAGTAATAATCTATACACTTAATACATGCTTCCTACTCCCACATACTTCACACAATCCTCATGGCTATTGCAGTCTTTAAATATGTCTCCTGCACTAAATAACCACAATTAATTTCCCCTCGGAGATAACGGGAAGCTCAGAGGCAACCAAAGCTCTTTTTGCTGGAATCTCGCCACTGGTGCTGTAGAAAAGCTGCACAATACCAATTACTCATGAATGCCAATGTTTCTTTATCTGTATTTATGTATTCATTTTTGTACTTAATGCAAGAGCTCCAAGGAACAGACAATGAATTCTGGTTTATAGTGAAGGACTGTTTACAGCATACCAGCCAACTTCCTAGCAGTATAACTAGCTCTAAAAAAAGTGTTTTCTGGAAATGGTGTTTAATAATGCATTTTCCTACCTGTTATTTCATCAGCTCCAAGCAGGCTGTAACAGGTGTATCACTTTCTTTTCCCTCTGACCAATGCTGCTCCTTTACTAATGTAGTCAGTCTTAATCAATGCTTTCAGCAAAGCAGGAGCAAACACATCCCTCCCTCCTGTTGTTTTTGCTTTCTGTATTGCTTACACACCATTCACACTTCCATAATAACTCATTAGTGCTAATTTTTACTGACAGTTAGGATACAGCAATATTTCTAACAGCACTTGGTATTACTTATCTGAGCCACAGGAACTGAAGCATTGAGCACAGTGCAGACGATCACAGGAAGAGAAAGCAGCCTTGGTGCCTCAGCACTTCCCACGGGGACTCAGGACTTTCTCTTGGCTGCAGTCCCTCACTGTTGCCTAGTGCAGATGACTTTGAGTGTCTGGTACACTCTTTATTATTCAGTTGCCCAGCAATGTATTCAGTGTGTGGTCCAAAATAGCGTTTTCCAAAGCATTCACCTTTTAGTTTTAGAAGGCGCACAACAATATGATGTTGAACTCAGACTGCTCCATCACCATTGCAGCCGGGCAGTTCTGGGAACGTGATTTGACAGAAAACAGATCCACCAAGGACCCTGTGTGTTATGGCAGCTCATGTGTGACTATGGTAACCTGAGCACCCCAGTTCTCCTCAAGCCAGCAGGGAGATTGGGGTGGATTTGTTCACCATTGACATGGGAGACAGGTGAAGCAAAACAGAGAGGTGACCGATTCATTGCCACATTATCCAGCTCAAGTCATTCATCGTTAAGCCTCAGCCTGAGCTTCCATTCATCAGAAACAAGAGAGATGAGGTAGGAAAGAAACATAATTCAGAGGTTCCTTTGTGTGGCCTAGACTAACGCAATAGATTTCATAAGCAGTTTTAATTAGAACAGTAACACTACTTAAGGAGAAGCCCTAAACTGTTGAAGCACTACTGCCAATTAAAGAAAGTGAAATGAAAAAAAAAAGTATCTTAAAAAAAAAAAATCTTGAAATCCTGAATTTCAGGCCTGAAATCTGGCAGTGGGCAGTGAAGTAGTTAAAGATTATTAGCTGGATGACTCCTATCTTTAAGCCACCAATATATAAAAAAGAGTCAATGCCTTCTGAGAAAAGCCAAGTATACTGCAGGATTAAAATCAACATCACAACTTCCCTTTTCTATGCTTTCTTTTCTTCCCCAGTGGCCAATACATACTGCTCATTTTATTTACTATTGCACACAGAGGATGAGTTCTGTATGTTATACTCCCATTTGGCATAAAGATAATAGATTTATATTTTATTATATCTAGGCTGTCTAGCTCTACAGAGGATAATTTTTGTTAAATTGTATTACATTGACAATTTAATGACTTTTCAGGAAAAAAATAAGGAAAGCTAAGCGGGGGGAGTCTTTATTTATTTTAAGGAAGCGAAAACTAGAACCAAACGTCCTCTTCAGACACCAGCTTGACTCAGCTAATTCAACCTCTTTCTGGGATTTTCAGCCTGTTGGAAATCAGCACCAGTCTCAGCTTCTTTTCCTCCTCAAAACTAACAGTACAATGGAGACGATATTGGCGTATGGCTGAATAAAGAAATGCCATTTTTGTTCCAGAACAGATAAAAATGCATTGCTTACTTTCCTTGCAACAGGAAAGCAATATTTGGCCTCCCTCCACTACGTGAGTGTGCACTTTACCCCTTCCAGCATCAAGACTCCCAGCACACGTTTCTATGGGGCAGAGTGGCGGTGACCCTGGCACAGCAGGGATGCCGCCTGTGCCCACCAAGCACCGCACCACAGGCTGCTTGCCACATGCCCAGGGCACCGTGTTCAGTCTCCTCCTGCCAGCCATCCCAGCTTTCATCCAGCCTGTGGGCACACCACTGGAGGACAAAATATGTCCTCTTCCCCACAGGCAAATCCAGCAGAGATGCAGACCAACACAAAGGTTACAGTGCATTAGCAGACAGGGTGTTTGTTGTTCGGAAGGGATTTATGCAACAGTCATCACTAATACCCACCCATTTCAATAAGAGTGCTGATGTAAAACTGACGAGCAAAACTGGTTTGAGCAAAGCTGCATCCTAAAATGTCACAGCCTTAGATGTGTTTTTATTTATTACTATCATTAGAAGTAAGATTATCTCACATAATGATGCTAACACGAGACCATTCAGGCGCGCACTGCACAAGCACCAGTCACATGCACAGCACAACTCTTCTCAAACCCCTGTCTCCTTGCAGCTACCGAGGGAACAAAGGCTTCCTCCTCGTTCCCCAAATTCTTTGCAATTTGGGTCATTAAAGTTTTTTTTTTTTTTTTTTTTTTTGAGAATACACAACCCAGCAATTTTGTCTCTAAAAATTAAGTTTTATGAAATAGTCATGTAAAGGTAGCATTTATGGGTTGTTTTTTGTTGTTGTTCTTTAGTTTTTGGTTGGTTGCCTTTTTTTTTTTTTTTTAAAGGAAGAAACACACAATTTAAACATTGTTTTTAAGTGTTGTTTTTTATGACGTTACATCCCAACAGTACCCTTATATAATCATCAGTGGGAAGTAACTCTTTCACTTTAATATTTTCTACATATTCAAATCTACATAATGTCAGCCACATCCTACTGTATCCACTGAGAATCAAATATGCACCAAAAAAATCACATTTGAAACTGAGCACAATTCTGCAAATACCACTTGAGAGATTCTTCACAGCATTCAACCCATGAAGCCTGATCACACTCCATTTATTTTAAGTAATTTATACTTCTATACTTTTATTTATGCTTTTTTTTTTAATTGAAATAATAATAATAAAAAAACACACACATTTCTGTTCTAACAGTGTAATGATTCTCCTTAGGAGCAAGCTATTTAATTCCTTGTTTCCCTACCGTTAAGATCCAGGTGCCTCTGAGCTTTACCGTAAGCATAAACCCAGCTGTATTCCTGGAATGTGTGCTGGTGCCCCACCAATTGCACGTGCACCACTTGGGCTCCATTTCCATTACATAACTTGAATGCAAGTATTCAATAAACCTTTCAACATAACCCAACCCTAGGTATTACCTTTAAAGCAATAAGCAAATACATGAAACCATCCCATTCTTCGCTTTCTAAAGCTTCTAAAAATCTACGACAAGTTTGGAAGCTGCAGCATTCAATAGAACTTAAAACAAACAAACAAAAAAAAAACTTTCATCCCCATGAGTAGAGTGCACAAGTGTATCTCAGTGCCCAGATTTCAGAGAGCACGATTAGTTTTTACAAGCGAGTCTCCAAATGCCTGACACAAGCTTTCAGAGGGCTTCTCTGGCTTGCCTCGGATAAAAAGCTCCCTCTACCAGTCACTTCGAGCTTTGCTGCTCACTGTAGCAAGACCACTAGTTCGACAAGAGATCCAAGCAATCTGCTGAAATGCTTCACCATGAAACATTTTCTGGACATTATCTTCCAGAAAAGAGATTAGTCACTTATCTGAGTTAAGACGTAGCAGCCTGAAACATTCTTGAGATAATTAACAAGCTGGACTGCATTGTGGGAGCACTGCACTGCCTCATTCCAGCTAGCCAAGGGGCTCTCTCAGGAAAATACTTGTAATAGCTTTCTGAAATGCCAAATTTGAAAGATGGCCATAACAATGAGTACATACAGCCTCAGGCTCATCTTATTTGAAATCTTGTTTCAGCAACTGCTGTTGATGTCCCACCATATTCATGGCATGGCCATAACGTTATCTGCAGCAGCTTGGAATCCTTTACAGGCACTTATATTAATCACTGATGCACTCACCTCAGGTGACATGCAGGTTACATTGCACATATCAGTGATCACATACACTTGTATCATCCTACACACACCGCTTGCACTTCAACAGCAAAAACACTTACTTAATTCTATCATCTACCATAACTGCTGCTTTCCAGAACAAAAAAAAAAAAAAGAAAAAGAAAAACTTAACACGTGACCAATATTCCTTAGTCTTTTTGAAGCGTACCTACTGCTTTGCTGGGAGATAAAGAATCCCCAATTAACTCATTCTTGTCTCCACTTACCGACTCTGAAGGCTTTACTTAGGCATTTAGTCAGAAGCCTGCTAGAAGGATTATACCATACACTGTCAATACGAGGAGAATAATAGAGACAGAAAAATCAAATGCAAACAGAATTAAGAACCACTGTCCTTTATTTGTATTGCAAGCAATGGCAGAGACAGCAGAAGACTACTATCGTTATTTTTCCCCTAAACAGTGATTTAATTTCAGCATACTTTTAAGTCCTTTCTTCAGTCACTCAGTAAGAATGACAGGGCTTCAGTATTAAAAACAATTTCAAGCAGAAAACCCAAACAATTACCTGTCCCTTACTTTCTGCAGTATCCTTCTTTGCAGAAGAGGAAAATGGTAGAATGAAAGAAAAGAGCAGGTCCTATTCAGTCTGATGGTTTTACAGGAACAATTGGACATTTTTATAGAGCATCTTAAAGGCCTCTCTCTCACAGGCAGGAGAAATGCAACAACTACATAAATGAACACACGAGAGCTAATGGCTCATGGACCACGCAGCTGAATACACTGAGGTCAAAAATGACATGAATGTGTTGTGGATTTCAGGGTATCCGACAGCCCCTCTCCTTACCAAAAAGCACAAAATGTCTTTGTGTAGCAGGAACAGGGTAGGTAGGAGAGAGCAGGCAGCTGGCAGCCAGACCAAGTGGCTGGCTTTTCCCAAGACAGGGGAAATTGGTAGAAGCCCGTAAGTCACGTGCATCACAAAACAGCTTTTCTAGATACTTCATTTTAGTCTTTCCTCCCAGAGTCTGGCACAATACAATGTTCTGGGCACCTCACCAACCAGAGAAAACATCACTCATAAAACCGAAAATAGGGACAGAAAACAAAGGACAGGTACTAAGCAACAAGCAGATAGAGGAAGAACATATGGCAAACAACAACGTTACTGGAACAAGAGCTGACACGGCCCATCTCGCTCTGTAGGGTAGTGCTCCTCACCCTGAGGCACAGGGAGCTGCTAACGAGGCACGAGGCCACCTTGGGCCAGGACTACACGTGGTGATGGGGACTGATGATGTTCCAGAGACCTGGCTGAGCTTCTGCAGACTGTGCATGGAAGAGATCACCTGATTTTCAGAGTAAAATTGCATGGTTTTATTACATAGGATGGCAAACCTGCCCCTAACATTTTACCTTCTCTGAAATAAAATATCATAGAAATAAAACATTTGTTCTCATAACAACTTCAGGAAACAGTACCACCTTTCTCCACAGAAACTAAAAACAATAAGGATTTGTTTTTATTCAAGAGATCTGCTCCTGCTGCTAGCTAAGATCTCTGGAGAAACATTAGATGAATAAATCATTATCCAATAGAAAACCTGTTTATGGAAATTAGATAATTTTATAGAAATTTTTATGACAACAGATTTGCACTTCAACAGAAGCATCCTGACTTTGATTTAGGTAATCTGTATTTATTATAGTTTCTTGTGTTTGCCATTTAAATGAAACAACAGTTCCAGGCATTTACACCTGCTTTATGATGGAGAGTTTTCGGAAGCCCTTGCCAGAAGTCTATATTTCTTCTGCTGTATCCAAGATAAGCTTTACGCTAGCCTGTAAGGTTAACTGAACACAGCCACCAAGTGGAATGAGAAGGCAATAAATAAATTAAAATCCAGCTAATTACAATAATCTCAAAATGAAATTTTAACTGTCAAATAATTGTCAAGAGACTGAGTTTCACATGTGAATACTAGAGGGGTTGCTTTGTAAACACCTATTTAAAATTTATCAATGGCTTGATAAGTGCCATCTATAGAGGTGTATAAAGTTATTACCATGAAGACTACAGGTGACAAAAATATTGAGAGGTAAATGAAGAGCAATGTCACAGAGCAGAAGCTAGAGCAATACGTGGTGAAATACGGTTGAGGTAAAAAATGAAATGCTCTATGAGAGGCTGCATAGAAAACCAGCTGTGAAAGGGCAGCTTTTGGGCTCACAAGGAGCCAGAAAAATAACTCAGTAACCCCACGGACTGCCGTGCGGATCCCACTGCTCACATGGCTCAATATGCTGTAAGGCTGCTGCCCTTTATATAACACAGTTTTTAAAAGCAGCAAATCCTAAGAGTGAGAGTTTGAACGAGCCCTGTCCCCTGAGAGCTGACAGAAGTCAAGGTCTGCAATCAGACTGAACAGCGAGTGGCAGAGGAGAGGGATACACACCCATACAGAAACACTGGGAGGGCAGAGATGAGGTTTAACATACGAACAGAATATGTAGAAAGCATATTTCTTCACTCCTTATCCCTGCTTTGGGATCCTTAACCTGATGCTAAAGCTGAAAAGAACAGGATTGAAGAGAGCAAAACTTACTGTTGAATTCACTAATCCACCATCTCGTGCTGGCCCCGATTCCACCAGTACACTGAGCTTTCACTGATCCTGAGAGGATGTAACCAGATGGAAAGAGAGAGCGCAGACGGTATCTCCACATCATTTCACCAAATTTTAATCACCATTTCATGAAGCACTCATCCCTTGACAACTTTCTTCATAGTTCCTTCCATTTCTTTCTTTCTTTTTTCCTTCCCCCTTTCCCCCCTTTTTTCAGAAGAGTCTGGCAAGGTCATATCTGTGACCAAAAACATTGGATAAAGCAAATCTTGAAAAATCTCAGCTGTTGGTACCAGTTTCCAGTGCCTTGACATTTCTGACAGAGGCACCGAATTGTGTCTATCTTTCTTTAGCAACGAAGCTGCAGCTAAGAGAAGAATTTTTGTATCCACTTCCAGGTATCAGTCATTCAAAGATGGGAGATGGAATCAGACTCCGTCAAACTCAGTGTGACAGCTTGAAAGGGCTACATGCTCTAAAGTGGAATTTAAGCTGAGACAGGTGTAAAGAGGTGTTTCACACTTACACTTTTCCACAGAAAACTTCTTTCTGGTATGCTACATCTGAGTTTGGTGCCCAGATTTTAAGACAAATGTGGAAAAAATGTAGATTTAGAAAGGAATTAAAAATATATGTAAGATTTTCTTATGCTTGAAGTATGCCTAATGGGCAGTTTCAGCATCAACGCGGGAGAAGAATTCGATGGCAGAGCAAGTTCTTCAGTGTAGTAGACAAAGACAGGATAAGGTTGAAATAATTGAACCTGAATCTAGGCATATTCTGACAATAAATAAGATGTGTTATGGCAAGAGATATTAATAGCATACACAGGATTCTACACAGCTGAACGCTAAACTCATGAATGAGTTTAAACACAATACCTGGACTAATTCTAGCAAAGATGTTGGATTCAAGAGCCAGGATGGGGGTGAATTCTATGTCACTCATTAGCAAGAAAGGTCAGACTAGATAATCACAAGTCATTTTGAGGTCACTTATGGCTTTAATATCTACAAATCTATGACTTACGTCCCACCTCAATTCTAAGACAAGGTCAGAAAAGTTACACATTAAATTAGCGCGTTTACATGCAGTCACATGGCCATATGTTCCTGGGTTTCCATGCCAAAAAATTCAGTCATTTGCTTAAAAATCTGCTTTCAAACTGTACATAGAAGCTAAATTAGCCCACTTGCTGTATGGGCTCGTTCTAATTAACAACACAGAACACAGTCCACACACACATACACACAAATCTATTCATAACATTAATGATCTGAAAGTAGGTGTAAGATGTGAAGAAAATAAGTCTAGGGAAACTACAGCATAATTCTGACTGAAGAATTAAATGGTTTCATGCAACATCTACCCAGTTGTCATTCCTAAAGTAATGGGAAGTATGTGCAGTGATTAACTATTTAAAAAAGTAAACTTGGGAAAGAGCACTGTAAATTGTATACACAGAGCTGAATTAGTCTTATCACTTCCAAGTGTACACATGCTCTAACATAAATCTCACAAGCCTTTATCTGCTAAATTGTCTATTTCAGACAGCCAGGTAGGAAACTCACAAATGAAAAGTCCACTGAGAACTTTTTAATTCTAAGGCACAATTCTGCAAATTGATGGAGTCCAGGTGATTTTCCTTGGACACCACCATTAAATTTGCCCTGTCCTTACACCCATTTAATACTGCTCACACTGGTTTTCTTTTGAGAAGGACGCTAAGCTAGCTGGACCTTTACTTTGACTCTATTTTCTTGTACTCTTAAACTAAAGTATCTTAATCTGCCAATCTATACAGGCATAAATATATTTTTACTGTGTAATTGCCCCATCCTTCCTAGCTTTTGAAAATGTTTTCTGCAACTATTTATGTAGACATTCTTTTTTAAAATCGTTCTTATAGGTAATTTTCCATTTACTTGCTTAATATCACTGGGGACATATCAAGACCTGTGAGAATATATATACACATTATACCTATTAAAAAGTCTACATCAAGACAAAAGTAAACAAGGCTAAAATTAAAAGTGGGCATATTAATGTTCTGTAAAAGCTATTTTTCATTAAACTGTAAACAAAATAAAAATTAAAACATGGACAAAGTAACTGAAAAATGCAGCTTCCCAAGATGTTTTGAGACACCTAAAAGAATTTATATTAGCATCCTATTTTCCAGTGAAGGCTTACGGGGCTTTGTCATTAAAATATCTTATGAAACAGATGAATAATGGAAGAGGAATAAGTCCAGTGATTGGTACTTCAGAGCTTGTCTACAGATTTGCATCACAATTTTCAAAAAGACTGTAAAAGGAATATCAACTGTGATTTTTATGCCCCCCCCCATCCGCCCTTTTTTTTTTTTTTTGAAAAACTACCAGGACTGTACTTGCTCTGAACAGAGCAGAGAATGAAATTACATCCCCTCGCACTGAGTTGCAGTCTTTCCCTTGTCTGCATGAAGAAGCATGACCTCTAGTTCCAGAGACCAACATCCATACAAGTCAGCACCATTTGAAAACGGGTGAAAAAAACAAACTTATAAAAGGTGGCCTATTTAATTAGTCATTTCAAGGTTTGTAAACATCGAAGAATAAGTTAATTTTAAAGATTGGGAGGGCTGAATTAAGACAGTGACAGTAGTTGGAGCCCAAAGTCTAAATGAATAATTTCATGCTTAAAATTTGTAAAAGTAGCTAAAGCTCTGATGATGACTACAAAGTCATGTTCACAGTTTCACTCTATTTCAAAAATTTTGCCTTTTTTTTTTTCTCTCTAGGTCATCAGCATTGCATTTTAGGCCACTGTCACTGTTCATGGTGCTCTGCCTACTGTGTTGGTGCTTTTCATTTCGTAAGCCAAAGCGGGACTCAAACACACATAACAAATTTTACTGGTCATATTTGCATTTGTAGGTAATGCTTTTAGTCACACACCTAAATTAATTAAATGATACGTTGATACACTTCTCTCAGATGGGGCTGTGACTCTAAAGTTCCTTTGGATTATGGTGAGTGGGGTATTTTGATTCTACTATTGCAACATGACAAAGTGCTATTTCATCTGTCATCCTACATAAGGTAGAACATTGATTTCTGTAGCAAAAGTTTGATTCCCAAGTATTTCAGAAATGTTTGCAATCTGTATTTGTGTGTTCATTAGTAGGATGCTTACCTTTAAGTCAGCCATCTTTGTAATACAAATATTTTAAAATCAACAACACTTTCAATGAGTTCACTTAGAACAGCAAAAGAAAATGAGATATGAACTTATTTCTAAACAACATTCAGTAGCATATCAAAAACTAAAAATTTTTCACATAAGGCAAAGGAGTACCTTGTTTGAGCTGAAGTCAGTCTCTAGGTGACTCTTACGTACATGGATTTCTTCCCACAGAAACTGTGGAGAGAGAAAAGAAAAAGGACAGTTACTTAAAAGCATTTTCATTGGGCTCAGTAAAATGTATGCCTAACTCACGTTAGGAATGATACTAATCTTTTGCCACATTTTTTGCAGTTTTAGGAATATCAATATCTATACTTAAAAACCTGTAGTAATTGTAAGAGAAACCTGAAGAAAGTTACCTCATAATGTCAGGAAAGAGAAGGTAAAAAAAAAAAAAAGCTTGCACAGTGCTTCTAAAACAACCTAAGTACGCATTGTCATTCCTTCCCACCCAGAGGAATTTAAGAATAGGGATATGCTATAACATCCGCTACAGAATCAGAATTCCTTATTCAAGTACAGTATTGTGATTGTGTTAACAAAAGCCAGGCAGATGCAGAGCCTGAAACAAAACTGTATTGTAGGGTATCAGGAGCTCTTTAATAATTAATCTCTTCTCTTATGAAATTACCACTATACCAAAAGGTCAATAACTAGCTGCATATTATTATCACTGCTAGCTTTAATGAAAACCAATTTTCCCTCTAATTAACACTAATAATCTCTAGTTAAACCAGTTTACAAAAGTATGAACAAAACGTACCTCTCTATCATCTCAATTTTAAGTGAGATACCACACTAATTATTAAAAAAAAGTTCACCTCTTCTCCAAATTTACATATGGAAATAACTGAAGTTAAAGTCTCTAAAGATGTCAAAAAGAACATAGTCCATGCAAAGCAAAGGAGAAAAAACTGTTTTAAGATCAACTACAAATCCTGATGAGACTTTAGCTGCAGTTTGCAAAGAGAAGCAACAGACTGGGTTAGTGCTTTCCTCCCATTCCGTACCTAGCCCTTAGCCTTTCTTAGCCACCAGCTCACCTAGAAGAAAAGGCCAGAAAAGGCACTGTGGAGAGTTCTGGAGGATTTCTACCACATACCTACTTCGGTCAAATCCTAAAGAAGGATACATCTGCTATACGTTCTTAAGCATTCTTATGAACCATTAATATGTCTTACCACTTCTTTGGCTATTAAATGTGGAAAGTGTCCCTGTTTCTGCAACACACTGAGATCTTCTCACACATTTAAAGGATGCCCATGACAATGAGAAGGGAAATGGACTTCAGAAGTGATTAACTGGAATGGGATAACCCTAACAAAGGAAACAGTAGTTTTTGCCTGTCCCTACTAGCTGCTTTTCAATCTCTGACTGATCCAACACAACTAAAGACATCGAGATTTGAAGACAAAATTCCCCAGTAACACTACGTGATCTGGTTAGAAAACCAAGACCTCAGAAGAACGTTTTCCCATGCCCTGGAAAACAGTGACAAAATTCCCATCCTCATAAATGTGGTCTTAGAGTAATACAAATGCTTTTCAGTCAAAAGTAAAACTAACCAACATTGAAATGTTTGTTCATTCTACAGTCTACACACCACATGGAAAACAACCAATACGGTGTTTTATGCACTGGCAGTTAATGCTTACAGGTCAGCTTTAGAATATATAACAATTTGAGATCTGAACTCTGTTATTAGAAAATTGAGGCATAGGTTCACTTTTTTTTTTTTTTTTTTAATTTGAACAGACTGTCCCAAACTGATACGAATGTCCATGAATCAGCTGAAGCCACAACACTGAAGTTCCAGAAGACAAGATATGAGAATGAGTTTATGAACGGGCAGATCTTTTGAGATTAACTTGACTGCATTATTAGTTTTATTGACAAAATAAAATTGGTAGACGCATGCCCTCAGCAGATTTAAGATATATGACTTTTAGAGATTTGAAACTGCGCAGCATACATTTATTCTTAATTAATTCTAACCAGGTTAGAGATGAGGTCTACTCTACAGAGTAAAAGATAGCTTAAGAAGTGCAAGCAAAAGATAAAATTAAATGACGAGTGTGTGAGGTCTGGAAGTATCATTGCTAGTCCTATTTAATACTTTCAGTAATGATCAGCAAGACAGTAAATAGAACAGTAATGAAATCTCCAGATTAGAGGGATTAGAAACATGAGCAGAAATTACTAGCAAAATGCAATTTGGAAAATCACAGGCTAAGACATCTGGGACAAAATAAGCCAAAGTGCTGTCCTACACAGTTTCAGTAGTAAGGAAGACTGGAACTTGATAATGTAATAAAGCAGTACAGATACATAATATATGCATTCATAGAGAGAGAGATGTATTTGGGTGCTACTTATATATAGCTTAGGACCAGGACCAGGCAATTTATTTTTTTAAGTGGCTACAGCTGATGGGAAAACAGGGACCTTTTCAAGATAACATTTGGAAATTTCTCAAAACTGATTTTGGTCTTTAAAGAAAACTCTACATAAAAATTAGTTTGCTTAAAAGTTTGAATGAGAGTTATGTAGTTTCAATCATCTCCATTATACAGTCCAGACCTTGCCCACATGTTTAGAAAAAATGTCCCAATTTATGTCTGAATGCTGAGTAAAATTTCCAAGCTATAGCAGTGAAGCTATATGCTTATTACCGAATTCCTTTTGAGTCCTTTACCGAAAATAAAGCTATGAAGCAGAAGGATTTTGGAGGAAACCAACAGAAAGAAAAACATAAAATAGTTTGCAAAAGAGGATTAAAAGGAGGTGGACAAATTTATGATGGCCACAGGTTAAATTAAAGAAAAGCATGGCCCAGCCCCTGCGTGTTTGAAGGAGCTAGCAGTACCAGACAGTCATAAAACAACTACTTCCCAGACTAATTAAGGCACAGACAACTGTATTTAAATCCATTTCACTGTAAGATATTCTTGACTACAACACTGTCCCAAGTGAAACTGCAACATTTTCGGTCATGAGTCAGCCAGCTCATAATGACCATATAAGACAGGACAGCTGTCACCTGCACTTAGACTGACTGATTTTATAGGTCTGTCCACTCATAAATTAATTCTTGCAAAGACATTAAAGTATTGACTTGCAACTCAAAGAAAAATATTCATCTGCCTAGCGAAGTATCTTGGCTGTTTGGCTCTTCAAAATACACATGCATCCTGTTAACGCTCTGAAGTAATAAAAAGCAGTAAAAGACGATTTAATCCAAAACATAAAGAGAAGTATACAAATTTCCTCATGCGTGCTAAGTAATGTCAATATTTGAGATAAACACAAAGTAGTATTTCAAACACTGAGTGCCTCAGACACCTGAACACAAGTGGATTTTTTCCTTCTGCTGTGCTTCTCGAAGCTCAGTTTATCCTCTTAATTTCCTGCACTTTTATTCACCTGTTAGAAATGTGACAGCTGGAAAGGTCAATGGAGAGGGCTTGAGAGTGACCAGAAGTGGTCATCCCACATCTTAGTGATATCTTAGTGATATGCTGGCATGGCAGTAAGCACAGAGATGATTTAAGTGCTTCGCCTAAGCCATGGCATAGCATCGTCTCACAAGTAAGATTTAAATAGGAAAACAAACATGAAACAAGAACTGCCACGCAAGCCAGCTAGGCTTTGCAGTTAAGCACAGCATGCGGCCCACCTGGCTTTTCAGAGGAGAGTCCACCAGGAAAAGAAGAAAAACGCTGCGCCGCATTGACTGGTCTTGCCCTGCTCAAACCAAGCAGTGTTACACCTGGCTAACTGGCACACGCGCTGCTCCCCAAAAGCTCCCCTCAACTCCCCATTTGCTTACACACAGCACGCTTTGAATCAGCCTGCTCCTGTCCTGTAGGGACAGAAAAGTTAACTGGAGCAATGGTTGGGTTTGTAAGCAACGTCCCAGTGGCGTAGTAACACAACCACGGGAAGCAGCTACTTGTTGTAACTCTACTTGGACTTCTAAAATGTTCTGATTCATAAAAACCACAGAAGCAACATCATTACAAGAGCAGTTAGAGTTACAGTGTTCACACTTTAAAAAAAATAATCTAATTACAGTAGATTTTCAGCAAGCTGTAATTATTTCTTTTCCTCTTCTGACTCATATGAAAAAGCAATCAGAAGAAAAACAGCAAAGATGAGTTAAAGGAAAGGACAGATGGTGGGATCAGTAGGTACAAAGCCAGATCTTTACAGAATAATGGGTTAGACCCATGGAAAGATTTAGGGCCAGTTCCTAATATGGGGGATAGGCATTTTAAGTAGGGCTTCCCCAGAGAACAGCCATCTAAGACTAGACGTAACACACAAGAATACCTCCACTATGAGACGTGCCAGCCCCAGCACAGAAGCCTGAATCTTTTCCTTTTGGGGGCAGCTGGCCTCTGTTCTTTGGTTGTAAAGGGACCCAAGTCAAGGGCTCACAAGCAGGGATTAACAAGCACTTCCACACAACTTGCCCTATGCATTTTCCACTATTAAACTATCATCACTTAACCGTTTTGGTTTGTGCACTTCATAAATGCATATTTTAAGCCACTTTAAAATCACTTCTGCATTCAACAGCAAATCAAGAGCAGAGCGCTGTCCCGCTGTGGCACAGTCCTTCTGTGAGGAGAAGTGAGGATGTCTCAGGCTTCTCCCCTACAACCAGGTGATTTATTTCCCAAGCAAAAGAGACCAGACAAGGAAGACTGCCCTGTTGCAAGGCACTCCAGCAGCACCCCGCGTAGCGCCCACCTGCAGATGGTCACAGCGGGTTTGCTGTCAAGGCCCTTGGAGCCACGTCTCAGCAGAGAGCACACCTCGAGGGTGGGAGGCACTGACAGTCCTAGGTCTGCCCACCTTCACCCGCGGGACAGGACCAAGAGCCCCTGCTGAAATAAGTGTCACGGCAGCCCAAGGAGAGAAGCTTTTCACAGAAATGCTGTAAGCACAGGAGGAAAGGTAGCTGCTGGTTTTCCTAAAGCTGAGGATGGTATGGGGAAGATTTGATGGGAATAATTTGAAAGTAGCCTCTAGATTAAATGGAAATAACTCTACAAGAAGAGATGAGAAGACCAGAAACGTGCCTTCCGTTTAAACACAAGATATTTCCTTGCTTCTAACAGCGACCCTAATCCATACGTGTGGGTTGTCCATGTAAATCTACTCCTTCATGCCATGACAGATGAGGCTCTGCAGAACAACACACATCAGGTACCCTTGGAAAGAGATGTTTTTTGTCTGAATTCCATCTGAATTTGTTGAATTCAGATAAAAGAAGCTATTCTCTCTTCACTGTGTGAGAATGAATGTAAAGATTAAATTGGACGCATCTTGTAGCAGAAGAAATTGTGGTAATGTGATGGGCAGGTGCCAGACAGCCTGGCACAGACAGCTTGATAAAGGCTGCCACTATAGCATTGATATTCTGTCAGAACAAATAATACCTCTGCCACAGTATGAAGTCAAAATATTTTTTTTTATGAATGAGACCCATCCACAAGGCCCTGCGCAGAGGTCCCTACGTAGTTCCTCTCCACACGGAGACTGGTGAGTGCCATCCTGGGACTAGGGATTTACTGCAGCCTTTGCACGCAGGGCTGCCATCCCGCTGCTCTCACACTGTAAGGAGAGCCAGGCCCTGCTGCTGGCAGAGCACAGGGCTTCTTACAAGTCTCTCTGCTGCAGGCAAATACACTGAGATGACAAAATAGAGGGGTAATTGTTGGGTTCTTTGCTGACTAAATGAGTGGAAGGTGTTGCCATGGAGCGGATGCCATGTTTGCAGAGAGATATGAAAGTCATTAATACCTGTAATCTCTATGCGTTTTTAGGAAGGAACCATCCATCCTACTCAAATTTGGGAACAGAAATTCTGTCTCAGAAAAATTCCCTTTCAATACAAGAAATATTTCTTTGTTTACTGCTCTATCGTGATGTGTTGCAAGACAAAGCCAAGCAGCTCTAAAAAAATATCAAGCAGCCCAGATTCATAAAGTGCAGGCCTTACCTGAACAGAGCTCCTAGGCAGGGGCATTACACCAGGCTGCAGCCAAGAAAGAGGAAAAGCCTGCTAACCCAGAGAGCCACAAACGCTTCTTTAGTGACACTCCATTTAGGTACTTGAAAAGTAAATAGAGATCAAGCTGTGCTGAGAACTGATGCATGGTTTTCTGATTAGCAATAGGGTTGCTACCCTCCCTAACAAGCAAAATGAGTGCTGTATCATCAGGTGGCTACAAGTCACTTGGAGACATCCTGGGTGAATTAATCTGCAGCAGCAGATGACAAATTCGAGCCAGAACTCACTGGAGTCCCCTCATTACTCCCTCAGAAAGACCTCTGTCTGCAAAGTGACAGCATTTTTCAGAAAGTGGTTATAGGAAGTTATTTTAAATTGATTCTACAATTGCATCCACTTACAAGACACTTAGCTTTCTGTGACAGGAATGACTTGACCTTGAGTAAAGCATGTTTTCGTTATTTGTGACATTAGAACTAGAGAATTATTCCTGTTTTGCCACAGGAAAGCAGCAGGTCTGTTAGCCATTCATCCTTGTATGTGCCAGGTATTGAGCTACCCAACAAAGCAGCCAAAAGTTGACAAAGTTCAGCTCACCGAATTTTACTCCAGCATTGCAAGGACTCAAATAATACTGGCTATTGTAGTTTGTTCCACTTCCCTTCTTCCTGCACTGCATACTAGCCAAAAGCAGGTTGTAAGTTACTATACAGCTAGTGCTTTGTTATACAGGAACACATTCTCACCAAGTATAAATCGGCATAGCTCTTCCATTTTGAGAGACTTTTTGAAGACGCACAAGCTGGAAATTTGGCCTATAGCCTCCAACACAACTGAAATACACGAGGGCTTTGAGATGAAAGGCAGTTTCTCGAGAACACACCACGTTGTTACACACTAGAGCAAATCCAGCTCTAAATCGATGATGTGCATTACTTCCTGGGATTTAACAGTTCCTTAACTCAGCTTCTCTGTAACATTTGCAGGTGTCCTCTTGGCCAGACTGGGCACTTCTGAGCACTGGTAAGGAAGCAGTGGTAATGAGCTAGAGAACAGCAAGAAGTCAGTGAGGTTGTATTTGTATCTCTCATAGTTCCACCTACTGAAAGATTAAATAATAAAAAAAAAAAAAAAAAAAATGGAGCCTGTCTTTTTTTTTTTTTTTTTTGAGGGAGGGAGGTATAATTTATCATTTCTCTGAAAGCCATTGGTAAAATACCAACTGACCCATATTTATTTTTCTGTCTCTGGAGCCTTTTTTATGGGTGGGGGTTGTATTTGGACATTTTCTGCTGTTTTTCTTCCATCTCTCTGCGTGGATCCTCAGCCTTTAACGAATTCTTGAATCTAATTCTTCCTCTACCTACCCACAATAAAGCAAAGTAAATATTATTTACTGACTGATTAGGCCAATGAGTTCCACAGACTTCTCGCTGCCCTGGAGCAGAGAAAGATGGCAGAATTTCAGGGTCTCAGCAACTATGGGTCTCCAGGATGAGAATAGGTCTGGAGTGGCTGAAGGTTAAAAACACACCATAGATGGAGATGAGAAGTGTTTACTGCAGAGAAGACCACATGGTGACCTATAGATTTCTTTAAGTATCACTCTCAGAAAAACATGCTCAGAGAAATTAGCTACGCATCTCCAGTCCAAGATTAGGGAAACAGGCATTTAAACGTTAGCAGAAATAAAAGCTCCCTGCTGGGCTGGGAAAGTGCACCCCCTCCTGTGCAAGTTGCTCCTCACATCTTTCATCTGACTTCGTTAATTACCAGCTGAGAGCGGAGGCAAGACAACTCTAGTGTGGGATGTACTTCAATTATTAGAGGCTGGGCTCCTCCGAGTTTCCTATTACCAAGGACTCTACCTTTCTTGCTTTATTTCTTCCAACTTAACTACCTTGTTCTAATTTATAGCCTTGCAGTAGCAACACTGTAGTTAAAACTGAAATGGCACTTCCACTCTAAACCTCTATTTTATTCCTTTCATTTGAGTTCATTACTTCAGTTACCATAAAAATGTGCTTTCTGGCAATCCCTGTCCTCCTCCTTTCCTCTCCACCTCAGCAAAAAATATTTGTCATTCCCCAAGGACACTGGATGGCTGATCCTGTGCTCTCTCTTTCATAGCCAGTAGATTTGTCTTCGGTGACAGCTTCTGGAGGTAAAAGCCCACAAGGCTACTGCTGTAACATTTGCCTAGGAGAGAATTCAAGTTTTCAGAGAACGTAAAGAAAAGCATATTTGCCCTAGACGCAGGGTAGAAGGAAAGAGGAGCGGCTTTAACCTCTGCCCTGGCAGCACTTTATTTCTCTACTTCTATTTTGAGGCTTCTCAGATCCCCAGATGACCTGCCTGCAATCTTGAAGAGAGGCCTCAGAAGTCTATGTTTGGTGGGCTCGCTGAAAGCTCCTCAGAGAGCACCAGGGTACCCAGCCACAGCACCATCACCCTGAAGAGAAAGCAAAACAAGCCCATGAGTTCAACGTGTGCAAAGTCCTCAAGGCTGCGTCTCTGATTAAAGATCACTGTAAGAGATACAAGGCAGAGCAAGCTTTGTTTCCATAAAACCATGTTAACCGTGTTGTCCTTCGTGAGACTTGAGCAGGGGCTGCTGAAATCACACACAGGAGGATTCCTGCCCTGTCTAGTTATGGTCACTGGGAATCGGGCAACTTCATTAACAGTTCCTATTTTGCATAAACACTCAGTGCTATTTCATGACTTTCCCAATATCACTTTATCTACCAAATCCGCATTTTCTTACTAACCTAAGACTCCTACGGTGAACCAAAGCCTACTTGAACGATCCTTAAAATTCTTCTGCATGTTTGTATGCATGAAATACTGCAGAATATCCTGTCCAGCAGAGAAAAAATGATTGCACTACAACCACCTCAAAATAAAATAGAGCAGCAATGTTGACATTTTTTATGTGCCCTTACTTATTTTTGAAAGTGCCAGCTTTTCACATCTCTTCATTTTTTTTCTTTTGTTTTTGATGGCGTGGTAGGTGTCAAGGCAGAAATAGAACGTGAAGTCATGAATTGGTAACAATCTTGGAGATAAAGCTCAAACAGTGTAAAAAGTGGATAAAAGCTGCTCAGCCAGCAACAACCCCCAGACTAGTAGGTAAATGAGTTCTTGTCCCCTTCTCCAGACCATACTTCACGGTCAGCCCCTGGGGTTAAAAATTGCCAGTTCTCAGTGCTAGCTGCCTGTGAACAAGAAGAAAACTGCTGTGAACTGGTTATCTCCATTATACAGATTTTGAATTGTCCTCTGATGCATCTGTGCAATGGGTATTCTGGGCGATAGGATATAAGATTAGTTGGGCTACTGGGAAATTAGAGCGATTGTACAGAACCAGAAATATTATGGAGGCTTTTCAGTAGGGCTTGGCTCACACACGCTTTTTCAGGGTGCAGGGGAAAACAACCTATTCTACTGATTATTTCCGCTCTCTCTTCCCCTTTTATTTTCATTTATAACAATTTAGAATCTCATTGTTATTATACAATTGGCCTCTGCTGATGAAAATAGGTTAGATAAGAGGATTTTTAAATGTGCTGACTACCGTATCAGTTCGGTGAGTGCTGTGCATAATGGTCATACTATATAAAAATCAATAAATAATTACAGCACAATGGAGATGCCTGATAATGACTTAAATTATAGATGATGTTTTGTGACTCTTAACTGGTGTCTTCAGGGCATCTTTTTTCTTGTTCTTCCTGGGATTTTGAAGGGCAAAAGCAAACTAATGCAATGATGCGAATTGCAAAATTTTGCATTCAGAGTTTCCAAGACCATCCCTTTGTCCACCACAGATGATGCAGCCTCTGGCATCTACAAATTAAAAGGAGACACTGTTTTTCTCCAGCCTTAGCAAGGCGTACAAGGCAATTTTAATCAACTCAGTGTCTTGTGGCTGTAAGAATGGAAATGGGACATTGATCTTTCCATCCCCTTTAGTAAAGGAAATATTCTTTCTACAGGGACTTGATTAAAACATTTCAATCACAGAAAGGTCCGTGATGTGAGGCAGAAGAAAGAATTCAGAGCATACACTAGGATGTTTTGTAAAAGTAACCTCCATCTTTCAAATTAAAATAATTTCTGTCCACTACACTCCAAGAGAAGTTTGAGATTTCTGGCTTGAGAAACAGCCACTAGTCTCACTGGTGCCTGTCCAGATATTCGCTGCGACTTTGCAGTGATAGTTAGGAACTGCAGCCCAGAGTCCTCTGCAGTCTGGCTTTTGTCCTGAAACTGACTGTAAGAACTGGAAGCAAGAGGAAGACCTGGTCTCAGGAACTCTTACAAATCTGTAGATAAACACCCTTCAAAGAAAAAAATAAATCAAACTCGCATCCCCTAGTGAAGCTTCCACAAAACATCCCTAACCCTAGTAAGAATTACTATTACTTCAGCTACTTGAATACTGTCACCAATTTCATTTACTCTCGCTAGAAGCAAAGCACAACATGACAAAAGCAGCAGAGAGAAAACAAAACCCCTCTGACTAGCATTTCTGCTCGTGGCATTTTGCTGGGTAAGAATCAGTGTAAAACAGACTAATTTACCAAACGCAAGTGACCTGCAATTTTCTGAGGCATGAAAGATCTCTCTGAGGAAGTCTTCAGCTCCACGAGAATCTCAAGGCTCTCACTGAAGTGTCTGGGCTAACTAGATTTGCACTAGAGAGCAAAAGACTAATTTACCCTTGCTGCAAAGCTAGTAAGGAAGATGAGAAGAAATAATGTAGAAAATGAAGAAAAAAAAAAAAAAAAAAAAGGATGGTATCTGCATTCTGTAATGGGGAAGACCTAATAAATACCTATAAAATGGACCCAAGAGCAAACACGGCACCCAGAGATTTAAAGGTCCTCATCCTCAATTTACCAGAAGGGGAAACCCACCACAGGCTAAGGTCGGCCACCACAAACCCACTCAGCAGCTCCAGGCACGTAACATTTTTTGCAAGATGGGCAGCAGAGATGGTACCGTGGCTACAAGAGGGAGCCTTCACGTGCATCCCATCAGTCCTGGAGTTGTGCTATCCAGGATTTTTATCAACTCTTTTCATAACAGAGACCGTAAGACTCCCCTGGGGCATGCTGGGCAGCCTTCCCTTGCTAGAGATTTGACAGACCCCGTTATGTTTAAAAGCTACTTTTATTTCTGTGTCTGCACTACAGTCCACTGTTGCTAAATTACCAAGGTAACAGGATTATTTAATATTCACTATTTGTTTCCACCAGTTGTTACAGAGTCTGTTATTCATTCCTGTTGACAGTCTCTGGCCTTCTCACGACTCTTATTTCCAGTTTCTCTCCTATACCAACTAATTTTGCTATTTTTTAATAAATACCAAGAAGAAAAAAAAAAAAAAACACCGAGTAATATTAGCCACCTAGCCCAAAGTCTCCAATGTTTTACACTGTTAATCTGAGAAAGCCAGAGCTGTACCCTCAGGTTGTTTTTGCATAAACCAATCCCTGTTCAGCTCCAAAAACAGAGGCAGCGACGCCCACGTTGCTTGGAGGCTGAAGGGACCAGAGCCCAGCTAACACATTGCAGTAACACGCTGTCAGCCTCCAGCCTCCTAAGGACAAGCCCCAGAGGTGACTGCCACCAAACAAGAACCCTCCCTGCCCCACAGGGAATAGTGTGCTCCACCAGCAGGACAGGACTACATGCTCAGGACCAAGCTGTTGCCAGAGCTGCACACACCTGCAGTGACTGGCCTGCTGCTGCTGGGAACGGGCTGCAACTCCTGATGCTTCATTGAACTTCACATGAAAAGCTCATGAGGGTTTTTCCAGCTGGGAGAGAGGAAAGGAAACACCCCCCGAGCCTCTAGACTTGATGAAAGGGTGTGGATTTTCCCTGCGTAAGTCATCTTCATTCAAAATGACTGTTTCCCTGTTAGACACGCAGGACAAGAGGGCTTTGCCTGCCACCCTCTGGCTCTGGGCATCCCTGCCTTGCTGCTGAGCCTCAGCAAAGAGGGAAAAGGAAAAGGAGCTTTCCTCCTGAGAGGGAACTGCAGGCACAGGAGGGCAACAGCCCCGAGGTTGGCGGAAGCGCCCAGCTTAGGCTGTTGTGATGGCTGCAGCTGCGAGAGAAGGGCCGGGCGATTCCCGACCTGCCCTGCTCTCAGAGCAGAGCTTTCCATGGAAAGACGTGCCTCCTTCTCTGAACCCAGGCACCCTTCTCTGACCCTTTGATCAAAGACCTTGCACTCTTCATTTGAAGCCACCAATAAAATAACACTAAATACAGAGAGAAGAAAAAAAAAGTGTGTTTAGAGCTTTTCGTTAAAAACAAATGTTAAATATAAATCATTCTGGGCCCCTTTCCTTCCTTGCCAACAGCATTTCTAATGCTAATGTGTCCCTATTTCCTGACTGGCTTCTTTAAGGGGGGAAAAAAAAAACACACAAGGAACGCACACATTCAAGTAATAAGCTGCCTTTGTCAGTTCATTCAAAATGTGCGTTTCTGTTAGTCAGCCAGGCCTTTTCCTTCACGCCACTGGAATGCCTGATTTTACCCAAACTGCTACTTTCTACACACACAAAGCAGTGATAATTCTCCTTCCTTTTGAGAACTGCGCCTACCCACTGCTTACAACAGACTTGGCTGCACCAACACAGCGTACGCCAGGTCATTACCGAACACGTTGCTGATAATTTCTCCGTCATTTCCATGTTCCTATGGCAGCATGCTACCACCTTTCTCCTCCTACAGAAGACCGCAAAACAAGATTAGTGTAATCTTTTTCTTCCCGTGTCACACAAACACTGTAATCTCCTTGCTATGTCAGAAGCAAATTTCTATCTGTAAATGTCAAGTCCAACTTAACAAAACTCACAGCAGCTTTCACTGAGTTGGTAAATAGTGATGTAAGCTACATACAGACGTTTTATTTAAACATACTGATGGAAGGCTGAAGTTCTAGGCTGTAACTCAGTCTTTGGCTTCTTGCACGTATTAACCACGCAGAAGCATATTCCCCTTTTATGAAGTTTAGGGATTAATTATAGCCTGGGATACTGCTGCCTGACACGCTCAAGTCTGTGAATGACTTGAGGGGCATCTATCTCTGCATTTGAACACTTTCAGAGCCCCTCGAGAAGAAATGTTAAGGATCTGAGATGACAGCAGTACACAGCCCAGTGAGAGAGGCTGCCCAGCACCTCGGCAGCACCACAGCCCCCAGCAGGTGGAAAACAGGCTGGCTGCAGGCACGGACACCAGGCACGGGGCTGGGACAGCGCTCAGGTCAGCCAACAGCACGGCCCTTACCAGCACTACAGCCCTGACTGCGGCCCTGCAGAAGGCTGAACCTTCAGCCTTCAACATATTCCCTCTCCATTATTTGTGTTGTATTATTAATAACTGCTTGTATGAATAGCTATCACAGCCACAGAGCTGCTGGGAATTAGGGTGTGGAGAACACAAGCTCTGCAGTTCTGCGTGTGGCTTGACCCAACCCATCGTGGGAGATACCTGTAGCTCGACCCTTAAACACACTTGTGGGACACCTGTATCTGCAAACGCCTCGTGGTGTACTGAGGATTATCGGATGATGCAGACATCTGCAGAGATCCTTCATCTTCCTCTAGACTTCCACTTCATCACAACTAATCTCGAAGGAGTATTAAAAATACATGTCTTAATGGCTTACCCTCTTTCTGGTTAAAAAAAGCCTCAACAGAAGTTGTGCAGCCCAGGCGCACTTCACCTCAAACTGCAGCAGACAGTCAAGGGACGAGATGGTATCAGGTGAGCAAGGACAGCTTCCAACGCACAGCAGAGGAAAAAGTGTCTCAAAAGAACAGCCAAGGCCCATAGGCCTCGCTACCACCACTCTTTTCTGTACTACAGATGAAAACTGCCCTTGCAAAACCCCGCTTCCACAACACACACCATGTGGGACCTGGGGAGAAAAAACACTTGCAACAAGGGGAAACTCCCATCTTGTAAGAGAGGAAGAAAAGGACACAGCAGGTTAAACGTCTTCATTGCAACGCAGGGTGAAGCAGAAGAATAAGGCAGAGAAAACCCATCAGGATTCCAGCAAGCAGGGATAAATCCAGTAAATAACCATCTGGCAGGTGGAATCCAATTTCTATGAGCAGAATAGGCATGGAAGAGGGGAACTGCACTTTTCCTGAAGGCCCCCGCAGAGAAAAACTGGTAGGCATTGAACACGTTTCCAGCAAAACAAAATATTAAATGCCATCTAGTGTTTGTAAGATGCAGAATAAGCTGGTGGTGGGTCACGATCCAAGGTAGTCAGTAGGTGTTGTGCTGTTAGCATCAGCAAGGAAAAGATTGTTGGGATCACACGTCTGACAGGACCACGCCAAAAGGCATGCGTGTTTTCTTAAAACCCAACATGTTAGCATGCAGCCAGCAAAAGCACACCCCAGGCACTGCACGTTCAGGTTTGGATTCTACCTCCCAGGCAGCTTTACCTCACGTAAACTTCTCCACACAGCTTCTCCCTCAGGAATAACTCTGCTCCATATAAAGACCAGACCTGAACGTGCACCAGCTCTCTCCTTCGCCATCAAAGTCACAGGATGTTTCTGCTGGGTCCCCGTGTCACAACGTGCACGGTCAAGCCAAGTAAGTGCAGCAGTTAGAGTTCTCCTTGCTCACCAGGAAAAGACCTCCCAAAACCTGCTCCAGTGGTACTACTTGGAGAAGAAAGGTATGGAAACTCTGTTTTAGGGGATGTTCCTGCCACAATTTCTGTAGGCATTGGGTAAGTTGAGGTCTCAGTTTCTCTAAAGCAACCCTTGCAGCGTATGCGCTTTACTTCCCAGGGAAAATACGTGGGAGGGCAAGCAGCAGATGAGGGTGGTTACAGCTCTGCTGGAGGCTCTCAGATGACAAGCTCAGTGCGAGGATCTGCAATCAGCAAACTAAAACACAGCGTGGCGAAGAACAGCAAGCTGATCTTCTGTCCCAGAGTTATTTGTTGTTAAGGAAGATTGTCTATTTTTTGCTGGATTGTTTTCAGGAATCTACTCTTTAATTTATTAATACCTTCAGCAGCTTATCTTCAAATACTTAAAACTGAAAAGATATCCTTTACGCAATTCATCATCCTTACTCTGAGCCCAAGGGCAAACTTATTTAGAAAGACTGCTGTTTACTGGGTTTGAGACAACTGATAAAAAAACAAGATGAGCACTCATTATTCAAATATGCTTTTCAGATGGCAAGCCTCTCTCCTGTGCTCTGCTTGTGTACAGCCATTTGCTCCTGTGCAGGAACGCGTGCTGCAGGAGGTGCAGGACGAGGAAAGATTAGACCTGGCCTGCTGCTCTTGGAAAAGGGAATAGAGTTACATTTTGTTGGTGAGATCCTTCTTACATAATAATCAGGATAAAAGCCTTCTGCGTTAAATGAGATTTGAGCTAGATAATTCCAATGACTTCAGTAATGTGAAAGAGCAAGAAGCTTGGCAATGTGGGGAGTGCAAGTTTTGTTTGAAGTAAGGAACTTCTGACAGAGCAAAGTGCCCGGCAGTTGTGCTGTGCAAGGAAGGACATATTGCTCTCTCCCCCTAAAGGTGCTCAGTTTTACTTTGAGAACCGCATTGCTATTTGACGTGTATCACGTACTATAAGGACAAAGCCAACCCTAACTGAAAACAAAAATAAACCTACTGGCAAACTGCACTTCTGTACAAGTTCCCAGGGAAAGAGAGGGCTGCAGAAAACAAACTGAAACAACAGGTAAGCCAGGATCCCAACAGCATTCAGTTCATTCATCTGTTTGTTAACATAATGGGAAAAGGGCTGTTCTGTGGTGGATCGGGATGTGACAGGTTGGGAACAATGACAAAGCACAAAGCTATTAAAATCCCTCTGCTTGTTCTCCTTGTCTTCATCTGAAGCAGAAAGGAAAAGCACGTTAACAAAGTGCTGCACCGTACGGCTGTCTCATCTTGTAGGCACCGAGACTATTAGAAATGGCACTTGCTTCTGTCACCTCACCTTCTGTTCCTCCCTGTAGGGCTGTGACTGTGGCAGCTACAGACTTGCTCCAGGTGTGACTGTAATGGGCAGAATTTCACCTATTCACACCATTTTTCAGCTGGAGATTACACCCTCTTTGGATTACACCCAGCACCTCACAAGCAGAGCTGAGATCCCCTGATGGACAGAGAAGCTACCCTAACGATTCAAAGCCTGAGACTGTTCGCTCCAAGCTACAGAAATAGCAAAGAACACAAGCTAATTAACTGAAAATTTCTGTTTGCTACAAACAGAACTGCTCCCCAAACTCTGAGAGGGAGATTTTCCCTGTAGCAATGAGGAGTCAGTGAAAGGATGTGACATCCTGACTCTCCTTCGGATGACTCCTGGCTCATAAGCCAGTGACATCTCTGAAGTACTTGAGAAAGCAGCTGTGAGAGACAGGGATGTGGAGGTCTGCACAACTTCTTATCCACTGCAATGCAACGAGCTTACAGAAGCAACACACTGGTGTGACTCATGCACTGCACACTCTGTTAGCTGTAACATTAACAGCAGTTATTTATTCACTTTAACTACATTCACATAATGCAGAGTACCCAGTGCAAAAAGGCACATGTCAGAAGAGCACAGTTGAAGCTGAGCAGAAGGCCACAGGTGGGCAACTGAAGTTTTCTTTCTCAAACCTCTTGCTTCATGTCATGCAGGACAAAATCTTAAACATTTTGAAGACAAACTGCAGGTGGGAAGGATTAGTTTTATTGGTTTTGACTAATCCAAACATTCTTGCCACAAAATCGCAGTTTTATTTGATTTTGATACACATTGACACAGACCAGAAGTATAGACAAAACATTCGAATCACAGCCAAGGAAACCAAAACACCATTCAGGAAACAGTGAGTTTTGTTGTTTTTACTACTTCTAAAGTGAGACACCGATGAATCAACATGACTTCACAGAGCATTTCACCGCAGACAGAGCTGCACTGGCTGAGCCTGGACTCCACGCAAACATCTCTGATGAAAAATCAAGTCAAAGAATTCCTGCCTGAGTGCATTAAAAAAAATTTTTTTTGCTGCTCCATGTGAAATTTCTTTCACCAGGAAGCTATACTCTGCACAGAAGAGCCGGAAGATTAGGTATTTAAGTGACTGAAACACATGAGAAGAACTCTGTTCAATATTTTAATTAAGAGTAATATTGCTATCGGCTTTAGCAGAGCTTGGAATAGTTTACACACAATGAACAACTCTAGCTACGCTTTGATAAAAATTTTAGCGATGATTTCTTTAAAAACCACTCGTCCTACTCAAAGCTAGAGTTCACACCACGCTCCCAGCCGTGGGACTATTCCTCTGTCTAGCAAGATTATTTTAAGCAAATGGCAATAACGCAGCTATGCAAATAGTAAGTGAAAACTACCTGCTACGTTGTACAGGTTGCAGCACATTATCATCTATCTTCTCTCTGCTGAAAATGGTAATGATTTTATAGCGCTCATTTAAGGCACCTGAATTAGGGAGATACGTTACACATTAACGTAATCAAAGGCAGTTTAGGTAATGAAGCTGACACAGAGTGGAACATTTCCCAAAGAAACATTTCATTTGCATGTAATAGAGCTATTTTAAGTTAATTCTGACATTACATTATGATAGCAACACTTGTTGACATTTACAGCATTTCAGTGACAAGCCTTGCATTGCGATGAATTCAACATTTTGCAAATAATCAATAAATACAATTACATTCCTCAAAGGAAGAAAAAACACAACATGCAAAACACACAGCCATTCTCCTTCCTATATGCAAGATGAATTGGCTGCCTGAGCAAATATGCCATAGGACAACCCGCAGGAGCTCGAGAAGCTAAGAGGCATTTTGAAAGATAGCTTTGCATAGCTGCTCCTACGCTGAAACCGTGCATTCAAACACCACCATCGCCTGGCATTTGACAGAAACGCTTCTTGGCTCCTCATTGCTTATCTCAGAGGTGTTATTGCAAGCCATGTGTATTCCGTACTGTAGGTACAGAGGCCAAGAAGCCAGGCACCACGACTCCCTTGCACTTGCTGTGGTGCTGGCCGGGGGCTGCCCCACACAGCCACAGGAGGGAGAGCGCTTGCTCTTCGCTCAGGGAGCTTGATGGCACAGGGGGGCCAGGAGAAGTCTGTGCTGAAAGCTGGGCAACAACGGAGTATTCCCAAACAGCCCTGCCCTTCGGAGTTTCGTGCAGAAGAGGAAAGCAATGCGTGCTTATGTAAACAAAACAGACAGCATACGATGGTGTCTCTTCCATCTCTTAAGTTTTCTAGGGACACGTCCCCGAGCTTGCTGCCCTACAGCCAGCCTGAAAAAAGTAATTGGTTCAACGAAGCCTTGGGCTGAAACAGAACTCCTGAAGCATTTCCATTTATACCAGACAATGGGAAACCTTACCAAGGCACATGCACTCTCTCACTCCCTCAGAAGTTCCCTTTCCTAGTGCTCATTGATTTACTTTTTTTTTTTTTTTTTTAATATTAAGCTCTCATCAGCATTACAACATCCACTTGAAACAAAATCCTTGTTCCACTGAGCACGTGGGAAAATAACACGCTGCACATGCTGTAAAAGAAAAAGCCATTCTTCACCTCATCCAAGTCTTTCACTGGTACACCATTAACATACTAGTTCATTTAACAAAAGTAGAAATCTGAACTTAGAGGGAAAAAATGAAATCAATGTGTTGGCAGATGTGCATAGGGATGTATGCAGATGAAATCAGGACAAGGAAGAGTAGCCAGGTAGGACGCCTGCTGGCAAAGGTGGGTAAGAGGGTCCTGTGAATTATCTGGCCTTACTGTGCTTGACTCAAATCAGTACGTAATACTTCCACTCCTATTTCATCGCAGTGATTTGCTTGGGAGGGAAAGCAGAACTCCTGTGAAATTGAATGTTTGGTTATCCAAAGCTTCTATGCTGAAAACAGATCTGTTCTGTGAGAAAATGCCTAAGTTACCCAAACAGCCAGAAGCCCCCATTGTTTACAGCTCCCTTGACAAGCTGCCAACCATCAGTAATTTTCTAATGATTTGTAATTCCTTCCAGGAGATGCTTAGCCATTTAATTGACATAACAAAGGCAAGCAAGCTATCAGTTACCATGCTTATCAAATGTCAGTTGTACTTTGTTGTAATTGATATCTAATCAACATGCAATCACATGTTGTTTGATACCAATTAAATGCCTAAACAGTTCTTTCAACATTATTACCCTAATAAGATGGTAATTGTGCACTCAATGTTTCAGTAATATTTGAGATAAGATGCTGCAGACCACATCTAGCTCCCTTATACTTCCAGAAGCTCAATACGCTGTTAGGCACCAACATTTAACAACTAATAACTGCCTCAATAGATCCAAACAAGCCCCTTATGAAATTGTTATAAATAAACAAGAAAACCTTGTACTTTACACTTCAAAAAAGGAACTTGCATGAAATATACACAGTCACTGGCCTTGACAGTTTCCTTCCCAAACAAGAGAAGAAATAGTTCACATGCCTGGAAGAAGTAGCAGAAAAGACAAAAGCTGCACAACCCTAGAGTACCTGCTTTTACTGGGGAGGGGAAAAAAAAATAGTTTAGCCATGAAAAGAGGAAAAAAAAAAGATTCCTTGAGACTCCCAGCAGCCCTGGTTCCCAGCTCCCGCACAGTATGAGGAAGGCACAACCTCCGGGACTGCTGTCCCGCACCACCCTGAGCGAGATCCCCGACCTGGCGAGCTGCTGACTGCTCCTTCACAACTACCTCCTCCACCCCCATTTTTCAGCGTGCCTTTTCGCATCTACCCCAAAATGAAGTCAAATCTGAATTTGTGATTATTTTTTTGTTGTTGAAAACGACTATTAAGAATTCCTTCCTCACGTACAGCTCTACAACCTTGGTCTGAGACGAAGAAGAGCTGTTAGAACTTGGGCCGAACTCAGCAGTAGCCCCTCTCTGCTTCCGACTGCGAGCACTCAGCTCCCAGCTTTATCTGTCACCTGGCTGATATTCAGCAGGGATTAGTTTTGGGACAGCAGCAAGACTAATTACGGATCACAGAAAAGATCTTTTCAGCAGTGTGATAGTACATCAGGAAAGAAGCCAAGTATTGATCTAATTTAATGGCAAGCCCCATCTCCTAATATAAGAACAGGGTTACGAATATCTGCACTGAGTATGCCTCAGGTGGGATTGTTGCTCCTTCCCCTACGTTTATTGCTCAAATGGGGCCTTCCTCTACATCCCCCTCCTGCACACAGGACAGCCTGCTCTGTGGCGTATGCCGTGTCTTGTTCAGATGAATATGAGATGTTTTCTGGGAATAGCAAAGTTGAGCAGCTAAACTTCAAAGGAGGCTCCTTGCAGCTTCAGGACATGCTGTCCAACAGCAACCCCGAGTAACCTCTCCTGCCTCGTAACTGAAAAATGCAGGATCAAAACAGAACTCAGAATTTAGACTGGGAGGGAAAAGCATAAAAATTCACCATTTTTCCTAGGGGAAAAAATAAAAAAAAAAAGTAAAATAAAAGTGGCATAGATGCATGCTTAGAGTGCATTTATTTACACCCTCTTACAGTTTTTGCAATCCTGTCTCAGCGGCTTGCTGTGCATAAGAGAACTTTTCTATCCCCACAAGCTGCTTTCCCTCTCTGCTTTCTTAAAAAAAAAAAAAAAAGGTCATATCCTTTTCCATTGCAGCCATTAAAAGCACATGAGTAGCTGCAGGATGAATTGCCATTTCAGGAGTGCTACAGTTTGGATCCTTGACCTAGTCCAACAGGTGACCAAATGACCCTTTACTCCAAACACAGGGGAACAAGCAGTTGATTTATCCTATCCCCAGCTGGCCACCAATCACCCAGAACACAATCATGAAATTACTACTGCCATGAAGTCAGCAGCCACTATTTCTTCTCCAGGCTGGAGTTTTAATTGAGAAGGGAACTTGCAGAGTCTCTGGGAGAACGTGAAGGAAGGCAGTGAGCACCACAGGCCTCATCCCGCTTGATAAATGTGGTGACCCAAAACTGGTGAGCCGCAAGCAGTTCCCTCACCTGTGACTGGTGACCTGAAGCTATCTAAAGCCCCAAAAGGTGTTTTTTTTTTTTTTTTTTTTTTTTTTTTTTAGGAAAGACAATGAAAAGATGATTGAGGAAAAGCATAGATGGACAAATCGTAGCTGTCTTTTTTGGCTTCCAGCCATAAGAACTCAATTTCATTCATCTCTCGAAAGGGGCCCAAACGTCCCTAGTAGTTTGACAAGTTTTTGCCTGGAAAGCCACATGAGAGCACTTCAGACTGAATGTATTTTGGTTGCTACAAATGTGACTGGTGAACACGTGTTCACTTGCAACAAATGTGCGTGCTGATGTTTATTTGACACAGAATCTGGTGGAAAGCCAGTTTTCACCTTAGATTCCAAGAATATTCCTATTTGCAAGCTGCCTTCCAGAAGCTGGAAATTCAAGCCACCACACTGTGACTGCCCCTAGTGACTGAACATTGCTGTAAGAATTACTAATCCTAAAAATCTAGACTCAGCATGTACATTTGATTATAACAGCCTGGAGGGCAAGAAGGCCAGCAGGAGCTAAATCTAGGTTCTGGAAACACTAGCACACTGCTTTTGGAAAAAGGAGACCATGGATCAACTCCCTACCCTGGCTGAGGGCTTGTAGAGCCACATCTCTTGGCAGGCTTATGTTAGGGTGCAGGATATAGGCTGGGAAGGCAGATGGAGAGACTCTGCATGCATACCTGGGTCAGCAAGTTTGGGGAAAAAAAGGCAGATCTGCTTCCTGTTGATGCAAAGAACGTGGTATTTTGTAACCTACATGAGAGAGGCCCAGGATATGCTAAATATATATATTTAGAGCACCCAGCTGGGAAAGGAGACACCAAGAAGTGACCAATTTTCACTACAATCAGCAAAAAGCAGGCACCAACCCCCTGGAAAGGGGCTGTGTTTCATTAATAGCCGCTGCCCCCTCCCAAGACATCCTACTGGTGAGCTGCAAGCTCTCAGTTCTCAGCAAGCTGAAGCACACTTGGCTCTGCATCAGCCCGCAGCAGCACATTTTGGGGCACCCAGCTCTCACAGAAAGCCCTTCCCAGGAAGCGGCCTCTGCCTCCCCTGAAGGCCAAGTGCTTAAAGACTAAGCCTGTAAGTCTCTAGCTGTTAGATACCTGAGCCCTTTGCTGGCTCTGGTCCTGCTAATCGTATTTCAGATCACTGAGCATCCCCTTAGGAAATGTGGCTTTCACTCGCTACTGACCTAACGGTATTCAAACCCGTGACTTCAGGTGAAAGGCTCATGCCTTTTACTGTCAGTCCGCGAGTCATCCAGACCCCAAGGCACAACATCTCTCAAATGAAAAGGCTGAAGGATTTTGCTGGAGGCAAAGTACTTGAAGGCTCTGTCTATGTATATTTCCCTATTAGCCAAGTTAATTCCTGACTCTCCTACTCGAGAGAGCTATGAGATTTGTCTGAAACAATAAAAAGGATTCAAAATTAATTTTTCATGTTAGATTGAAATAAAAGATAAGTATTGGAGCTTGTTCCAAGTGTTATACTTGTTATACAAGTGTTTTTTGCTTTGGCAGGCTTTGCAAGGTCAATAGGAAAGGGCCAGGTTATGAAAACAGAGCTTTATTTCTAAAAAGCAAGCGTTCATCATAGATTCAAGTCTCACCAGTCACTGTGTCTGTAATGAGGATAGCTGAGTCCATTACTCCCTTTGTTTACTAAATGTCCCAGTGAACTGCTTCATGTGGCCCTGAAGGTGGCTTAAGGATGGCTATGAAATGCATGGATCCAATATCAAATCTTTCATAAACACAAAAGATCCTTATTCTATTATTATTACTATTTAAAAAAAAAAAAAAAAAAAAGGCTTCTCCATTTTTTTCCAAGTTGTATTGACAACTGTTGAGCCTCATCAGCTGGCAGGAAGGATCTCAGCTCTGAGTACATTACATCTTATCCAGTCCCTGGTCCATCAAAGCACCTGAGCACGTTTTTAACCAACTAGAAATCCCAAGAGAGATTTACCATGCAAGTATTTAGCCTGTTTACAAATGAGGACCTAGGTCTCCAGCTGTACTGTTATTTCAAGACTCCCCTAGCCTTTTTAAGGATTTGCCTTTCCGTCTCTGTCCCTTCCTTGGTATGTACATGTTCTTCAGTCAGAGTTTAGTTAGAGTTTTGGAGGACATTCACAACAGAAAGTCACCATCTGGTGGCACAAAGACAACCCTACGAGGTACAGCACATGTTAAGTAACAGAGCCTCTGCAGCTCTCCCTGCTCTTCAGACTCTGGACTGCACAGATTGCTGGGACTCAGCACAGCTGTCCTCTGCAGCCCCAAAACAGGTTTGTGTCCACATTTAGCTGAGCAGTATGCATGGATTTCGTCCAGCTCATTATTTCATCCAAAGAGTCTTCTCACAATGCTACGTATTATGTGGAACTGCCAGAACAAAATGGTTGTGGAAATAGCTGAAAGTTCTGGTCTTTTTTAAAACCTTTTTGTCTTTTCCCTCCTGTGACATCTGCAGCAGCAGCCACCTTTGTCAGACAAAGCACACCCTACCAGAAGAGAGCCAGGTTGCTCTTTGAAAGAATTCAGCTGCTCTGGCAGTAGCAATTCCTGCTTTCACAGTAGGATGAGCAGCCACAGAACGGGACAGTCTTTCCATGGGAGCAGACAAGGCAGCTGCCTGCTCTGGCCTTTTGCTGCCACGCTCCCACCGGCGTTGCGTTATGCTCACGTAAGACAAGTGACACAGCAGAGCTGCCATTCCCTGGGAGCCTCGCAGAAACAGAAAGCACCTCCGCAACGCTCCTCCAGCAGGCAGAACTGGAAATTGTCAAACACCCCCAGCCTGATACAGCTTGCAGGCATTGTTTTGGGAACAGTAACTTACAGCCTGTTCTGCATTCCCCTCTGGATGCAGGGTTTGGTAGTGGTCGTGAGTACCAATATTCTGGTTACAGAGCCTGTTACCTGAGCACCTAAATCACCTGCTGCAGGACAACACTAAGTTGTAGCTTTTGGCTTAGTCACTCAAGAGAAAGGGAAAAAAAAAAAAAAAAAAAGTATTTCAGCTATTCCAGAGCAAGACCAAGGGGCAGCAGGGCATGATGGCAGGGCAGCCTTGCCCCAGGGAGGCACTGCAGCCCCCTGAGGCAGCTTTGATGCTCTGGAGTTTGGAAAAAGTTTGGAGCCTGGCTCCCCGCAGGACTCAGTTCAATAAATCATACCGTGCACTAGAGTACATCTGTCAGTCACTGCTTTCTAGGAGTTTTGAATCCAGCGGCCAATTTCAGTTAAACCTGACACCGGAGAAGTCTGAAAGGTTAAATACTTGACGTTTCATGTAGCTGAGCCAAAGAAGGCAGCTCCTACCAGTTGCCTCCTGAAAGGCTGTGACAGGAGCTCAGCCCGTGACTGGCACATCCCGGAGTCCACGCAGGAGGCCCATTACTGATACTCCAAACAACAGAAGCTTTAGTTATTACTAGAAAGTTCAAACCATGATACATATCCCACATGGAAATCTGACTTAATTAGTTTTGCTGACTGTAGAGCTACTTTATCAGCTGTGTCTGCAGCACACTGATTAACCCTTTCAGATTTATCTCCTATACTTCAAAACTCATTCCAGATAAAAATGCTTCCTTAAACTCAGTCTTTTTCTGCAGTTTTTTTTCCCCTGCTCCCTGCCTCAAAGCACATGGTGTTGGTGAGGTGAGATTGTTCATTTTATCAGGGTTTGGTTTATGGTCAAGCTTTACTTGGGGTGGTCATTAACAGTTTGGGGATCAAATAGGGCACAGAAGAAAGCCCTCTTACCCCATCTCACAACACTTTTGTTCACATTTAGTGAAACAGACAAAGGTGTAACTAACTATCCAACGCATTTATAACCTACCTCTGGTGGAAAAGCTCTTGATTTTTATCAGTCTCAAGGGAGCCTAGCTGCAGCTTAGTCAACTCTTTACGTGGTTGACTAAAAAGCTCGCTGAATGGTGGCATAAAGAGTTCAGAGCCCCTCCTGGCTCTGGGAGTACAGATCTGAATCAGACTGGGCTTAGTTTTGTTTGCCTGTTTTTATTTCCATGCAGTAACAGCTAACAAAAGTTGTGTTCGAACCATCAGTCATCTGCATTATTGTATTGTGCTTGTAAACATGCAATTTACAGCAGTGAAAATAGCTTCCTTTATTGCTCTGTACATGAGTAATAGAACAGCCATAAACTGAGTCTACGTACCATGTCAGCGTACTGGAAATAACAGCGTTTCCACGTTTCCAACAGAAACCATTATTAGTTATTATTTCCTTCTCAGAAATGCAGCATGATACACTGATTCTTCTTTTTATGATTAAATCTATTCTTAAAATATTATAGCTATTACAACTTCTTTAAGGCAACAGATTAAATACCAAAGTGAATTCCATAGTTGCCTGACAAAGGTATTGTCCAGTCTTTATATCACTGCTATTTCAAAAGGAAATCTACATTAGAATAAAAATAAAAGCAGTAGCTAAAAGGAAGAAGCCCATCTACAGGTATAAGAAATTACATTAAAACTAAATCAGGAAGTTTTGATTACATCCAAGGTTCAAACACTTATATTTCATCTGCAGCATATACTCCCTTTCCTTCTCAATGAGTTGCTCTCTTTTTTTTTTTTTTAAAATCTTTTCTTTTTAGCTGAATAAACCAGTTAGCTGCTTTAACACTTCCTTCCATCACCACCACCACCTCACCAAAAAAAAAAAAAAAAAAGCCAACCATGGTGTTAAATTTGCCTTTTAGCACTTGGTTCATTATCCTTTCTTTCATCTCTATGCAGTACTAAACCCAAGAGAACAAAGAGCCAGACCAACACTTCCAATTTCAACTTGATCACAAACTGCTGTTTGTCAAACTTGCACCTTTATTAAATGATCCATCACGCTAGAGTTTGAAAACAAAACACTGCTAAAGAAATTCTCTTCCATTTATACAACTGCTAAAGATCAGTAGTTTCTTCAAACATTTGGTAATTTTGCTTCCCAAGTCTCCCTATTAGGATCTTAGCCTTTTTTTTTATGCAACATTGCCTCTATGTATGAAATATTTCTTAGCATAAACATATTTATTTGGGTATTAATATTTCCACACTGAGCTTTCACTTTCTTGATCTGTTCTTTTATCTTCTATTATTAATCAGACTTAGGCATTTATTCTATAAATGCTTATACATAATGCTGGACTACTCTTGCCAAGCTGTCCTATCACTTCTGAAGTCACTCCTCTTGTATACAAAAATAAGGATCTGAAAATGTTTGCAATGCAGCAACGTTATTTTGCATACTGATGAATCATCATATCATAGAACAACATAGTAACAGTAGCACCACTCAATCCCTCATCTTAAAGCTAAGACATGGGTCTTTGTTCCAAGAAGGGTGGAGAAGAACAGTGGGGGAAATCATGCTAAGTAGCCAGGACTGCTGTACGGTTTTGTGTGATCTTTCAACACATTCAAGTTCTCAGCAGAGTAAAAGAGCTCTCTGAAACAACTTTGGCATGATAACTATCCAACAAACCAGATGCAACACTGTCCTTGACTCTCCCGTCCCTCATTAATTTTTAAAACATTAGACTGAGTACACCACCATGTTCCTGTTACACACACATACCTGTCAAGCTGTGCAAGAGAAACAACCGTTTTGGTCCAACCTTTTACCAGCCTGTGTAAGCTAGCTTATATGAACTAAGTTTTAGCACTGTAGAAATCGCTTTTCTTTGAGACACAAAACAAAATTACTGAAGCAAAGAAGCATCCCTTGCTTAATCACTGGCACGAAAACCACACCAGAGCATTTTGATGAATGGTAACAGAGAAACATGACCTAAACAGCATAAGGCTAATTTAAAAAACACTTTTTCCAAAATGAAATTTTACCTTTTCACCTTAGATTCCCAGAGCTCGCAGTACTGCTGATCATCATCCCACAGCTTGATGAAAGGTCAACCAAGTCATTCATTAGAGTTGCAAGTTGAAGTGTGCGTCCTGTTTCTCCAACAACGCTCCTAATCCTTCACCAGAACATCACCACTTAAACTTAATTTACAAATCTACAGTCAAGAGGGAGAAGAACATCAAAAGGATCCTGTGACTAACCTTGATTTCTTAAACAGCTCTGAGGTACTCTTGATAGGCATGTAATTGTGTTTGCCTTCTGATGCATGACAGACACCAAAAATCAGAACTTGTGATATGAGTGTGACACTGGTCTCAGCAGTACTGAGAATAACTGTTTATGATCCTAAATGACTTGAATTTCAGAGGGGTAGTTTCTGAGGCTGCATAGCCCAAAGGAGTATTAATGTTGACACTTGATGCAAATTTAAGAATTCAAATGCCTTTGCACCTGAAGCCACCCTTCCTTTTTTTTTTTTTTTCCCCTCCAGGGCTTTACATTCCCCTGGTGTGACAGAAACAGATATTTCCTCATATTTAACACTGTTTCTGTGCCTTGTAGCAGTTAATCATGACCAACTTCCACAGCAATGGATGCGAGGCAGCCTGTAAGTACACATTGACTAGGTCGCAAGAAACTGCATGACCTGGTTCAGGCTCCAAAGCTGCACTCAGCTTTGGGCCCAGCACCATAGAAAACAAAACGTGAGCTTCAAATCAATGCCTTCCCCACAACACTTGCCCTGCTCTCCACATACGTCTCTCTTTGCTCCATCCCTCCCTGCCAGGCCCCTCAGCGAGGTGCTGACCAGATCCCGCCGCGTCGCCCCCCTCATGGGCGCAGCCGCCATCACCAGCAGCACGCAGCAGCACAAAATGGCGGCCGCTGGGCCCAGCCGCGCCGCCTCACAGAGAGCGGCTCACCTGCCCCACACACAAAAAGGTATTACACAACTGAAAAAAAACTTGTTCTTTTAGCTGGTTTTAGGGCTGCAGATTGCTGAGGTCCCTGTGGTTATGTTTCCTTTCCCTGACAGGAAACCCAAAGAGAAACAAGAAAAAACAACTCCACTGTTCATTTTTATCAGGGTCCCAAAACAGTAATGCTCTTTGGAAAGTTTATCATTGAGAAGCATGCCTACCTGAATGCTAATTATAGAAAACATATATACAGGCAGCAATAGAAATCTCCAACCACCACATAATTCAGCTCTGGAGTTATATACGTATGTGGTCTGATTAAAGTAACCTTCATTTCCCTTTGCTTAGGATCTTGACTAAAAGAGGACTTGAGAGCTGTATTTGATTTCATTTCAGGGCTTTAATACATTTCTGTTTTCTCTGGTCCTCTCAACTCTTCCTTGGCAATGTAAATAATCTGTACATAACCAAGTAAGTCACCAAAATCAGCATTCCTTCAGATACTCACTAATACTCCATCACAAACCTGCACAACTTAAGCTGAATATGAGAAATCCAAACTAACATCAAACTTTCCACATCAGTAAATGGATACATGCTGCCACGCATCACAAGTCTATTTAAATGCAGATTTGGTGTATTTGCTATTCTTAAGTATCCTGATATTTTTAAACTGGACTCTCTGGGAAGCAAACACTTTGTCTTGGCTGCACCCAATCTGTTTTTTCATCCTCAATAAGGAGAATAGCACTGACCTTAATTTTTATTTATTTGTTTTGAGTTATAGTGCAAAAACAAAGTAAATGCCTACAATCTAAATTTCCACAGAAAAATAGCATATCCTTCAGAAGAGGAAGCACAGAACATACAATAAATGCTATGCATTGTTTTTTAAGCAAAAGGGATGTTTGACTCATTTTAAAATTAGATCTACATGAAAACTGTACCCCAAGTAGTACAACTAGGCTTCAACTTCTTGGGCTTTTACCTAGAAACACTGTAGCTTAAGTGCTTAATTTTGACCAAGTATATTTACCCTTCCACAGACACGCAAATCCAAGGTCACTGAATCTAGAGTTGTGTTCGGTTATGTGATAATCTGCCAAGATAATAACAGATCACAACAGCATGATAATCCAGAAAACACCATAAGCCATTATGATTCAGTTCAGCACAAATACCCCAACATCACAGAACTGAAAATAGTCCTAAGATTCTTGCATAGCTTCCAATATACTATCTGTACAAATATTTCACCCTTTCACTGCACCTCATTGCATTTTTCTTCTAAACATTTCCCAGTATTATTACTAACAAGGCCTCAGAGCATTGGCTGCTGGGCCACACTATATCTCATCATTGTTCTTATTAGGGAATTTATTATGAGTGAAATACTATCAGTGAGACATAAGAATTGAATACCGATGAAATGAACGTTAACTGCTTACATTTATCTCTGTTACTTGGACCACATCTCACAGTATTAAGGCCATGTCCATTTATAGAATATATGGGCATGCAGCAACACTTAAGCTCTGAACAAGCCATCTTGTGCCTTTATAGCTGTGCTCCAAGAGCTCTGCATGGGCCAGACTAACCTACAAAGAGCCCCCTGGTTTCCAGTCACCTCCATTTGTAACACAGGACCTAAGATAAAATTATTCTGGAAACTATTTTCCTGACTTTTGCCAAATAGATGCTTAGCATCATCTCTACACTAATACAGAATTCAATTGGAAAGACAGGCCTAATCAACACAGCATTTGCACAATGTTTTGGAGAAGTTTTACAACAAAGTAGAAGAGTATATGCCAGGACTGAAGCCATGATCCATTTCTCCAAGCATCTATCACCTACACTCTCCACAGCATGGATGCCAGATTCCACAGATTCTTGCTGCTGTTCAGTTAATTGCCAGCTGTAAATAAATGACCTCTAAACACAAAATCCAGACTTCAGCTTTTACTATTAGCTTGCTTACTCATTTGAACTGTCCTCATTTGAAACAAGGTTTTAAAAAGTGTTTCATAATTTTTAAGCATCCAATCATATATATATATACACGTATATATCTTTCAATGTTCCCGAACCATTAGATTCAAGTTCCTATATGAAGTTCAGCAAACTCTTCTTCTTGCAGGATCTTATTTGACCAAGACTACCCAAGCCATTTCATTCAACACCAGAATGAACAATTGCAAAATCGGTAACCAAAAAGCCATATTTACTCTTTTGAACAAGACAGGCAGTTCTGTGTCATTCTATTTTGAGTATCAGAGAGAAGGTAAAAAGTGAACCCTCCAATACAAATTAAATACTTAAAGCATATGAAAGCAATTATGAGGTAAGAGAAATGCTTCAAAGATAGGAAGTGTTCTCTCTTACATTTTAGTGAAGTATCGACACTGCTAATTACAGAGGAATAAAATGGTATCACAGGTAGCACAATACGCTTCCCAAAGCAAAAGCTTCATTGCTTTACTGGGTGCTGAAGATTAAATCCTTTCTTGTGATACTTGTTTAAAAAGCCTTCTGAATACTCACAAATTATAATTGAATCACATAACAAAAACACATGCAAGTCCCACTCCTGCACCTCCTAACTCCTTACAGGAAATAAAGGGGTGTTACCAACCCTGTTTCTTTGTTCTGGGGGAATTCCCCTTCCTATTACATGCATTCAGGATAACAAAATCTGTATGGAGTCAGTACAAGGGCTGGGTTACCTACACATATCTCTTGAGCTGCGTAATTAAATAAGTTCACTGATAGTGCCAGCAGACCCTTTGATGTTTTATGTGAAATAAGTACAGGGGGACAAAGAACCTTTCTACCTCTAACGTGAGTTAGATCTCTAAAGCATTTCACAGGTTGCATACATCAGAATCTATGATACCAGAGAGTATCTGCTAAAATCTAACAGTTGGTACTTGGTGTTACAGGCAAGCAAGATAGGCATTTGGTTAGATTATTGGGTATAGAAACATTAATTTAGGTGACTGCAGAAGCCATTGTGCAGGCAAAAGGGGTGAGCCTGTGATTTAAGCTGTGTAACGCCACCTTGAGTTTCTTTTTGGTGTCGTTTAATGCAGCTGTTGAGACTGCTAACAAAACTTTAAGGACAAATATTTCCACTTTTCATTCCCAAGATATTTGCAGAAGCAAAACAACAAGAATTTTTCATATGTATTAGTAGTCCCATATAGTAATTAACAAGAAACTCCCTTTGTTGTCTGCAGGACAAGAAACATTGACTTGAAAATACCATGAATATTCTAATGTATGTAATACCAGTTTTGTTTCTCTCTGTATGCATGTGATTACTCTCAAGGTTATTGCTTCAACTGCATTAGCTAAGCTCATTCCAGAAAGACAGACCTGACTTCAACTTCTGTTAGATTGGTAGCAACCCAAAAACACAGGTGTTGAAAGGCATGGGAAAGGAGATGGGCTGTTCTTTCAGTGAGAAGGGAAGACAAATAGCAGTTAGAAAAGTTATTCCCACTGCCAAAAACACATGCTGTGGCCCAGGCTCTTTCAGAATGCTTTCACCTTCCCAAACATTTCCCCCTACACAGCTGTCCATGGGCTTTTAAATGTTTAACTTTGTAGAAATAACACAAAAACACAGATAATGTTCTCCTCCCTGGAGACTCTGCTGTGGGATAAGAGGTAACAGATTTCATCTGCTCTTTCAATTATCTTTTCCCATCCTCTTTCCTTAATTCACATCCACATCACTTAGAAGAAACACCTGAAACAGGACCAGGAGGGCGCACCAAGCTGATAATTCACCATCCCTTTGCCCTCATGCAACAAACAAGCCCACAACCCACACTGGCAGCAATTCGCTTCAGCCTTCAGAGGGCAGGAAAGCAGCTGTGCCTCCCCCATGCCCCTGTCCCTGAAGGCCCAGCAACTGCCCACAGAGCTCTGGGAGCCCTCAGGTTGTTGTCACAGGCACTTAGGCCTGGAGACATGGACAGCCTGCCTGCCTCGCAGGGCTCTGTCCTCAAACACAGTGCACTCATTTCAAACCAGGCACCCTCCTCTCCTCAAGTTAGTTCTTCTGATGGGGGGATTACTGGCAGGTACCCCACCCTCTGTAATAAAGGCAGAGCACCTTTCCTAGAGAAAACAAACTTGCAGTATTTATTTTTTTTTCCATTCCCTACCTTCAAGCTCAGAATTTCTTAATTCAACACTATTAGATTCAGTCATGACCCACCCAAGGAAGACTCTCACACAGTAAGTAGTTGCCTTGAAATAGTTGTCTTGAAGCAGTGCAACATACACATCGCCACACCAACAGACACAGAAAGGACCCACATCTAAATCTCCAGCTGCAATTGAGCATCATTTATTAGGTTCTTGTTTCTCCTTTTCCCACTGCTAAAGTTCCTTGTTAAACCTGAATGGACTCACAAAGTGCCCCATGTTTCTGAAGCTGTTCTTTGTATTTTCTCCACCTAGCCCCAGCACAACTGTTTCACTACTAAGACAGCAATTAAGAAAAAAAGCTTGACATACAAAATAGTCCTACGAGCAGGGAAATACAGTGACTTCAGAGGCCTGATATTTCTTTTAATTTCTGCTACATCACCTGCTCACAGGTTCCCATTGTGACATGAACCAGGGGAACGTTTAATCGACCTGTGCCTGGACAGATGGAGGCTTTCATTTATGTTCAAGGTTATTTTCACGAAGGCATTACGCTTTGTCCTATTGCAACAAAGCTGTCAGAGTACTTCAGGTACTTAATCTGCAAATTAGGAGTTACAATTCAATTGCCAAGGCAGGAAATGATAGACCATCTTTAGTTAAGAACATCACCCTCTCTTTCTTACACGAGGAGAATATTACAAGTGAGCCATTACAGAAGATGCTTAGCAAGCCGAGCACTACACTATACACAATCTGGGAGCTTGTTTGCCTCCCTGAGGATAATAAATTAGCGACAACCTGTAGTGCTCCAGTTTTATCTGAAGATTTGTATTTCCATTAGAGCAAATGTCAATTTCCTCATACCTTGCTTCCTAACCTCTTCTATTATTACCCACAATATATCTCACAAACCTCCACAAACAAAAACTACTCTAATATGATGTAAGCAGTCAGCACATTAGTGTCTAGGTCTGCAGCCATCCTTGTCTACATCAGAAGCAGCTATTAGGGAGGCACCTGAGAAACACCAGCCACAGTTTGCACAGACACCACCACGTGGAGTTCAAACAAGGCTGCATTTTCCCTCTACTCAAGCAGCCTCTGCTCCCCACATAAAACTGCCCAAATATGTTTTTGAGCATAAGCAAAAGTTTAAAGTGTTTTGAGAAGCCAGAATGAAGACTGCTTATCATATCACAACCATTGCCGTGGGTAAAGTTATTTCCCTCACCCCAGTAGCCCTGGGAAACAGCACTGGTCTCTGCTCACTGCTCTGTAGCTGTATTGCTGTTTGGGATAACTCCAGTAAGGAACCAGTGTGTAAAAAGAGAGAGGGACCACACCTTAGCACAGAGAAGAACGCACACCTTCACTGTAACAAAGCAAAACAGAACCTGCCAGGCCTTCTGGAAATCACCCAGACTCCCTTTTTACAAGCTCCAACGAGCCAACACAGCAGCCTTTAGCGTTAGCATTTTGCCTCTTTTACTGCGTAAACAAATCTTGTCCTCTCCAAAGGAAAAGACCCAGACACTCAGACCCCCCAGTAATGTGTTATTGTCAATGAATATTCCCGGTCACATCTTTTGCTCTGACAGTATATAAAAAACAATAAATAAATTAAAAAAAAATCTCCAAACCACTTCATAAGCCAATACTCACTCCTTCACAGGCACCTCCGAGCAGCATATTTGTAGTTCTCAGAGAGGAGCTTTACTGACCTTTTATCTCCTCCCCTAATCATCACCTAATGATTCCTTCAACTTTGACAAAAGCAGCTGCTTCCACTCACCCCCTCATTTCACCTGAAAGGGCCAGCCCAGTGGATTCATAAATAAAATGGGAGATTAATTGCATCTGTTGCATTAATAGTACACGCTCCTCGATGTTACTTTAATATTTGTGCTTGTAGCCAGTCAGACAGTCTGACAGAAGACATCTTTCTTAAAAATGAAGTAATAAACCCAATATATTGTCCTAGGTCCTATTGCAGATCTACTCAGGAGCAGAGTAAGAAAATCACTTGTGTAAGCTCAGCCTTCTTTGGAGCCAGCTGTAATGAATTTCTATAGATTAGAAAAAATCAGGGTCTGTAGAGAGAGAATTTCTCCCCTTTCCACTGTTTTACAGATCACTTTATCTGTGTGCTCAGTCAGTCTGGGAAATAATGCTTTCATTGCCACAGCTAATCTTGTATTCCAGTTAATTCACAGAATCATAGAATACTTGGGGTTGGAAGGGGCCTTAAAGCTTATTCAGTTGCAGCCCCCTGCCATGGGCAGGGCCCCCTCCCACCAGCCCAGGCTGCCCAAAGCCCCATCCAGCCTGGCCCTGAGCACCTCCAGGCATGGGGCAGCCACAGCTTCTCTGGGCAGCCTGGGCCAGGGCCTCACCATCCTCTGAGTAAAGAATTCCTTCCTTATACCTAATCTAAATCTACCTTCTTTTAGACGTGTGAAGTCCTCACTGCATCTCCTGGGCTGTTCAAAACAACAGTTACAGCTAAGAGGAAAGATCAGATACGCCTATAGCGTGAATGCCTGCATAACCTTTGCCTGGCAGATGCAAGCAGCATGGGTTGGAGCTGGTTTAGAAAGTACACTTATACAATTTTGCTTTTCCCTGCAAAGGTTGTTTTAGCTGAAAACAGGTGGTGATATTATCAGTGCCTGCGTGTCCCTGAGAGACAGGACTGCCAAGTGTGGCAAATTTCCTTCTCAAGAAATTCATCAAGACATGAATACTGGAGGCCTTTGCTTGTCTAAATGGATAAAAGGCAGAAATATAATTTAATTTCACATAATTTATGCTGTTCTTTTTTTGGATAGATCTACAAGATTTCAGGTTTCAAAATTATGTAGTTTAAAGAACACTTCCCCAAAATTTGTAGTTACAGGAAACTTCCTCCGTTTCTATTTCCCCTTCTCTTTCTCTTGAGAAACTGTTTTGGGGCACTTCTTGCTTTACACAGTGTGATTCTGGGCATGTTTGGCAGAACACAAAGCCCTTCTCAAAGCTCAGCAGGGAGAAGCTGGTAGGTACCATGCCAACCTCTGTGCCGCATGGCACTCCGGTGCTACCAGTTCTCAGCCCCACACATGAACACCTCGATCTAAGACCTTCCCAGTGGGGATCCAGTTTTGAAGTGCAATGATCAGCATACATATATATTTATATATAGTTGAAAACCACATCTTTTATTAAAAGGTTTCAATTGCAATTTTACTCTATTCAGCATCAGGCTTGATCTAGTAGCCATGGTCTGTTGCATTCTTGTTCTAAACAATTTTTCTGTTAACCAGAAGGTGAGTTCAGAAAATCCCTTTTCTCTTCAGCATTTTGTTCAGCATTTTACTGTCCTGCATATGCTTGGGAATATACAGTAATTACACTGTATTATTTTGAATAGAACCTAAGAAATACAACAACATCCCCATGATATAACTCTTCTGGCAACTGGTAGGTCAGCTAAAAGTTGTCACTGTCACTCATGATAATTATCCATGAGAACACGAAAAGAAAACAAATATTGGTGTAGCAAACCACTCAGTGGCTCCAAATTCTAAATTCTACTGCAGTTACATTATTTTGACATGTGTCAAGTGACACATTGGCACAAAAAAGGTACATTTAAAGCAGAAAAGTACCTTTTCATTCTTCCTACCTGATTTCTGTATCCCTGGAGAAAATTAAAGCTTTTTTCTTTGATCTCTGGCTGTCCATTTTAGCAGTCACATTAAAACAATCAGTGGAATCTAGTTTCCTTTTCACTTCCCCAACTGCAACTGCCTGTAGCCTTGAGTCAGAAGACATTCTGGATCAGAAGGACAAAACAATTAATTATAAGATATTATGCCACTAATCAGTACCTATAGTACTACAGTACCTATTCCTGCAAAGATTTTTGCAGGGAAATTAGCAGACAAATAGGTAACTGTAATAGGTGGGTCTATGATAAATTGTCCAATAAAAAAAAAATCAGAAGGAAGGAAAGGTAAATCAATGAGTAATAGTGAATATCTGCTTATTATATAGCTTTTTTTGTCTTTCCTTGAATCGATTTCTGGAGGACAGCATTATCATCTCAGGTTTCGCCCGCATTAACTGGGTCCTAGAGAGATATCTGTGTTTTATCCCTGGTCATCTATCAGGGATGAATAAAAGCATGTAGAAGTCTGCTTCTGGAGAAAAATGTCTTCATCACCATGCACATTGAAAGCGTAAACTGCTTTCAATTAAAACCAACTAAAACTCGGGTTCAGTTGAATGGGCACTTTCAGTCCTGATTTTATTATGGCTTGTCTGCTTCCTACTGTTGATACATCCTTAGCATACCCATCTAACAGGGACAAATCATAACTGAGCTCCTGATTAAGCCTGAAAAACAACTGAATTGTAATGGCAAGCCCTTGAATTATTCCAGAAGAACTCCAGGATAGATGAATCAAGGGGAGAGCACCTTTTAGCATTTTTTTTTTTTTTGCAGTCATTCACAAATCAAAATCTGTGAAGCAGATTTCAACAGTACATATATTTAGAGTCACTATCTAGGTGATATGTATCATATACCCTGTTTATCAAGGAAGCACATAAGGAAAGGAATGGATCTCTACAACAGTAAAAGCTAAACAACTGGAAAACTGGTCTGACATTCAAAACCATCTTGCTGGGCATAAGATACCAAAGCTGATAAGGTCTTTCCCACACAATGAAAATCAGTAACTAGTTAAACCATCCATTTAAAAAATCAAGTACGTGTCCAAATGACTTAGGAGAAATAAGGAGTACTTTTACTGATTTCTGTACAAATAAATTCCTTTAATGATACATTAACCAACCTGAATCCTAAAAAATATTTAAAATGAAAAGATGCAAATAGTCAATTTTCAAGGAAAAGTCATTAAAACACAAGAAGTACAAAATATTACAGCTTCTTTACAGTACATAAGGAATTGAATGGCAGATTTGTCTAACTTCTCAAGCCCTTCCAAAACAGGTTTATTCATATCTTAGGTTTTGATTTGCTTAAAAACAACTATGTCTTTGTAAGAAGCCCATATCAGTTCTGCCTGGAGTAAAACACAAAGAACAGGAATGCTAATCCTTTAGGACTGAGATTGCTAAGGAATTTAGGTCTCTAGAGCCAATTAAAATTCAGTATGAGTTAGGTGCATAAGGTTTCTCTCATATATCTTAGCCCAGCTTTTGTGGCTTTGTAGTACCACCTAATCTCAGTATTGACTTCAGACAGTTAAGGGAAATGCACAGAGGCTGACTGACAACATTATCTGTATATTAACATACACAGGCTCAGCAGGGGTTGTTAAAGCTCAACATGTCACAGACAATGCTCACCACATGTTCTGCTCTATTAGATTACTTGACAGGTTATATATAGTTCTTTTACTCGCATCAGGAAAGGCATTTAGAGGTGAATGCATTGGAAGAAAATATGAGTGCATAGGGGATTGAGACAGGAAAACCAAATCCTCAGTGAACTTGGCACAGCATACAGATCTGAGTGACTTCTTCAAGGACCTCTGGAGTTCCTCTGCTTTCCCCTACTCATCAGGGATCTCTCTGGTGCCTGATGAGATCTTGAAAGTAGCAACATCAATGAAATGAAAAGAGAGAAGTCGCCAGAATTTCCTACTGGATTCCAAAACCCAACAGCAACCCACAGGTTCTTGGGGGACAGGAGTGTGGAATAAGATGGGACAGGTTATCAGCTGTCAGATCACAGCTACACAAATATCCCCACAGCAGAAGAAAACCGTCATGTACATCACACCATCCACACCCAGATAAGAACAGCAAATCCACTGACCTTATCTAGGCTTGGTGCAGGGTGTTTGCTAAGCAATCTCTTGATTTTCATCTCAGCATTTTCAGCTGTAGAAAATCAGCCTAAAACGAAGCATACAAAACACCAGTGGAAATAGTCAGGAAAAAGACCATAAAGGGCAAAGATATGTTTTCATCTGTTTTTAACTTCAAAGGGTGTTCCAGATCTGCACATAATCAGTGAATTCCTAGCTCTCTTGAGATATTTGTCACTCAATCAACTAACAGACATCTGCAGCTTCATTTTAAAATTCATATAAATTGTCCTTGTGGTTTTTTGTGTTTTTTTTCTCTTGTTTCTCTTTTGTGTCAGTCTTTCTATTTACTTTTTCTTGCTACCTACAGGAAACCAGAAAAACAGAATCCAGATGTATTGATTTTCACCTAGAAGAAGATGGGTTATTAAAGCTTCTGGACTCTGAAGGAGAGAGCATTTGTGTGAAAACTCTGTCCCCCAAAAGGCTGCTTCTGTGAAGAATCAACAAATAATCAAATTCTGACAACTCTTAAAACTTACTCTTCTTTGACTTTGTCTGAATAATTTATTTTCTGTTTGAGCTTCTGCCTGAAACAAAATATTCACAACACCGATAAGGCTAGGATGCTACAATGAATAAATGCAAACTATAGTTTGATGATTCAGTCTTCAGAATATTAAATCTCAGGATAATTTTTCCCTTGCAAGATATATTTATACATACAGAATAGCAAATTAACCACATAGGGACGAGATCCACATAAGTAATACTTAGGCAAAGAGTAAACCTGGGTCATGCACAAAAGAAAAAAAGTTGCCTGAATGAGAAACCGAAGGGAGGGAATTTGCTTTGCTCTGACATAAAAATCCCTGGGTGAGTCTTTAACTGTTTTGTAAGCTCCACACTTGGAGGAGGACTGATGCAATTAACCAATCACTGATGCAGCTTAGAATGGGCAAAAGAGAGAGAATGATAAGTACCGTGTCTTTCTAAGATTCTCTGCAAATGAAAACAAACAACAGCAGAACCCTTTCAAAGCCTGGAGTAGTAGGCCCTGCCCAACAGTTCTGGAGGATGGTTGCTGATCTCCAAGTACAACAGAAAAGACTGTGCTCCAGGATGTCTCTGCTTGTCTTGGGTACCACTGCCTGTCCTTCAGACAAGACATTTCTTTCCTTACCTGGAAAGAATGGCAAATCAGGTAACTGCATGAAGGCTGGGATGGATGGCACACGAGCAGCAGTTGTGGAGCTCTGTCAGTCCCAAGTGCTGTGCTACTGAGGGTTTCTTTCAGCCTCAGCTGAAATGTTGAACAATTTTAGAGCTTGTCAAAGCCCCGTCTGTCTTCAGGCTGAATTTTAGCAATTCCATGTGTCTTTGGAGTTCAGGGATAAGGCCAATTCTCTGACAGAACTGGAGTCCAATGGTTATTTTTCCTGCAAGGGAACAAAAGAGAAAGAAAAATGTGGTGCTCTGCCAGCTCCTTCCCGCAGGGCTTGATCAGACCTGGGACGTGGCCTCTCTCATCCATTTGCTGCTAGACTCTGCCTCTGGTGCAAGGTAGTCAAAACCTACGTGGAAGAGAGTGTACAGAAACACAAGGCTGCAGAAAGCAAAATGGGTTAAGCCCTTTCTCTCTTCAGTCTGATTCTCAGAACAGGCAACTTGATTAAGCCTCCCAGTTCGGGGCAGGAACAATACCTGACAACTCAGCTCCAGTCCAGAGTAGATTCTCCCTGTAAGATCTGTGTTTCTAATCACACTAAGATGTCAAGTAACATGAATTCCTTCAGTGAGACCTAAACTCTTTACTAAGAGATTTTCCTCAAATCTCAATATATTGAGATTTGCAGAAAACAATCTAGTAGGAAAACATTAGGTACAGAAGACTGATTTTTATGGGATATCCGTACCATATGAATTAAAGGCAATCCATCAAGACTCTCTTACAATGCAAAAAGCAGGCAGCAGAGATACTAAACTTTCTGCCTGGGGATGATCCTGCCATTTGAAGCATTCTCATTTCTCTGAACAAGGATGCTGAAGCACTGGAAACACGTCAGCCCACCAAAAACATGTACACATGCAGCCGGCACTTAGCCAGAAACAGGTGCAGATGATTTGACTCTGCAAGTCCTTTCTCCTTGGGAACAGGCAGCCTCTGAGACAGGATGAGCATTTGTTGAGGCACAGCTCGCTCACCGGTGAAAAACAGAGAGCCTCCCCTCCCTGTCTGGCAGAAGACTAACTGAGGAATGGCATGGAATTCCTCTCTGTGGAGGGAATTGGCAGCAGAGCTGTTCTCTTACCAGTTGTAAGAAACTTGCTCCTACACTAGCCAGGATTAGTGGAAAGGGAGAAGATGAGAGGTCTACAGCCAACCAAAGTACCGCACTTTACGTATGTTGCTTCATCAGAACTGACCTAGATGTCCGTCAGTCTCTTGGATGACAACACAGCTGTGACCCTTCCCCCTGCTGATTTCTGAACTGATGCTTCTGAACTCAGCAGCTAAAAAGTTGTGAAGTACACAATGCCGGCACTACATAATGTGGTTTGACACACCCAAGGTCTAAAAGACTGGAAGAAACAATGATGAAGATAAAATTTCTAGAGTGCAAAAAATTCATCATGGAAGTCAATGATCTTTTTAAGAAATGACATTGTGAAAAAAGCACCCTCCAGAAAGAGGATACAAGAGAAAGAGGAAACAGCATTGAGATCGCCATGATTAATTACTGTCAATATTTGCATTCTTTCTGTAACAGCATCTCCTAGTCATGGACAAGGACCTCTTGTGCTAACTACTAATATATTAATTCTGAAGCATATCTGTGTGGTGTTTGACAGCCATTGTCATTAAAACACGAGGCACTCTGTAGCCTTGCCAACAGACCAAGGTTTTCCTTGTTAACTGTAATTGGCATGCCAGTGATAACTCTTTGCTCTCCAGGATGTCAGCGGTGTGTCTCATTACTAAACCAAGATCTGCGGACTGGCATTTAAAAGGCAATAAGAACAATGAGCTGGTGTAAGAAATCTCTCTGATATTTCTAACAGAAAAACATTGCTGGTTCCTGAGGAGAAGCCCACCTCACATTTTTTCACCTTTTCCAGGTATCACTGCCAATGACCTCGCTGCCTTTCTTACACTTGCTGTAAGAAAGAAATAATTCCCCTGAAGTCAGTGGAATTACATAGCTATAAAACTTGCACGAGGAGAGATCGTATCATGTATAACAAGGAGGTAGATAGTGCCTTGCACTTATGACAAAAACTAAGATTAAATCTATTTTCAGACTGTCAAAAGCAGGAAAGAGGAAAGTTTGCTTCGTCTTGCTATTGAATGACAACTTATTTCTTATGTCTGCAGTCAGACACTCCAGGTAACTGGCCAGTACCATGTCAGTACATGCTGTGTTTATGAACTGCATGTTCACATAAATGGGCTCTACTTTGCCTCTGCGTGGCTGTACTCAGAAGCTTTGCTGTGATAAACACTCACAAGCTGGCAAGAGAAAGCAGGGTGCTCTACAGGGTTAGTGGACTGAGAGCCCTCCTGAGCCTACATATCTGCGTCCATCTATCTTTCACTGTTCTTGTACATGTTTGCACATGAATGTGTGCGAGAAGGGGTGATGGACAATTATCATATTCTACAACACCATTTTCCCCCTCTAACTCTGAAGAAAGGAAATCATTTAGATACGTATGCTATGAATCGTTTAGAAACACAAGGAATAATCTGGTGCAGCCAGGTTTTGGCAGAGTGGGCAGCCAGACGCACAGATTTTGCCAGGTGGTAACTGAAATCATGCATCAGCTCAAAACTGTTTTGACCCCTTCAAAATTCACCAAAAGTTGCGCCAGCAATCTTTTGGTAAAGACTGACTGTCTACCAAGAAAGCTGGGGGAAAAAAAAATAATAAATAAATCTAAAGCTGACCTGTAGCCTATGCCAGGAGTTATTTTAACCTGCCTTCAGAACCACCCACAACCCCACCAGCTCACACACCCCCAAGGAGCCACACTGTGTTCCAAAAGGTAGAGCAGCCATGGCTCCAGCTGAATTACCAGCATATTTCAGGCTTTATTGCTGTTTTCACTGGGAGAAAAATTGAAAGATGTTTAGTTTTATCTGCTCTTCTTTGTGCACATGCTTATTTCCATGATTGCAATACAACATTCGAGCACTTAAGAGAACAGCTACAGAGATATCTCAAGAAAGTGTTCCATGGGGGAACAAAGGAAAATGTGGATGTTTTTTTAAACCCTGGGACCCAAACACCCTGTGCATTGATCCTTCCCTATAACCAATGGCAACAAACGGCATCAGGAACCAGATAACAAAACTGACATACAAAATGAATGCTCTCTGCTGGTTTACAGCATCTCCAAAGATCATGCAGTCCCTGATTCAAAACAGGGCCCAGGCTGTGCCCACTCTGAGAAGCTGTTACCAGAAAGAACAAAAAAACAGCAGGTAACACAAAGGAAATTTTGCTTGAGTGGAAAGTCTTTCAACGTGTTCTATGAAGCATCAAAAGTAATGGCAAAAGCAATAGAAATATTTTCCTGGTTTTTATCCTTAATATTTCCTGATACTTTACAGCAACATCCTATCAGTGTCTGCATATGAGAGCAGCTTAGTCACATATCAACTGCTCATTATGCTGTGTGTATAATTTTAGCTGCAGGTAAAGAGCAGACTACTTAGAGCTTCAGATCAACAGTACCAACAGATTCTGCTAAAACACGTCTTCGGGAGGGTTCTCTAATAAGAAAACAACCCTAGTTTGCTCGCACTTGAGCATTTTCCCCATTTCCTTAATATTACACCATGTTAGACATATTAGTGCTGCCAAGACTCTGCAAAGTAATAGTAACTGGGTTTGACTGTAAGGGCATTTACACCCACCACTGAGACAGCAGCACTGCAGACTTCAAAAAACACAGCAGACGTGCATAGCAGTATTAAACTAATTATCAAGATCATTGTAGACTTTCTCTTCCTATACAGTTTGTCTTTCTAATTACAACTACAAATATACAACCCAGATGACCTGCTTCCCATGTATATTCACCAAATACTGAAAGAGTCCCCGTGCAATTCCAGATGCAATCAGCTAGTGGTTAACAAAAGTCCTCTTTGGAGAATTGCCCTTGACTCCAAACACATATTAATTAAATCCAAAGGTACTTTGGGGAGGCATTTCATTTTCCTGAGGCAACATAACCTAGTGTGTGGGGATTGTTACTGCTCCCAGTGTCACTTGCTGTGCTTGACACAAATCTGGGCAGGCACTTAAGAGTACAGGACATGGCTCTTTCATGCTCTGCATGTGGCATATCCATTTGCACTCAGGAAAAACGTGCAGGCTTTACTTATTTTTGCAACATATTGCACCTGCCATGACCTGCTGAAAGCATGGGGCAAAATGGAGCTTGGCCTCTTCTTTGGAATTTGTTACCCTTTCAAACCAAAGGGACTAGGAGATGTTCACTGACCTCAAGCTCCTTTCTGCCACTTCCACAACAGTGGGTGACATTTTCGACATCATCTGACATCTCCTAGAAAAAAAACGTGCTTATTTTAAAATTAAGTCTGCTCAGCCTGAGTGGTGATTTGGGAGAGGGCAGGGTGTTTGCCTCTTTTTTTTTTTTTTTTGCTTGTTTGTTTGTTTGCCATTCTTAACTGCATGTATTTGCATAAAAGAAGTTATGTTGTATCATCTTCTCCCAGAGCTTATTCCCCATCTGAATTCTGTTGATGACAGCTTAATCATTTCCACAGCAACCGAGTTCATGACATCAAATAGGGTATAAACAGCAGGAACTGATAATTTCTCTGGAAACAGGGATTCTCTTCCATGTACATAAATACTCTGAAAAACAAAGTAGAGACAAATACAGAAAATATCTATCTGCCACAAAAATGCGATTGGTCTAAGAAGGAATGGCAGTCATTTTTTCTTTCACTGTCTGTCTTTTACTTCTTAACAGCATAAAATTATCTTCTATCATATGATTTAAAACAGTATTAGATGACAGACCTAGCAGGGGGCACAGCCAGCATCCCTGGTCAGCGCTGGTAAGGCAGATGTACATGCATTTCCTCTGCCAGGCACAGCCCGTGTGTTAGGTGGTTACAGAGGAACCATTCTTCTGCTGTGTTTGGTCTAAATCAGCAAAGTAGGTAGATTCATGACTCTAAGGCCTTGCTTTCATTAACGTCAGGTGCTTTTCCTTTCACGTTACCATGAGTGATGAACCAAAGCCCAAACTTGTGTCCTCACTAGGTAGACAATTACATAACACCAGCCTACACAAAGTGATGTAGAGGCCAATCTTCCCCTAAGCACCTCAATTCATGAAACTGATTATGCAGAGATCTTGATTTAAAAACCAAATATCCAGGATCATCAACAAGTACGCAAACCAAAATGGCCAAGTGTGGAGGACAACTGGAAGTTTCTAAGCTGTACATGTAGATGGAAATAGCTGTGGGTTTTGCAACGCTTTGGGATTATTGCAGCTGATTGCTTAGTTCAGGGATGACCGACTGCATGCATCTGAAAATCACTCCAGCTTGTGCCCCATGCCAACGTGTCTGTGGCTTAGGGCCACACTGAGCCTTTGGTGTGCCACAGTAGGCTCAGTGACAGGCGTGTGGTCCTGCCAGACTGAATAGATAACGTCAAAGCTGCAGGTGATAAATTTGCTGAGGAAAACTAATACCCGAAACAGGAATAAACTCAGTAAAACTGCTGGCAGAATAGATTATTGATCACCCTGCCTTGTGTTTGAAAATTAATGACACAGAGGGACAGAAAGCACTCCTCCTCCCTCTCCCAGTGACTAAATCTAATGAAGGCAGGAACTGCTAAACTTAAGATCTGTGGCCCTCAAGTGTGTGCTCGTGGTAATGCGCATGTGAAACACTGACAGGGGCAGGCCTGCTCGCACGCTGTGGGAGGCTGATGCTGGAAGAGAGCACAGCAAGCTGTGTCGGGCAGGGACCGGTGTGGAGCAGGGAATGTAGCACCAAAACAGCTTTGAAATATGCAGACTCCTGGAACAGCCCCAAAGCAGTATCACACCAGTTGAAGTAAAGCCTTTCACTAACCTGCCACCAAAGGCAGGGTGACAGCCCACAGGATTTCCAGCAGGGCTTTTGCCTTTGATCCGGTCTCCTTCATTATTGCACAAAGTCAGCTCGTGTAGTGCAAACTGGGACACAGCTGAAATCCATCTCTGTTCTTCAGTCAGGCTGGTGATGGATGTAGGTCTTCTGGGAGATTTTGCCTGAAAAGCCAGTGATAAGATTAGTACAGAACTATTTGCGCCCGTGTAGGTCAAATGCTACAATAGCATCTTCTGCCACTGGCTGGTAATGGGAAGGGAGCTGAAGATTACATGGAAAGCTTTAGGCAAAGGTGAGGAGCATGAATGTCGCACTGACAAGAATAAGCAACACCACTAAAACTGTGGGTTCAATCTCGAATTTATGTCTCCAGAACAGCAGCTAATCTTCTTCCCCAAAGCTTTGGAGAGAACCAAATATTGATTTTTTTTTTTTATTATTTTTTTTTACAAGTTTTACTGTGACACTCACATTTGTAAATCCTCTGCAGCTGGAATCAGGTGTTAATGTAAGAGACTTGAACCTCATTACAAACTGCAGGGGGGCAGTTCCTGTAGAAAAACAAAACAAAAGAACAATAAAAATGGCTATATACAGTATCAGAAAGCAAAGGGCCAGAACTTTTTTTTTTCCTAATTGTTACTTTACATCAATTTCACAATGATTTTGGATCTAACCCGTGAATTTTTGAATGCTTTAAGTTGGAAAAATATTCCCCAGTGACTTCTTGAGTGCTCAAAGGAATGTAAATTTACCAGTTTTTACTGTTGGCTACCTGCAAATTCAGATCAATTATTAAGACCATTACAGATGCTCACCCAGAAATCTGCCCTCTCATCTTTCTCACAGGATGCACAAGATCAACCGCTCTTTCTATATATACATATAAAACAACTGATTACCCACATAGTTACTCTGCTGCAGGTAGCTAAACCTCTATTGTACATACAGATAGGTATTTAAAAAAAAAAATAAAATTTGAGGTATCTGAAACAGGAGCAGATCTATATACAAAGCCAGGTACAAATCTCTACTTTAAATGGACAAAACAAATCTCTCAGTGACATTCTTTCTACAATTTTAACTTTATCATGTTTTTTTTGTTTGTTTGTTTGTTTGTTTTGTTTTTTTCCCACCAATTTTTTTTCTTATGCTCTAAGCAGCAAATGCTTTTTCCTGGCAGAAGGCATCTTTCTGAATGGCTGGTAAATAGTATAAACTCAGCCAGGAGGGTTTTAGCAACAACAAAATATCCAAATTGCCCTTCCAGCGAGCCTCCAAAGGACTGGGCCTTTGTTTGCACACATGCTTCAGGCAAACACTGTGAACATCTTATGCAAAACCAATTACTCTGTAACCAAAAGAAAGGTGTGATGTGCAGCACAATTTCCCAATTATTGTTACCCTTGTCATCACATTTCCTTCCAATTTACTTTTCCCGTTGCCTTTAAATTTCCAAGAATCAACCTAATTAGCCATATTGAACAAAGACCCTCTGGCCTGTGTAAACAGACATGGCTATAAAGCATCCTTATTTCTTAATCAGTGTTGCTTCTGTGCCACACAACAGATTTAGTTTACAAAGATACACTCCTGTGCTGAAAAACAAATTCTTTAGGTTTCGGTGGTGGAATAAGCCGTTTGCTGTAGCTCTCTGCTGAGTAGCATCGTGTTACCTTAGCTGAAAACAGTAGATTGCCAAAAGGTCTTTATTCTGTATATCCACAAACTTGATCAGATGATAATCTGCACTGATGCATTGGAAGACCTGTAACATTCACGGCAAGCCTTGGGTGTAACAAATCTGCAGGCCATTGTATCAAATATATCTCAATATTAGTAAGGTGCCAACGTTTATAGCCATTTAAGATCATCTTCATACCACTTTGCCAGTCACAGAAGTCTCTTCAAATTTCCTGAAAGAATTGACATTGTTTCTGTGTGCAAAACCACACAGGAGAAACGTGTGACAAGCAAATCCTGTGGCCTTACATAAGCATTGCACTGACTGCAGGGTAGTGCTGGTAGAAAATGAGGTAACGCTGACAGTGGCACAACTTCCCCAGCTCTGCCAGTCCAGAACTGGCCTTTGTGAAAGGAGCAAAGAGCCCAGTATGCTTCATTTCAAAACTAGGAGGGATACAGACCGCCAATGATGAACATCTCAGTAGCAAAATCAGCTGGGCACTGCCTAGTGAACAAACTAAAGCCCTGGATCTAGGAAGATGGGCTTATTCTCATCCCTTCTGAGATGAAAAAAAGAGGGGGAAATTAGTGTAACTACTCACTGCTTCTGCTCTGTACCACAGAAATGCTTATTGACCTCAAGGGAGGTCAGGTAGCGAGGTGCTTGTAACTAGAGAGTGTCAGCTGCTGAAAGTCTTCACATGGAAGAGGTAGAGTCAAAGAGGATCTGTAAATGCCACTGAAGACAAGAGCACTCCAAAGAAATTTTCTTCAGCCTTAGTTTATCAGAGAGGCATTTCCCACCTAGGATCAAAGATACACACACCTTCTTCCCTATTACCATTGTTCTGGAGAAATTTAGGCATTGCAGTATTGCCTGGATGAATGGCTAGAGAACACAAGAAAAGAATCACACTTCTCAGGGAAACAACTTATTTACATAAGATAACTTAAATTCATGTACTAAAACTGTTCCATCAGCTTTTACTGAGGACCCTGGGCCAGAGCTACAGGTCTGTAAAGGAGCACAGCTCTGTAGTGCTGTCAGTTTGTAACAGCTGAGCTGGCACAATTCTTCTTTCCAGAACAACACATAATTCTCCCTCTCTTGAAGACATTTACACCAAGTGAAAAAAAAAAAAAAAAAAAAAAAAAAAAAAAAAAGAAGCAGCCTATCCACATAGCTGCAAACGAGGAGCTGAAATGTTTTCATTATTAAATGGCACAAGCTGAAAGATTTTCTGCATTTTACTGTCTCTAGTGTGTCCCTGAGGTCACCCATCAGAGAGCGCCTGCACAGAAAAACAATCTCGGAAACATATTTCACATCTGCCAACCCTGCACGGCAGAGGACGATGTACTAAAGCACCTGTGCTTCAGCTCCTGGCTCTGCCAGGGTAAGGGATGAGGCCACGCAGGCTTGTGCGTGAAGAGAAGAGTGTGAATGGGATAGCCACTGCCCAGCCCGTGTGGCTAAGCCAGAGACAAAGCAGCCCTGCGCACATGCAGCAGCTGCCCCTGCTGGGGAGCTGGGACATGCCCCTAAGGTGCTGTGTGAGACTGTTTCCTTCCACTTTTCTATTCCAAGAAAACAGAGTGTGATCAAAGCAATTTCACTTGGTTGGAAAGGAGGTGTCTTGTCTCCATGCTATGAGAAGTCAAGGGGGTACTTGGAAGCATCTTGTGGGTCCAGGATGACTTGAAAGCACAAAGCTGGAGTGGAAAGGGCTGTGTGGGGATGACAGTGTGGGGACTAAAGCAGCACAGAATTAATGCAGAGTAAGAATTGCCCAGAGCACTCCTGTCCTGACAGCAGACAGACATTAGTAGCCCAACAATGCTCCCACAGTAACACTGGTGTGGAAGTGCCCCTAAAAAAGCCTCAGCCTTCTGTGTATGCACATTCTGCTTTGATAGGGATATGGGGAGACTATGGAAACACCAAGAATCCAGCTCCAGCCCACCACTGGCCTTATCAGTTAAGCAGCTTTACATGGTTTGTCAGCAGAGGTTCCAGAGAAGCAGGTCCCATGACATTCATTTCTCTCCTGAGTTAGCCTCGCTCCTAGGGAAAATGAGGCAAGGAGTGCTGCCCCTCTGTGGGACCCTGGTTTCCAAGCTTCACCCCCTCCTCAACCAGGTGCCTCTGCCTCCTGCCGAGGGCCAGTCTCACAGGGTGCTCCCTCAGAGCCCTTGGGGCATTCGGCTCCCCGGAATGAACCCAGGCACAGAAAAGGAGGCTGTTTGTCATGGGTACCAAAATGCCCTTCGTATCACGCAAACCCTACGATGCCTCAGATGGGATGTTATAGACAGAGCTATTTCCACGTGAGGCTTTTTCTCAAAGCCTCTCCCTTGGAGAGCTTTTACAAACTACTTGTATCACACCTTCCCATCACTCTGTCTCCCAGAGGTGAGGAGCTAGCAATTAGGAAGATGTTGGGTGAGTTTCCAACCCTGTCCTGCAATAACTTGAAAAAGTATGAAACAATGACTATATACAATAGATGCCTTTGTGTCTCAGCAGATTGTCTTTAGCATTAATTACAAAACTAAGCTGAAACTTTAAAGAAATTTAAAAATAAAAAAGTTACCTAACACCTATCTCACCTTACGTCTTTTGTAAGAATGACTACAGAAGAACTGAATGACAATTTAAAGAAGGAAAGAAAAGAGTGGACCAGGATGGGCAGCAGCAAAACTCGAGAAAGGTGGGTATGAGCAGTGCGATTGTCTGCCTTTCTGAATGTTGTTAATGCTCATGGTTTATGCAAAACAAGGAAAGACAGGATGCATTATGGCTTCTCCTTATTTAAATACTAAGAAGGAAATTCTGCTGTGGGAAAAGCACCTGCAATGCTATTGCTCCTAGCAAGTGGTGCCTACACATCCTCAGGGCTCCTTTACCCACTGCCTCAGAGACCAGGCAAGCAGCGTGGCAGAGTGCTGGGACTGCTGAGTCTGGGGTGGTGACACCGGCACCGTTATGAGATTACTTCTGACATGATGAAGGAGGAGTAAGAAGTAAAAAGTTAAAATTAGCTTGTGCAGCAGCTAAAGCAGAACCATTTTAAATGTATGAAGTTCCTGACCCCCCCATCTGCTGCACTTTACCTGGCTACGTCCGTGCTTACCTTTGCTTTAAATAGCACCAAGCACAGCACTCGGATCGCTGGCATCTGTGCAGGGATACCTCAGCCTATGTGCTTCAGGATCTGTCCCTTGGAATCACTCTCAGCTATTACAAGAAGCAAATACAAAACAGAGGCAAGGATGACAAAGTTTGCAAAAATAGCTTAATTCTACTTCATTTTATATCCTGTTTTTCGCACTCTTGTAGAGGCAGTTGAATTACGGGTAGCATGTCACTTTTTGCACAAACAATCATCCGTGATTCAGCTGCCAGCAGTGGTGAAACCTCTATATTACCTCTATAGTGACGTTCACTATACATACATCTCAGCAGTGCAAATCGGCAGCAAAACTTCCATGTATACATGGAATAAAAACCACATTGGAGCCTTGCTGTCTTTCGTGGCACATAATGGGCCCGTGCCTCTCAAGAAGCAGCAGCAAAGTGCAGTTGCCTGGCAGCTTTCACTCTGAGTGGAGTCCGATGTTCAGATGGGGGTTATGTGGAGCACTACATCTAATGACCGCCGGCAGAGGATCACCCCCTCATCTTTTATTGATTGGCTTGTAAAAATAGATGGGTCAGACCCTGAGCTCATGAATGGCTATTTAAAGAAATCCCACTAGTTTACATAAGTTAAATGTTAGGCTTGGCTTCCATCCCTGAACATACTCATCTATCGTCACTTGGGATTACCATCTCACCCTTCTGCACAGCCCATACACAGACACACAACTACAATCAGGGCTGTGGGTACAGACTTGCTAAGTGAGCAAGTGTACTTTTTCAGCCTTATTTTGGGAATGCTCAGTTGGCAAAGACAAACAGCGGTAGTGTCAGGAGATCAGCTTTGCCATAGGTGTCAGCATCACTCAACGGAGGAACACTCTTCTGCAACATCAGTGCTCAAGCAAACTGCAGCCGCTTTGAAGTGGAGCTACACTGAACAACAAATTCTCCAACCTAGCCCAAACAGGCATACAGGAAAAAAAAAAAAGTCCATCTTCATCTCTAGTCTCCTCTCTCTCCCCACACTTTTGATTTCCACAAAGGCTGTCAGCAGGAGCAACACTCCAATCATTTTTGTCTCAGTTTTCAAGCCCAAGCTTTATCTGGCTTATCAGAATTAGACAAATCATTCTGGCCCCACCAGTTTACTCCAGCATTTCCCTGACAAAAGTATCATCACAGAAAGATTGTACTAGCTTCTTTCTTTCTTTCTTTCCTTATGATATATGGATTTTGGAGAAGATGGCATGCTGTTATTGTTAGCTTGCGATGTATGAATTGATGTACAGAACAAGGCCAGAACAGAGCAAATGCAAAGGCACCTCTGCAAAATGAAGACAGCTCCTTTGCTTATCACTGATAGCATTGCTTTATCACCATAAAAGCCTGCACTGCCAGCACATGGATGTGCTCTAATTCCTGAGCAAGCCTGTCTCACATTCCCTGGCTGTTTTGATTACAAGTGACCAAAGGAAAGAAAAGGGCAAGATGGGTGAGCTGTCCGCCAGTAGCAGTCATGTAACAGGAATACAGATTCTTCTTTTTCTCTTCCCTAAAAGGAAAAAGGATTTGCTGTGCTGTTTTTTCATCTCCTTTCCCTTTTCATTGAGAGTGACAGTTATTTGATTCTGTGTGGCATGTCAACAGTTTGGATAAATTAATGTATACTTAGAAAGCTATATTTATGGTAGGAACATCTCCTTGTGAAAAGCATAGGTTAGAGACGCAGGGACTGAACTGGTACAATTTATTCAATTTTCTTTTTGTTATGTCCTTAGCAGTGATGTTTATTTAGCTATTTCATCTGTGTGCGTGCTTGTGCTTGTTTTTGCAGGCATCTGATTGCAAGCACTTGATTTTATATACTCAATCATTCAGTCTCTGCCCAAATCTGGATAGCCCCTGTTATACTGGTTAGAGGCTAGTTCGTGCTTCCATATCCACTGAGGTTAACAACAAACCAAACTCTCTGCTGATTCACAGACAACTCAAATACTGAAGCTTTAGTGTGTGGGTAGACCAAAAATTCCAAGAAATAATACAGTAATTTTCCATTAGTCACTGAATTTCCTCCAATTTCCATTGCCTGCAGGAACTGACACTTGGTCCATACGTATTTCAAAACCTTACCTAGTATCAGCTCCCGTTCTACGTATTATATTACAGCTGTTCCCAGTACCACCAGTGATATTTTCACATGCTTCTGCATGACTAGACCATGCCCAGATCTCCTTAGCCAAATAATGACCAACTGTTACAGCAGCCTACTTGCTCCATGTGCCTGTTCTGTGCTCCTTATCAGATGGGGAAGGAGGGGTATGTGTCTTTCACCCGATTAAACACCCTCCTCCTGCCAGAAGTATGGCTAAAATGCAAAAGTCTGTGTTGTCCATCTCTGTATATTTTTCTTGGACACAAACATCTCTTTCTTGTCATTTTATTCACCTAAGAAAATCACGGCTTCAAATAAAACATCCTTTGTGTTTCTTTGGAGTGAATTTCACACAAGTCTGACAGAGCAGCAGACCGGCTCCTTTTTTGTATTTCCAGCGAACAGACAAATGGCAGTGGCATCCCATCACCTACCGCCCTTCAGCCTTTGCTGGCCAGGACCACCTCAAGGAACATTACATTGCAAGGCTTATCACTTCGGTTATTTGTTTCCTTGGTGAGACTAAGACTAAATGAATGCCATGAATCCCGTGCTTTAGAGACTTCTCTGTCAGAAACATGAAAAGAACTCACTTCCCAAGAATGACACCAGACAATAATCACTGTCGGAAGCAAATTTAGGAGGGAAAAATGTTATGGACCACTGGCGGTCTCCTGAGCCATCCCTGCAAAGATTTCTTTGTAGAAGGAACAATGGCTGAAACATCAATAGAAACAGGCAAGGGTTGCAGTTGTCAGAACAAGAGGATGCAGATAAGGACCTGGGCTTTCTCCTATTAGAGCGAGAGCAGGCAGACTGCTGGAGTTTTGAATATATTTGTTGGAAAAGACAGAACTATTGATCTTTATTGAAGTGGAGAGGAAGGCTGACGGGAAACAAAAAGGGTGGCTAAAAATAAAACAGTAATTCTGTTTTCCAGTCAGGAAGAAAGAAGAGAAAATGTCTGTTCCTATCCTACTCAGCAAATCAAAGAATGAGTGATTTATAATCAGATTAACAGCCGTGGCTTCTAATCTGCCCAATTTGTCACTTGCTGTAAGTCCGCACCTGAGCTGTCAGCAGCGGAGATGGAAATGATTGATCTGTGACTTCGCTGGCATAATAAATGCTGGTGTATACAGATGAGGGTTTTTCTTATCACTGGCTACCTCAGATTGTGCCAGTTACCAACGACTATGAAGATTGCTTCTTTCTCATTCTTGGTTCCCTGCTTGCCCCGGCTGCAAGGGGGAGATTATGAGACAATGTGCAGGCTGCGCGTCTCAGTGAGATGGAGAGGTACAGCAGCACGGGCACAGCCTTACCATTTGACACTGCTTTTTGGTTTGGCTTTCAAAAGCTAAAAACTTCCCTTCTGCGCCTCTGCCACAAACTAGTACATGGCCAGTCCTAAAAAAAATAAATTAATTAATAATAATAATAATATAAAAAAAATGTTTAAGCAACAGAATATTTTCTGTCCACAAGAACAGTTCTTTGTCCATACTCCTCCGAACCTTCAACACCTCCCTTCCTTTTCACTCTTTTCCTCTCCTCTTCAGGCCTTTCCCTTTTCTGAACCTCCCCCGCTTCTGCCTAGGTCTGGAGCCTTTTTAAGAAACAGAATTAGATCGGACTCCTTTAAAAGCCTTCAGCAGAGTATATTCTCAGTCAGAAAAGCCTGCATTTCATCAATATTTACTGCAGTTCTTATTTCCACAAAAACTTCTAAATAAACAGGACACAAACTGCAATAAAAGCAGAGTCGAAAGCGGCATATTTCCTGCTGCCATTTAAAAGATGAAAGCAGAAAATGGCTCAAAATTACCCCCCAGCTCTCTTGCAAGAAGAGTTTTAACCCCCCAAAAATACAACAGCAATAACAATAGATGCCATTGTTTCAAAACTTCTATTTCTCTCATTCTTTTTTTACTCTTTTCCTTTGTGTTTTGGCAGCTGTGAATAATTCTGTACCCTGGAATTGTTCTGCAGGCTATTAATGTCTGTGACCTTTTACATCAACAACAGCTCTTCTTTTCAGTCATTTCTTGAAGCACTACCTAGTATGAATTTAACATGACTGAGGCAGCCTCCTACACACACACACTTTTCTGAGACACGCAGAAGCATGCTTCCTCCCATCCATTTAAAAAAAAAATATATCACTTTATCAGAAAAATATATGCACGCTGTGTAAATAACTGTTTCATGGTGATGGGGAAAAACCACCTACATTGTGACCTTCTGAAGTTCTCTTGGGGAAATTAAAGGACTGATTTTACAGCGGGATGATCTCATTAAGTCTAAGCCATTATGGGGGTCTCTTTTGAGTTTGCCGTTGCTGCATTTACATTCTAAAGTGCATAAAGAGCCCGTATATGATCAAACATATCAAGAGCACTCTCCTACTCCATGATCAAATGCATGCACATTATCAAGAGCGTCTCCAGTTCTTTTTACATTCAGTTAATCAAGGATGCTAATGGACTGGAGCCTGGTGAGCAGCAGTGCACTGCTCCTGCCCCAGTTTCCTGTGATGGAAACAAACAGCATCCTGTTGCAAAACAGATGGATAAACTGGGCAGCAGGCATATCATTTGTGCTGGATGAAGGGACTTCAAAAACAGAGGCCTGTAAAGAGTTCTTGACCCTCTAAGTCTATGCACAATTTCAAGGTATGCTTCTCTTCACTTCAGAACCAAAGATTGGCCAAATGAGTTTGCAGGTTATTTTTAACAGGTTAAATCAATTGCCCTAATAGGTCAAGAATGATCCCAGCTTAGGACCTGTCTATGATTTACACTTTTTAAGTGTCAAAGTTAAGATCCTAAAGGCTGCCACCTCAGTTAAAATTAGTAGTGAGATGTGGGTTAAAACAAGACATAGAGATGTACTGGACTCCAGCAATGCGCCAGACTGGGCATGAATATTTTAGTAAGATCCTTTGTAAGCTTCCTTTGTAGAAAACATAGGCTTGGGGACTCCAAAGTTTTCTTTTTGTATGTGACTTATCTCTGCTCCTTGCCAGCTGCCAGACATTAATTTCCTTGTGTCACCTGACAAAATTTTGGGAGGCCTCTACTTCTCTTAGTTCAGGCTTGACATTTTTTCTAGTCATGCTCAGCCTTTTGGACAATACAGGGCCTTCTAGATGATTTTCTCTGAAATCCATCTGTCAAGAAAGAATGAGTTTCTGACAAAACAAAACATTTGCAACATCTCTCTTTTTCTTGTGGTATATGTTGAATGCTTGTAAAAAACTTTTCAAATAAATTATTTTTAGCTGAAGTTCTTCGCATTCTCTAATGAAAATCTGACAATTTTTAAGAAAAATGGATACAAAAAGCGATCTGGCTTGGTTCATATATACATTTTTCTTCAAAAAATCCCTCATTACAATATCACCACCATGATACGCACCTTTCTCAGAAATACCCCTAGCAAACTGCCGGTCTGATTAGGACCCAGAGAAATAGGGAAAGCAGACTTGATGTCCTCCTGGGAATACAACAAATTTCTCCTTCCTATAATAATAGAACCATAAAATTATTCAGGTTGGAAAAAAACCCTAAGAAGATTATCTAGATAAAGTCTTTTAAGCTGGGAAGAAGGGAGGGAACATTGTAAATGCAGAGGAAAACTGGGGGATTCCTGAGAACTCCTGAGTTCCCACGAGTGACTGATCCACTCAGAAACCCACCTTCCAAAATGGAAGATGACAGTTCTCATGCTGTCCGTATTATACAATGATGATGCTTCGTCTAGGAATTATGACAGCACAAATTGTGGATACTATGGCCTGGAACTTCCACTTTTAAATCACACAGCTCCTTCCAATCACATACTGCAGTCTACACTTCGCTTCTGGGTCACTGATTTGAGACTAGCCCAGGAAAGGAGCTACCACTAATAGCTGCTTGGCAGTCACATTTCAGCTCCTGGGGAGCTGATACTGGAATTATTCAAATCACCACCATGAAGAGTTGCTCTTCTGTTATATTATATCTGACAGGAAAAGGCCTGAGTATGGCCTGGTGCCTCTGAAAGCTGGGACCTCAGGAATATGAATCCATCCAAATGACTTGGCATAGACTTGTCTAGCAGAGCAATGTGGGGATATAAGCACATCTGATGTCTGTCTTAGGCTTATTTCAGAGACAGAAGAACAACTCTCCATTGATATATCCATTAGAACAAACACATTGAAAAAAAAAAAAAAAAAAAAAAAAAAAAAAAAAAAAAGAACCTTTAAAAATACAGATTTGTTTTGCTGTATCCAATATGTTCTTGTCTAAAAAGCCCATCTGGTCTAAAAATATACAGCACCTGTGTGGATTTTTTTACGTATTGAAGCTTGAAGTGCTAAATATTCCTTGTTGTAAAAATAAGTCAAGGATATTCAGAGGATAAATATACACATATATAAGATGTTTGCAATTTGATGAACCTCTGCCTTTATTGAATGTGCTTTTTCTGGATTCTTCACTGAAACGGTTTTCATACAAAGATGGGCATGCTGGACAGAGGATAGATATGAAAATGATCAAATAATGACAAAGGATGTTATCTGCACACCACCTATCTCAGTGATAGCTTTCTTTACAACTAAGCTGAGCTCTTCCAGCTCTTTTTTGATGGACAAAAACATTTTCCTCCATCTTCCCTAAAGATAACTGAGTCACAGAGCAAAGAAGGAATTGAAATACTGCAGAAGAAATGTACAATATCAGACATACACCAACAAATCCCAGTTAGTGATGATGCTAAATACACATTTTATTTTTTTATCCCAACTAAGCACTGTGTCTCTCTTGCTCTTTTAAGTGCTGTACTTTCAAATGTCAGAGAACTGTGTAGCATGACATTTGTATCTAAGATCTTGTTTCTAATCTTTAGAATAAAAGAAGGGGAGAGAATGAAGGGATGCTCACTGGCATAGTGTTCTAAGGTTGCAGAAATGAACTCAGTCCACACCTACTTACTTTCCTAAAGTAGGTCATTACAGCAGGACAATCGTGAAAAATGTGCCCATCACAGAAGATTTTGTTTTGAAGATGTTGTTTATGATGCAATCTGACCATATTCATACTAACTCTCAACTCTTTTCATACAATTTAGGTTTTATGGAATGATACTGGAGACAGAATCATAAATAAGGATTTAAATATCTAAGATGTTTATTCAGCTATAGCCATGCAATTATTTGGTAGGCATGTGACAAAGCACACCACTAAGCAGACAATGAAACTGTCTGCCACCATCTGTCTCTTCTCTTGAGCCAGAAATGATTCTAATTATCTTTAAATCTAGGACCCACAAAAACATTTCAAATATGTAAATAATTTCAAGATATGGAAGAGAAGAGGTAATCCAGTGATTTCTTCAGGCTCTGCTCCCTTTTATGGTTCTGCCATCATTCAGGAAGATATTGGAGCCATCAAAGCCATCTTATGATGCAGGAAAAGTATTTCAGTTCACTTACAACCCTCCTTTATAACACAAGAGGTAGAGAAGCACCCCAAACTATGATTTCGTTAATCCTAAAACAACAAAAGCTGATGGAACAGAACTCTCTTCCTTCATTGCATTAAGCAGCTTGTCAAAATATATATTCAAATCCCTTTCTTTCCATATAGACTCTTGTATATTTGGGTTTTCAACCCACAGGGAACTCCTGAGACTGGCACTTCTGAGCCAGTTCTCCTTGCACTTTGCTGTACGATAATCTTGTAGTAGAACAGACCCATCTGAAAGTCTCAGCTCTGAAGTCAAAGTAAACTGAAATAACATTACTCACTTTGAAACCTGAAAAATAATGGTAAAACCTAAGCTCAAATATGTCTGTAGAAACAATTACTGTAAAAGACATTTGCCACTGGAAACTGTTTTCAAAACACGGGATGAAACGCTACCATGATGAATTTGATTTGTGTTTTAATGTCTCAGAGCAAAAATGAGAACCACTTTGGATTTTCATGACTATTACACAATTATAATGATTGCATTAAAAAATAGACATAAAGACTGTGAAGGCTGATGTCTCCTAGGGTATATCAAGATACCACCCATGGCTGAGAATCAGCCCAGGCTCCTGCTGCAGACTCTGCCCCTGGAGAGGTTGGAAATTTGCCACATGTTAAGATGATCATCCAGACTTCCCCTACAGTCAGCAAACACACCTGAGTGTTCCAAAGAAGGGATGAGAAGATACTTCTCATATGGACTTGCACACTCCTGCTGTTGTTCCAAAGAGGAGTCAACTAGTTACTGTTCTCTTCTTTTTCTGGTAGAAAGACTCTTAAATTAACCCACCAGGTAATTCTGCAGAGGATAAAGTAACCCAAAAGCAGATGACAGATAAAGGCAGAAAAGCAAGGGTGAATGTCATCCTCAGCATCCTGCTCAACTGCGCTATTCCATTGCTGCAGCAGGAATTAAACAAATCAACTTAATCATTCTGCTTATTATTGTTGCAATTAATCACTGCATTTCTCAGGTAGCATCACTTTGTTGCTTAGTACTTTTGTGACTCCTCCCTTGCTCATTTACTTACCTGTTAAAGATTAAACACAGCTTGGGAGGCCGCCTGTTCCTAAAGATCTGTGCTATCTAATTCTTCATCATTTCAAGTTTTGAAATACAAAGTACACGCTAAAATCCAATTAGAAAGAGAAACGAGTCATGAGAAAATCTAGTGGCAAAAAAACAGATTTGACAGCTTAAACCATTTCCAATTTACAGTTATATTGTATAATCTAACGCAGCTCACCTTGCCAAATTGCACCATTAGCATTTAAACTTCAAACGAACACCATACGTATTGAAAGGATATTGATTGCTAGCCACTACTGGAAGGACAAATAAAGCTAGGGAAGGGGTGACAGATCTGGATGAGGTGTGCTTGCTATCATTATGCCAGACTAAGGGAATAAGAAGGTCAACTCTGTACAGTTGGAGCTGTTCCCTCTCTGGTAATATACATACAAAACAAAACAATCCCAGATTCCTCTGTAAAGACCTCTACAAATCCTTCACTGATAAGCAAATAAATTGCATTGTTCTGTGTCTCTGAATGGGGCATTCCAGACTCAACAGGACAAGCTGGAGAAGTCTTTTTGGGTGCAAGCCTCAGATCAAAAAAGGAAACATGTTGATTTGCTATGCCAGGAAGTCACAAGACTTCATTTCAACAGATACTTGAGAAGAGGTGGGTGATACAGGAGAGAGTTTAAGTGAAGATTTTAAAGGAACATGGAAAAATTATAAAGATTATATTAAAAAAGATAAAAACCTGTGAAGTGAGCGTTGAAGATGTGTTTAGTCCATGAAAAATTTAATACTCAGTCATCTGGGCAAAAATGGCAAAGAGGAAGAAGAAAAGAACTGAATAAACACAGAGAAAAGGACTGAAAGATAAATGGGATAAGGACAGAGAGGAAATGAATCCTACAAAAGAATTCCAGAGCAGCAACCAAGGATTGCACTTCTGGGGTTGGACTGGCAAAACCCATGGATCCAGCATAGTCCAAGGGCTTGTGCTGGAGCTGTAACTACAATCAGCCCTTCTTAACATTTATGCGGCTACAGTTGTGGCTAAACATAGATCCTTACAATTTATGCAGATGCAACATGCATGAAGCAAAAGGACAGTTCTGGGAGCCTTTAAGCTTTCAGGACAGCTGTCAGAGCAACTTTGCACAAGGGCTGGTACCAATGCTGAATAACCCTGACCAAGTCGAGATACAAGTTCTTTACTTAGATTCATAGCAGAAAAATAAGGGTATGTATTTTAATGTTTTAAGTTCTGTCAGTGTTCTTACAGATCCTGTTCACCCACTTTCAAAAGGCTGTCTTGCTGGCAGAAACTTGTAAATATGCACACATCAAGTTCAAAATTTATCTCTCATCTTTAAAGCATACTGGAGCATAATGAGAAATGCAAGAAAGATCCTTTAATTTTTGCTTTCAAGATGTTATATTTCAGAATCAAAGTTAACAGAGGTAGATTATATAATGATGACCTTCCAAAAAGGAAAGAACAGAAAGTTATCAAGAAATCCAATAGGAAGAAAACATTAAAAAAAAAAAAAAAAAAAAAAAAGGCAAATAGAGGTACTTTTTTGTTCCCTTTGCATAGTAGTATTGTACAAATATCCTGGAGGACAGTAAACAAGCTTCTGGGAACACATTAAACCTTGATTTTCTAAACAACCCAGCTAATTGCTTAAAGGCAATGTCCCTAGCAGCCAGTTGAGACTGAACATCTGGAAAATGAATGCTTGTTTCATAGGTGGATCCTGAGGCCACAGGTGCAGGATGTTGGAGACACGGCAAATGACATTTTCATGCTCTGCCTCTGTAGCACTCATTCCAGCCCTTTGGGATATTGCATTTTTAGCAGACTGCAGAGAATTTGACTGAATGCCTTTGGTTTGTGAATGAGGACTTCTATGTTAATGTTGAATCACTAGAAAGGATGCAGAACTGGTCATGTACATTTTCTGGAACAAACCAAAGACACTTCAGTCAGAACGACATGGACACTTTTTGACCAGAACTTACATGTAACCTGGCATTTAGGATACATGCAATAACATCACATGATGTTTTTTGCTCTTTCTGAGACTCATTCAAACAGTAAACTCATTTTTACCAACATCTCAGTCACAATGCGATCTGGCATGACTGAGAGCCAGCACAGAAAAGCCTCATTTCCACTGCGCAACTAGGCTGCCTTTGAAGAGTTGTGTGTAGGCTCAGAATTTGAGCTAAATGTGTCAAAATATCTGATGCATTGGTCAAGTGTGTTTACATGGACATTTATGGCCATATGAGTGCATGCATCATTAGAAAAGTTGAGGAAATCGCACGTTTCTGTGCTATAAAAATAGGAAAGGTGTACAAGGAAAGTTCCTGTTCAAACCATGATTGCTAGACAAACAATCAAAACCCAACTGACATTAGGTTCCTAACAGTAACTGCAGGCAAAACTGCTAAATAACTCAATAATTTTTCCAGCTTTTGCTACTATACTCATCTCTGTGCCAAGACCCTCAAAGCTGAAGATGACCTTGCCATAAGAGCTATGCAGAGTACCTGACTCATCCATCATGTACCTTGGGTATTTGGGTCCATATCTCATCTGTCCTGGTCACTCTGCTTCACTTCTTCCTCAGCATGACAAATGAGGAAGCTGAAATGTATGATGAAACATGCATGGCAGAAAACAAGCAGGATTTTGGAGATGGGTTATTTTTGTGTTTCTCCTATGCTTTCTTTTAATAAAAATAAATAATAAATAAAAGTATAACAGTATGGAGATGAGTGTGAAGACTTCTATGTCGTTTTTAAAATGCTGTTTCTAATATGAGTTTCCACCACTTTTCCCCTTACCCCCCCACTCCTGTATTTTGGCTCTATCACAAAACACTTGCAGAGAACTTCAGACAATTGCAAACCACCAGTTAGTAAAATGGTGGTTGCCTGGCGAGCCTGCAGCCTTGCCCAGCAGTTAGATGAACAGCAGTTTGAAGATTCTCACAGCCACATGAAAACCAGCGTATGTCCCTATCTTCACTTGTCTATTCACAAATTAAAATCATTTCCATATCTTTGCATCTCTAAAGCCTGTCATTTACATAACAAACACCAGTTAAAAACTCACAAATGTATGTCACCCACCAAGTTCCACGTCCAAGAACATGGAACATTTTCTGTCTTGGAAACAGAATCTGATATGTTCAAATAGGTTTTGTAATTAACCTTTTAAAAGATGAGATTGGAACAACTCTTTTATTCAAGGCAGGCTGCATATGTCATTACTGTATTTCACCGTGTGTGAATCCCTGGAAACGTGACTTTACATATGCCTGCATGCAAGAGGATTCTGTGTAAATGTGCATACTTAGGACTCTTATGGCTATTTTCACCTCTCTCTGTGGATTATTTCTGAATATAGCAGAATCTGAGAACAGCTAAATGACATACAGTCGGTACAGAGTCATATTTATGTGCAGGGATGTGAGAGAAATGCACAGAAAAGCCTATGTGGATCATTATTTATACACCTTTGTTACCAGGAAATCAGTATAGCTTATTTTCCACACAGTTGACAGCGCTTCCAACACTGGAGAGAGCGCCTATAGCTCTGACCCTCTGCAGCAGTAGCTTTTTTCACTGGTCACAAGTATTCTGCAGCTGCGTAGTATAAGCCATCCAAACAGATGTTCTTAATGTCTGTCTGGTTTTCTGTTTCTCTTCTGTCCCATCTAGCCTTCAAAATAGTTGCAGAAATCAGGGGTATTTATGAGAGGTACATTTTCTCCTGCATGTTTGCATCACTTGTAGTATGCAACAGTCAAGCACTCGATGGCCTGCTCGAATGTGGTGTAAGCAAGGGAAGAGAAGTGGAGGCTGCAAGTCATTTGGTCTTATACAAGCACCTGAATTCCTTCACTGCACAAGGAGAAAACTAGAATTTTGTAGAAGCTAGAGTCTCAAAAATATGACCTGGAGCTTCAATAGGATAGATCTCTTACCTTCCAGAAAGAATCCCAGCTTGCTTTTACCTGACAGCTTTTGTGTTTCTGACAGGAATAGGTAAGCATGCCATACGTATTAAGGAGCTTTCAATATGTGCTCATCTTCAAGTAAATATCTAACTACTGGGAAAGCCAGGGTGAAATTGTTAATAAAGCTACCTAGTACTTACAGCTTTTATGGTATGATAAAGGGAATCCCAAGGAACAATGGAGTAAATGAAATGGAAAAATGATAATATCAAATAGTAAAAATAGCTGACAGTACCAGCTCACATATTCAAGGCATTCTGGAGGTTAGAAGAGGTCTGTGTTCCTTTAACAGCATCATGACAAGCAAGAGGAGCACAGCACACAGCTGAGTTTCTACTCAGCACTGTTTCAACCTCATGGTGGGTCACTTAATTGTGGCCAAACTGTCTAAGCACATCCCAGATACAACAATGGGTATGAAAACATTCCTGCTTAGTTTCTGGCTTTCTCTCTCTCTCTCTTTTCTTTTTTTTTCAACAAGTATTATAACATCTCCTTTCAGCATGAAATGTATGAACAATACAAGAGCTAAAGGTGGAAGAAAAATAAATACTTTTAGGTTCTTTAACTGGAGAGGTACACTTGCTTGAACCCTTTGACAGGTGAAGAGTCCCAGGGCATTTGGGACTCTTTTCATTTTAAGAAGTTGCAGGGAAGGTAAAACCTTTCAACACAATTTGCATGTACTTTATAATCTCATTCTACAGAGCAGTCCACCAAAGAATAAAGAACATATCAACATTTCAGCTTGCTTTGATTCAAGTTTCAAGTCATCAGGTCAGTTACTAAGGCAAGTCTCAGCAAAAGGTAGCATGCTTCAAATAATCTCATCATGTGTGGTCATTATCAACTATGCAATTGTATCTTTCACAAGAAAGTTGCACAGTCTTTTCTCCTAGCATGTCTCTCCTTGCAATGAATTTCACTATTGCTGCTTGTGGCCTTGTTTTAAAGTTTGTAAGTCATTAGCTAAAGGAATTTTATACACACTGAGCGAGTTTTAGATACTTGCAACAACAGTGTTCACGTTGTGAAAAATTCCTCCCTCCATTCCCAGTACTGAAGCTGAACAAATTTACATCTTTCAAATGAGTCTGCTGGACTTAATATTGCATTTTAGAACCAATTTTCCCAGCAGAGAGTTTGACCTTTAATCTTTGGTGTTGAATTACTACAAATTCAATCCAAATATAAGCTCCTGCGTAGTGTCTTGAGTTTACCTTTGTTTGGCAGACCTCTTTCTACATTCACTTTATGCAAGTTCTTATTAGATTAATGGCATTTTCTGGGTTTTAGAAAAAAAATCCCTGAAAAGTTTACCTGCCCTTGTAACTTCTGAATGAGATAAAGAGCAACCTGCTTATCAACTTTGTATCATCTGTTCTCCAGCACAACATAATCTCATGCTGCTACAGGAAAGCATTGCATTGTTTCCATTGTTTCCTGCTCCTTTCTCAGACCCAAACAGAAGATGCGTATCTCTCAAGCACCCAACAAAGGTGTGTAGGCAATAAGGAGTACTTTATATTGTGAGACTAGCTCCTTTCAATACACTAAGATTTACATGCAGGTTTTTGATGTGTCAGACAAGAGGTTTGGCTTTATGATCTGTTCAACTGCTCTCTCAGGGATGGGTGGATATGCTCTCCTGAGTACATCCAGAGATGCCTGAGCTACACAGCACTGCATTCTCCCCTTTCCACCAAACCTCGTTGCTGCCTCCTGACCAGTGACATAACCACAGGTCAGCTTTTTCCCCAGCCCAGCGTCAGTCTGTATAGGCCATCAGAACTGTCTACCTATTTATCTGTCTACTGGTACATGCTTTTTACCCTAACCCTCTTAAAATGAACAGCATCATTTTGGGCAGCAGCAGCAGGCAGTGGGCCAGTAGCTCTGGGGGTGAGGTATCCGTTGCCATCTCAGACTAGGGAGACCTAGCTCAGCTGCCACTTGCACGACACCTCACTGCAGCCTGATTTACCCCTCTTCCCGTTCTGATAGGATGTCACTACTTGGAGAAGAAAAAACAATACTTGTTTCAAAGGAACTGGTTGCATTGTATACTTGTCAAAAACCTTTGCGATCAGTCTGATCAATGAGGTTGGGCTGATTTGGACCTGCTTATGCTCTAATCCAGTCTACTTAACACTTCTGAATTCCCTCATTTGCAAAAAATAGAGGTTCTTTGGACCCAAGGTAAAATGACCCATAATGGTATGGCAGTGTTGTATCTCCCAAGACTAAATTCAAAGAAAGATGCAGCTGGGTTTTTTTAATTTATACAGTCATGGGATTTTATTTTATTTTTATTTTTTTTAATTCTGTGGTACAAATCATACACATTCTTCCCTAAGACACCACAGGTCTTTTGCTGGGCTTGCATGCAGCAACATAGGGCACCATCAGCCTCAGAAATGCACTCGGGGATTGCAAAGCCTGCAGAGAGCAGCAGGGCGATGCACTGTTTAGACAGCCAGGGTGCCCTAGGCCATGTTTAATTTCCCTGTTGTAGATGAAAGGCCTTCCCCTGGAGCCTTTCTCTGCCAAGTGCTGAGTGCTGTCCCAGTGCAGCCTGCAAATTTCAGGGCTTGGCAGGGGGAGGGCAGTGGGGGGTGGCAATGGGGGAAGGCAGCACAGCTCGGCAGAATGGCATCCCAGCCACCTGGACACCTTCTGATAAGGTATCTAAATCACAGCAATTTCTGAGACCAGCAGAGCCCAGATGAATGGCAGGTGTGAGATTTATAGGAATGCCTTGCTATGCTGCAGCAACAAGCCCTTTGGAGAAGGAAGCTGTGAAGGGGGAAAGGAGGGGAGCAAAGAGGGAAAGCATAAAAGCCATAATGAAGAGCTGTCCTGTCCCCAGTCATAGGAACAATAAGGAACTGGAAGACAAAGAAGAGAGTTCTTTCACCTTGATTTGTTCTTCAATTTAATCTCATTTTACTTTTCTCTGGAAACCTTTCTCCCCACTTTCCTGAAACTTCAGCTCGGGAGGTGGTCTTGCCACTGGCAGATTTCCAGGCAAATCAAGTCAAGCCACAGCTTAGCTCAGCCCTGGCAGTGTCTGCAGCACCAGTATTCTAAAGTCAAAGTAACCAGGCAATTCTGGACTGCATTTTTCTTTTTGCAGCAACCCCCTTCCTTTCCCTTCTCTAAAGAATTCCCCAAGAGAAAGGGGAGAACATCTTTCCACTGCTTCACATGACTTCCTACACAAAAGAAAAAGAGGCACAAAAGAGCAGTGAATTTAATTTGTGCCGGTTTGGTAGCCTCAACAAGGCTGACAATCCCTAGTTGTAGCAATAATACTTTAGAGTTTTCAGAGTGGAATAGCCTAAATGCCTACTTTTCTCAACAGCTTGATATAATTTTTCTTTGGAAACATTCCCAAAAAAATCTAGCCAACACAAATCTAAATGTACCATGTTCACTAGCTGACCAATGGTAGTCTGACATGTGACAAGGGAACCCAATAGCCTGGCAGAGTGCCACTAAAATAAAATATATATATATATATATATATATATCCTCACAGTCAATCACCTGTTTCTGATTTCAAGACTGGAGCTGTGTTTTGTGTGTTTTGTATAAAATCTTTCCAGATATGCTGCAAAGCAATGTGTATTAATGGCTTTTTTACTGGCAATTACAGGTGAAAAAGTGTGAAAAGGGAAGAAAAATGGGTTACAGTGAAGAACACATCCCTTTGTGTCTTGACGCTCTTCTCAAGGATCTGCTGGTGCTCAGGACTTCTCAGACCTTGTAATTCAATAACGTCTCAGAGGAACTATCATGGTCAGGATACGTGGTGAAGCATGACCCATCAGTCCTAAGTTAAAGAAAAAAACAAACTTGAGTTGGAGTTTTTAGCTCAAGCCTAAAAGGAGTTAAAACAGCAAATAACAGAGAAATGAACTCGTGAGAAAGGGAGAGGGAACTGTGTAGCTTTTTGTGGCCATCAGCTATTGCACCATTTGCATTTGCCCAGTGTCCAGGGCAATGGGCTACATTTCACTTCAAGCTGCAGATACAATTCATTAATCCTGTCAAAGAATAGACATAGCTCTGTTTCCTCTTTGATGAGAAAGGTTTGATCATGTAAGTGATGCTGATACAAAACTCTCTCCAGAAACAGTGAGATTCCCTCTGCCAGATCATGCTGTTACTCCTTGCTAAAAAAAAAAAAAAAAAAAAAAAAGTGAGTAGATGTGGACTATGAAGTTGTTTTTACTCTTACTTTCCAGGGCCTCTACTTGCAGAGGAAATCTGGACTCTCTTCTCCTTTCCTCTATGTAACATTAAGTTTCCACCATTTCAGTATCACAGTTCATACCTTATATAAGAAAAAGGAGTGGAGATAGACCAAAATAACCTTTCCCTCCAATATTATGCAAGGTTATTCAACAAGATCAGAGGAGCAGCAAGAAACATCTTGAAAATATTTATGTCATTAAATGAACCCCCAGGCTTCATTATGCAGTCTACCTCTGAGTCAGTGCCAATTCCCTTTGATAACTTTCTATCCATCTATCTGAAAAAATATACACATTATCCTTCAAAAAATTATATGAAGTACAATAATTTTGTCCAGTACACATGCAGAACAAAAGCCTCTTTGGAACAACACCACTGTTTTCCAAGCCTAAAACACAGCTTAAGGATCTTTATCATTCTATCTTGTAGTGTTTGCAGCTGTGAGAAGTATAACCTAGATAATAAGGATGTGATAATGCTACAGAAACCTGCTGGTAGAAGAGCAACTCCTCTGACAGATAATTTATTCCATGTAGCTCAATCATTATTCCTCATTTCTCTGCTGCAAGATTAACCATTGTATCGCAGTTTGCTAATTCAAATAAACTATTTAATAAAAGTCATAAATTTCACTTTGCACAACAACAACAACAACAAAAGCCAAACAGATTCTGGGATGCAATTTACTTCCAAATATAGTTCGCATTTTCATCTTTAACTTCTGTAATTCAGTTCTCATAAGCAGTATTTCTACATTCTCCTCCATCCATGCGCAGATGAGTAACCACAGCTGATGTGTGTAAATTCTGCGAGTAACGTTACTCCATAAGGGGATGCTCAGACTTTGTTAGTGCCTCTACATGGCATAAGGAAGGGTTCTCCCCTCCTCTGTTACTAGATAGAACGGCATGTAGGAAAGTTCAGAGAGACACTTTCATCATCAAGAAACACATCTTGTGGAGCTCTCTACTATACAGTAGGGATTTCTTCTAGCCAAACTGCAGCAAATCAATTCACAGACTGGTTTAATATATTATGGCAATTAAATCCGGGTGGAAAATACATTTTTCATCTTTTTTCATCTTGCATAAACAGTGGAGTTTCGAAAAGATGTCCAATCCTGAAATAGGCTGAAACATCAGCATCTCAAAAAGAGTTTGAACTAAATACACAAAGATAAGAAATCAGGTCTCCGAGTCAAAGTATTATGAACTCCTTATGTTTGTTTGTTGTTTGTTTTTGTTTGTTTGTTTGTTTTCTTTCCTATTTTTGACAACCTTTGTCTTTGCTTTTTTAACTATGATTGGCTGGCTTCTCAAAATGAAGAGAAATTACATATCTGAAAAAAAAAAGTTTTATTTAGAAAATATAAAAAGTATGATATCTATAAAATGTTATTTAAAAAATGGAAAAACAACAAACTGTCCATAATATAAGGTCTCTTCAAAAAGTTACAAGTTCAAAAAACAAAAACAAAGAGAAACAAAACAGCCAGAAGTAAAATTTAGTATTTCCCAATTAAAAGTTCTCCTAAGAAGTTCCAGGCCAGCACTACATCTAAGAAAGATTTTTGTCCTTCCATCAGTTTCTCATTGACAAGGGCTGTCACACTCTTACTGACCCACCTTGGAAATACAGCATGAGCTAACCCATGGTACTAGATGTGCTACACTCTGATCTAATCTCTAGTGTATTTCTGCACAAAGCAGCTATCCAGAAGAAAGATGCCTCCCCAGGATCCTTCCTCAAGCAACGTGATTTCCCCATTAGTGGGGAGGTTTGCAGGGGCTGTAAGTCACTCCAGCTCTTATCCCCTGCCTCCCAACTCCTTGAGGACTGTTCTCAGTCCTAACAGGTACACCCCTGTCCTGCTACTGACTCTAGCAGCAACTTTTTGGAAAAAGATCAAGACAACTCAGGCTTCCATAGTGAGAAATTATGTGAGTGCTGAGGAGCTCAAACATCTACCCACCAGAGTCATAACACCCCAAATTCATTAGAGAGAAATGACACAGGAACCTGGGCTCCTTTGCATGACCAGAAAGGACAAATTAAGCCTGGATCAATGAGGAACAATTTGTGTGTCTCTGTTTATGGACAGAAAGCTCTGAGCATGCTTCTTTCTGCTTCTTTTGAATTAATAAAAGCCATATAATAATTGTCCTTGGGAGAAAGGTAAATGAGGGGAAATAATAGATGTACAGAATCATACTGGCACTGCAATGAAATATATCTACAGGAATCAAGGCTGTTAGTCTGCCTTTATAGCATCCTTATGTCTGTCCTTCATGATATTTTGCTGGTAAATGCCACTCCTTTGTCATTATGACAGTGCATCCCAGCTGGTGATTGATTTGGTGCTGGAAGCTACTTACACAACAAATACTCCTCCTTGAGAAAGAGCCTTTACAGCATGTTTTCTAATTAGTACCTGGTAAGAATCTCTTTCCAGATACAAAATGCAGTTCCTGTAGGGACTAAGAATATTCAGAAAGTTTCCGTTTCTCTTTCTAGCACCTATATAAAAATAAGAACAAGGAACAGGGATCTGCAAGTCACACCTGCTCTATGCAGGTGGTACACCATCACCTTCACAGCAATCACAGACAAAAGGACTGGTGTCATTTAATGAGTAACAGTATAGCTTCTTGCAGCTCCAGATCACTTAGAGGCATCTCAAGAAAACAGTCTGAGACTGATCTTTGACTACAAAGTGCAATAGAAGCGTTAAAGTATTCCCAACCTGCTGGAGAATAGTTGTGGAATTGGGGATACAGAATTTACTGCTCGAAGCAGAAATACGTACACTGTGTGACAGACCTTCAGGTGAGGCATAGCAGTCCACACTGAATTCCACGAGTCCTCATGGCCTAAAATGCTCTGCTGCTAAGAGATCTGCAAGTCACTCCTGCTCTATGTGTGTTTCAGAAAGAACCACAGATCTGTCAGGTTTTGAGACCAAACACTGAACAGAATATAGCATCCTCCACACAACTCTGCCAATTTGTGCAAGCTTGTGCCAAACGCTCTCCCACCTTCTGAGGACATCCGAATTCATGTGCAGGAAGGTTAATCCTGTTGACAACAAAGGCCAGGACTGGAAGATGACTGGAAATTTAACTTCCCAGATCATGATCCCTTTAAGGATCACAAAACCCAGGACAGAAAATCATGTTTAGAAATTTGTTCACTGGTGGCCTGAATCAGAAATACTTCTGCAAATCAAGAGAGCCCCAAAGCCTGAAGTCTGCAAGGTGAGTTCCTACTCATGCCACTTGCTGACATTATTTATGTAAATTACATACAAGATGAATACATTGAAGTACCTTTGTCACATTGATGGAAAGACTGATGCCATCAGAAGAGCTGGAAATTTCAAATACGTGTGTTCTGTGATTCTGCAGGCAGCAGGCATTTTTCTAACCCCAAAGACCATTCTCAGCAGGCCTCGTTACACAGCTTCAGGCTAATTTCCGATGGTGGTGTCTTGACATTATGCTTCATTCACTGCCTATCCTAAAATAGGCTTCTGCTGGAGGTCATAAAAAGCCATGCAGTCCAGATTACAAGATCTTGGTGGGGTCCTGCAAGAGGCACAAGAGCATCTGCTCTTTCAACCAGGGCCACAGGCACTGGCAGCTAAGCAAGCAAAAACAGAAAGAAAAAGAAAACAGAAGAGCAAAGCTAGAGGGCAAGGTACAAAAAAAAAAAAAAAAAAAAAAAAAAAAAAATCAAGCTGAAGCTTCAAAGACACAGTCAGAAAAGAGAAAGAATGAATTTATTTCAGGAATCTATTCTCCCATCATATTGCATGAAGCACCATAAGTCTCTTGGGATCCCGGAATACTAGAAGTTAGACGCCCTTAATTTTCACTTACAAGTATTAGTAGGTCCTGAGAACATACTTTTCATTGGTTTCTCTCAAACAGTCTCAGGGGCAAAGACCCTGCCACTCTTTCACAGAAATTCATTATATGTGCCTCTCTTCTTCAGAGTAGTTCACTTTTGCAGAAGGGGAACTGCAGAGCTACTCTGACTAATCCCCAGGGGGACACAATAGTGGATGAAAATAACATCCAGGCTTCATAGAAGTTCTTAGTACAATTACTTTTTGCTCGAGGTAATGGAAGAATCAATAGAATGTGGGGAACTGTTGGGAAAGCCTCTCATTTGTTTGCCCTGTATCAGTCCTTTTGGATTTTCAGTCCACTATCGAAGAAGGAATATGTGAGCAAGGTCACATGAAGCCTACACAGAAACAACAAAAGCAGTTGCAGTTTGACACCAAGTCTCTGAATAAAACAAAATTTCTGAATCAGACTAGCAGGAAGCCACCTATTCCAAAAAACAAACACAGAGGTCCAACTCATAATTAGCTTCCAACATCAACCAAGATCTCATTTCTCTGAGAATACTTTCTTGAGAATAAAATGCAGCTTTCATGGGTAGGAAAAAAACATTAGTTTTGCTAAGAAAATTACAATGCTTTGCTCAAAAACAAACAAACAAACACTTTCCCTAAGATAAAAATGCTCAACTTTGCCCCAAAAAATCTTTGAGCAAGAGCAAAGTTTCTCCATGTATCGATTCCACAAGGCTTCAGTTGTGCAGGATTAGAATTTAGGACTTGCAAAAAGGAAATGGGCCCAGTGTTAAACACAGCCTGCTTCAGATATTCTTGCTTTTGGCTCTTCCTTTATTACAGGGACTCATATGAACCTCTGAAAAGCACATCTGCCCTTACAGTTTAAAAACAGGAAGAATTTTTAAGCACAAGTTCCTAACCTTTTCCTTGAAAAATAAAATAAAATAAAATAGACAAAAGAGCAGACCTCCCTATTTGTAGAACTGTGGAAGATGAATAAATTGTACAGTTTGTAAAGTCAGAATACATTTGATGGCATGTGCTATGTATGGTGTCAGGAGATGAATGTTAATGAATTTGAACTTTGTAAGTATTACATCTATTAATCAAACTTAAGTCCTATTTCTGTTTACCAACATCAGCTTGGGCCTTTCTAGAAATAAAACGTCCCATGTTTAACCTGGGAAGCCTTCAAGGTGCAATGGCAATCCTTTTCAAATCACTGCAGAGGTGAAAAAATGAGCCACATTCTTAGGCAGTATATCTCTCCCTTAACAACTTCTTTACCACAATTCTGAGGAGAAAAAAAAATAATAATAAAAAAAAAAAATACTTGCTTCTTCCTGCTGCTGCTAGATGTTTCTTTTTCTTCTTTGTTCCCACCCAAAGGTGAATAACATGAACTGTGAACCCTGAGAGCAAGCAGGGAACTCTATTGAGAGAGTTTCATCTGTTTCTTAACAAAGGCAGGTATATACATGTATTTTCCCGAGTTTGGCTGAGACACAATGTCAGCTACCACACTCTTCATTGGCCCAGCACCTCCAGCCATTATTTTGCTAGCAGCATCATCTCCCAAGGAAAAGACTTGCTATTTCATATTTTGAGGGGTTGCAATTTTCCCTGAACTTGATGATTATGAGGTTTCAGCGTTTCTGAAAATATACATATTATGCCATATCTTGCCTAACAGAACCTCTTTGAATATTAACCGAGATTTCATACCAAACTGAGTGTCCTACTATATAATTTTTGTAAGACAATTTTGGTTTGTATCTTTGACATTTGACCAAAATTACTCCTGAAATTATGGTTTTGTATTTGTAGTACTCTTATAACACATAATTTGCAAAATGTAATACACAAACCACAATAGCATGTTCACTGTTTTTGTTAAAAATTGGAATAAAAGAAATATTCTCAACTGAGAAAGCAAAATCAAAATTCTGCGGTGCATCTCAGTATCTCTGTAACCACATTTAGGCATAATAATAAAGGTTGATACATTCTTTGATACTTGATGCTTCTCCCCAGATGACAGAAAGCGGTAAATCCATGACATTTTGCTAATTAACTTGAACACTGCATTTAATAATCTGAGTAAGCAGAACATAAGCATGTGTTATTGATATTCTCCAAGAGTTTGATGCATGAAAATGACTGAAAGTACTGCTGAAAATACTTGAAAGGCAAAGGCTAATTTGTGATAGCCTAGATGCTACGCCTGTATTACACAATGCATTTTGCATCAATTCTAAGGTCCAGAAAACCCTGATCCACGCAGGAGTCCGAGCTGTGACAAGCAGCACCTTTGTGACCACCTTCAAGAAATGGCACTGTATTTATACAAACTAAGAGATGACTTGAATGAAGGAATAGCTTTCATCAGTAGATGGGGTTTCATAAGAATTTTAATTTGCATGTTTTCAATTAGCTTGTTTATTTTACCATGCATACTCACTTGAAATTGTGGTTTTGCCACATTTAAATAGCATTTGATAATTAGTAAATTACAACCTGTCAAATCACACACAAACCATACACAACGTGAGCACTCTTGGATTCATTTTTCCAGCAGCTTTAACTCAGGACATCTGAAAAAACATAGAACATAACACAGGACATATTTGGGATAAGGAGTAGCTCGATTGGCTGCTTCAAAAACTGAGAGATCCACTTTGTGTTCAAGTCAAAATCGTTGTGTTAGGGGAAAAATATTTTCCTATCACAACAATCCAAGTAGAAATTTATGACAGGCAACCTGATAAATCCATCAACATTCAGACTTGCACTGAGAAAGCCAGAGACACAGATTGATCAGTCTTGGCTTGGTTGATGCTGCCTCGGCTCCAAGTCACTGCACCTACTGAAATACAGTGATGAATCTAGGCCAGGAAATTCCAGCAGTTGTTTTGTCCTTAAATATGAATACTACCTGTCCTAATAAACATGATCAAAAAATGTCCATCTTCAGATTGCATTGTGTTTAGTAGATGTTAGGCACAATCAGTCCCAACAGATACCCACTGACTGTACCAGCCTCTCGGACATCTAACTCAGACGCAGACTGTCACACTGCGGATGCCAAAAGTCTGGGGAGAGGAACCCCACCAAGTACGTGTGTATTCTCCAGCCAGAGCACCCCTCAGTGCCTGGGTGTGAGCACGCATGCCAGCTCCACTTACTGTTCACTGATGACTTCCTCTGGTGAGGAATCTCACCTTGCTCAACTCCTGCCTCAGTACAAAGGCTGAACGTAACTTCGGAAGATCCCTGCAGGGCCCGCAATTATGAGTGTGTGCAGGGCAAGCTACCTGGTCCTGAGGCACAGTCAGGCACTGCTGCTAGCAGTGTCAGCAACTGTTGTATCTCTTCACATGTAGAGACACATTTTCAGATACTGTCCAGAAAAAACACTGGGAATGGGAACAATCATTTCATGGAAGACCTCACCTATGCCTTATTCTGGAATAATAATAATTTAAACAAGTATTAAATATTTCTCCAGTTTGGAAAAGCAGTATTTATTTCCATCAACAAATAAGTCGTGTTTCCAGTCACATCTGTACTGAATAATGGGAAGAGTGTTTTAAATTTCAACATTATTTCTTTATTTTTTTTTTCCAATGACTTCTTCAATGGTACTTTTTTAAGGCCTTGGTATTTCTAAGAGTTGTGTGGCAGCTTAGGATACCACATTTGCTTGTAAGAAAAATACTCCCTCTTATAGTCTCAGGCAAACCAAATGTAAGCCAATCAGTTCATTTTTTAATGCCTAAAGTTACTTACACATGGATACGTTCCCTCAAGTGAATCCAGTGAGCTTTTAGTTCCAAAATACACAAGATACAGGACTTAGATTTAGCCTCAAGCCCTTTCCCTCAATGGTTGTCAAAATAAAGTATAAGAAATGTCTCCTTAAATTTGTCTGAGATGAAGTTAAGACATTTCATACTATAGAGAGTAGCTAAACTCGGAAGACTCCCTTGTTTCAGGAAAAGAGAAGCCAGTTTCCCTTCCTTTTGGAAATTCTGTCAGTCTAAAAGGAGTCTAGGTCATATTCAATTGTGTATATTATTTTAACAGATTGTCTTCGCAGCAGGAAGGATCTTCTTGTTTTTAAAATAAATTCTTAACAGCTTCAATTGTGGCCACCTACAGACCAGATTTCATGCAAAATCAAGAGTCCATGTCTGAAAGGAGAAAAAAGGAAATGAGAAAAAAGGAAACTGTGAAGGGAGATAACGAAGTCGGTAACTAACTGTAAGACATATGGATCATAACAAGCTACAACTCTACAAGAGAAACAAAAACAAACAAACAAACAAACAAACAAAAAAGAGCCGATAAAAGGAAAGTGAATTGTACGATCCTTTTAAATACACAGAAAATTCATTTTCTAAAAGGTCTACCTGATGCTGGGCTACTGGTACAGGCAGTCTTCCTAAGTGTAGCTTTGATTTCAAAAGAACTGGGGGTGTTCCCAGACACAAGGTGGGGATGCCGATCTTTTCTTCCTTTACCAAAGGAGAAAGAAGCACTGGCACTTTTGAAAATGCGTGGAACGTGAGTCAGCTGAGCCAAACACTGACAGACACTGAGTGGAATGGCAGGCAATGATTCTGCATGTTATGCCTTTCTGCTTAAACTCGCTGAGTGCTACCAAAGTCAGAGGTGGTGGTTCATGGATCTCCCCATTGGGTGCCTCTGCTGCACGCACCACTTCAGCATTTTATCTCTATCCTTAAAAAGGAGTATCCAAATCAATACAAAAAATCAGGTCAGACAACGTAATCTAAAACCCACATTAAAATATTTTGGAGAAACCGATTAGTTTTAAGCCAGATGGAGGGCCAGCATCAATAGCTGGGAGAAGTTGAAACGGGGGGGGGGAAAGCAACAGAAAAAGGTGAGGCCTCTGAATGGATTTAGACTGGATTTAGATGAAGACCCCTTCATCCTATATGTAGCTAGAAGCTTCCAGGAGTGTTCACAACAAAAACTCAAGCATTTTCCAGGCAAACGTGGTGCAGGAGGCAGTCCCAAAACTGTTCTGCTCACCAGCCCCTTAAATTAAATGAGCCTCAGAGAAAACACACAATGGTATGACAGGAGTACTTTGCACAGGAGCTGTCACTGCCATCCAATTTAAATGTGATCAAGCACCTTCAAACAAGAGAAGATAGCTTTCAGTGAAAGGAATCCGAAGATTAAAGATAATTTGATAAACAGAAAAAAAGAAATCTATCACATAAAAAATTGCTTGACTGGAGAAGACAGGTATGGGGATTCTTTTCTAGTTTGATTTGCTTTTCATCTAAACAAGCCAGGCCCCAACTATATCTGAACATTATTAGGAAAATCTGTTCTTTAAAGTCTTCTACAACGTGTCAACTTCAGAAGCGCATAGTCACATGAACAGACCTGCAAATAACTTGGCATTTTAGGTGAGCACCTGACCCCTCACTCTCTGAATCAATAAACAAACAAACAAAAATCTAGCATTGACCTTATTGTCTTGGGACAAAAAAATGGTTGAAAGACAAAGAGAAACATAGCTCACTTGAAAAACAGCTCAACATATGAGCCAGCAGAGTACTTAAAGGCAGCATAAGAGCTGGATGAGCCCTGCATAGCACATTTGGCCAACGGCTGAAAGTAGTACAGTGATGGGGGGGGAGGAAGGAGAAAAGAGGAGAAACAGTGATCACGAAATGTCTATCATCCTAAATCCTAGACTGCCTAGGAGAAGAAAGGTAAAGCTGACCACGTTTTAGGGAATGGGTTTGCTCAGCAAGGTGGAAGAAATTTTGGATGCCCTAACTGAAAAAATCTTTTTTTTTTTTTTTTCTCTATACCACTGGAGTTCAGAATGCTGTGCTTCTTCATCTTTCCTTTTCTTAAAGCTCTGCATAGTTCCCTGTGCTTTGCAGTTATATCTCTGCTTTGTGCCCTTTCTGCAGTAGTAGCAAGCACAGCTTTAAAAAAGGAGGAAAAAATAAATAAATACTGCAGTCAGCTCCACAACACAGTGAAATGGGGAGGCACCGATATTTCTATCCACATGAGATAAACACTCTGAGTTTTGACAAGGATCATAGTCCATTTCACTCACATTCGAAGAAATCAATACAGGAATTACCAGCTGATCAATACATATGAAAAAATGGGTTTGATTCGCTATTTAGTGGTGCTGTGTAAAAGAGGGCAAGTCAGTAAGCTGCACCTCCATCTCCAACAACCACCGAGTGCCAGGAATTCAGACCCACTGTGTGACACCCAGTGTCCCACCCTGCCTCTGACAGCAGAAGGCAGCAGCAGCTACTTCAGTCGGGCCCTTTCCACTTCGCATCTGACTGCTTCTGAGGTGCCTCCCTGTCCCCTGGGCAATGCAACTTCACCGGGGAAGCCCTGAGTCAGCTAACCAGGATGTGGATGCTACATACAAGGAGAACTAAACATGAGATATCCCAGGAACACTCTACATACCCTAGGAAAAAATCACAACTACCTGGCAAGTGCCTTTCACAAAGGAACCTGCTCTGACCAGCAATGTCCTCCCAGGTCCAAGGGGAGTGAGTTTCGTCTCACGACAGATGTCTGCATGTAATTATTCCCAAATAGTTGCCTCCAGGCTGCTCCCCTGACTGCCATAGTCTCAGAATTGAACCACAGAAGCCAGCTAACAAGCTGGGAGCTGCCTGAAGGCAGCCAGCTGAGCAGGGAGGCATCTCTCCGAGCTAGCAGGGAATTCTGAGGACAAACTTGAAATCTCATCCTTTCCAGAAATTAAAGCTAGAGGAATATATTTGCCTTTGAGGAATCTAGTCCATTTCTTATCCCCATAACCATTTCCTTTAACTACTTTCTTCAAAAGCCAAGAGAAAGCCTCTCTCTCCTTTAATTCAAAATGCATCAACTCCCTCATCTTGGTGGTCTTTAGTACCTGTGTGTTTAAAGCACTCACTGAAAAAATAGAGGAAGTGTGTTAATTTCCTGTCTTGGCTTTATTAGGCACACATCTGTGCACTCAGTCTTTCAAGTGCCTACTGTAAGAAAGAGGTTGCCTTTACCCTCAGAAGCAGGGCTGAGGAACTCTCAGTGGCCAGCATCACCCACCAGCAGGACTGGGATATATGCCCGGGGATCTTTAGGCTTTGACACAGACCCTCTCAGCACGGGCAGTTCAGTCTGGTGAGCCCCTCACGCAAAGTAGGCACTCAGCTGAAGAGAAAGACTCAGTTGACCAAACAGTCCTGTACACTGAAGCACAAAAGCTCATCTGCCTTCTGCACACACCATCTCTGGGAAAAAAAAAATAAAATATATATATATATATATATATATGTTTTAAGATGGCACTTGGTAAACCTTGCATAGAGCCAGCTGCACTCTATCATATCAAATTCTCTTCTACACTGATTCTCCCAGAAAGGTTTCATCAACTTACAAGCAGCTAGGTTGTAGCTTTATTTCCCCTTAGGATTCTGCTATGTGTCAAGTAAGAAATTGAGACTAAACAAGAAAACGTGGAGTAAAGTTTAAGTACCTCTACTGCGAAAGCTGTTAAATGAGAAACAGGCATTGCAGACTACAAGCGTCAATTAGGTACTGGTTCCACTGGGAAATGACATTTTCACATTGTTTCTGCCTTCTGGCTCGCTGTTGATAAATCTGGGCTTAGAAAAGTTATCTTCTAGGTACATGCATTCTTGATGTCTTTCCTATGTAGGCTTGTCAGCACAGGCATATCACAGCTAAACTTGTTTGTCCATATCATTTTTAATTAATCAAAAAATTAAAATACTGTAATAAAAATATCCATTTGCTTCCTCACTTACTGCAAATCTGGGGTACTCCACTGTCAGAAAGGAGGAGCAATTCCAGAAATCTCTGGCTTCTGGCACCAAAAAAAAAAAATATTTCAGTGAGATCTGAACTGTGATTGACAGATGGGTGCAAAGCAGCCCTGAAAGTCTCCCTTACAGATTGTAAATTGCAAAAAGAAAAGGAGTTGGAACGACTGGGAGGCAAAACATCCAGCAAGTGCTTTACAAAGTCTGGTGAATTCCAAAAACCGAACATAGTGTCACATGCTTCCAGAAGTGCTTTCTAGGAGCTTGACTCTTCCTTAATAACACAGCCTCTCCTATGTTAGGCATGTAATTGCTGTGAAAGTGCAGTGGTCCTACTGTCTAGCAAAGATAGGATCAGAAGAGAATTATCATCCCTGACAACACTCTGCTGCGAGAGTGGCTCTCAGGGATGGGAGATGCTCTGTTCCGAACCCCACGGAAGACAGGCTGTTAAAAGGTGTTGAGCTCAGTGCAAAAGTCTTCGCAACAATAACAAATCAGTCCATACAGAGCTCTAGTTTATGAAAAATGGCTGATTGACTCCCGAGTGCCTGAAAAGGTGCAGCTGAAATCGAAATTTAGTTTTCTAATTCTATCTCCATATGCTATTGTAATCCCATCAGTCTCCTTTCACCACTCGCTCCGGGACTCCTCCAGCCTGAGATTCCTTTTTTCGCTTACTCCCACACTCACATCTGAAACCAGAAAAAAAAAAAAAAAAAAAAAACTCTTCTTGCAACCCTTGGTGTCATGTCACTGAGCTTCCTGAGGACAAACCCCCCCCCTCCTGCACCAGCACCCGGATCATTTGAATGCATCGCCACCAACACTACAAGGGATGTCTCTGTTGCTTCTGCATTCCAAATGGACTGTGAGTTTGACAAGCTCCTGTAACAATGGCAAATATTTCCAACAACTTTCAGAGCTAATATATTCTGATCCCTACAGAGCAAATTTTGAAAAAGAAAAGTATATTAATGTACAGCTCAGGATTGGATAAAAAAGGCAGAGCTCTCTGCAGAGAGGAAGATAGCAGGGAAGATACAAAGGCAGAGGAAACTGATTTTCAGAATGTTCAAACATACGTTGTGCCTAAAGCAAAGCTAACATTTCCTCTTCCCAAATGCCATGAAATCGCAAGGAAACATGTAGTTGAATTAGAGCCCTCCAAGCCTTTGGCAGAGGGCCTACTCAGTTACTGACAAAAGTTGAGAGTTTCCCTGCAACATCTCCCTACCTCCCCACTGTCACAGAAAACAGAAAAGCCTAAGTCCCATGTATATCAGTAGGTGTTGGAAAGTAACAAAACACTTGTTGACTCAGAAAAGGCAAGCAGGCTTGGGCAGAACCAGAGAAAAACCACAGAAACCTTCCACATAGAAGGAATAAAACATGCAGATTCAGAGCTGTGTGGGAATGACAGCCAGTGTTGCAGTAAGGCAGGCTCACCTGTGAGCTGTTCTTGCTCTCCAGGGACCACACAGTAAGGGATTCTTGGCTAAGTATCACTCTGGTAGAAATGCAAACACAGTTATGTAATGGGATTTTTCCTCGTAAGTGTTGCCATTGTGCAGAATACAATTAAAATAAACTTTGCAAGGAAATTGAAGTTCAATATGCTGTGCAGCAAAAGACAGCATCCTTTTATGCAGTCAGCAGCCTACGCTGTTTTGTTTAGTTACAGCCTTCAGATAATTGTGTTTCCGCACTTGTGGACAGACAAAAATCTTATTTGGAGTCTGCACCTTTCACTAATCCAAGATAACCACAGTGCAGTTGATCCTCAGATCCAGCACTCTGTGCATGCTTTTGGAAACTGAAGCTACTGACATTCCCGGGTCTGGTCCGGCCTGGCAGTGAAAGCCAGTTCTGCTTTTTATTTTACTAGACTTCAAGTTATGTCAAAGGTGTCGGCAGTCAAAAGAGTCACTTATAATGTGGGATTCGAAAATAAGTGAGCACTTCCATGTAACATTATTTATGCAGCTAAGGGGTCATGTACAACTTACCCACTTGCTCTTACATTGGGACCAGACATTCACATTGCTAGGCTTACACATCTGCTGAACTTGACAGCAGGGCATGATAAATACGATCCAAGACTCGTCTATCAGTTCCTCTCGCACATTCCCGCCTATTGCAACACATCTACAAGGGTCTACTCAGTCCAAAAAGGAAGAGATGTTATGATGTTATGCTACCTAGAAAGTGGTATAAAAATATAATACAGAAGTTTAAATTGCAAGCTGTGAATGCATACCAGGCTTTCACCAGAAGGGACACACGCCCAAGGTCATCCTTCTCCGGGAGAACATTACTTTCCCTGGAACTACCAGGCATGAAGAATGCTTCAGAAAAGTATTTATGCCCATGCATAGTTTTAAGTGTGTGCAGAAGTCCCTATCACCATTATAGCTGCTCAGATCCTTTAGGTACGCACATTTTAGTGCTTTGATGGACTTGAAAGTCATTAAGTTAGAAAGTGTTTTTTTGAGATTGCCTCAGCACCCACCAGTTGCATTTTTGTTTCAGTCCTACACTTGACATCTGAATAAGCAGATGGAAATAAAAAAGAAAAAAAGAAAAGAGTACTTCTCATAAAAAAATTGTGTCCTATTACTATGCTTAACAAGACAAAAAACATTAGAAAAATTCAAAGGTACTCACCATATGCTGCATACAATCTACAAATGCTGACCTTGAATCAGCACAAGCAGTTCAAAACCACTAGTTAAAAATGAATCAAGCTGAAAAGTCTTAGAAAACTCAGCCCTACCATGAGCTGCTACTTCTGGTTTTGCATAATAATAACCAGTAGTTCATTTTCTTTTCTTTAAAGGAGAAAATTGATAGGGTGAGGAAAGGAAGTGTTTGCTTATTTTCGGCCATCTTTCCTCTGAATAAAATCAGCCATGCTTTCTGGAATACCGTGCCTCCTCCTCTTTCTCACTACTAAGACTGCCATCTTTTACTTAGGCAGACAGACAAGGAGGGAGCATATGGCCTATTTTGCTATGATGAAAAGCCTGCAATTACAGCAAAGAATTCCCATCATAATACCGTGAAAGCAGCACCACAAAGCTTTCATCTGAGTGCTGCTTCAGGTCACTCACCCCTCTTCCTTCAAACCCTGCAGGCCTCTGCTCACAAGCAAGGGAAGTTATTACTTCCCTATTCCAGTCAATAAAGAGTTGACTTTTTAGACTGGCTCCTCCAAACCATGCACTTTGTAAGGCACAAAAAACAACATATGAACACACCTACTAATCTGATTACAGTTACCAGTTTCTGCCTGCACCCGTGCAGGGCACGCAGACGTTAAAGCAGTTATTCAAGACAAACCATCCTTCGCGGTTCTGATTATTCCTGAGCTGCAGATAGTGCACCGAGGTGAAACATTACCTTTCCTATAAAGATCCTCCAGGGGCTTGTAAAGGCCTCTGAAACCCATGCCAATCTGAATTCAATACACTGTCCCTACCTTATAGGCTTGCCAGGCTCATTAGCAAGTTTTTAACTCTCCTCATTGTGGCTGTTCTGCGGGGTATAAGTAACTTCATATCGCTGCTAATGTTCTCTAAGCATTTTGATGCTAGCATTGCTCTCCCTATTGATTCTGCTCACTTGGCAACATTATTATTTTTTTTTTCCTTTTCCACATTTCTATTGTGATGGGGAAGCCACTCCATTTGCATATGCTCCTTTTTTATGCCCCATGTTCAGCTGTGGATGAGCAGGCACTGTGCTGCTAGCAGTTACCTGAGGCAGATAAAAAGGGTCCAGCTGATGTGGCTGGCCTGCTTACCACACAGACAGGCCAACTCAAACACATATAATATAAATATGTATATATGGCTATACATAAAATACTTCTCAACAAAAGAGCATTATTCCTTGCTGTGTTAAAAAAAATGAAATAAAATCTTACTTTATGAAAAGGATTGTACAGAGCGCGCCTTCAGGTATGGTCACAGCATGTCACAGCTGTCCTCTGGTGGCCCATACCTAATGGATGTGATTCAAGCTGTTCAAGTCTATGCCAAGGCCAGAGCAAAGTCAGTCTCAAATCAGGGAGCCATAAGTCCCTCTTCAGTCTTTTATGCGTACCCAGTGAAAACTGAGGGCATCTGTGAACCTTGCCTGGAAGACCTTGAAAAAGTTTCCTCTAGTTTTGAAAGTAGCCAAATAGCATTGTCATCGACAAAAGACAGTGCGAAAATACAGAATAAGTCCAGCCTGTTTGGATGTCTCTTTTTACTCTTTTCAAGCCTTTTCCAGTAGCATACACTGTCAATGCAGAGACATGGGAGCGTGAAAGCATCATCACCTCTCTGTCTAGCTTTTAGAAAAGAGAACAAACAGTATTATCCCAGAACCTTTTGCAGAGACCAGGTATACAAGATGAATCACAGAAATTCCCAGAAAATACTAAATACTCCAGCATAGCCTGAGCTCTGGAGAATGCAGTCACTGGGCCCTGTGCTCTCCCATAGCACACCTTTTCTGTGAATTTATCTGCTACCTTTCAGAAACTTTCAAGGCTGATACTCCAGTCATTGAACCTTTTGAACACTCTGAAGCAACTAGAAAAACTTACCAATTGTTTTAAAAGTGGCAGCAAAATTCAATAGTCTTGATTTGCTCCAAGAAAGACTTGGCTCTAACAAACTTCCCACCGACTGCAAAGGGAAGAGCAACATACAGCCCCCCCCTTACCTAAAAGCACAGTCCTGAAGCATGGCCAGGGGATCCGTACCTTAAAATACTTGACAAGAAACACACAAAGAGACGATTAAACAGGTCTTTAACATGATGGAAAATTTCCTTCCATTTAAAATGGGTTGTTTAATTTTGTCTCTCAAATGGCTAATAAAAAGCTAGAAAGACAGTTATTGGGGCTGTAAGAGGAAAAAAGAAAAAAAAAAAAAGCCTTTGAAATTCTAAGATTTTGTTTTAAAATGTACTTTTTGCCCTTATGCCTCTGGACAGTCAATTTTTTATTGCCTTTAACTATCCCAAGATAGTCAGCCCATGCAGTAGGCAGTCCCAGGCAGTCCATGCAGTAGCACTGCCGTGCTGTCTTTGTTAATTCCAGTAAGGCAGTCCCAGAAATATATTGCCGCTCCATCACCACCAGTCACACCTCTAGGTGCTCCTAAACACTTCAGCCACTGAAGCTGCAGCTTCATAAAAGGATGCTTGCTGTAATAGCAAAGAACTGCACAATTCACATCACTGCTGGCAGAGATTGTGAAGGCGACTGAATGGGGAAAAGCACATGTGAGAGCCGTGTAAGTCAGGCACTTACTCTGAACACTGTCATAATTTTTCAGAGCTGCAACATACTCTTAGGATTGTAGGCAGCTAGTTTTGTTGTTTTATTTTCCAGCATGGATGCAAAAGGTCCCTGTTAATAATATTCCATTTTTCAAGACTGTTTCTGCAAACTGAATAAAACCTCATAAGATAGCGATACAAAGTCAGTTTTCCATATAATGTAAAAATATACAGTAGATATAAAATACACTGTAGCTAACCTGAAAGCTATTCCCATTACTGCAGCGTATCTTTACGTGCTCTGTTCCTGCAGCAATCTTACCAGTGTGTAAAACACAGGGGTTACTTGAAATGAATATTGTTAATTTAAAATGACATTAATAAGCTATTAGAGCAGAAAGGTAACTATGCTGGGGCTTAAACAGATCAGTCAATGAAGGCAAGCAGCAGCCTGGAGATGTTTTCTGGAACAGAGACTCTGCTGGTGGGAGCCATTTCGTTCTGAAGTGACAAGATTTATGCCGTTATCCTTCTCTAATGTAAACTCATTGCAGCTTAGGGGCATTCTGCACCTTTCCGAGCCTCCCACGTTGTTGCCAGCGTACAGATACAGCAGCTCCTGTGTCAGATTAACCCTAAGCAGCAGAACCCCAAGGAGGGCTGTCTGCATAGATGCCAATGCCGACAAAAAGGAGCTGGCAGGGAGCGGCCGGATGCCAGATGGGGCCAGTGCAGCTCCTTTTCCATTAGGACTTCAGTGCTTCTGTGTGTCGCAATCTTTCTTTCTTCTGTATCCATCCCCCTCCTGCATTTATCCTGATGAACCCACTTGGGCAAACAAGATCAGATTTTAATGGCTGTTCAAAGTTAAAAGGTCAAGAACATTTCTCAACATCTCACTTCCACCGGATTATGCTTTAGGAAAGCAAGAAGTTTTGCAGAAGAAAATTATTTTAGCAAAAAGTTTCAGTAGCAATTATCAGAATATTTTCTTTCAGTAAGGTCAGGGGTCTGTGTCTACTACTTGCTTAACTAATGGTAAATAAAATGGGAGAATTAATCCAACTCTCAAAGGAACTGCAGACCCAGGTACTTTGAAACACCCCCACCACCTTCCTGCATCCTTAAAAATGTACCAATTATCTCTCTGTCAATAATCTTTTCCTCTTCTTCGTTCTTGCTGCTCCTCTGGAAGGACTGACTATTACACAGGGACAAGAGCATTCCCAGGTGGTTTTTTGTTTATATTTTTTATTTTATTTTATTTTATTTTTTACAGATACCTGTATATTTGAATAAGTAGCACATTCGAGTAAGCAGCACACCTTTAAATATTTGAAAGTTATCTTGTTGATTTGCTCTGGATAGTAGATAGCAAAACTCTACCTCCTGCACTAAGCTTAGTTTCTATTTTAAATATTTTAAATATTTTAAATCCAACAGAATCTTTTTCTTCCACCTCCCTGTTGCTTCTTTTTAATATTTAATGGGAAAGGAAAATCCCTCTTGGGCAATTAAGTGTGAAGTACAATAAAAATAATTTTATATTGTTATATTATTAATCTAAAATGAAGGGGCATACATTAAACTGTACAGTACAGCAGAAATAAAACGGATTTAGAGAAATTCACGTAGCAGAGGTGTCTGGAGATAGCTTTTTCTAAATGCTATGAGGCAAAATATATCGTGATGCTTGCACAAATTCCAACCTCTGAAGAAAATGAAGACAGAAGTAAACATGCATTTTAAAGTGTCTACAAAAATTGTCAAATGGTGATTTATTATGAATGTTACATAAAAAATAGGGGAAAATATATTACAGAAGATTAGCTCCTTTATATGTGTGCCTTTTGAATAAGCAAATGAAGCCCCTTTGTTATTTACCAATTGATTTTAAATACAGATTTCATACAGTGCAAGCGCTTGGGATATTTCTCATTTTTAAAAATTAATATAGGAAGCAGGGAGACAGATTTAGAAGTGAACACAACACGTATTTGTAAAATAATTGCAGCTTATTGACCAAAACCATTAAAGGTTCTGCAGACAGCAGCATTACTTGACAATCCTCATCGAGTTATCGATTCACTTCTCTGTCCCAAAAGCCCAGATGCTCAGGCTTTGTTCAGCACAGTCAACACAAAGGAAAAGGCACCTTTTCATTGCCACTGTTCAAGTCACTACTAGGCATGCTCCTGTGCTACTTCTGGCAGGAACGTATTGGTGTAAGGTGCTTGGAACAACACAGACTAACACTTCTGACTCGGACGTGTCTTTGCAATTAGCACCATGACTTCATCTCTAGCCTGAACAAATACTGGGACTTCTCCAGATGCCTCTTTTGCCCTTGTACAGGCATCTTAATTGGAAGGGTTTCCAACAAGATGCATATGCCAGAGTGAAAATCCTGAAAATTTTCAGGGAAAATCCTGAAATCTGCGCTTCCTGACGGAACGCAATACGCCCACAGCCCTCTTCTCACAGAGGAATGGATCCTGATGCTGTGAAAGTTCTGAGGGGCACCTGAAGTCAGATCGGGAGCACACACTCCAAGAAAACAGCAAATGTTCACAAAGGAATTCAGTGTAGCAGGAAAGCCAGGCCACAGCGTGAGCAGAACTACATGGGCACCCAACTCATAAACTTGTCTGATTAAATTAACGTATGAATCAAAACTGAGAACTGTAAGAGACATTGAGAAGCAGGTACCTGCTATCACGGAGGAAGAGAGACCCTTTAGCACCCCCCCGCCCTGCCCAGGTGAGCTACAAACACGGCTGCACAAGCTTCCAGGACACACAACGTGGCAACCACTGCAGGTCCTCTGCCACATACCGCCTCCACCTGGGCATCTGCTCACTGTGCTGAGTCTCTTCACAATGCTCATTGTTTCAGAGCCACATCTCTGCCGACTGAGAATGAGGGAAACTTTCTGGGGAGGGGTTTTGTGGAAAGGAAGCTTCTGCAACTTACCAAAGCTGTTTCACAAATAGCCCTCCACCTTAGTACAATGACTGCTCTGCAGCTGACCGCAACTGCTGTAGCTCAGCTCTCAGCGATGAATTTGCTGTGTGACTTCTTGATCATCCTGACACTGTTTGACAGAGGAATTCCCAGAGAAGCACCACACTTTGTAACTCTTTCTCATAACACAGAATGAATTATCCACAATTAAAAGCCTGATGACAGGGTCATCTTCAGATTCTTTTCAGCTGTCCAATTGCAGATCCATTAACAAAAGCACACATGGTTTTATTTCAGATTGATTGTCAGGAATGTAATCAGACTTGATTTTATGGACATTGTCCATGGCACGCCTGCGCTTCTGGAATGGCACTAACCACTTTATCACATCTCAGTGTCTAAACTAAAGAACGATTTTAAGGATCTCTGTTTTCTCTGCATGCTGTGAACAATAACACGTGCACAATGAAAGCAGCGATATATAACCACCACAGGTCCTACACCTACTTGCAGCCGTCTTTTGACAACTTGACGGCTGGTTGAATTTCCTTCAGTTCATTCTAAACAGCCAGAACAAAACTAGTTAGTTAACAAAAACGTGTTAATCACTATGCTGTGCAGTAATTACAGAATGAAAAGCATTTGTTCCAAGTAGGAAAATACTCATACACTAAACCACTTGCTGCTCCACCTGATACATTTCATTGATTGGGCTGGCATTCATCAGAGGTAACACATTCTCAACACAACTGGGACTTCAGCGCTATTGCCTGATCCATTCCCATCCCCACCCCAAACACTATGGGAGAAGAGCAGTACCTAGATCTCCTGTCGATAACCAACCTTTTTGATCTGAGATAACTTCTTCTGTGGACATGACCAGATCAAAAAGAAATGCTCTCAGTCTCTGTACTGATTAAAGAACTTCCACTGACCACAACGAAATCAGCACTATGGAAAGAAATCAGCACTATGTATCCCAGCAGAACTGAGATACAGCACTTCAGCTGTCAGAAGAGGAAGAAACAAGAGGTCGGGCAGTGGCAGAACTGTCTGTTCTTTGAATTAGAGAGAAAAGTGTCAGCCGAGAGGCAGGCTAAAAAGCAGCTAAACCAGGTGGCTTTGCTCTCTGGAAGTCTAACAATACCACAGAGAAGCGAGCTTTAGAAGCACTCAGTAATTCATTAAAGCACGAGGGAGCCTGCCAAACACAAGTCACTGTAAAATAAAAATGCAGTTATTTTACTCGCGGAGTTGGGTGGGAGGGAGGAGTACAATTGGCTTCTTGTAAGGAAAACAAGAAAAGAGGAGAACAGGGTGTTCAGTTCAAAATTAGCCTTATAGGAAATAAAAATAACAAGGTAATGGTACTAATTACGGAGAAGGGGTACTTAGGTCCCATTGTACAAGCTCAGCCACTTGCTTACAACCTACCAGGTACAACTGAGAGCCAGGATCTGTCTGATGCCGGTACCAGGCAGTGGCAGGCGCTCTGAGAACTTCACTCTGCCACCTCCCCTACTTGGAGAGAGGAAAACTGCAAGCTGAAAGACAGCATCGTACTTCTTGGCAGATGACAGGTTAAAGATGTGGTGAAAGAAGTAAAGACAGCATGGAGAAGGGCCGGCAGGCACTAATGGTGCATATTCAGAATAACAGAGTGTCTTCCCACCTGACACCTCCCTAGAATACAACTGTAACCCCTCTCACTTCATTCCTCAAGGCAAAGCACACAGATAAAATGCAGAGCTGGGGAAGCTGGGACGTGAACACTTTTTCAGTCACCATGACTGAAATGAGCAATGAGTGCTTTGTTTTTGACCTGTGATATTGGCTTGTTCATGTTCTACCTTTTACATTATTACAATGTTTTAACCCTTGGTGTATTCCCCCAAGGAACAATGGCTGAGAACTGACCACGTGGCAACAAACGAGACTGACCGAGTGCCACAAAACCGACAGAAACCACCATCTGAATTTCTTAGTGAATTGACATCAGCAGTACTTGCTCCCATTTCATGCCTTCTCCAAGTAAGCACACTAGAGAATGTGTCTGTCGGCAGGAATGAGGCAAATGAATAGCGCATCACCAACTCAAATACGGCCTGTTTGCAGGACTTCACTCCCACGTTTGCATTCGGGTCAGGATTGCCGGTGACAGCAGGTTCCGTTCACATACGCAGAAAGAGGAACAGCCTGTGGCTTCTCCCTTCGCTTTTTGACATTCAGAACATCCCCTCGGATGGCTACAGACCACACCTTGCTTCATTTCGCGAAATTAAAAGACGCAGAACTCAGAGCTGTTTCCAGGAAACTCTGAAGAGAGACATCTGTCAGAAAGATGACTTGCTTTCAAATGGCCTGCCTGGGGCTGGTACAGAGCCATCTGTAATGGCATTAGTGAGCATTAGGGGTGGAAGAGAGCACTTAGTAAGCAGTTGATATGAAAGCCTACACTACAGACAAGCGAGAAGCACTTTGTGTCCAGCCTCTTCAGTTTGCTGTTGTTTCTGAAGGAAGCCAGACTCTTTGTATATGGCTGTCTTTTTTTTTTTTTTTTTTTTTTTTTAAATGCTAAACTCCATCAATTGTGTCTGCTTTATGCTGTTTTAAAACCCAGCCAGAAAAGAAATCAGGAGACTTCATAACTCTCGACCCCTCCTCAGCTCCACAAAACTTGGGAAAACAAATGTGCTTTTGCAAAGCTTTGTCAGTCTCCCGGAGGCTTCTTGAGCCTGTGCACTTTCCACCATGGTAACTGTCTCTGCTGCTATTTTCAGTGACTAAAGAGAATTCCCTCACTTAACTGCATTGTCACAAGAGATTAATGCAATGTGGGAGCTGGAAGAGAGGGAACTTAGTTTGCCTGCCTTTGTTCAAGGCAATTCAACCAGTTCCTTTGAAACAGCCCTCTGGCACCTAAGTTTCCTCACCACAGAAATTATCTCCTCACTGTGCTAACCCAAAGGTGATACCACCTTTTTACTAAAAGCATCTCAATTCTTAAGCTGTTTAGAAAACTCTCAGTAAGATCTGACTACTTCTTCTCTCTTCCTCGTATTGAGCTAACACGACGACTTCCCCACCTGTAAGACACGAAAAGCAGGCAATGCAGGTACATCTCTCGTACAGTGCTTTGCCTGGGAGCTGCGATGATTTACTTCAGCCTGGGAAAGCTTCACTCCCTCAGAGAGGAACCCAGGGCAAGCAGCTGTGGTCTCTTCTCTCCACAAAAGCAGGTTAACCCTCAGCCTGCCAAGAACCGGACTAAATTTCACCAATGGCTCAGCCTCTTTAGTACTCACCACTATCCCCCTGGGAATTTCAGGTGATCAGCATCCTTGTAGATTATATGCTTCTTTTTCCTTTATTAGCTATGCTTCCCCCCGTGTACACAAACTTCTCTGGTCACATCATCACTCAGTATAAATCATCACGACTTCACAGCAAAGGGAAAAAACTACAGGTATTCACATAGACAGTGTGTGTGTGCTCAGAAGCTGGAGAAAATCCCCTCAATTAAAACATGGGGTTAATTCACCAGTACTCCAATAAATGCTGCAGGCATCTCAAACTCCTCTAGGATATATAAAGCATTAAGATTGATGGTGATGTTCAGAATTGCCAGAAATGCAGACTATACCCAAGAAGCACAGAAAGGGATGGGAACGAGCAAAATGAAAGTGTGCAGAGGCTCCGAAGTTAACCCACCTAGTTCCCTAGTTATCTAAGTTCTTCACATGTCCTATACATCTACCTGTATCTGTGTCTACAGCATCCTGGGAAGCAGGCTGTCCAGGTCATGCATACAGCAGAGTTCACAAACTCAGTACTTTACAGCTTTTCTCATCCCAATGGCCATCTTCCACTCACTGCTCTTACCTCACAGCACAGGGTCTGAAAACATCACCCAAAATATGGCAGGTTGATATTCAAAGTCTTTCACTTCTTGCAGGGACTTTAAAGCACGTTCCTGATTAAATTCTCTAACTTTTAAACCACAAGGTGTTATCTAACCTCCCTGATAACGTTTCAGAATACTCCCTGGATCATAGGAAATCAGAAGAAAAAAGACAGTTAACTACCGCGTAGTGTGCGAACTGAAACATCTGGCCGTACAGGAGAACAGAACAAGAAGCTCACTCCAAGGACACTTAGCATGAGATAAATACGCCTGAAACCCAAGTTTTCATCGTTACAACAAGAGTTGGCTACCATGCTACTTCTCAATTCTCTTGCTTGCTTGGCCTCAGTTAATATTTTGCTGTCCATCAAAAAACTCAGCAGAATTTGGTGGCTACAATAGTCGACGAGCCCATACCAGATGCAGACTGTGGTCCTGCCAAGTGAAGCAAAGTAAAATCTTGTGGATACCAGCTGTTAACACTGATGTATTCAGTAAAATCTGAAGAGTAGGAAGAAGAAAATACCGTTCGTCCTCCTTCAATGGGTTTTCAAGAAACAGGTGCTTTAAGTGCCTGATTCCACCTATAAATAGAAATTCCAGGTTAAATTCAGAGCTAAGAACAAGATTCAGAAAGGACTTGGTCTGCTCAAAGTAGGCACTGCAGTTACCCACAGTTTTCTGTAGGTAGCTCAAAGACAACTACGTTCCCTCAGTCTATTAGGCAGCACTTTCCCTAAGCAATGCATTCATAGCACACACTTTAACAGGCTTCCTCTCATGGCTGACTCAGTGCCCTAAATATCTTGTGTTTTCCTCCTGTTCTCCATCTAGAGCTCAGAATCCAGTTTATTTTAAGCGCAGTGATATTCAGACAATAAGCAAACTGCTGGGGATGGTGTTCCGTGCATATTTTAGCTTCTTGTGTCACTCGGATGTCCTAGGGATACAACATTAACTCTCTAAAAATAGAGGGAGAGAAAGAGAGAGAACAGAGGAGTTCTGTTTGCATTAGCTATCATCCTAACTGAAGCAGATGAAACATGGTAGAACTTTGAGGAACGCGCTTCCCCCAAGCCTCGCTGCTGGAATATTGCTCCCTTCCGTGGAGACAGCACGTCACAGGCACAGACTGCCTAATTTTTCCAGGAGCCTGAAGAAGTGACAGGAGGGGAAAAAACATTTCCTAATTTTCAGACAGAAAGCAATACCTAGGTAGAGGAAATGCTTGGATTAGTCTGTCATTATCTTGCCATGAAACATCATTGCCTAATGCTTCATTTGATGGTAGTCTCCCAGCAATAGCTTCTATTTTGAGGGACACAAACAAGCGGCTCCAGAATACATTCTGCAGCAGAGGACTGTGTGGTGAAGGTTTAAATTATCTGCATATCTTTAATCTTAATCCACAGAGCAACGGAGGATCTGCTAGTTATTTATAGCCGGGCTGGGGTGAGATGCTGTGAGCAGGGTAATTGAAACAGTATTTCAGCCTGTCTGCCACTGATTTGGGTAATAGCTGCTGTTAGCTATGGCATAATCACAACACTAAATGGAAAATAAAAAAAAAAAAATGCATTAAACACATGCTTTTATGTTGTGTTTTACGATCACATCTTATTTTTTTATGGCATTTCCAAATTCTGTTGTTCCTTCCTTTCTGAGATCAATTTACTTGCCTGGCAGCAGTTTGCTATATTAAAGCTCAGGGAAGCTGATCTGCTTTCTCTTATTCTCCGGATTAACAGAGCTTTCAGCTTGGGAGCTGCTAAATTCCGAAGATTGAGGGCTGTGACCTCTTTAAAAAGTTGCTGTTATGCTATAGAATCATTTCATGCAAATTTTTGTCCTTTAAATAATAATCTTTATCACTCAAAAATATGATTTTGTTCTTTCCTCAAGCTGCTAAAGTAGCATAAAGAAATCACAGAAGAATCGGTCAATGAATTTTTCCGCAAATGTTGTTAATTCTGCTATCTATTACTTGTCATATACTACATTTGATATTTGGCCATGATTTCAGTTAAGTGCTCTAGCGCTGTTGCAAATCAGGAGAGATACGGCGTGAGTTACAACCATATCCACTACTTCCTCTCCTTTTAAAGGAGAAAGTGCTCCCAGGCAGTGTATATTACCTTTGGATGTTATGCCCAAGTGCCTTGCAATTCCTCAACCAAGCGACAAATACTTAAGTCCCTGATTTTCCAATCTTAGTGCCTTCTGGGTGGGTCATACCCATCCTCTATTTTGGCAGGAACCTGCTGACCCATGGCAGCTTTCCCATCACCCTCCTGTGAACTGACATCATCGACCTTATATACCTTACATTCTGCTCCCAGCACCCCGATCTGTAAACTTTTAGTCACTGAATGCAAAATGACAGTCCCTTGGGAAACAGATTGCTAGCCAGATTTCCCAGGTCTACCCACATTTGTGCAGGCACATCTGGGAACTCTTCCAGCTGTAATGCCTGGACCAGGAAACAGTCACGGTCCACCCTGTGCTGGAACAAGGACGTGGAAGTCCTGCAGCAGATTTCCTAGAAACACAGCCCTAGATTCTGAATGCTGCAGAGCACAGCGGGAGCCAGTGCTCCAAGAACCATTAGCACCACTGCTCAGGACTCTTGAGAAGCCCAGTCCAGGGCAATGCACCAGCTTTAATGGCAGCAAACCAGGTTCATTTCCAGTAATTACTGCATACGTTTTGTCAGAAGGTCCTCAAAACTGGCAAATTTCTGTGAAACATGCCAAACTTGACAAATATGGAATCTCCTAAGAAAAAATGACTTCAGAGGATTTACAGCTTGCAGAGCCTGGCACCCTCCTGGGCTGGGCCAGACTGCACTTCCAGGCAGGCCTTAACTGCCAAGCATGCGAGGACACACCACTGTGCACCCCAGCCACCAACCCGCCCCTGCAGCAAACCCAGGCTGCAGATCTGTTGTCCTCAGTCTCTGAATTTTAAAGGTTACATCTTCGATTACCTTGGGAGCCATTGAGACTAGAGTCTTAAAGCCTTTTCTCAGGCTCAAACTTAAGTCCTCAAAACTTAATCATAATCCAATTCTGCACTCTGCTCTGACTTCTAGACATATCTGGCAATACTCTCTTTCAGAATCTCCTATTAAAAATCACAGACATCGCCATCATGGTATTAACAAGAATTTGAGAAGGATTGGGGCTGAACATAAAAATTCACTTGTAATCCAGCTGGACTCAGTCTACTTTACCACCTTAGTAATACCACCCACTCCAAGATACTGAGGAAGGGCTTCTTGGAAGCATAACTATGAGCTACCAAGTATGCAATCTAATCGTTGCACAGGGAGCAAAATTCATGCAGTGCAGCCAGGCTACCCAGCATGCAGTCACACACCAATTGTTGGCTAAAGGCAGGCATTTTACTCAGTGCCAATTGCCACGTTCCTTTCTATACACACAAACTCCCAGATGCGAAAAGAAACTCTGGTATTTCCAGAAGGAAACTTGGGAAGTAAAACAAGAAATCCTGTAGGGAGGAGGAGTTCAGCCAAATGAATCAAAGGGACACATGTGCCACCAGAATGCAGAGGGCAACAAAGATCTTATCATATATCTATTAGCAGTGATTTATCGCTTTTCTCTCTCAAGAGATAGCATTGGGATATTTTTTTTTTTCCAACTCCAACAAGAACCTGTTCTGAGAACAGAACAAAAAAGTTTTGTGGCTTGCTACAGGGAAAAATACCATCATCTGCAGCGTCGCAGTGAGAAGAGGTCACCTGCTTCCTTGGAAAGATCACAGAACAAGGAAGAAATCATAGTAAGGGCACTCTGATTTATGAGTGCCTGGAGACCCACTGAGAAAACCTAATCCCATCTAACTGCTGTGTAGAAGCTGAAAGGCAGCCATTTAACCTTTGGACTGCCACTGCTACACAACCTCAAAAAGCATCCATGTGAAGCCTTGAAACGATGGAAGTCAGAGTTGGGAAAGACTTGTTCTTCTGTCATGGAGTCTGGCCCCCTCACAGTGCCAGAAAGAGTCCCCAGACAGATAATTCATCAATTACAGATTTAAAAAAATCACATTTCTAGATTTGAAAATGATACTCCAAGGTAGGCAGCTCCTCATCTGAGCAGCCAGTGCTAATGCATTTTTCTGTTGCACAGTCACTCACTGCTGCTGACAGGGGTTCATATTACCGTGGTAACTTCTTTTTCATAGCAGAGACGTGTTCTGAGGAGGCCAGGATATAATTTTACAGAGACATAGGCTTGGGTGAACTCTGCCTTAAGGATGTTGTTATTTAATGGTAAATACGCTGTACACAGCTGCAGGGAGGGTGAAATATTACTTTTTCAGTCTAAAAAAACGTCTAGGAGAGAATAGAGTTGGTAAAATTAAAATCAGATGGATAAAGCTGTTCAGGTATGATAGTCACAAGGGCTCTGGCAAGGCTACCGGCACAACGAGGGGGCACCCATAAGCACAATGACTGAGGTCATTGCACCGCAAAATGCGCCTCTGGAGGAGCAAACCTCTGCAGGTCACTGCCCCAGGCGGGTCCTGCTACAGTTACTGCCCTCTTCAGCAAGTCACCACGCATTAAACCAGGTATTAGAAGTGAACTGCGTCAGACGTGTTCCTTTAGCGGGATGTGCATTTCCCAGAGCAGGACAGCACCCTGTGCTCCTTCTGCTCTTGCAGTAATGCAGCTGAGCCCAGCCAGCTGCCAGCCCTGCCTCCGGCCCTCTCTGCTATGGAGTCTGTGTGGGAAACCAAACAAACCTCTGAGCCATTAGCTGCATGTTCTCCATCAGAAAATAAACATTTTAAGAAGGATTTTCTTCTCTCTGCCTTTATACGGTCTTCCTTCCAGAAAGACCTCCTTCTTCTGTATCGTTCTTCAGCGCCGCGTCCATACGAGCTCACATCACAGGGTTTTTTCAAGTTCGTGCTGTGCAAGGCTTCAACTCGCTCATACCTCAGCATATGTTCATGCACAGCAGCGTGTGGAACAGCAGAGAGGAGAAAATATGACAATTCGATGACTACTTTGTGATGGATCAGAGCCTGAAGGAAGCCGATGGAAGAGCAATGTGGTTTGCACACCATACTGCTCAAGCAGTTCATAAGAGAGATTTGTAGCTAGAGAAAGATTCATTCAAGACCCAGCATACTGCAACAGTTTGAGAAAAATAGAGAAGGAAGTTAAGAAGGATGCTGCAGTGAAATGAAAGCCTTTTTTCTTCTAAAGTGAAGGCGAAAAACTTTCAAAAATGCATTGTGAAATTGCCAACCAACTGTGGCATCTGATAAATAAGAGATGGACTCCTGGAGGCGTTCAGCACTCAGATGCCAATACATCCTCGATATTATGAGAAGTTTTGTGAGTTCTTGGGCCCTGCAAGTCCTCAAAATATAGCTCAAGAGCTCTGCTGAACACGGGTGGGCTTAAAATATGTTTTAAATCAAATATTTGCTTACATTCTGTGCTGAATCGGAACCCAAATCCTCTGTGTTGGCACAGCCTCAGTTATACAGAGTCAAGAATTATGCCGGGGAGAATGAAGTCAGTCATTTCTAGTGAAAATAAACAAGCTTGCAAAGCTATCAAGGACCACAAACAAGAAGAAGAGAAACAAGGCCAAGATTTTTATCTGTCCTTGAATGACGGCAGAGTACAAAGGAAGAAGCAGCGAAAAATCTTTCTTTTCCTCTGCTTTTTCCTCGCTTGGCAGGATGAGTGGGTGTCCACAGCTCCACTGAAATCGGATTATCTCACTTTCAGAAATGAATTCGCCAAGGAAACAGCTGCTTATCATGAGGCTGCAAACAGGATGCTCCCCAGCCCACCCACCCCCAAGAACCTGAGATGAGCAGTTAAAAATGTGCAGGACTAAGCAAGTGTTTGTTCTTCTTCACAGAAGATGACTATTGGTAAGTTTCTCTATCCCAATATCCTGCTGCTTCCTTTCTCATGCTGCTTGCCCCAAGGTAAACTATATAATATGAAAACGTTGTCAGTCACATTCCTATTACTCTACGAAAGACGTATGATTCTCTATAAATACTGCTGGTCAAATCTCTTAAACCTTTCTCTAACAAAATAAGCAAATCATGACTTTAATTTGAAATATAAATTGATGATTGCCATTTTTATTTTCATTGTGTAATGGCTGTGATTAGGCTACAGCACTGTTCTTGCTTCCTTCATTACCCTCAGATGCAACGCCGAACCACACCAGCTCCTGAGCCTCCACACCAGCATGCAGCCAGCTTCAAGCATGGGTAAAATACATGAGGCTGCACCCAGCCACACAGACTGAAATAGTTAGTCAGTGTTCAGCCCTGTTACACGTAGCACATCCCTGCTCTCTGGGCAGCACAGAAAGCCCCAAAGACAGTCCTTGCTACAGCCACCCTTGGCTGAGCAGGCAGAGCTCTGTAACGTGCTGCCAGGAGTTAATTACTTCCAGCCCTTGGAAATAAGCACATAGAAGCTTATTTAAATATTTCAAGCCTTTTTCTTTTTTCCAGAAGAACTACATAAACTACACAAAATATTTTGACATGGATACCAGCTGAAGAAACACATAACCCAAGTGCAAAAGAACCAAACGACAGGGAGCACTTGTTCCTAGAAGGCGCACAGAAAATGCCTGAAATTTTATTCAGCACTTAGCTGCTGCAACTCTGCATCTCACAAAATTAGGTCCTTCCAGAATTACCTATCAGCTCGCAAGGATATTAGAAAATTCTGCCTAAACCAAATTTCAAAGGATACACTGAGGACTGATTTTGAAGTATAAAGCAATCACAGAAAACAGACTTGAATGGTAACTTCTATCAAGCGTCACCGAAGGTGCCCATGAAAGTAGCCTTAAAGGTTAACTTCATCCTGCCATGAATAAGTCACAAGGACAGCGAAGAAGCTTAGTATGTTGGGAGAAATGAACCTTGGAGTACCAGGAATGTATTGGACTGAGACCTGTAGTTCAGTGTCAGGGACTCGGTTTGTTCCTAAAAGTGCTGATACAGTGGAGACCATGACCCGGAGACTGCTGAGCTGAAGGAAACTGCCACTGAATTTAGTAGGTTCTGGCCCAATAATCAACCTTTTTCAGCAGACCAGCAGCTTGGTATTCAGATGATGGATTACACGACTTCTATGTTCCTAAAAGAGCTGCATGGTCCCTTCCATCTCAGACTGACAGCACTAGGGATTGATGAAGTCTGGAGCAGAGCTCCAGCTGGTGAAATCAAGCAGCCACCAACCTCCTTCTCCAGAATGAGTCAGGGATTTTGTTATTGTCTTTTGCATCGTCAGACACTGACACCACTCAGCGACACCAAGAGAGAGCAGGAAACATAAAACAACACAACAAAATGCATCTTGGGTTTCCAACTTAAAGACTGAAATGAAGCATAGAAAAAAAGGGAGGGAGCAGCAAGTCACGCCATTTGCTCCAACTTCTGGCTGTTGCCTAACAGGGGTCTCAAAAGACAGCAGAGCTATTCAGTGTCACTGCTTTCCAACAGTCCTCATCCTTGCTGAGCACCTGATGGATGCTGTGAGGTTCTGGTCCCCCTGCCAAGCGCGGAGCAGCCTGCCTCGCCGTGCACTGTGTTTCCTGGGGCTGTTACCTCTGCATTCTGCCAAGTCTGAAGGGAAGGGAAGAAAAGGCAAGACTAATTCCTGTCGCTACTGCACAGCTCAGGAAGCATGAAGTATTTATCAGGTTGACTGAACCAATTACTTTGCCACTCTCAACAGCAACCTGTTAGATGAGTGCTGCTCCTCCTGGCAGCGTAAGGAAGCTCAGAGCTGGAGAGAGGTCACTTCGCTCATTGCTCACCCAGCTCCTGCTTTGTATGACTAAGATAACTATGCAAATAGATCCCAGAAGGAATTAGAGCAATAATCTGTTTGTGAGATGGGTGGGTGTCTCCAGACACACATGGGTGCCTTTCCCCTGAATCACAGGATTAATGAAGATATGCCTAAGAGTCTCAAGGTGAATCGCAACAGAGGCATCGATTTTGCAAACTGCTGAACTGAAATCCAAATTAAATGTGAGTCCTGGAGATAAGTAAAGTAACCCTTAAAGCTGTAATACCCTACTGCCCCTCCCAGTTTTCAACTTCTCTTTCTCTCCTCCTCTGCACCAGACCGATATGAATTACTCGAGAAGAATCACCACCTCCCTGGGGTTCAGCCTTCGGCTGAGAGAGAAGAGCTTTTTTTCTGTCACCCAGTAAATTGCCCTGTTTTTTTCTTCCAGTTTTAAAACTTGTTGCATTAATCTTTAAGGACAAGACTCCAGATTCATCATTATGGCACAAATTCTCCTCACATTTTATAATAATCGGGGAAAAAATATAGCAATCAATAATGATATCCAAAAAGCCTTGTGCGTGTGTAAGATTCTGCACATGACTTTATCTAAGTCACTGAATTTTTTATGCCTCTATTACCAATCTGTTCTCAGAAATGGTAGTTGTTCTTTCTGCCTTTTTTAAGCTCTTATTAAAAAAATTATAAATACATATCCTAAATGAACCAGGCTTTGTTAGCTGGACCGTACCATTGCCTTGGAGAGAGGGAACTCTCTCTCCAGCCAACAAGAAAATGGCATTTTAGGCTGTAATTCTAACTGCAGTTTAAAACACAAGTCCTCAGCAGTAGCAAATGAAAGAAATTATTTTAGGTAGATAATGAGTTTCAAGGTGAGCACCTTACCCCTGGCACTTTTCAATTAAGAGTGCAGGGCTTGTGCATCCTGAGGATATCACTGACAGCACTGTTCTAATATATTTTTAGAGGATTGCCCTCAGGGCTCTAGTTTCTTCAATCCACATCCTCTTCTCTTCCTACCAGAGGTTCCTGCTGAGTTTCTGCCAACCCATAATACTTCAACCTCTCTCATGCTTTCCACTTTCTTCTCTTCCTAACTAAAAATGAACAAACATCTTTTAACCTACTTTATTGTTGTTGTTCTCCCAGCTCAAGATCCCACATGTGAATAGGCTGTTTGAACATCGTCAGGAAAGCAGTGATGGTTGATGAGAAGTGTGTTAACGGAACAGCCCGAAGAATTTTGTCGGTGTTATGTTGTGGGACTGCATACAGATTGCCCCACTTCAAGCCTCAAAAGCCTCAAGTATGCTCACTGGTAGAAAACCAGCAAAAACCTCTCTCTGAATAAAGACACGTCTTCCCCATCTCTCACACCCCTCCAAATTTTACTCTAAAAAAAAAAAAAAAAAAGTCTGAAATGACTATAAGGCAATTTTGGGGAGTATTTTATGTACTGTAAACTGCTTCTAACAACCAGCTTAAAGCCAAAACTGGACTCTGACTAATACTGGAAGCATCCTTGCCTGTACCTACCTGTTATACAAGGCTGCTTTCCCAAGGTCAAAATAAAGCCACTGTAACACCCAGAGGGGAAGAGTTCCTGTTTGCCATTCCAGGATCACACCGATTCACACCGCTCTTCATTCCTCTACCTCCTTTCACAATAGATAAATATAACCAAACCAGAAGTTCCTCTAATTAGATTCAACATCTTGTCACAAGGATGAAAAGTTCCCGGTTGCAGATACTGCTGTAACCACTGACAGCTGTGGGATAATGATTATTGTTAATAACAGCTACAAATATGCCTGAAATAGCACATGGTCCTTGAGGAATGAACCCAAAGAGATGATTTATTTCTTGGCTGATGTTAGATTAATTGTTTTAAGGGTTGTTTTGTAATTAATCTACACCCCCTGAAAGGTCTCCATCTTTCTAATGCAGGGAGAAGGCAAATCCCATGAACAAGGCATGAAGGGTAGGAAGGATGTAATAAAGAGTCAGCATTCACAAAGGAAAGCAGCAGGTCCACTCTTCATGCCACCCCCTGGCAAAAAGAGCGCTAAAAAATCCCATTGCCTTTACAACAGGACATGAGTCTCAGTTTCTATTGCATAATTTATAAGTCCCTGCTAGGAATAGGGAGTGATGTCTCTGGACCAACACATCATTTAGATGAAATTAAAGCAGAGCTGAACCTTCTCCAGTTTCCATTAGTGCAGAATAGTGCTTCCCCAGCAAAACCTCTGCTTTGGACTATACACAGCCATTCTCCAAACCTAGGTGAAATGGTTTGGATATTGCAGGAAGAACAACAATTTCTCAAGACACAATTAAAAGAAATAAAACAGACAAAAGCTCAGAAACTGTTAGGATTCTGCTCTGATCCCCACTTTCAATATAGGTGGACTTTCATGCATGTGAAAGATTTATAACAGGGGTCACAGAATCCCAGAGTTCATCAGACAACTCAGCATTCACTAAGGATCAGTCTGGATGGGCTGTTGCAGAGGTATGGTTTAGTTTCACACTTTTCCCTTTTCATTTTAATAATTTTGGTTCTATTGAAAGACCAGCTATGTGAATGCTGGAAGTTTCAGGCACAGCCTTCTCTTCATCCAAACCACCTCATGGGAAGGAACCTCAGGATAAAGGCAGTAGGAGTGGAGACACCCTGCTCCTTTCCAGTGAGCGGGGAACATAGGGAAAGATCCAGTGGCACTAACTTTTAGACAGTGAAAGCATCGTATTCCATTACTCTAGTTCCTCCCTCTGGTATTCTAGAGACCATCTAGTTATACACACCGAAGTCTCTGTGTCCAACAGATGCAGAAATGCCCTTTAGGAAGACCGAAGTTCACAAATACTCTCTCTCCCTCATTTATTTTCTAGCCAGGCAGTATACATTTACAGGATTAAAGCCCAAGGACCTGACAATACTCTGCAGTAATAACATGGGAAACATTTCACCTGCTGAATGTCTAGCTTACCTAGAAAAAGAAAATTGAAAATGATTCCTGCTTTTTCAGTAGAAGCTTCTCCCTTTTTAAATTATTATAATGACAAAAATAATTACTTTGTGCATTTAAAAATAGCACTAAGAATACTCCTATTTCCTTGCAAAGTCAACACAGCAGTGAAATGAGTTTGTGTCATGCAGTAGGAGCTAGCAGCATTGTTAAGTAACTCTTTACTGCAAGGCCAAGCTCTGATCTCAATTACAACCCTAGCAAACAGATCTGCAAGCATCTTGCTCACAAAAATTGATGAAGGCAGCATTTGGCCTGCACAACCTTTACGACTCCTGACAGGTCCAAATTAATACATCTCCCTTCTCAGATACTGCAAGTTCACAGGGCAGCAGCTAGGAAGCTCATTATTGCATTTATGAGTTGCTTGTAATTAATATTCAAGTCACTAGAATGCCAAGATATAAAAATATGTTTAAGTTCATGATTTCTTCTGCAAATGCTAGTGTTTTACATACAGGGTGCAAACTCAAGCAAAGTATACTTCAGCATCTTCACTTTAGGAAACATAAACCATAAATATGGACCTTTACTTTGCAGTGATTGCACAGAAGTATAATCTATGCCTCTAGTAGCAACATCAGGATGGCATAACATATAGAAAATAGCCTGTCTACTTCAAAACAGGTGCCAAACAGCTTGAACATGCCCCCTGGAGATACGGATAGGGACTGGGGGGAGAAGGCTAAAACTGGAAGCCTCCCATAGCTAACCTAACTCACATGAGCTGTGCATCATTGAGTTGTGCGTTAGTGGCCTAGGGATTTCAAAGACAGCTGGGAAGTGCTTTTCCACTGCAAAACAGCCTTTAAAAGTAGAAGAAAATCATGCTGTACTGACCAAAACGCATTGCCTGTAAGACTTTGTAATCATGTTGCACAATTTTCTTCAGCTGAGAAGAAAACCATTCAGAAAAGCTTCCTGTCAGATTTTAAAACCTCTGCAGACTCACTCAACCCAAAAATTCAAAATAAAGTTCAGGAAAGTTCATTGAACTCAAAAATCAAACCTACCTATTATCAAAATGCATATGCAATAGCACCACCAGCTTCCATAAGTTAACTAATACACAGCAGGCTTCTTTTTTTTTCCCCCTCAAATACATCCAAATCCAGATCTTTTTCATAGAATAGTACAAAAATTATTTCCTTTCCTATTTCTGATAAGAATAAGTGGAAGAAACCTTATTTTTTTCTCTTTGCTCAGCAAAAAGCAGAGTTCTGCTCAAAGTCAACTTTGTTTACTTCATGTGGAGACAAACTTTGATTTGATTTTAAGCAAACAGCTAAGAGTGACAGAAGTGGAAAAACATTTGTTGTATCTATTACAAGCTGACAACAGCCTTACATAACATGTAATATAATATAATATTTAGAATAAAACACAGGTATAACAGATACTTTCCATGGGTAACTTTTTTTTAATGTCAAACATCCATTACATGCTGGCTCCTATAATCTGTTGGGAAATTACTCCTTAACTAATCAATAAGAAAGCTTACAGTGATAACATAATTGAATCACTGCATATGAAATAAGTGGTCTGAGCAACAGCAACCCCTGTTCAATAGCCTATTAATCTGTCATCTGTACCAGCCACTTACCCTACGCTGTCACTCTGCAGGAGGCAGACCAAGAAAAACACTGGGGAAATCTTCTCAATTAGTTTGACCACATGAACACCAGAGACTGCTTTGGGTAAGCGTAGATGACATTATGAATCAGGGGTCAGCTGTTTGTCCAAGCATACACTTCCCCCACCCTTGTTGCGTTACAAAGAGATTTTTGGAAATATAAGTTCAGGGTTGGGGAATCAAAGAGGTCAGAGAGAGAAAAACTGGTCCTATCACAGTTCTCACTCCTGATGCAGAAGGATCAAGAGGTTCTGGTTCTAGCTGAGGAGCTCAACTCCTCACCTCAACTGGGAGATGCCTTGCTGGGAGATGTCTTGCTGCAACAGAAAGTGAGCAAAAAGACAAAATGAAATACAATACCTCATTACATGTGCCACTCCTTAACTTTTAATTTGGGGCAGAAAGACACAAGCAAGAGGTGTTAACACTTCTTATTCCAGGCAAAAGCAGGAAATTCAAAGGCATACAGGACACACAGAGATACCCATAAATTTAAGGGCAGGATTAACTCTGGCAATCACTTTACTGGGTGTGCATAAGAGTGTGTGAAATGCTGTCCCAGCAATTTCTATACTGGAAGCAATAAAGTGCAGCTGAATTAAAAGAACCTCTCTTAGAAAACAAATTCTTATTTAAAGACTGGAAGTAGTGATCAACAAATCACGTTCCTCAATAAATTACTGTAGAAGTTAATTAAAATGTATCCTTTATGTTCAGTTTCTTTGGCATCCAGCTTCCAGATAGCAGATTGTTTTATCTTATGATATATCCAGGCAAAGGTCCAGCAGTATTATTTTTTCTAGATAAATTGATAGAAACTGGAGGCAACCTTTTTGGTACACTGCCTCATACATCTATGCCATAAAGGAAAAGGCACTGGCACTACTTGCATTCAGATTTTTGCTAGGGGCAGGTATCTAGAAGGCTTGTGTTCCAGTTGCTAGCACGTGCCACAGCTCATGCCGATGTGTCTTCATAACCACTGCCGACCCTGGCTAGCCTGGCTCTAGCCCAGGAGTCCCACGTGTTGCCTTCATATCTTCATTCTGTGGCCCAGACAGATCTATTCTCTAAGTATAAAAGCTCTTCAGTTTTCACAAGTTTTCTCTCCAGATTGTGTATGCAATGAAAGACCGCTTGCTACTGTCTCTGATACGCTAAAACAGACTGCAGCTCTGTAAACTCTCTCAGGAGGATACTCCGAAAGGTCTATAGGTGCAAGCAGAACAAAGGAATCTTTTTGGTTTCCCACAACCCAGCTTCTCCTCCAGACCCCTCTTCCCTCCCTTGGTCACCTCCAGCCACCAAACTCCCTCTCCCTACCCCGACATTCACAGGCCATTCACCCCTGCACACTGCTCACACAGCTACACTCAAATGACTTATTATCATTTTAATATTTTATTTGAGTAAGTTGATTGCACATGGAAGCACAGGGCCTAACAATAAACAAAGAAGCCAGCTGCAGTGCAAAAGCATAGACAGCATTTTGCAAAATCACAGCAAGACATCTGTGGTTCTGAGCCTCAGTTCCACCTACAACTGACTCACTTTTCACTAGCCATGGTCGTAATCTACACAGAAGTAGTCAAAATACGTGAAAACTCTGATCCAGGCATGCTTTTCTTTCATATCATTATTTTATTTGCAGATGTTTTGGGAGTACTCAGGTGGCTTCTACTCCAATGTACACGCTTTATGGTGCAGGAGGCTTACCAGCAACAAACCTCCTCCAGCCTCAGCTACCATGAGAGGGTATTTATTTCATCTAGTGCTCCCATCACTCAGATGCTTGCCTGCTGATAGCTGTTACCAAACTGGAAAGAGACCAAGTTTCTGGCAGAACTGCTTGGGAAAGCACCTCTTGTTTCAGAATAAATTTAAAAAAAAAGAGGAAAAAAAAAGGGGTTGGACAAAGGGAACTGCCTTGATAAATATGGGGGATTTGATGAGGGTGGTACACAGGATGCCCTCTGAGGGGTGACACTGTCTCATACGTGCCAGTCCCTCAGCACACAGCAGTGGGTGGATGTTTTTAACGGTGCTCGGGCCCTTTCACATCAGACACTACTGCAATCCAGCCACCAAAGCACAGCTCAGCAGAAGCAGATGAGGGTTCTTAGGTGGATCTGCCCACACATTTCTCCTTAACAGAAAGCACTCCCTGAGACTTCAAAAGAGCTTACACCCAAGTACTTAATACTACCAGTGAACAGTTCTAGATGTTTAAACGTGGTTCTATGGCAGCATAGATAACAGCCAAAATGTATTTAGGAAGCTCTTCTTGACAACACAATATTGTCATATAAACGCCTCAGCCTAAGTTCTGAATTTGTACATTTATAAATAAGATGAACTTTGTTTAGGGAGATATGGAAGGAAATAGGGACTAGAACACAAAGACGGAGTGACTGAAGCTGTGATATAGAAAAGCAACACATAAGCAATGAGACTAGGAAGGACACAGGAATTTCTCATTTTGTATGCAAAGAATGTAATGTGTACCACCTCTTGTCTTGATTACAGACAGAATATGCCACTACTACAGAAAATATTTTGTATATACATAAATATATATATGTAAGTCCCAAGACAGTTCTCAGAGAGCCCAGTGGAACAGAGAGGAAATGTCTGCAACTTCTCTGAACTCTGAACTCTTCACTGAATTACAATTGGATTTGCCAGTCATATTCCCACTTTTCTTTATATTGGCTCAGGGTATCTCAGAGTCCTAGACAAAATGAGCAACCCCAAAAAAGTGCTTCATCCTGGTGGGGTTGTTCTATTCTCACTGGATGAAGCTGCCATGGCGATGAGATCAGGCAAGGTGGGCTGGGCTTTGGAATCATTTCCTCCATTGCACCCCCTGCAGCCTGCTAGAAAATATAAACTGATGGGTCTACAACCTCCAACAGTCTTGGCTGATTTGAGTAAATCTGCCCTCTGCTACTGCATGCTGAGCTGAGCACAGTGTGTACAGGAAAAGGATCTGACTAAAACAGATACTCTCTATACTACTAAACTAGGAAGTCTCTCCAATCTTTTCATGCTGTAGCAAAGGTCTGTGACAAAAACTCTTTTTTTCACACTGGTTTAATTTGGAAGAAATTCTAGGGTTTTAAAATTTGTCTTCAACATCTCAAAAATGTCTGAATAAGAATTCCATTAGCCAGAAGAATCGGCATAAACTTCTGTAAGTGCTTAACTCATCTAATTCCTCCTCTTCATAATTAAAAACATACTGCATATGAAAATCTACCATCCAAACGTTCATTCTGTGGTACAATATGATGAATCAAACTCAAATATTTCAGAACAAAAAAGGAAATCACAGAAATTAGAAAGTCATAGTATAGTTATCGTCAAAAAATGATTGAAAAATTAAATTTCTTTGAACATACCAGCCCTTGACAGGTCTTTTTAACTATACAGCATTTTCCTAATGTAAAATGCTCTGTTTGTTATTTTTGACTGCTTGTCTTAAAACAAAGCTCATTACAAGTAGATTACACTGCAATTTAAAAAGAAAGGAAAACAACTTTTGCAAAGCATAGATTAAAAACTGCATCACTGAACTCTGAGGGAGAGGTCTGCCCTACCTCCCTGTATTTAAGCTTTAAGGGGTCTACTCTAGTTTGTAAGTAAGTGGCTGAAATTTCCTGCAGTCGGATGCTGAAATGACCTTTGGTAAATTGCCTACAGTTAAATGATTTGCCTTTGCCTTGTAGATTTCTAAGTAACATTTTTCACCATGATAATGCAAATTCCGTGTCAAGTGGAACATTTCAGTGTAAACTCAGTTATAGGACTTCTCTCATTTTGCTATGGCTAAAAGCCCTCCACGTCTAACAGCACATTTGTACATCTGAGATCAGAGAGTGATTCAAAGTACAATCAAAACTTTATAGGCAAACGGGCAAATATCATAAGCCTGTTTTCTGTTGGTTACACATTTCTGGATGGGATTTTCTGCATCCTCAAGGTGATAAAGCGTGCGATAACCAGTAATTATTATTATTTTTTAAATTCTAAACCACATTTCATTCAAATCATGCCAGTTATGGCATAAAATGACAGCATCCTTGAAAAGACTGTTTTGTACAGAAGAATTTGTGAATCATCCAGAAGAAAGGAGACTTCTGCTGAATACATAATACTGACTTTGACAGGAAATCTATGTCTCTTCTAAGAAACAGAACATCAAATTAACAAAGACAGTGCAGCTCAGCAATTAAGTTAGGTAAGCAATGAACCTGGCATAAGTGGACTGAAGATTTCACCTCCTAAGAAACCTCCCTGACTGTCATAAGACAAGTGATAGAAAGAGTCATGCTTCCTGACTGCTGCGTGACTGACTTGGTGCAATGATAGGGCAGAAACGCAGGCCTGTTCTTGCTGTTAAGTCAAACTGGGCAGTATTTCAAGGAAAGATGTTGGAAACACCTGTGCACATCTTGACTTTTGTTTTCCAACATCAAAAATCAGCAAGGATGGCAGTGTTGTGGCTCTGCATCCATATTCATGATATAGCATCAAAAAATGCAGATGGGTAAATTTCAGCTGATCCTTCTGTTAAAGTATCTGTTACAAATAAAGGGCATTGGCATCTTAGACAACATTGGTATTCAGACAGAGTGCACATTACCTTATAACACACAGATGGTTTCATGGTTTCTGCAGTTATATAAGTAACAACTTTTTGGTTCCAACCTATAGCTTACGAACAGACAAACTTTTTTTTTTTTTTTTTAAAGTATTAATGAAGTATTGTGCCCACCTAATGAAGTATGATGTTCTTAAGTTCTCTGTGGATTTATCTGGGATTTTGGCAAACTGGTTAGTACAGGACTTTGCAATTCCTACCAACACTGGTTAGCTATGCTCTGGGAAGTTTTCACTGATGTCCCTGATTTCTGGGTTTCAGACTTTCTTCCTTTAAATTGTATAGTATCTGCTTGAGAGATTTCTGGTGAGCTGGCAAAAAAAAAAATTGTCAAAAACAATTTTTCCTCAAGGGCATAATCCACTTTGATACATTTCAAAAAATATATTAAGTATTTCAGAACTGCCACTGACTGCTAATGCTTGTTTTTTTAAACCACCAGTGTCAGAGTTCAGCTTTACATTCCTTGCTTTGAAATTACTTGCCTTGAAATATAAATGAATGTACTATTTAAGTATGTTAAAAGAAGAAAAATCGAAGGTCTTTTAGTTGTCTGAAAAAAAAATAAAAATTAAAATGACCCAATCTGCAATATGAATTAGTAAAAGAAGTTTTCATCTCAGAGATTCAGAACTAGTTCTCCTTCCATTTTGTAACCAGAAATCACTTCTGTTTATAAAATCCAGCAAAACTTTTTCTTCCCAGTCCTACTACTCTTGTTAATCTTCTTTCGTACAACCTGCAAAACACTGAGAACACAGCCCATCTTTTCCCATATATATATATACATACACAGTACCTATTACAATCAAGCTCTAAGCAAATTAAGGTCTGTGACCAACAACATCACACAACCCAAGTGCATGCATACATCAACAGCAGGCCGCTTTAAGCCTGAACAAAGTAGAGATCTTCAAGAGGACTGTGTTATCCTCAGGGTGCAATGTCGCCTACTACAATAATTCCCAACTTGTAATTTTCCTCATGTTACAGGAGCTCAAGAGCAGCAAGTTATGACAAGTCTAGACGTTAAAGGGAGCAATCTGTGAGTACGGAAGGCTCCAGTCACCCACCTAGGATGTGGTAGCACTTGGGAGGCTGGAATAGCTGTCCGGTTATTACTACAGACAAACCAGAAAGTGGTGTTGATTACTAATTTCTAGCCACTCAGGCCCAGCACTCTATAGGTACTGTAAAGGTCAAGTGCCTTTGCTGCGGTCAAGGTACTTCTGTACTTCAAGTAATTCTCTAGCTGGTAGAGTGACCCACTGTATGGTGGAACTGCAACTGGCAGGCAATTAAGGTGCCAGCTAGCCCAGCACCCCTGAAAATTCAAAGATTTGATTGCTAGTATGTTCTTTCTTCTATGTACTTCATGTTTATTATGCACTTCAATTGCAGCTGAAGACAAAACTCTAATAGATTTTTCCTTATAAGCATGTTTTCCAACTAACCAATGAACTTTAAATTCACAGCCTAGAAAAAATGGTCATTAAATTGTATTTGTTTATAGAAGATTTTCCTAAATGCCGAATGTTGCTAAATGTTCCTTCCTCTTTTTCCACTGTTTTTTTTTTTGTTTTTTTTTTTTAATAATCTTTTCTACTCTGGTATATTGAAATACTGATAAAACAAAAACTTCATGGAAAAATATCAAATGAGAAGCATCTCCTTGTAATGAGCCAAGTGTATGGCTGTTTTTCTTAACTTTCCATAGAGACAGAACTGAGCTCTTAGGTAAGAGGAAACGCAATCACAAGTATCAGAAAAAAAAAAAAAAAAAAAAAAGCTTTCTCCTAACTGCTGTGTCAGTCTAATTCTTTGCTAGAAAAGCATAAGTTTCTCAGTGCCAATAGATAGCAAACAAAACCAAGTGAATTATTACTTCATGTCACTGGATTGCTGACATTGCCTTTCTACAATATGTACTGGGTTTATGTGGCAAGGATTTGATAGCAGGGGGGCTGCAGGGGTGGCCTCTGTGAGCAAAGCCCAGCAGCTGCCCCAGGTCAGATCAGAGCAGGCTCCAGCCAGCTCCAAAGGGAACTGCTGCGGGCCAGAGCTGGGCCGTGAGCGATGCTGGTTGGGCCTGTGGGAGAGCACGCTGAAAAAAGGGAAAATGTGCTGTGCTACAGCAGCTGGGAGAGAGGGGTGAGAACATGCAAGAGAAGCAACCCCACAAACACCAAGGTCACTACAGAAGGTTTTTTCTCCATATTTTCTCCCTCTCTCTTTCTGAAGAGGGGAAGCGAGAAGAGTGGTACGGCTGCCTACTGGTGGTAAACTACCACACAACAACACAGAAAAGAGATCCCAGTTCCAAAACGCTTATGCACCCAAGTACATGGACAGACATCTGGAAGCTGTCTGCAAAGCTCTGCAAAGTCAGTGCCTGCCCATAACCTGGGACTATGGAGCTAGATCACCCCGCCCTGCATGGAAGCCTATATGGTAAAATGGACTCGCCGTAGATCTCCACATCAGACAATGCACAGCTGAGTGAAGGCTGCACTAAGACACACTGAGAAGAGTTTTTCTAAAGACCAGAACACAGTTGTGATGGAGGCACTGTGCAGGAGACTGCAGGCTACACAGACTGCCTCCAAGGCAATCAGAGCCTGTCAATAAATGCAATAGCCCGTGTGACGTCCCTATCCCTCCATCCCTACAGTCTGGTTTGGAGACACTTTGTATTCCCTGAATTGCCTCACTGCTTGAGGTACTCAGAGGCACAGAGTTAACAAAACTCAAATATGAGATCATGCAGCTCTGTATCTTTATGGAGAGAGGAAAGGGGGAAGGGAGAAGCAGAATGAAGAAAGGGCAGATAATGTTATTGCTTTACTGTGGGGCCTTCTGAAAGTTATTGATTTCCTCTCATAGCTTTCTACTGAAATCACAGCATGGCTTTCTGCCTCACTGAGATGCATTTTTGTGTACACACATTCCCTGGTGTCTCTATATTATCACATTATCCTCACATGCCAATTCTCAGCATCTCTGTCACTACTAGAAGCTGACACATAGGTTTCCTTTATAAAAAAATAAATAAATAAATAAAATAAAATAAAGCTGCAACAATTTCCAGTCCAGCTTAAACTAAATCCATTGTTGCTGATTCTTATTCATAGTACCTTATTTCCAGCATCAAAATTCTCCTTCTCCTTGTTTCTCTCTCTTTGAGGGAAAATTATGTTTGCTGAGAAGCTGCGCTAAAGCTCTAATTAACATGTACTGCACTGTGCAAAAAGCACACCAGCAAACAGGCCTGCTTTAAGCCTATTTTTTTAATCATATTACATTCAAGACATGCTCCCTCTGTTGCATAGGCACACAGTCAGTTTGGGCTTACCGCCTGCTTCAATTGCTGGCTGTTTCCCAAGTTTTCCCTCCCTTCTGTCTTATTCTATAGCCATGGAGACAACAAATGAGCTATTTCCACCATCAAAAGAAGCTCCTTGCTGAGTCAAAAGAATAAGTCCTAGTTAGAGAGGAAAATACTCTTGACACAGGTGTGCAAGTGACATCATAATTACAGTCAGAATAGATGGCCTGCAAATTGCACAGCATTTGTAATTAATAGTGCTCTATAATGAAGACCACTCTCCGTGTGATTACAACCTAATAATGCTTCATAGCTGCATGAACAAAGCTTCATTTCACTGAGAAGTGTAGATCAAATATTCACAGAAGTAATCTGTCCTACAGTCTAAGATCCCTGAGTCATAGATTAAATTGTGGTTATTTAAATACCAATCAAATTAAATATGTTCTTAAGCACTTGTTTTCCACAGAAATTTTAGCCAGGCTAGTGGTAGCTGCAACATGGAAGCCTTTCTACTAATCTAAAATCAGCACAGGGAGTGTTTGCTTTATATAATAACACAACAGCAATAATAAAAGAAGATCTACTACTGAAGGTGAATTTCAAATCCTTTCAATGTTTTCACCACTCAGTTGGTTCATTCTGATCCTCCAGTGACCCCATTGGGCTTCTGTTTTTTCTGCACATTGGTCCATTCGAGGGTTCCTGGGAAGCCATGTCTCTAATCACTTCATAGTCTGCCGCTCTCATTCTGGCCCTGAAATGGAACAAAACACACCTACAGTAAAGGCAGAAGTACACATTTGTTATTTTTACCTAGAAGCATACTTAAATACACCATCACCTTCTCAGAAATTTCTACATCCCAACAAGCATAGCATATCTCCTCATTCACATACCCAGGACCGACCCATTTGGTTCTGAGTTTCATCCAGCTGGGCCCAGCCAGCACATTCTGGATGAGCGGCCCTTTAGCTGGGCCATGGTGACACCAGCTATGGTTGTTGCAGATGACAGCAGTCTTCTGTAATTACTTTACAGCAGATTGATGATTGATGGTTCAATTCTGCTCCATGCCCAGCTCCAGACCTTTGGATTGTCCCTGGTTTCTGTTCTCACACATAGATTTTGAGACCACGTCCTGATTCCAGCCTCAGCCCTAACCATCCTGGCCTGGGTGTCTCCTTGCAAACTCAGTTTATCCTATCCATTTATTCCCATTTACCATCCCAGGCAAGGTCAGTCTTGTTTTTTCTCTACTAACATTGCAGGTAGTTCTGTCACCTTAGTTACTTTTTTTGCACTGTGATTAATAGGAATAAGGAAAAGACTTCCCATTTGTGTATGAACACTTCCCAGGTGTTCAAGGCCAGGCTGGATGGGGCTTTGGGCAACCTTGCCTAGTGGGAGGTGTCCCTGTCCCTGGCAGGGGTTAGAATTGGATGATCTTTAAGGTCCCTTTCAACCCGAACCATTCCGTGATTCTATGATTTACCATTCAAAATAGTTCCTATTTTCCAACAGAAAAGCTAAATGTCAGGAAATTGATCCCTGATGATACTGAAAACATAATCTTGCAATTCATGACAGTAACGTATAGGAATCTTGCAGAAGCAATGGTATGTGTGTGCAAAAGCAATTGCAGATAAGTTTCTCATTGCCCCTAACTAAGATCATTGTTGGTTTTTTTCCTCGCTTCAAACAAACATGATCTTGTCTTATTCAATTACATAATTTATGTATTTCCATAAAGCAGCAAACCTTGCAGGTAAGAAATTGGAGTAGTTTATCCAAAATTAAAAAACATCTCCAAAGTTAAAAACAAAAAAACAAACAAACAAAAAAAACCCTCTGTCTTTTTAACGTTCTAATTACCATCGTTTTCCTGCAGTCTGTTAGAAAACAGCTAGCATCCCATTTCACATAATAATGACAAAAGTATTTCTCAAAACAACACGCTATTCTTGCATAAAGAAAGTCAGTTTTGGATTTTAGAGATTCTTTCAAATCTTGAAGGCATTCATTAATCTATAACTTAGAAATCATCAGATTTACTGAATATTTTCTATCAGGAATCTTCACCTCTATCTCCAGTGCTTTATGGGCTGTTGTCTGTTAAACCTAATTCAAAAAAAGCTCCAAAAGTATGAGCAAAAATAAGACTGGAGCAGATGACACTTTGTGTCACATCTTAGATACCAAAAGAATTTGCTTCTTTAGTAAAAAAGCAGCTTACAAACCAGTTAGTGCTGTAATCATTTATCCTTGTTCTCTCTTTTATAAACAGGGAAATCGGTCTCCCTGCCACCTGCTGAAAGCGTGCTATTAGAACTTCGCCCCTTCTCTCACAGCATTTAGCCTTCCCCACCTACCAGCTCTGGATTAAACCTGACCCTTATTTCTGGAGTGAACAACTGACTGAAGATTAACAACAGTCACGAGAATCTAAGTCAAACATATTCCACACAGAATTCCGCTCGCTCTGGAAGAGTTAAACCTGAAATTACTTTTTTCAGTTGTTAACTTTCACTGTGAAATAGTCAAGCCATAAGAATTTGTATGCCATGGTAATTTATAAATTGCCTGATCTTGTAACATTAAGTTTATTGGAACAACTCCACACCTGCCCCCTTCCTCCCCAGAAACCACTTTAAGACTGCTGGTGCCAGAGTCCCTGCTAATGTCAGTTTTCAATACTCCCACAGTTAATAAAACTGGGAAAATTTCAGTGTAAAGATGTGAGATATTTGCTCATTTCTGATTCAAATATTATTCTGATGAGGTCAGGGCCAAATTGTACAAGGACAGTAAAATCTGCAGAATGATGATAGAAACACGCCCTGATATTTTAAGAAAGAACAATAACAATTAGTAGTTGAACCACACAATGTCACAGTGCCCCTGAGCTCTCCACACAGCACATCTCTGGACTATGCCCCACGATGGTTATTCAACAATCCTTGATGTTGGTAGCACAACTGCGTTATGCACTAGCCCTTCATCCTCGTATAAAGGCAGCTGCTGGGAGAGCTGGACAGTACTGGCGAACCCAAGCAGAGAGAACTCAATGTGCAGCAGGCAATATTGTTCTGTTTATGAATCAAGCAAATCCAACAACCTCCGAAAGCTCTTGGGGCTACCTGGCATTCTCCATGTCCCCGCAGGAGTGTCTGTCTTTCCCCTGTCCCTTTGGCAGTATAAGAATAACCTCACTGGATCTAGATCTGTCAGCTAGATCTACAGGATGCCCTGGTAAAAATCAGCTTTGCACAGCTCGTCACAAGAAAAAAGAAGAAAAAAATGAAAAAAAAAAGGAAAGTAAAAAACACAGGACAGGGAGGGAATAAAAAAATGGCTTATCTACACTCATTTTGGTGGTGTTCTGACAATTCCTGCCAACCTAAATTTTGGCTAAAATGGTCTTATACAGTGGCACAAAGTTAAATGGAATATGTGGTGTCTGGCCACACTGAGGGATTAGTTTTGTCAGAATAAAGCCTCCTATTGCTGACTTAATGACTTGGCAAAAGCACTGTAAATAAAGGCAACACTGAATCTGCCAATTCCCAGCTTGTCAAGCTCCTCAACAACCAACAAACCACAAAAGTAATTATAGATAGTTAAAATGCAAAGAGCAGGAGACCATTTTCTAAAAGGCACAATTACTGTGTCCCTAGAGGCTGGGTTTAAGTCTACACCCTGAATTAATTTCCATTCATTTCCATCCGAAATTTGTTTGGCTTTCCCAAGATGCATGTTTGAGGCATTTCCTATTTATCTGAGACTTTATCATGAAGGAACTTGCAGTACATATTTCAGTGACATGTTCAAGTCCCTCAATCCCATGAGGATTGGCAATAGTCAGCCTTCCGCGAGGCAGACTTCTAATCAGCCCCAAATAGAGACCTTGTTTTCAGTGCCTTAATTTATGTTTTTCAGAATCAATGGCTTGGCATTGTCTCCAAAAATTACTGCTCATTTGTAGGGATATGTCAAGAATCCATGAATCTGTGGGTTGCAGTGCCTAAAAAGATGCTCCTGTAAACACTTAAACTTGTTTTCTATATAAAAACATTAGGAATTTCACCAAGTGTCTACAAGTACTTGTATTCCTCAGAACATATATTGAGTTCTGAAAAGAAAAAAAAAATAATTAAAAAAATCAACATAGAAATGAGTTTGAACCCAGCTACGTGTATGTTGTAGCAAAAGGAAAGGAAATGAGTGAGCCCTTTTACGTTGCCTATGCAGCAAAAAGCGTAGAGTTGATGTGAGAGCTGGAGAGTGCCCTTGCTCTCAGGAAAGATACACCAAGGGACAAGGAATGAGAAGAGACTATAACCATCCGAAAGTGACTGAAATTAAAGAATGTAAACAGCTATCCATTAACTGCTGGTCAGAAAGCCTACAATGGGAAACCAGTTTTCCCTCTGGATTTGCACGCATCTGCGCATCTACTCTGCCCCAGTGCGACTCCTGGCTGCTGTGTCCGTGCAGTCCCCAACCCACGGCACAGCTGCCACGCTCTACCTGCACTGCTCAGCCTCCTGAAAGCTGCTGACCAAGGGCATTCACACCATTTAACTTTACTTAATGGGGCAGTTAAATCCCACTTTGATACCTGACTTCCACATACAGTCACTAAAGAGAGGCAGGTTCCTGAAATGGGTTGTCTGAATCACCCTCCAGAAGCTTCATTTTCCTCCAGGGAGCCCAGGTTCTCAGGAACTATTCTAAGAACATCTTTTACTGTTTCACATTTTTGGCTCTTAGGTAGAGAATGTATCATTCTTTCACAGTGGATAATTTATTCAGAGACATTTTCCAAGTCAGAGGATCTTCTCTCAGCCTCAGCTGAGCTTCTTGGTAAATTTGCCCTACGCAGAACAGCAAATACAAGGAGGACAAAGCTGAGAAATGTTCAGCTGCAGCAGTAAAGAACCCTCTGGGGCTATCCAAACTCCTCCGCCTCACCTGAACAAAAGAGAGTTTAAATTTATGGGGAGGAGGGAAGGGGGGGCTTTTTTAAACCTGGGAACAGATGGTTCCTATCTGTCCTGTAGTTTCATCTATGACTTTCCCAGGCCACAACAAGACCCCAGACAGATGTTGATTTTGATGTTGGTTTGCACAGGTCCAGACCATTTCCACCATTCCCTAGCATGAATTTTGTGAGGCAGCTGAACAGGTTAGCAGTCACAGCCGTGCTGTTTTCACCTCCACACCCAGGGAACGCACACATGCATTCAGAGTGTCACTAAACTACGATGGGATTACAGAATTTGAAATCTGCTGAGGCAGATTAAACATGTCCGACTAGAAAGGCCTGAAAAAATTAAGGGTATGCCCATGTATTGGCTAGAAGCTCTAAATTCAGTGGGTTTCAGCTTTTTTTTTTTTTTTTTTTTTTCAGACCTGTAAGTATTTTCCTTCAGACCTCCCAGTGTTAACATACTAATAATATCCATGCCTTTCTTAATTACCTTTCTCAGACCTCAGCAAATGATAGACCTCCAGGGATCCATAGCCCGTAATCAGAAAATGATCCACTAGTGACTTGGTAAGGCCAGACCCTCAAAGCGGTGGCCCTCCAAAGAAGGACATACTTTAATACCACTGAATGTATTAGATAACAGTTGCCTGTTCTTCTATCTTACGTAATAGAAATAACAACTAATCTCTGTAATCCCTTGCAAATACGTTTTTTTAAAGTGCCGCACAACCTGCACAAAGCACACTGGGGAATTCTGGGTCAGCAGAATGGTGAATCCCAGGCTCAGTAATTACACACAGCTACAGTATGCAAAATATACCTGAAGGTAACATTTATTTTCATATGGCTTCCTCCACAGGGAGGGTTACAAAGTGCCTCATGCAGAGCTAATCATTCATAGTTCAAGCAACCAGGGAAGGCACTGAATGAACCCTCATTTCAAAAGGAAAGTAATGTAGATTTTAGTACTGGAAGTTTTAATGGTAATGCACACTAGAGAGAAATAGCACTTAGAAAAAATGTACTAATGATACTGTCTGCTCAATAGAGACATCAGAGCAATGATTTCTATTGCGCTTTTGATCCTGTACTCTGAAGGTGAAATTTTCAGTTCAGGAGCCAATGCACAAGTTTTTATGTGGCTCTCATTAGCTACAGTTTGAAACTTTCAGTGGTGGTGCACATGCTTTTGCTATACCCTATACGGAAGTAAATTTGAGGCAGATGGATCTTATTAAAAACAACAACAGCAATCTAGAAAAATAACTCATGCACCACTCAGTTTATTTGAACTTTCCCCTGAAGACTTACAAATGTTTTCAACCCAAAAGTACACTTACCTAGAAAGTCATGTAAAGTATGTTGCAGACACGCAAATCTGATTCGTAAAATCAGGTCAAGGCAGTTATTTTGGCCATATAACAGGCACAATACAAAGTAGTCTTCCAATGTTAGGACACTGACCTGGGAGAAAAACAAAGCCACAAGAATTCAAGACCACTTCTCAGGAGTGTGCACAGAAACAGATTTTCAGGTGACAATCCTCAACACCAGGTGCCCAACTCACAAGGCAATGGCCATCTTGTGATTTTAGCAAGCATGAAAAAAAAAAAGTTTCTGCATTTCAAGTCCTAGCCTTTCTTGCTGGGACTGTGATCTTTGAAAAACCTGGTCCTTGATGACTTACACGTATTCCAAGCAATGTTGGCTATAGTCTGCAGCTGAAATATGTACAAATTATACACAGAACAAACTCAAATGCCATCCATGTTTCAAATGGGTTTTAAGAATGTATTTAAAGAGTTCTGTGAACAATTTGCAAAGTAAAATAGGCAAAGCATGTTTCAAAGTTCTTTGAGTCCTGCACCATCTTTATCTCTACATTGTTTTCTCCAGAGATGGAGAACAGATGGACAGTGCAAGCAGACAGCTTTCAGCAGGGTCTTTGCTTCCTCATCCATAGGGTTATGTGAGCAACATCGGCTTTTCTTTGTTTTACAGAAACATCCTAAGCCCAAGGATCAGGACTGCTTCACTATTTTACATAAAATGATGAGGAAGAAACACAGAAAAAATATGAGCTTATCGAATGATGCTGTTACTTGGCAAGACTCATCCACCAGCCTGCCACTAGGGCGCCTGCTGAAGAGTAACACAAGACCCGCACATCAGCCGGTGGTTCTCAATGACAGCAGGAGGAGCTTTAAGTTTACTTCTCCATGGAATAAGCCCCAAAGTATTTATATTTTCAGTGGGTACTTTCAAACCACTCTCTGGTCCCTTCCTCTCACACTGGAGACTGTGTGGGAGCAATCATGTACATTATGGCCTGTTTCAGCACAAAAAGGCAGCTGTCACCAGGGGCACTCACTCCTCCTTTAAACAAGCACAGTGGTTTCCCTCTTCATCTAGAGTTACACAGTTGTTCTAGCTCCAGTTGCATTAGCACAGATGGTAAGAGGGAGAGCCAGCAAGCAACATGACATGGAAGCTCTTTTGCTTCAGCATTCACACCTATGCTGTTGCACCAGGAGCACTTGAACAGGGGAGTAACTTCTCAAAGGTGCCACAGACTGGGCAGGTGTATAATGAAGGGATTCTCACCATAGCGATTTCATTACGCAAGAGGCACTTTATTATGGGTGAGCTGCCATCACTCTCTGATAGACAGGAATGCAGAGAACCTCTGCTGTAATTGGTTTTCCTTTGCACTGATGAATACCAGGCAGAGAAAATAAATACGAACTGTCCTCTGCCAAGGCGGTATCTGCCACCTACCATGAGTTCATAGCAATTACATTTCTCAGAGAGATTCACAACTGTTACAATTGCCTTTTCTTCATGTCCATCAACCTGACTCTCCATTAAGCTTAAACAAATATGGAAGGGGAAAGAGGATAACAAAAGAAGGGCAGTGGAGATTTTGAGTTGAAGGCTGAACCTTTTTCCCCCAAGCTTTTGAAGATTCTGTCTCCGCTCAGAATACCAAATGTCTCTGCAAACACGACACACAAGCAGCGTTTTGTAGGTGGCACACACGGATACGTGAAAAGTTTCAGCTCCATAAACAGGGATTGATATTAACACAGACATATACACCACAAAAAAAAGAAGGGTTGTCTAAGGAGTACTTCCCCAGCTATTCAGACACCTGCAAAAGGCTTCTTTTCACAGCCCTTCTGTGAAAACCTGAATACCTTTTGCTCTGTGCTGCACATCAATCTTACAGAGCTTCTACTGCTAAGAATAACACTTTTGCCTTTCCAAATTTTCAGTTGGCTGAATTCTGACTTCCTAAAGGTCACTTCTCTTTGCAATTTGAACTCCACATAACACAGAAATAGTACAGAATGCTTCAAGCCACCTGGCTCTGTTGTAACAGAAAGAACTTAATCACGGAGGTGGGAAAGGAAAATATTTTGTTGTAACACACTCCTTACTTCTTGTTCAGAAGAGTGTGGGATAACCCAAAGTGTTGACAATGTATCTGCATTTATATCTGCTTGTGATGAGAGTTCCCATCAGCTCAAACTCTGCATTATGCCTGACTGCAAATTCCTTAATTATAATGTAGAAGCACTTTTTATATAATAGCAGTTCCTCCATAGAGAAGCTTCATCCTTCCCCCAACCTCATCCTTCCCCCAACCCTAAAAAGCCAACCAGCCTATGAGCCTAAGTGGAGATAGGCACCTGCAGAGCTTCAAGGCTATGTCCCCGAGCTGGTGAAGAGTTTACTCCAGAGACCTGGGAGAGGTGCCCTAACTGTGCTCGGAAGGAGCCCCACTCCCCCCATCCGCTGCAGAGACAGCCAAAATAAGTAAAATGAATAATGAAGGAATAAAAGCATAAAGCAGGTCTCCATTCAAGAATTAATGTACTTATTTTAACTGAACTAGCTCCATCTCCCCTATGTACAGCCTGAATTACTTCCTTTAACACTGAAACAAAGTCAGAACAGTTCCTGCTCTTCCTGGTAAACAGACAGGTGCAATCCAAATCAGTTGGATTATATTAGTTATGGAAAAATTGAGATGAGAAAGCCACGAGGGCATAATTTTATCAGGAGACACAGGGCTGATTACTACAAAGTGCTGAGCATTTGCAGTTCCAGATGAAGTCACTGTGAGTTACATGTGCTTTACAAAATGACCCCTACTGTCCTTTTGAAAAAGGACAGAAGATAGATTTTCCTACTACACATCACCAACTACACTATTTCCTTCACTGAGTATTTTTAAATATAAATCTTTATGATATGCAATCAATAACGCTAGCCATTCAAGCCTCTATGATGGCACAGTACAACAGTACAATTCTTCGCAATCCATATACAGAATGGAGAAATTGTACAGCACTCCTCCAACACGCACTGCTGCGCATTCACACAAAGCAACACTACTGTGGAGACATTTCTCGAATGAAAATAGATTCTCTGACCAATGTAATGAAAGGAAAATTAGGACTAATGAAAAGATCAATCATACAAAATTCAAAGACTTTCAGGTATTTCTCAAATTAGAGATCAGAGGAAAAGAGCTTTAATGTTGCTGGGATTGTCCAGCATGCCTAAGGGGCCAGCACACTACCCCATCAACTTTAAGAGGAGCAGCTCTATGTTCTTGGTTCTGACAATGGCACATGCTCATGTTTAGGAGGCCTTTGTGTTGGGCTAAACAAAGGAACATGCAATGCTAGCTGCACCAAACAGTGTGCTTGGAAACCTGTCCTATCACCCTATAGGGAAAATAAAAGCACTGCAGTATGAAGGAACAAGATCAAAACTTGGAGACTGAGAGCACTCTTGAAAAACCTTCGCACCTGTGCCAAGGGAACATCTCTGCTGGTATCATCCCAGTCAGGACCGCAGAGCAAGTAGGATGAAGAGCAAAAGGCACAATTTCTAGAAGAAAGACCATCAGTGACACTTAAAGTGACTCAAACAGTGAGCCAAGAAATAAATAGGATAATAGAATCACCCAGGTTGGAAAGGGCCTCTACGATCATCTAGTCCAACCGTTAACGTAGTACTGAAGTCCACCACTAAACCACGCTACCAAGTTCTAAACCTACACGTTTCTGGAAGACCTCCAGGGGTGGTGACTCAATCACTTCCCTGGGCAGCCTGTTCCAGTGCCACACAACCCTTTCAGTAAAGAAATTTCTCCTAATATGCAAAATAAACCTCCCGTGGCACAACTTGAGGCCATTTCTCCTCATCTTATCACTTGGTGTTTGGGAGAAGAACCCTGTCCCTACCTTGCTACAACCTCCTTTAAGGTAATTGCAAGGTACAATAAGGTCTCCCCTTAGCCTTCTCTTCTACAAGCTAAGATCACAATAATGATGTTCATTGTTATAAATTCAGCTTTGGGTCACAGGGAATACAATAAGTATGAAAAGGAAAAGAGTATTAGGGCATGATGGTGACCTTTTGCCATTGTACACCTATCATAAGTAGCATATCTGCAAGTAATGCGCCATGGCCAGTGGTGCACAACTCTCACAAGTAATGAGTCTGCTGTCACTGAAAGTGAAACACAGCACTTGAACCCCTGTGGCTTCTCTTGGGCAAAGCATTCAAGGAAGCTTCAAGAAAACAGTTTTCCAGAGCAGGTAAAAAGAAGATAAAAAATCACTACCTGTCTCAGAGATCTGCTGAGAATCTGGGGAGAAGGACTGAAGCGCAGGCAGAATTGATTTTCCTTATTATCAGAAATGGGAAACGTGGCAAGTTGGAAAGGGCATATGCTTTAAAAGGGATCCAAGTTTAGAATGCACTGAGTAGAGGCTCCATAAGAGCATTCAGAACTGGTACTCTGAGACAGGGGAAACTCAAATTGTGCTCCCTCTGAAAAGTAAAACTAATGTGCTTAAGCATAAAAAATTGAAATAGCACAGTCTGCAGGACAAAACTGAAGTATATCAAGGAAACTCTAAAAGGAAATTTACCTCTTTACAACTCTAAACAACACTAAATGGCAAGATTTTAAAAATTAACTGTGAATCCCATGCTTTCTCTGAAAGAGACATATGCCATTTCATGACACCTATGCAAATTCCTGGGTATGTCTAACTAGCGGATCTCCAGCAATTGCAATGTGCAATAGTTCAGAGTTCTGGTATGCATCTGTTCTGTTCAATGTTTTCAATAGCTGACTATATCTGAATTTTATTTCCTATTTGCACCTGTCTCCTTGGTTCCCTGCATGCCAAAGTCACCACTGAAATCTTGGCAGAGGCTAAATTTTAAGGTAAAGTAATTCATCAGTAACGCAACCCGTTAGAATTGCAGATAAACTGCTTAAATGCTACGTGCATTTATGCAAGTTGCATATAAGAACTTCTTGTAATTGACTTATCCTTTGCCAACCAATTAAGACCTCTGGGGAAAAAAAAAAAAAAAAAGAGAGAGAAGGATTTCATCAAAAAACTACTTTCATTCCATTTGGCAACACAACACTTGTGTGTGAGAGTAAACTGTACTTTTACAGGCATTATTCCTTACCCTGAAAGGGGAAAGAATACAGATCATTGGCATGGGGAATTTTTATTCATTACTTTATTTCTTGGCTTCACAAAAACATTAATTCACAGAATTCTTAGAGTCAGGCTCACTGATGAAAGGGTATCACCCTTTACTGTACCATAAAGTGCTTCCTGCTGCCCTCCAAAGGCACTGCTCTAAATTAAAAGATGATTAGACTCTCTAAGGTGACTTTGTGAAACAGCAGTATGTGTTTACTTTCTCTGCCTTCTAAATCAACCTTGCTCAATTTAGAAGTAAAGAAAAGATGGTTTTCCTAATTGCTAGCCCTGAAAAATTCAAACAGTTTCCTGAGACTCCAACTGCGTCTTTAAGGCTTGTGTATCAGTAACAACAATAAAGATGGGCAAATAGTTAATGATTCTCAATGACGATAGCAAATAGTTAATGATTCTGTGAGCTACCTGCAAGCAGAAGAGGCTCCAGCTCACTCATCCACAGCTGTGCTGAATCTGCAAGGCTGGCTAATAAAAAGCAGTAAAAGTTTATTTTTGTCACCAAAACAATCAGGCATAATTCAGAACACATAGATACTTCTGCCAGAAAGTGACTTATCTGCAGCTTAACTTCATACAGCAATAAACCAAAGTTTTTCCTCAAATGGCACCCATTACAGGGGACAAATGTCAGCATGGGCAGTAACTCAAGAAATCCTCCCCAGGATGAGAGGCTGACTGGTTTTATTCTAATGGAGTTCAGCATAATCCCCAGTGGTCAGCTTCAGCCATGGCCAATGCAAACAGCTCCTTGTCCTTTGGAAAGTCTTAAATTCCACTCCAGAACAAAGGACTAACCTGCAACCCCAGCAGGCCCAAGAGGGAATCTACATTCTTCCACGTGAAAAAACAGAGCTAAAGTCCCGCAGCACCGAATCACCAGTTACTCTCCTACTGAGGGGCACAAGTTTTCAGACCTGCTTTCCCACCACCGAGGCTCAACATGTGGGATGTCACAAAACTGGTCTTTAGAAAACTCAAGTGAAACTGCGAGGCTGAAAGTGCAGCATTGATTGGATTGCACTTCCAGACACTGTTAGCGATTGCTGGGGACTCATCAGTCACAGGAATTTTGGTAGCTTCCACTGCCAAGGACAAAACACCTCTGAATTACAACCATTTTCTATCTGCCCATCAGAAGTCACAGGATTACCTTTCCCATGACACCCTTGATCTACTTTTGTCCCGTGCTCCTTCTAGAAGCAGGAGACAAGCTTCTCTTCACAGTTTAGACATAGCTGCTGGGCAAGCGTGCCGCTGAGTGGAAATTAAAACTCCACTAAATAGCCATTAAGTTGGGAACAATATACTTTTAACAAATAAATTTGACAACACTTATTCTACCTTCTTCTACAGCTCACTTGTGTGCCCCAACAAAAGGCACGTGTTTCTTGCTCGCACAAACTCTTCCACATTCAAATATACCCCAACCTGATTCCACCCTGGTGCTTACATCAGCTGGCTGACATATTTTGAGGCTGGTTTTCTTTAACCCAGGCTACAGGCAATACAGTCCACATTTCCATGTGCCACGTAAGTGGAAAAAGCATTTCCAAAAGAAATGTGCTCTTTTGTTTTTGCTGCTGATGTCAAAACAAAGGGACATGTGGAATGGGCCACAAGGAACAAAGTGAAGTAATTCAGCTTTTTTTTTTTTTTTTTTCTTTTTAACTTACCTGACATTCTACCCAATTTTAGAGAAGACAACCAAAACGAACTACTGACTATTATAACACCATCAATGACTTTCACATTGACTTCAGCCCAGACCTGCATAGTCACTTCTCTATCTTCAGACAAGGAGATCTGTTTAACTTTTGTTAACACCTTGAAAGGTATTCCTGCTGCCTCGGTTTTAGGATGCCAAAAGATGACCTTTATGAAGAGATTACTTCCCACACGATCAAGGAAAGAAAAAAGTTCTCCTGAAGGGTAGTTCACTTCAATTAGTGTCCCTTAAATTCAGCAGTTTCAGTATCCTTTTACTGACAAAACAGAACATTTTGGTTGTTGAAGCTTTTCCTGATGTTTCAGCCTTGAATTCAATCAAAACCAATCTATTTGCATAAAAAGCCCATTTGAAAATAACTTGCAAGAAGTACCAATTTGTCAGTCCTGGAGGTGAAGCATTTTTTATGAGCAGAGCAGATCTCTCATGAGCATAGGCAGTAGAAAACTGTCAGCACAGTCACACTTCCAGCGCACTTCATAAACAACTGGCATGGAAAGAGCACCAAGTGATGAAAGACCACCTAAAGTGATACTGAATTCATTTCAATATCCTCTGAAACCCTGCTGTCTCCGCTTAAAATTGTAAGACAGGTGTAAATATGTATTAGCATAGACTGCCCTTTACTAATAACTAGAATAAAACCATATTTCCCATAGAATTTAACCGGCAATTAGCTTTGCAGTGATTGCAAGCTACATAACTTCTATTGCCACCCTGCAAGGTATGGGACAAACAAGGACCTTACGGTGGAAACTTTGTGTAACTCGTGTTAACTTCCTGGATTGCCACAGTGAAGAATTAATGCAGTAACTTCATGGGAAAATGTACCAGCCATTATGTACTGAACAATAGCTCGTGCAGTCTCAGATTTGCGAATATGCTCATCCAGCAAAAGCAATTAAATACATGCTTACCTTTAAGTAGCCCCACTGGAACCTATTACATCTAAGAAGTAAGCAGCAATCATGAAGGAAAATGTTACTCACCCTTCTGAAACAATATTTCTATAACTGACTGTATCTTGCAAGGCCATTTTTGAAAACCAAGGCACACCAGGACAGGACCTTTCACACTTAAAATTTTCTCATGATGCACTCTTGCAGTTCATGAACATTTTACCTAATGGCATGACCCAGCTAGAACTTACATCTCAGATGCTACATTTTAATCAAATGGAAAGCTGAAAACTTGAAGTCTGCCTTATTTATTTCTTTGTGGCACCAGAATGACCTTTAGGCCAATGACCTGAACAACAAAGGGTTTTACTCTAGCTGAAGTTTTTATAGACCTCTTGCAGCCACCAACTTTCAGAGCCAAAATATATGGAAAAAAGTGTTATGATTAATGCTATATTCTTCCTACAGAGGTAAGGGTTGTGACAATAAGCTCTAGATGATTTGCAAGGCTTCATCTTACTTTTGAAAAAAAGAAAAAGAAAGAAAAAAAACTGCTATTATTAAAATATTCAGGGCAAATACTTTAAATGAAGAGAAAACACTTTACAATATTTATTATTTTTCATCCTCACAGTGAATATGACCTATTATTTGAAAGTCTCCAAATGCCAATACTAATTGCAGACTTTAGACTGGATTTGTTTGATCCAATTCTGTTTTCTTCCACTACATTTAGTGTTTGAAAACCTCCTCTAGGTGAGTTTATCCAGAACAAATACACACTTTTTTTTTTCTCCTTCCTAACGAAAGAAATAGGACAATTTGCTTACATGTCAAAAACCCCAAAGTTTCTGTCAAGTGAAGTATGGAGTAAAAGAGACCTATTAATGACAACAAAATTAGTGGTAAGAAAAATACTTTGCACTTATCTCTCAGGTACATTCCTAATTCTGACTCAAGTTCATCTTAAAGCCCACCGGCCAACACCCTTGGCTCTTTCTCATAGATCAGCTCCAACAAACAGTTCAGTTCCACATTCTCCTCTCCAGCTGTGGTTTGGTACAGTCACTGCCTTTTCTTATAGCACTGCCACAATAAATGCCAAGCATCTCTTTCACTTTTCTGTGACAGAACTACCGTATTGAAGAACCGGGGATGCGGTGTGAGGATATCTCATTTAAATACGGAATGAGAGAAGAGCACCGTGATGGATGAGGCACTCAGTAGACCAGCTTCCCTAATAACACACCAACCCAAACTACACCATTTTTTTTCTCCCACGTAGCTCAGCTCATCATGCATAATTCTACCTTTTGATTCCTTGGAGAATGAACCACCGGGGGATATATAGAGGGTGGTAAGTTGACATTTCTCTCATAGAAATTTTCTGATAATAGCAATTGTAGAGAATACCCAGGACTGCATAAAGTTTTTAGTCTGGGTTATGCGAGGTAATAAAGTCAGCGATTTTTATGCACTGGATAGATCACACACCCAGCAGTAAGGTTTGGTGAGAACCGAGAGAATCAAAGATAATTCTTTTGGCTGCTGCTTGGACACGGATGAGTCAGGCCTACAGCGAGATGGCCACTTTGATGGCACAGTGACAACACATGTCCTCACAGAACACATCCCTGCTACTCTGCACTGCCAGGACTCCTCCCTGGTGCCCCCCTGCATCCCAGTGCCAGTCCTGAGCAGCGTCAGCACCAGCAGCACTATGGAACAAAGGACAACTTTCTTGGTTTTCTATTATAATTTCTAATGCATGCCAATCAGACTTGGGTAGGTTCTACTGAGTTACAAATCAGGTCTGGAGCACTGACAGTCAGATGCTACCACAGTGGCTTGATCTTGCAGGTGGACCTAGCCAGTTCGTGACCCTTGTGGCCCTCCCTTTCTGGGCAGGCAACAGAAAAAAAACCTTTGGAAGAAAAGCAGACAACTGCCTGTTAACCAGCTCAGGATTTTGACCTAGTAGGAATCACATCTACTACTAGCCCAGAGGACACAGGGCAACAACCTTAAAGGCAAGGCTGCTTACAGCTACGGCTCCTCACATGTGGCAGACCTTATTTTCCACTCCTGTTACAGCACATCTCCAGGCTTTTTCCCACTCTCCCCCGCCTTTTATCACACTTTAAAAGGTACTGAGTCTCTTAATTAGTGGCGAAGAAACCATACAAACTAGCTGAAAGCAGCTTTTCTGCCACTGATCACTGACAAGCTATTAGGCCTGACATTTCCTTCAGCACAGTATTCCTTTGATTAATGCAGCTGCACAATTATTATTATTTTTTTTCAAAATTTGTATAATACTCTCCCTTGACAGGAACGGATTTAGAAATACAAGGCAAAGACTAAGAAGAGGTGGACTTTCAGTACGGTAAAAAAAGGTATAATGAGGTTCACAGTCACAGCCAGGGAGGCTGTTATACTGGTTGTGAATCTTGGACAGTTTATTACTGCCTAAGGTAATAGGATGGATCTCTTAAAAGGCAGAGGCCTTAGCAGCACTTTCCTGTGATGGGAGCCTGCTGCTAAAATGGTTGAGGACAGAAGCAGCTTTCACTCGTGGCAGACCACGTGCAGCAATTCTTCTCATCAACTGGAGTATGAGAAGGCAGTAACTGGTACGGCAGAGCCCTTGTGGGAACCAAGATGCTCAGAACGCACCAGGCATCGCTGCAAGAACACAACATGCATCAGGCTCCCAACCTGACATTTATCTAATGCCTCCTCTAATTCCTCCCCCTTCCTGTCTACTGCCAAGCTTCTTTCCTCCTGTCTTCCACCTCACTACCCCCCATCCCACTCCAGTGGCGAATAAAACTGATCTTATAAGATCCTAACATTCGATCTGCTCTCCCTTTTTTACTGAGAGCTAAGCCATGTCTTCAAAAATCACTCCAGCACTCTCTAAACCAAACTTCACATCAACCCCTAGGACACTGCCTCCATACAAACCATGTCCTTACGGGCCATATGTTCACAACCCGTTTATTCCTCCTGCTGCCCTTCCAATGGCAAGGCTGGAGGAAAACATCTGCCCTACCTACTGCCGTCACACAGCTCACAAGGCATTCAGGATTCTGGCTCCTTTCTCTTCACAGCCAGGTTTGCTCCTTTCCTTTTCTTTTGCATGTCTGACTCCAGCTCAGCATAAAAAGGTACACAAAGGCTGCCTCCCTGACTGAGCTGTTCAACAACCTCCCGGCTCTCTCTTATGTGAGACTGCCAACACTTCTTCAAAGGACTTGCATAGAAATAAAGCCCTTCATCATTGTTTCAATCTGAATTATTAAAAATGTTGCCTTTTTTTTTTTTTATTTATCTTGTTCTCTGCTGAGTCAAGCGGCCTCCAGCTATCTACTCCAAAGCTTGACATATACTCAAGCCTCCTTTGAGCAAAACAGATTTTCTTGTCTTGATGCTTATATACATGAAATATAACAGAAACTTCACAGCAATTCTGCACTTTGTGTTTTCAAGTCTGAATGAATTTGCAATATGACTCGACCAGAGGGTTTTGGTCTGGATTTTTATGTACAGCTTTTCTTTGGCAAGAAGCCACCACCCTCTCTCCATGTAATCATGACCCCATCTCCAAAATCATCAGCTGGAGGATATTTTGGACTGAAAAAAGGGACACCTGGTTGTTTGTTGTATCTGAAGTTTCCTATATGGATCACAGTAAAACCCAAACTGTTTGATGACTCCACCTGAGGTACTTGAGGAAATAATCACACATGACCTTACAGTATGCGTCCACCTATCCTTGGGTTCTCCATTCCTCCCTTTCCTCAAAGGGAATTTTTTATCCATTAGCAAATTTGAAATTTATGCACTTCCAAGAAGTTGGATGAAAAAGGCAGCTACAGAGGGGAGAGTCTTAACTGTAAAATCTTCGACAACAAGGAAATTTTCTTCCCTACATACTAAAAATATGCAAGCTATCCAATCAGCTCACTCCTCAATAAATGCCAGAAAATCCAGTCCACACCAGTGATTGACTGGGAAAACAATTTTAGGAGAAGCAGGCCTCACTAGTCCCACTGGTCATCAAGCTACGTGTCTGAGCAAAGTGACAATGTCTGACGGCACCATACAATGCCTCGGGACAGGAATATTACCCAGAGACAGACAGGTTCAAATTCCTTCAGCAATGGAAGTGGAACCTGTGTCTTTCTGGTCCACACTGTGCACCCTTGCTGCCAGGCTTCTAGATGTTCTTGTGCTTCAGCGTCTGCTATTTTCAGGTAGTTTTGGAGCTGTGTAATTTCTACTAACGGCACTAACGAATTTCCATGAAAGGTTTCAGACTCAGTGGATCAGATTTTTCTGAGGAAAAATAACATTGAGAGAAATTTCTCTGCCAGTTGTTACACTGGATAATCCTCAGCAACTCAATTCACCTGTTTCCCCCTTTTGAAACAGGGTAATAATACTCTTTCCTCAGAACCTTCTCGGAGACTGATAGGCAAAAGCATTGCATAAGAGAGAAGTACCATTATTGTTATTATTCCAAGCATCACAGAGATGATAAAGGCAAAACAAAACACTATGATATCCACTGAGGTAACAAAATAAAGCTATGCTTCTAGAAGCCATTCCTCTGGCAACAGCTTTTAACTGTTACAACTCACGCTTTTTTCCTTCCCTTTGTGTGGCAACCTTAAGGGTTGGTTTAATTCCCAAATATAAAAAGTGAGAACAAAAGACTTCATCCCTTAAATTTAAGTTGGCAAAACAAAGAGGGAAAAAAATCCACAAAACACTTTTATAGGCTTACAAACAGCCACTGATACTGTTGTCTCTCAGCAAGATGTTTTTCCAGCATCTTCTTAAGCAGAGAAATACTCAATCATTAAAAATCTCTCCATATTGCAAACACTATTGAGAATTATACGCTTCGCAGGTAGAATTCCTTGGTACCACCTAATAAAACTTAAATTCCAGCAACACAAGAAGACTAAGCAACTCACTATCCTGCCACTCATATAATCAGCAAAATAATCCACATAGAACAATGTTTTACAGAAAAAAAAAAAAAAAGAAAAAAAAAAACACTTCCCTTTCAGTAAAGTATCTAGTATCTATGTATTTAAATATCATTCAGCAGAGATGACCGCCCAAAATTATTTTTCACCACATTTAACTGAGATTGTAAAATTGTGCAACGCACAGAAATGTTCAAGATGTACAAAAATTCCCTTTCCTTCTGCAGATAGTTCTAGAGGTACAAAAATGCCACCTAGGCTAGAAGCAATGACACTTTTTAAACACCAGCCCCATCAGGCTGAACAGTCCCCTGTCACAGAGAGATTCAGAGCTTCTCTGCAGCAGCACTCTATTAGAAAGGGTCAGATTTCTCTGTTATTTAAAAGGAACATTTTTTGCAGTAATGGCTCATCTACTGCATGTTAAATCCTCTAGAAGATGAGCTCTGGGGAAACATTGCAGTGGTTTAGGCCAGTACCTCTTATTGCTATCCGTACCTGTGCGGGAAAATAGTCTGACTCCCAGAGCTATTGCTGTGTGGGAAACATCAGCACCAGCCCTGGCTGCTCCACTTAAAATCCAAATTGTCACCTGAAACCACCAAAGGGTGCTTTTCATTCAATGCCCAGACCACGAAGTGCAAAAAAAGCACAAGGGCGAGTCCCATCCTAGCAGCCTGGCTACGAAAGGCAGGACCCCTGAAAGAGGGGCAATAGCAAAGTCCTGAGAGGGAAACTTCTGAAGCCCCTGCTGTTTGGTGAATGTAAGCTGGGCTCCTGACTCCAGGACGTCAGGAACTGGGAATGCCGCTCAGTCACATGGAATGGGAAGGACAGACAGCAAACTGCTTGGAAAGGTGCTATGGAGAAGGAAAGCTGAAAGATTCTCTTTTCACTGGCTTACCACCAATATGAATCAGCACATTCCAGATGACATCGAGAGACGTCAACTAGCTGAGACTGGTGCTGACTCCAAACAAGCAATTTCAGATACCAAAGAAAACACACTGCCAAATCTCAAGAGAAAAAGCCTACTTTACTTGACACAACCCTGGCTTTGCCTGGATCAGGACAGAAACTCCACCTATTACATTAGTACTTTATGTCATATTCCCTTGGTGCTTCATAATGATCAGGACTTAAGCTTAAAAATCCTTTCCTGTTATAAAACGCCTGCACGCAGGTGAAACAAGAAATACACACACACACACAAGTACCTGCAAAAAGAATAAGAAGCTGTATGTATTAGAATGCATTTATAAGCACAAAACTCGACATTATGAGGCAGTATAAATACAGGAAGCCAGAACACGTAGCAAATAAGGAAAGAACAGTGTTACATTCTCAGGCTTTCAGGCTGCTGCAATAGGTTTTGTCCCGATCTTCTTCCTCACAGTTCCAGAGTGTTTCAATTAGCCAAAAACCAAAGACTGAAAATCCTTCTAGAATCAAGGGAAATAGCACAAATTATGTCTCCATTGCTACCTACAACTTCCTTTGCTACATCTTCCATTTCCAGAGTCTTTTTCAATTAAAAGGCAATACAGCATGACGAGAAAAAACACTACACTCCCGAAAGATCCCCATAGTTTTGGAAAAAGCCTTTAAAATGTTCAATAATTTCCATCAGTGTACCAAAGTAATTTAAAGGCCTTTGGAAAAGATTCAAACTCTGTGTCTAAATTAGAGAATTGTTTCTGTAATTGAAAGAACAGCAGTACACAAGTACTGTAATATCACACGGACTCTTGGAAATTAAGCAATCAGCTACACTGTCAACTCCAAACATAAACGTGGGTTGCTTTTTTCTGCAACTGTTGGTTTCAAGGTCATATCTTATTATTTAATTATAATACAGTTAGAGCATTTTGCATAGAAAATTCCATATTTCTAAAAAGTTATGTGTAGGAACTGGTGAAAAACTTCCCAAAGAGATAAATTTGTGAGGAGGGGAAATACAACGTTAGCCTTTCTGCTGGCCTGTAAGTAGTTTCATACTGTCTGCAAAGTGAACTCATCTATTCATCCTATACAGTGAGTTACCTCCATACCTCAGGCACAGAGCAGATCACTTAAAAGAAAATTATTTCTAGCTACCTGTATTTTCTCCCTGAGATAGCTAGGTGGTTGCTTCATGGAGGAGAAAGCCACTCATAAAAACAAAAGTATTTAAATTCAGTGACCCACCTACCAAGAGATGTGGATCACAATAACAAAATAGGTTTCTGATGATGAGAAGGATTAAGATGACATTATTGGGGCATCCATCTAGTCCTTCAATACCTTCAGATACTTTATTGAATCTCACTTGTCAGAAAAGCCCTTTGATTTCCAGCTCTCAAACATGAGTACAACCATTTCCTTCTCTCAAGGGGGTTAGCCTGTTTCATCACTTCCATTCCATCACGGGCAGGCAGCTAACTATATGATGAAGGAGAAGCTGAACTTCTGCAAAGTTCAGAAGTTATTTAGGGTCAATTCCTATCCAATTGAGGCACAGGGTTGTTATTGTTGTTGTTGTTATTATTATTATTATTATTTGTTTTTTAATCTGTGTTAAATTTGTTTATCTTGCCCTGAACAAACCACGTGGGTTTAGTCTGCCTTTTCTAGTGAACATTCTCACTTTGGTAGCTTATTATAGCCTTCAGTCTCTAATTAGGCATGCAATCTGTTTTTGCATATAAGAAGTGTTCCCATTGACATTAACTGGTGCCTTATTTGCCAAATCAAAAATGAAATCCAGCCATTAGTGGCTTGCCTGTTTTTGTTGGTTATGCTTATTCCCCGCTCATTGTCTGCAAGGCTGTTCTACATGGCAGTGCTAATTCGAGGGATCAAAGCACTGCATCATTATGATGTAAGCTCATTTCATGCTGTGCTTTATAAGAAACTGATGAATTGCTTTCATGCCCCAAAATTCAGTCCGAATATGGAACTCAAAGCTCTTTTTTCTTCTTTTAAAGTCAAAGTTTGTCTAGTGTTGTTGCTCTGTACAGCTTTTTATCCTGCAATATAACCCTGCAAGACAGACACAAATATTAGAAGGGTTTACAGGGCTGCATATGATTGTTCTTGCATAACCAAAGTGGTTGGGCTGTGAAGTTTGGTGACTTTTCTTCATTAACCGTCAGAAATGGGAAGAGATTAGTTAGTACACAAAGACAGGCACAACAGAAATAATCAAAACAAAGTGCCCCATGCTGAATCAAAGCTTATAGAAAGAAAGAGGGCAAAATAACAGCATGGCAAGGATAAATTACCTCAAAGCTGTGAAAAACAGATATAGGAAAAAAATGTGATACAGAAGACTTACTTCCACCACAGGGATATGTATTCGAGCTAGGTCCTTAAAGAATGCTGCTGCCAACAGTCACTGGGACTTGGCTACGCGACTTTTATCACTGCTTTTACACAGTGTTCTGACTTTACCTCCTTCAAAGTGGCAAGGGAAACTATCCAAAGGCAACCACTAAGAGATCTGGGGGTAGGTGGGGAAGCTCCTCCGTCGTTATGCTTTCAAGCTTGTACAAACAGCATTCTCTCAATGACTCTGAAGAGTGCAGTGACCGGATATTCTCAACCCTCACTCACCTCACCTTAAATCAGAGTCAAATGGTGAAAAGGACTACTCTGCAGCCATAGTGCCACAATGAAAACATAACTGTTTCTGTCATAACCAGAAGACCCTAAAGGTCATCTGTCTTTTGAACTCTGAACTAATTTGCCAGCATTAAAATTCAAATGCAGGTAATTTCAAATGCAACAGGAATTTTGTTTTGTCACCAAAGTACTCACTGGCTGTGTCCTCCCACAGGCTTGCCAACATCACTTCGCTTGCATAAAAGCTCTGTTTCATCACTATCCACTATTGCCCTACAATAACAAGACCTTTCACCTCTTTTTGTACTGTGGAAACAAACTGTATTTGTCAGGCTATCTGTATAAATGGGTTTCATATACCCAAATGAAATGTCTTGGAAGGGTAGAGAGGGGGCAAGGCTGTTAAAAGACAACTCACCCTACTTCCCTCAGCTCTACAGGGCAATGAACGCAAAGATGATGAGTAAGAAGGAGAGATAAAAGCATACCAGTAGTATACAATCTTGAAGAATGATCATAGAGATAAGTACAGATTTCAAACTACTACTTTGTCAGCGTTTCTGTAAGTCAGATAATTTTTCCAAATATTGGAAGATATTCCAGGAGAGATTTATAGACACATAATCAGACAGTCTTAAAAATATACATATACAGATATATATACACATACCTTTCCCTACAGATTTGCCATAGTTTTACCCTTCACCCACCATAGCTACTTTTACAGAAAATGTCATCTAAATTTGGTTTGAAGATTGCATACCATAAAAATAAGAAAAAAGGCCAAACTGAAAAGCAGCATTTATTCCTCACCATGGAACACCATAATTCCCATGGCTCTCAGCACCTGCAGCCCTTTCACTATCATGAGGAAGTTCAAGGACACTATGCAGTGTTGTAGGAGAAGTTCAGAAAAGCAGAGAATCCCTGTCTGTTACTTACCCTACTGGCAGAACTCAAGTAAATACCATCATAAGGCCCAAAAACACACCCAAACACTGTACAACATACTCTAAAATCCTGTGAAAATAATCAAGCAACAGCCCGAGATACAGCTAACACAGCCACTACCACTCTGCCAATTTGGTAAACAAAAGACACCATCTCTCTATGCTGCTCCTTTTTATTTTTATTTTTTTTTCTTTTAATCTTTAGATTCTCATGGCTACAACAAAGATCAGCTCAACTCTTTAAAGCTTAATGACAGATTATTCTAGTTCCCCCACTGGCAAGTATCAGTCCCAGACAGAAAGAGCAGCTTAATCTCTCCTTTGTCCTAGGACTTCACAACATACATGACACCCACAACATCGCCCTTGCAGACCTGGGCCATAATACTGAAGCTTGTTTCGTTCTTACTGTTGTACAACAATAATTCTCAGGATATTACTTCTGTAGAAATAGCACAGTTTAGCTGCTCTGTTTGAGGTGTCTTTCTTCTAACATTGTTCTCCAGTAAGATCCAAGCCTCTGACAAGAGTTGCTTAAACAGAAAGAAAAGAGAGGGATGAAAACAACCCACCAACGTTTACAAGTATCGTGTGGTTCCTCCTCTCAGAGGCAAAAAGCTACACCACACGTTTGAGAGCACTCAGTGAATATCACTGTATAGTGAAATGCTCCTTATTACACAGAAATGGCTTTAAGTCTGTTTTCAGAAGGTGAGAGGTCTACATGGAAAGACAATTGTAGAAGTGTAAATTCGTAACATAGGAAACTACCAAAAAAAAAAAACTAATAGGAGAACTAGAAATACAAATTAGACAATAAATTAGAAATCTAACAGATAAACTAGAAAAATCTAAAGGAGGAAAAGATGAATACACCAAAGGAAAGGAGGGAAAGAGAAATGAAGATGGAAATGTGCAATTTAGAGTTTGTAAAATATTCCAAAGGTTTTTGGTTCTTTATCACCACTAAATTATGAGAAAATGCAAATGAGCCAGAATGTATAAATGAAGGTAAATACCTATGCAAAGTACTGTCTGTCAGGTAAAACATACACGATGTTACAGAGCCAAAGCTGAGAGGGATATAGCTCTTGCGCAGCTTGCACACAAATAACACTACCTGTACGGTACACTGAGACATTGCTTTTGATCTGCTGTCCCCCAGAAAGAAACCTGCTACAGAGAAATGACCCCATTTGAATATTTTACCACTGAAATATGAGCCTTTGGGGGGCCTTCCATAATGTACACATTCAAATCTTAATTTCAAATTTATTCTGGCTTTAATTCAAGCATACTGCCAGACCACTTGCAAAGCAACCACACATTAGCAATGACAAGGCTTCTGCCTACAAAATCTCTGAGGGGTGACGAATATTTATGCCATGTAATAAACCAGTCTCCCCACACCCATCTCTCATACTTGTTTGTTTATGTAGAGGTAGAAAACGGTGAGGAAGAAGATATCAGGCCTGCTTTATCAAGATGATTTCTTTTGATCCCCTTTTTCAGAATTCTTACTGCCATAAATTTTTATCTCAGCAAGATTTTTTTCTCCCCTTCTTTGCAGAGATGTGATTCATAGCTACAGGACCTGCATACGCACATCAGCACGTGACTGCTCTTCCTGCCTCCATGATGTATGTGCCTCCAATGCTGAGGATACAGAGGATCCCAGTGATTGCTAAGCACTAATCTCCAGTGCAGAACAGTTACAGAAATAAGCAGGACCTGGAGCTTTTGGAGTGCTCCTCTCTTACACGGCTCTGGTCTTCATCTTTCTGGGCACAAACTCCAAACTGCAACCAATGCCCTATATAGGACCATTCCTCCTGAGGAACATACAGTAACAAATTACTTCCCTCATATCCACCACCAAATACCTTTAGCTGGATTAACTGATTAACTTCTGTCCCTTATGATGGTTCTAATCACAGGGGCTCAGGGCCAGTCAACTGGGAACATTACCTAAGGGTTTTTTCATTGTGGGCTTTGTGGTATCAGCCCCTGAAAAAGACAAAGTGCCCCACTTTGTTGCATTAGTGTAGCAGATGAGTTTAGGATTAATTGGTGGGTTTGAAGTATCTTAAACAGCCATATAAACACGAAATTAAATTAATTTCCCAATTCTAGTTCTTTACAGGATATTTACATAAGGACAAACTTGTCTTTTATTCTCTAAGAGATCCATTGCTCTGCTCCTTCTGCATTTTAAAATCCCTCTGTGGAAATTCCAAAGTGGCACTGAATACAACAGCAGGAAAACAGGTTATATTGCAGAGAGCCAGGGAATGAAAACAACCTTTGGGCAAGATCATTCGTTCAATAAAAGGAAAAAAAAGATATTTTAACAAGAAGCTACCTCCACTCAGGGGATAAGAAATGGGAAATGGCCTGCATGGCAAATTAAGAAGAGGGGATGTTAGCACATAATGTGTAGGCCTGTGATTTGGCCAGGTTTCAGGCAAGGCTGCAAGGTAGAAGTCTACACAGCACCTGCCCCTTACGAGAGTTGTCTCCAACAGCAGACATGGTTTGCACTTTTCTAACTTCACCCACACATTTTTCAAAGGAAGTAAAACCAAGCATTTTATTGACTTAATACATGAGATAATGGTCTGAGAAATCCAATATGCTATTGAAAGATGGCTATTGTTGAAGATCCTGGCAGTTCAACTAGACACTTTTCAAAAATGAATCTTGAAACTGCTCATCCCCTGCCCCTTTATTCTTTAAGCACTCATTGATTGAGACTATGATGTGCATCTTCAAGCACAAAGGGTTAATTACTGTGTACTACTATTACTTGAAATAATCCCAGTAGAAAAGGTAGCTATGATAGCCTATTGTGCACTTGCTTTCAAGAAGCCTAAGCACATTTTCTTTAGAAACCACAGCAATTTTAATGTTCCTGGCAAACAAAGAAATAATTACCCTTGCAGTCATTGGAATCAATGATGTGCACACAATTGAAAAAACAACCAGAAAGAAAAGTATCCATTTCAGCCTACTTAGGCTGCAACAAACTCCCTAAATTTAACATACAGTAAACTTTAGCAATGAAACTTTGAAATGAAATCCCCTCTCTCTCTCTCTCCCCCTATCTTCCATTTTACTAATTCTTTGGAAAAATATAGCTAGAATTTTTGTAAGAAAGCAAGGCCTTATAAGTACATATACAGACATTTGAAATGCCATTTCTCAGTAGATTCTACAAGTCAAAAAACATATAAAAGATGACACATAAAAGGCCAGAAAAGCAGAGAAAATAGAGGATAAATTAAAGAGTATTTTTCTGAGATAAGCCTTTCCACAGCACTTTCTATAAAACTGTTCATTGCTGGGTAGCTTGGTAGGCATTCCTGTGCGTTCACATAAACAAGGAAACCCCTTAAACATGGGATTAATTCTAAGGAAACTCAAGTCCCACTGAGCAGTTCAGAGAAGACAGACAGGTCGTGACAGGATAAATGATTGCACAGTCTGGAAAGCAATGGTAATAACAGTAATACATAATTATTCCCAGTCTTTCTTTGGTTTATTCTCTTGTTCCCCAAACATAGAAATGCTGGAGAAAACAGCTGTTTAGCTCATTTGCAGTGCTTCCTCCAGCCAAATCACAAAATACACACTGAGGAGATACAGAATACAGTTGTGTCCCCTAGAACTGCAAATAGCACAGAGCTGTGAGCCTAGGAGAGAGAACCTTCAGCAATACAACAAACTTAATAGGAATCAGGCCTCTTTTACCACTGCCTCTCTGGGTATTTCTCCCAGCTTTACCTCAGATGACCTGCTTGGCTGAGGATGGAGAACAACCATTCTGCCGGGTGGGCAAAAGGGCCCTGCTGGATGATTGTATGCAATAAGAAATTGCTCCTTGGTCCAAAGAGGATCAGATGGCAGTGATGGTCAGATACGCTCTGCTCGTCCACAAGGACAATCATCAAGCTGGTTGTTACTGCTGAAGCCACTGGTAGATTCAGATCCAACACACACACACACACATAAGGCTCTCCATACAAGAGAAAAACAGGCTTGAAGAAATGAATATCAGTAAGAACAGATCGCGTTTCATCTCCTGAGACAAGCAATTGTGTGAAAATTATCTTCCTTGTACAATTAAACTTTAATTTTTTTCCTTGCATGCCAGAGGATGAACAATCTAACAAAACAGCTAGCAGACTGAATAGGAAATAATACAGCTTACTGTATAGATTAGCTATGCTTTCAGAAAAAGACTGCTCCAGCATGCTGAACAAAACAACATTCCCCTGTGGGTTAGACAGGAGAAATTACCTTCTCAGTTTTTAATTTTGAACTTGAATTTATGAAACACTAATCTATGCTCCATTAAAGATAGCATTTTCCAACATAGCCAGCAAAGCAGGAACGGTTACGAGCTTTCAGAAGTGTATTTTTTAAAGTAGAAAAATCATTGGAGTCAGCTTTTTCCATTGTTCACATAGTTATCCATTTGGCAACACTCCGAAAAGGAAATGGTGTAAGAAATTGCATAATCTGTTCTCCTTAAATCAGTCAGAGATTTTGCTTCTTTCATCTTCTAAGGTAAATTGGGATTTTTTTTCAAGGAGGAGGGACTAAATAGGAATCAGGGCACTTTCTTGCTTTTGCTTATGCATCCAGATATACATGTAAGTTGGCATGAGCTCAGAAAAGCATTCAGAACATTTTGTAGTCATGTGATCAACTACTGCTAATTTATCTGGGCTGAACTGATCACCTGCTGATGCCGTGATATCCCCTAATTCTTGTACTGGAGGAGAAGTTCAGTGTACAAACTGTTCCTTATTTCTGCCTCTCCATTATGTTCTCTCTGAGCCATCTCTTTTCCAAATGGAAGAATGTTTCTCTGTACCATTGATTGTGCAGAAGTTAAGGAGGTCCTTAATGCACTGCTCTGTTATCTCTTCCAGCTATACCCAGAAGCCTTTTTCTATGTGGAAGGGGAACCAGGAACAGGCGTGGTTTCAGTTTGCTGTTTGTTCCCTAATATTCCTAGCATATAATTAGCTTTTTGGCTAACACTGAGAAGTGATCTAGTATTTTCTTCATGCCATCCATCAAGATGCTAAGATCTCTTTCCTAACTGGAAACAGACAGCTGAGAAGCCATAATTTTATATGGACATACAAGGTCTTATGTGCATGACTTTACATTCACCTCCATGGCTTCGTCTGCCATTTCTTTCACCCAATGACTTCAGCACATAAGATTTCTCTGCAGTTCTGTGCAGTTGGCCTTTATCATTAATATAGTGAGATTCTCAGCACTGTTGGTAAACTGTCACCTGTCTATTCACTCCACTTTCAAGATTGTATGTTGAGCAGTGGTGACTCAAATGCAGACTCCTCTAACACCATCAATATTTCTCTACGCTTTGAAAACTGATCATTCATTTCTAAGTTCTTTCTATCATTTAACTAATTATTTATCCATGCAAAAGCAAGGTAATGCAACTTATGGTAATTCCTTCAGCACCTTCATTTGTTGAAGCATAAGTGCCAAGTACTACCAATATTAAGGTAGTCTGTATCACTGGGACTGCCATTATCCACTTGCTTTTTGAGTACTGCAAAAAAACTTCGACAAATTTGTGAGGCCTAACTTCCCTTCTGAAAAAATGATGCAGATGCTTTGCCAACATGTCCATTTTCCCCATGTGCTCAGTAACTCCATCCTTCCACTTGATTCTGTTTATCAGTCCACTGCAGAACTGAGGCTACTAATTTGTACTTTTCCTTATATTCCTGCAAACAGACATAAATTGATGTCCCACTAGCAGCATTCCACTTCCTTTGGTTGCCTGAAACTTAAGCGAGAGGTTACATACCACAATTAGTAGTTCACTTATTTCTTAGTATCAGCTGATCCTGACTTGTCAGTGTTCATTCTGTTTCACAGATTTATTATTAACTTTCTCCAAGTTGGTCCTCAGAAACAAATATTAACAAACATATAGCCCACTGAAAGTCTAGAGCAGAAGTATATCTAATTCAATTAACTAATTATCTTTTCTACTTTTGAACTCATTTCTGCAGAGGGAATTCCTCTGGAGCCTTGTCAATGCTTCTCATGGTCACAAGGTCAACAGCCAATAAGTAACGGTTTGCTCAGGAGACCATAACTAAAGAGTGGGAAAGAGGAAATACTGTGAGCAACTAAGGGGAAAGAACAGACAGTTTTTAGAGTCTTCCAAATGAGATGCAAGAAAATAATAATAATAATATTTTCTTTCTACAATAGCTAAAACTAAACTCCACTTGTGTATTATGCATTCAGTAGTCATGACAAGCCTTTGATCTTAACTAATAGATAGAGACATGGAATATCATAATATTTAAAGGATCCAGTTAGCTTCCTTGTAGCAGTGATGTTTGTCCCTCTATTACCATAGAAACAAGCCAACAATAACAGTACTTGTAAATATCTCACATAAATACAATGTACCCTATCAGCTAGCAATATTTGCAAAATATCTGCCAACAATTGTCACAATGGACTGAGGTTGGAGAAAGTTATTATTCCAAGGTTGATGTTTTAATGAGCACAGTCAAAATTACCTATTTATCCGCAAGTGCATATTTCTCATAACCATATCTAGAAATTACCTCTATGTTTATGAAATGACTAAGGATCTTCAGTTTGCTAGTACTTGCTCACAAGTCTTCAATGAACAGTTGTTCAAAGGACTGTTAGAGAAGTTATTCTCTTACCCAGTTCCGCTCCCATGCCACAATTGTTTAATTTTATTTGCTTTGCCATTAGTTTTAAATTATTTAACTGCTTAAAGATAATGCAATGCACCCCCCAGCAATACAACTTGAGTTAAAGATTACACAAAAAGTGAAGTACCTGCTTCAAGATGCAGTAGACAAAGCACAGAACAGATTCTTTGTGCCTCCATTGCTTTATGGCTTGTTTTTAACTCAAACACGCATAACTCAAAAAAGTCATGCCTGCACATCAAAATTCAGAAAATTACAGTCCCAGACAAGATAAGCATTGGTTTTTGTTTTTGTTTTCCTCTCCAGAGGACAATAACAGCCAGATAAGGAACTCTTTAAAAAACTGAATGTTCTTCTTTCCCAAAAATAGCAGAAACCTGAAGTGCTGAAATCTTTTATATCTTTGCTTTCTCATTTTTTTCCCACCTCCAAAAGATTCCTCAGTGTTTCAAGTGCATTACTCATCTTTTTAACTGCACAAACTGAAAGATTTGTATAAGCTGTCACAAGAGCCTTTGCAAATAGGCACTGCAGAGCAAGTGAGCCATTGATAACGGTCTGATCTGAGCAGTTTGGAGTTTAGGCTGAGGTTTCAGCATACCCTAGCAGGTTAGTCGGATCACCTCAGGTTAGTTTGGGCTGCTGGACTGATACCTTTGCAAGGCACTTATCTTTTCTGTAGCAGGGTAGAAGCGGTAGCCTTTGGCAGCAGCACAAGACAACCATTTGCTAAACAAACATGTCTGAACTTCAGTCATTAATAAAAATGTCTGTCTCTAGCATGGATTTACAAATTAATAAAGACAAACTGAATTAAAGACCAGTTAATTATGTGTGCAAGACTTCACAACACATCTAATTTGAACTAGCTACTCCACTTCAGATGGTAGTTCAGATTATTCCCTTTTTGTGTGTCCTCCCCACATGAAGAAGCTGTTTACAATTCAACCACCATATCCTCCACTCAGCTGGACTTTAGAGAATGTGGTACAGAAATACAAATAAATCTATCAACTTCATTAAACCTACATATGTGCTTAAAGCAGTTCACCTTTAACATGACTACATTAGGTCTTATGCTTATTTTGTATAATATTTTGTATGTTATTTTTTCCTCTCTTTCCAACAGTCATTTCTAAATAAATATTCAGAGAAGCTAGAGTAAGATACTGATGCTGTGTATTTAAGTGTTTTACTCTAGGGAACACTGTTCATAAATTATATTAATACCAGAATACCCCCGAAACTGTCCTTTTCAAAGAATTGTTCTAGTCAAAGCAGAAATTATGGTTTCATGCAGAGATTACTAGGAGAACGCCTTTGGTGTCTGAGTGTGAGGTGGTCTGGTCAGACCCTTGCAGCCTTCTCTTCCAGCCTCAAATCTCTAGCAAATTGCTGGAAAGCAGATACTATTTTAATCTCAAATTTTATTTTAAGAAGAATAGCCAGCCTTATGGAGGCTGTTGCGTAGTAATTTCTAGATATACCTTCCTCAAACTGTTATATTAGCAAAATCTGTTAGAAACCAGAGGAAGCAAGCATATGCACTTCATGCAACATTAAATCAGAAGTACCAATATGTCTTCAGGTTCTTCTGGTTTTGATTTTGCAATGTAAGAAAGCAGAGGTTGTCACATATTTAAACATTTAAACTGCATCCATACAATGAGGAATGTGAACCCAGAAAAAAAAAAAAAAAAAAGTGTCAGATGATCAGGTTTTTAATGAAAGCCAAAACAATCTGTCCAAACCCTATCGGAAGACGTACTGTTTTCAACAGTCCTGTACGCAGTAGGACTCTAATGTATCTTCCGGCTGCCCATGTGTCTGATCAGCTGGACCTCCTGAGCTTTTCACCATCATTCCCTCTGACTGGATTGGTGCTCATCCAACACTGACCTTGTCAATGTATGTCTGAAAGCACAGGCTGAACTTGCAGCTGTAACACCAGTACACTGTGAAACCATCTGTGCAGTCTCGCAGCAAGTGTTCGGCTAAATGTCTTCAGAATACAACACCGATAGATCTTTTCACTTCTGCTCCACAGGTGATAAGAGAGCCTCTTACCCCAAGCTGTGGCTCAGATGTATACGCATTAAATGCATTGCTTTCATTTTGACTTCATTTTAGAGTGAGAATTAATAAAAACTATGTTTTGCAATTGATCCACTCACTGCTAGCTGCCATGGTGTTTGCTGTGGGGCTCCTTCCAGTCACTCCCTTATAGCTAAGCTACTAGAGGATCATATATTTCCAAGGAATCTTCAGGCCAGAGGTTGCTTTGCTTATTTTAGGAGGGAATCTTCTGTTTGTGTTGGAAAATGCCTGTACTGTTCCCCGACACCTCCTCTTTCCATCTTTTTCTTTGTCCCCCAAAGCTGGCCTTGTTAATGTGCTACCTGGAAAAAATAAAGCTTTTATAGTGAGTCTGTTTCAGTAAGTGTCATCTCTGTTCTATGCTGATATTCCTTGAACAACCTTATTCTTGTGTACGTACTTGTTTCCCTATTGCATGTAATCCTGTGTCTATCTGAGCAGTTAATGCAAGTGTAATGATGTCAATTTCCAGGCTGTCGAAGTTCTTCCAGTGACACAGCTCAGCAGCTCTCCTATTCCTCCTGTTCACTGAGCTGATTGTTATAAACTCCCCCCAAGAGACTGTTAAGCTGGAAGAGGGCAAAGGTAAACCAGGCAGCAACTAAAACAGAAACCACGGAGAAAGGAAAAAAAAAAAAAAACACAGAGCTGCTAAGGCTGCCAAAGCAGTCTACATCATTACAAGCAGGCGACTGGTTGCACTGTGACACTGCATTTTATGAAATATTTTATTCTTTAACTTTCACTCCCCTTATTGTAGCTTCTATTCAGATGCCCTATTTAGTTAATTCTTCGAGCTAGTTCTCATCAGGTCTAAAGGCCCCCGTTAAAAGCAGAGCCTATTAGTGCTGAACAATGTGAAAATACCTAGAAGTATTGCCAGTCAAGCACGACACCCCTGAGCAGGAATGGTTCGCTTGATCAGGGAGGTTAACACTCGGCAGCTACTCAAGCCAGACAATATGCAAGGGAGCAAAGTGGCTGTCATTTGCACCTGGTCAGCTTTACCTGCTTCAAGCCATAGGACTAGTAGCCATTCACAGGTGTGAAATTGCTACTGCTGGGGCTCCGCCCTTGCCAATTTACTTCAGTGCTTCTTTTCATGCTTCAAACTTTACAATAATCTAAGCATACAAGACAAAAACAACAACAACAACGTTAACCTCATTACAGCAATGAGGGCCAGGCAAAACAACGTAATATATCACTGTCACATCACGGAGTCTACCAGGGATGTGCAAACTGATTCCAGATTTCTGGGAATCCCTACTGGAACTCCCCACAGCATCAGACCCCTCCAACAAACCCGGGGCTCTGAATTACAGCAAGTCACTGCAATTCCACATGAGGGGCAGAGTGCACGTGAAAGATGTAACAGGAAGAGTCATTAGGTTTCTGGAAGTCACTTGGAACAGAACTCAAGACTATATAAATAATTCAGACTGAGCTAATTTCCCTTGAGCTAATAAATCTCCTCCACAAGAGAGAGCAAAACTGTGTAAAGTGAAAACAGAATATGCCAAACAAATTGCATTTGCCTCTCTAAAACTGCGCAGGGATATTTAGAGCTACCTGCAGACCCTGGCCTAACCTGAAGCCTGGGTGCAGCGTTACTGGCCAAGGCACTTTGGTTCCCCTGAATAGCTGAAAACCAGTGAGTCTACTCTATTTCCTGTCAGGGATACCGTGAAAATCATCTGATGTCATTTCGCCATTCAAGGAAATTAATGAATTTTTCTTCTCTTGTAATCTTGCAATCTTCAGGCAACTTTTTATATCTGATGTCAGAATTTAACCACATGTGCGACAAAAACAGTTAGTCTCAAAGGCAAGAACACCTTAAGACAACTGTTTCCAGTTGCTATTTAGATTTAAAATACATTTTTCATTTCCCCACATAGAGAAGGATTCCACAGGAGAAAAAAAAAAGAGAGAGAGAACAAAAAAAAAAATCAACAATAACAAAATCACGGTGTCATCTCACGTCCTACCCAAATTTAAGAACTGGAAGCTTGCTGCATTTTCAATTGCACTGAGGGAATTAACAGCAATATAACATCCAGCATGTCGGAGCAATTTTGGAAGCAGCAATACATAAGGAGATCTTTGGACTTTACTCAGGCAGGAGGGACTGAAAGCACAATCAATGATCACACTTCTGAGGCTGAAGGTTTTGACTTTTATTCCCTAAGCTGGTGAGATACTGCTTCTAAGCACAGCCAATATGTTAGAGAATGCAACTCCTAGATACCCAGAGGGACTACAGGGACATAGAGAGCAGCATAAACAGGTCAAAAATGAGAAATTCGCTCTATTTCTGGAGGGATTAACAGGTTCATAGCCCTTGTTCTGAGATGGGTTTAAAGTTCTAAATCCACATCCCAACAGTTACCACAATTCAGCCTAAGGAAAAGTTCAGCCAAGTGTTCCTCTCCTGGCCCAACAGACAAAGCAAAACAATGCAGTTCCCTTGTCTGATGTTACTCTTCCTAGAACTACTAGCTTGCAAGGAAAGAACGAGGCCCATCCGTGTTGACTTACAGGAAGAACAGGAATCATTACAGATAACATTGACCAGGATGGCCCCAAACTACCAAGGAACAAAGATACGGTTACATAAAACCTAATACCCTGTCCTTTGTCAGATCATGCATGGCTGTATATTTTCTGAGCTTGCAGTTTCATCCAAGATGCTGACTGAGAGAATACGAAAAAGCACCTGAAGTATTAATTTCCCCCAAAACTGAAAACCGCTGTAACGTTCACACTAAACAAGTCAACAGACAACCAAAGCCAGAGCACAGTAGCTGTATCATGAGCTCTCTTAGATAAGCCCCAAAGAATAAAGGCAACTTTGCAGACAGCATCATCAGATGCAGAGCATGAAGTGGTTACCCAGGTCCCTTGCCAACAGTGCAAGTGACTGGCTATGGTCTACTACAAAACGATGAGATTAAGTTTTACACAGCACTGCCCCAGAGCAAAGTCTCTCCAACCCTGACATGAGAGAGAGACAGAATATACAGCAGCTACTGTAACTCTCAGGAAAGTGACACTGTGCTAATGGATTTTGCTAAATTCAAATGAAATGGCAGGATAAATCTGCTAAAAGAAAAGTTATTCTACTCTACACTGATAAGGGTTTAGTGATTTAACACTCACCAGAAGGACAACCACTGAGGTCTTGAATTGCCTGTTTGGAAATACTGTTTGGAAAGCTATGACTCAGAAATCCTGAAACTTGCCATTCTATGTTTATTTCTTCTTCTTTAAAGATAGCAGAAGTTTTGTTTTATTAGCTATGATAAAATAATGTTTTGTTTTTCATCTGGTACTACCAGACTTTTTGATTTGTTGATTTCTGTGATTGTATTTATCTCTTGCCCACAAAACAATTACAGCTATACCTTATACTTTACACTGCCTTGTCTTGCAGTCAAATATTTATAGCATTTAAGTCCTAACCTTTTATATTAGAAATTGTTGAAACATCCCTTTACCTTTACCAGGCAGTGAGAAAAGGAAGGAGCCCAGAGGTATTATATACTCAGTGAAAAAGAATCACGGCCGTTTTATTTGTCACGGGCCTTATTTCGCAGTCACATGCAATGATTTGTACTTCTTACTTTTCTTACTTCTTGATTCAATGCTGCATAAAGTCAATCCACTGATGTTCCTACCCACCACCAGATAATTATAGCCTAATGAGTCTGATAGAGCATATTGATGTTCTTCTCAGGGAAGGTGGTTTCTGTGAGATTAGTTTTCTGCCAGTTTAGCTCTTAGAACTGAGTACCAAAGCACATGTAGGGAACAGGATATCACCTGGGAAAAGGGGTAGGGAAGGCAGGAAGAAGCAGGTAACTAGATTGGGTATGTTGTCAACCTACATCCCTCATAACAGCTTCATGAGAGAGACAAGGTTTTGAGAATACACCACTACATCTCCCGAAGGGAATCTGGTCACTGACACTGTCGTGGCTTCAGATGCCACCTTCCTTCTCTTTACGTGTCACAGTCACATGGAAGAAAGCAAAGTGGCCAAAGAGCTGCTCTGAAAAGTATGAGCACTTTGGTGGAATGACCTTGCTTATGAGCAGGACTTATTTAACAGCCAGAACGTAACTGGCTCATTGCAAATGCCAGTTTTGTACTAGCAGGAATTGGAAATAAATGGAATCTAACAGTCTTGTAAGAACACATTTATATGTAAGGTTTGTCATGAAAGATAATTCAGTGGAGTTCTCTTTCTAAACTATACAAAAACTTTGACTAAGCAAATAAAAATCCTAAATCCAAATTTCTCTAAAAGCAAAATGGGAAATGGTTGATACAGGGAATCTCCACCAGACTCACTGCTACTAATGCATGAGCAGGCAAAGCACCAGTCACCAAGGGTGTCATCATAAAACATTCCTCAAAGCCATTTGCACAATGAAAACATCAGATGTGTTTTATAGAGTTTGGTCTTCTCTCTGCTCTCATGAATTGCAGCTGTGACTCAGAAATCCTATGCCTCTGCTGAATGAATGGCTGTCACTTCAGGAAGCCATTCCAAAAGGGTTCACTATTCTGAGCAAAGCCATACGACCACCAGGACAATTTTTTCCTTCATCCATATTTCTCTTTTCTCATCTTCTTTCTCTATTTCTTCCTTCTTGTTCATTGCTTTACCTCTTGTTATATGAAAACCACATTTTGTGTTTTATTATTATAGAACATACCTTGGAAAACTGCTTGATGGTGTTAGAATGCATGCATAAGCAATACTACAGTAATGCAACCACCTGCTGATTGCTTGGTGTGGATACACCAACAAGTTGTGTCCAGGCTGGCTGAGTCTTATTTCCTCATCCTTGGGGCAGAGAGGCAGCAGGGCTGGGGACAGACAGACAGACTCAGTTGTAACCACATGAGGGGCCAGGTCTAGGAGACAGACTGACCCTTATGCTACCCAACGAAATCCTGCAGGTCAAAACCCTATTTAAAAAAAAAAAAAATATATATATATATATATATATATATATATACATATATATTAAATAAAAAACCACATGCAACTACATGCATTCTGTATTCCCAAGTGCAAACTATCTTGCAAAAAACAGCATCTTCTAGACACCAACATGTTCTTTTTCAAAGCAAATATTCTTGGAAGAAAAAGAAAATAAATGTGGGAAGCAGAAGGGAAAAAAAAAAAAAAAGCTTCAAATCAAGTCTACAGAAAAGAGAATTTGATCAACAGATACCTAACCTATACACAACTTGTATAAACATCACTAACTGATGATAGTGACATTGGAGTGGTTCATGTGGATAAGTTTAAACACTATTGAACGTAAGTGTGTGATTATAAATGAAAGACAGTTAAAAAGAAGTACCGTAACATGCAGAGGAACACACACACACTGGAGCAACGGGGATAACACAGCTTCATCCACAATCTCACTAGGAGAACTTACAGGAGAAAAAAATAAACATTTTAAAATGACATTAATATACTAGATTAACACTAATGAGTAAGCATGTGGACACAGAGGGAAAAAAAGCCCCAAGCAGACTAAGCCCAGCTTTAATTACTGCTAATCTGCAGATATGTTCACATCAGAAATATCACCCTGGCATTTTCCTGTTTACCAGCTGCAGATCGCGCTCTGTAACATTTAATCTTTGCAAGTACTTGCCCTTTGAAAATCTTGCTTTCCCTCATCTTTCTCTCCACAAATCACCTTTGCTCTTCTATTGCTCATACTGCACAGCAGCTTCTGTCAGCCTCTTCTTGGCCAGTCCCCCACAGGGAGTGCTCCCACCTAGGCCTCCTTTCCACTTCACAGTATTTTCTTCCTGGAACCCACCAGTGGCAGAGATACTGGCTTACTCTGACCAACAACAACCCTGGGAGGCCAGGGCAGTCACAGACATGCTCCTGGCAGTGTGCACTGCAACTGCAAAACCAGTGAGAATTCACCTGGCAGAACGGTTTAGCTGTCATTAAAGTCAAAGTAAAGGGCTCACAAAGCTGTTGAGATCAAAACATGTGGACCTAGTAGCACGCAAGTCACTTCAGGAGATCCAGAGCTACTTTGCTTCTAGATAAAGGCAATTTTAGCACCACCTCAGTTTAATAAACCTACGCTTAATTAAATTGCATATGCCAACGACCACACCAGAACAATGTTTATCCTCTAGGCATAACTAGCCAATAGGATCCCAATTATTTATACACACTGCAGTTGAGCTCATATATACTTGAGGCCAGACCTCACTTGTTTTTTGATTAATCCATTGCAACAGCCTGGAAAAGCACATTTCATAACCTGAACCATGACTTCACAAGCCATGTTATGCTGTTTCCCTCACAGCCCCCCACACTCTTTTGTTCTAAGGTATAGGTCATGGCACTAAATAGAGCAGCAGCACATGGGGTCATGGGATGGTTCTTCATTCCAGTTCTGACTCCAAAAAGAAATATCCATACTTTTCTCACATTGCTTTAAAAATAACATTAAATAAATAATAATAATATTTTTCAGTATGAGTTGAAACACTGATAACCCCCTCTCCCAAGCAAGTTCACTTCCTTTTTCCAGATAGGTATATGCAAAATGTTTGTTAGTATCAGCACTAAATGTTTTAGGAAGAAATACAGATAATCCAAGCTCTACAACTGTCTTCACTTTTCTAAATGTTAAACTTCCTAAGTAATATATGGAGACTTAATCAGTTAATAATCCCTGCACATGAATTAATCAATACACTTTCCCTGTGATAGCGCTACATATGGTAAATGGTTCTATTTTGCCTGGCAGAAGTGACTCTTTCTAGATGTTTTGAAGCTATGGATACAGGTTTTAGGGCACTGGGGCTGGCACAGGAAAATTAAAGCACCAGAAAAAAAAGACCTTCAGAACAGACCGGATCCTAAAGACTTCTGGATCCTAAGAAGAGTGATACCTGCTTTGTCACAACTTATTTCTTATTTTGTCTGTCTGTCCCTCACAGTATCCTGCAAAAAGAGGAAGAGCGATCAGCCATGGGTGATGTCTGGCTGTCAGACTGCATAGACAGGTTGTTTTCCTACCAGTTTGTCACAAAAGATTGGCATTATTGGTGGCATTAGATGCTCTCATAATCCTGTCAGAAACATCCCCATCACTGCATTGCACTGCTGTACTCCGCTGTGAACGAGTGTTCCCCAATGCAAGCTCCTTAGAGCTCACACAAGCCAAAATAGGGCCCATTATGCTCCTAACAAAGCTAAATGGGATCTTCCTTCCCAGTCCTGCAGCACATTATCAGTCATTATGAGAGTAAAAAGCATCTCTGACATCCCTCAGAGGGAACTGGAGCACTGCTGGAGAGAGCTAACAGCCACATGGCTGAAACTAATTACAACTTCCAGCAAGAGAGAGGAGGTAGAAACATGCTGTACAGTTGCACATCTTCGTAGCACCCTCAGTAGACATCTCACACAGTTCTTCACCATCGAGTATTCCACTGAAATATGCTGTTTGCCCCTCATCACCCCACCCCACAAAAACAAACAAACAAAAAAACACTACGCAAAACTCAAACTGTTTACAACATTGACTAAAAAAATACTGGAAAACAATCTTGACCTCTTTGTGACAAAAAAAGATGTTGTCGCTAATCTAAACTGGGACTGCAGCTCGCTGTAAATCTATTTCATACTGAAAATAAAATCTCTTAGGATTCTGCCTCAAGGAAGCTTTGGATTTTCTTTTTCTATTTTTAAATCCCTACATTATTTCCAGTATAAAAAAATACATTATTTTTCTGGTCCATTCAAATATCTACCGCACATTCTGAGACATCTCCACCCACATCCAGTAAGCAACATATACTAAATATGGTGTCAGAAAGACAATTCTTATCCTTATTTCTGCTCCTTTTGCCTACTGTCACAAGGGACAAGCCCTATTCCCCTGCTGTCTCACGCCGTGCACCAGAGATGATACCAGCCTTCCTTTGGAAACACTTTCAGAGCCCCCATATAAAAGGGACACCTGGGGCTGTTATGGACTTTCAGCTTTCCAGACAAAATAAAAATATGAATTTAGGCCTGGCTCATAGCTTTAAATGTATTGAAACGTCCAAAAAAAAGTATAATGAAAATTTATCACCTTTATAAAATGTTTCGTTATTTCATCTGTCGAATAACCCCCAGCCAGGAAAGGCTTAAGACTGGAGGAAGAGGGAGCATTACAGACCAGAAGAAAGGTGCAGCTGGACACTGACAGTCACCATCATCTGAGAGGGACACCCTCAAGCACTGTGCTAACATCCATGTCCAGAAACAGAATTTAAATTACAGTGGGGAATTGTGTGCAGTAGACAGACTCCAAATTAAGAATCAAAGTTTTCCTTCATACTTTTGAAGGAAAAAAGTATGCCTAACAGACTGACCTGAAAAAGTCAGTATGCAGAATCTTCTACTTCTCTGAGAAGAGAGGCTTTCTTTCAACAGAAGCATGACAGACTGACGGGGGGCACGCTGGAACATGCTATTCCTCTGCCAGGGAAGGAAAGCATCACCACCTGAGCTCAAGGCACACCCTGTCTGGTGGTGGTGAATACCCCTTACTGTGCTTCATCACAACCATTTACTTGGGAGAGACTTACACTAACACAGTGTGCAATAAAGGCTTTGGAAGCACTGGAAAGCTCAAGGCACCAAGACAAACAAACAAGCTTTTTTTTTTTTTTTTTTTTTTTTTTTTTTTTGAGAAATCCCACAGTTTGCTTAGCACTTGTTTTCAAAAACGTTCTCAGTACATTAACTTTTGTAAAGGAAACTAAGTCCTGGCTGAATTTCCACAAGCCTCCCATTCTCACTTCTTGTCCTTCTTGTCCCCAGCAGAGTCATAACTTCTGCAACACCTCTACACCTCATGCTGTGACTAGGAGTGAGTATGCCTGAAGTAGCTATGACATGGTGTGACTGCATGTTCAAGGTCTGTAGCAACTAGATCACTAGACCATTTCAACATGCCACGATCAGTTTTCAAACTACTGAGGATGATGTTAGCACAGCCGTTTTTACAGTGATGCAGTACAGTTTCATTGCACTTCCAGGCTAATGGAGCTACTGCTGCAGAGATGCATGGTTTCCCTAATTTTGACATAGTAGAACATCTCTCCCCAAAATCAATGCAAAAGAGACATTCAGCAGAAACATTTCCAGGTTATGGTAAAATAACCTGGAAAAATAACCTAAACAGAACTGGTTTCAAAACATCTTTTCTCCAGTCTCATTCCCATGTTGCCTTTGCTGGGTGCATAAGTTAAGGAAGAACGCTGCAGGCCTTGGAAGCAAACAGCCACAAGCCTGCTACCTCTGCCAAACACAGCCTCTCAACTCTGCTGCATACTGGCAGGGGAACTCCCAGTTCAACTACTGTGCCAGTGTGGTACCTCCCAAAGGGCAATGCTGCCCTGTTGCTACTTAGGTAAGCAAAAGAGCATTTATTCATGCTGAATGCAAGAAGAGTGAATAAGGAGAGGGAAAAAAAAAAAAAAAAAAAAAAAAAAAAAAAAAAACACACAACAAGATTAGCACGTTTTATGCAAAAACAATTACCAACAGAACTTCTGATCAAAAAGCATCTCAGGAGCATAACATCCTTATTGACTTTAGTGACATTCTGACTTCATTATAATCTGCAGAACACCAACTAAGAAAATTTGTAATTATTTTCCTCTGTAAAAAAAAAAATAAATCCCTTTGTTCAAACTAGTAAGCTGAGAAGTCAGGCCTTTATTTAGCAAAACATTCAAGCACGTTCCCAGCTACTGCTCTTGACCTTTGTTTTTGCAGTGATGCTGCATCAGCCCGTACTAGGCACAAAACTACAGCCTCTGGATGGCCAGCAGAACTTTCCAGAGACTATGAATCCCCAAGACACACAGCTAATGAAAACAGCACTTCATCATCTGCTTTTCCACATCAACAACCAAATCAGCAGAGGAAACTCAGTTGGCAGATTGTAAAAGACAATCAAACTCGTCTGGCACTCATCAAATAAGGAGGCCATTATTCTCAAAGCAGTCGTCATATAAGGTTAATTCGTTATTAATGTCAGCAGACATATTTTTGCTCATTTCAGTCAATTCTGCCTGATATATATTATTACCTTAACATCACTTAAGCACAACGTCTCTTGTTCCCAGATCTGCTCACCCTGTGGCCATGCCTTCTTGCAGGTGATTAAAAACAAAGTCTAAAATTTCTTTTGCCACAGCTGAGTGTCTCTGGCCTGCTCCTGTCTATTCCTCCTTGTAGTTTTTTTTAAGTGTAATACTGATTAAACAGCAGTACTCGGCAGTAAGCATTATGCTTCACTAGGCCCTACCTTTACATTCAGGCTCTGCTGGCTCAGACTACTGCCATAAAGAAGACAGGATACTTGCTTCATTACACAGAGCAGCTTTCCCTACAAAGCTCTGTGGAACCCCACCATAAGCTGGGAGATGCTGACTTGCAGAGAGCACAGACCTGGCTATGCCATCCTGGTGTCAGGAGTCAGTGCTTAAATGGAGCTGCGTTACCAAGGACCCTTCTCCCAGGAGCTCATCAGAGGCTGGCAATGCAGCCATTCCCCTTCTCTGCAGAAGCAAGAGTCCTGTTGAGTTCGGATCCCTCTTACTCCATCCCATTTTTAAAACCAGTTTCTTAGCATATTTTCCAGACCATGCAAAGAAACTTCATAAGATCATCAGCCCCCATACCCCACCTTTCCACCCTCCCTAGGGAACTTGTGAGAATTACTTCTCACAGGTAGCCACGGGTCTTTCAAGTAACCAAGAAAGGCTGAACTATCAAAACACGAAGTTCAGCTCTCTCTTGTTTTCTCTGTGGAAGCAGCATGTGTTTTTACCCATTGATGGTATTAAAAAGGCTAGGAAAAAAAAAAAAAAAAGTCTCACATTTAAACTAAAGTTGTCATATTCCATTGCACTGGCCATAAATATGCTTAGTGTCATGTCACTAAACCTCATCATACTGAAAAAAAAGTTTCCTTAACAGCCACAGACCCCACAAAGGGAAGTATATGGTCTGAATGGCAGCAGTTCCTACGGAGTTACTGAACAGCCAAATCACCTCCTTCAAGGAGCGGCTTAGAAAGAAAGGTCTGAAACACAGGAGGAATGCTGAAAAGGTCAAGAAGTTGTGGGAGTACACCTGAGGCTGAGGGGACATGGGAAGGAAACATGGATACAGATACCAAGAGCCAGGGAAGGCTGAAAGCAGCTCACAGTGACAAGGAACCATCGCCCCTGTACAGCAGAGAAATCCCACACAGGGATCTGGGCAACCCCAGGAAAACAGGCCTCAGTTACTCAGGAGCTCCTTACCCAGACAAGGAGGAAAAGTGTCTGGAGACACACAGGCTCCAGGATAACCGCAGACTGCAGGGAAGCCCAAGTGCAGACATATGCAGTCTTCTGGACGTAGGCAGCTTGAGTCCTTTACCTTTCTGGCAGAGAGGTCACACACAACTGGCCTTGACTTTACGTAGGTGTGTCACATCAGGGTCAGCAAAAAAAGTACTAACTTGCCAAAATGAATCCCCCCACATGCACACCTACTCCCTTCTCACTTGGGAAAGGTAAGAGAGCTCAGCTCATCAATACGGAAATTGACTTGCTAGTAACCTGGATAGAGTTAGAGAAATTCATTTGCTTGCCTGATGACTACAGAGGGACTTCGTGCAATGGATTTTCTTATAATGTTTGCTATTTAAACAAAAAAATGTATAGAGCCTGCAACTACCTCAGACTTTGAATCCCCTTGCAATTGCAAATGTCACTGTGTTTGGCTAGCTGGTTCTCCTCCACTGCTCTTCTTCTTTCCACTCTGGTGACACTTACAGGAAAAACATCTTTCAGTTAGCTGCCCTGGGAGTTACTAGATTGTTAGAACTCAGCCTTACTGCTAGTACTAGTAAAGGGAGAAGAGAAACAGACTATTGCAAAGAACGGCACTTGTTTAGAAACCTCTGAGAGCCCTTATGTGCCCTGGAAAACTCCTCTTCTTCTACCAGCACTACTAACTGAGAGTCACTTAACCTTTGACTGTTTCAAGCAATCAAATTCAGTGATCTATCAGGTTGCCACCAAAGAAATAATTAACGCAGACATTGAAGGAAATAATAATTTACACTCGCATGTCTGCAATCCCAAGTTCTCAATATGTTCTACAACTGTTAACAAAAAATATATGAGAGATAGTGGGTTACGTGGTTAAACATGATTAATGTTAAAGTCCTTCCCAGTACAGCAACATGATGAAGGGAGGATGACACCATCAAAACTGAGCAGAGAAGGGAGAGAATGGCTGAGCTGACAGAATGCACTTCTCTTGTTTTATAGATGGCACTTGCTTAGTTTTACTTTAAACAATAGCAAAAGGTATGAGGCTGTTATAAATTCATGCAAGCTTGCAAAGCTGAGTGTCCTTATAAAAAGAGCAATTATATACACACTTTAAGCACGAAGCAGCACAATAATTAAATGAGTAATTACCTTCCCACTTTTAAGCTGTCATGCAATTAAACTTAATTAAACATTCTCTATACTTCACTAATCTTATTCAAACAGAAGAAGGTAAGAAGGGTGTGGTAAAGAAAGAAAAGGGCATTTGGCAGAAGGTTGAGCCTATTATTTTGCCTGTAATAAAAAATATCACTGAACAGTCAGCACTAGATTCTCATGTAATTGCCTTGTTCCTAGCGAAAATATAACCTGGCTTGAGATGCAAGACAAACAATAGACTGAGACAATACAATAGCATTTAAATTTATGTAGCATTCTTCTATATAGCGTTGCAAAATGCTTTTCAGAAGAGACAACTATAAGGAAAAGGAGAACGGAATTCTTTCCTCCCAGAGCAGAGGGAGGGAAGAATTCCATACAGAAAGGCCAGTGCAAATGTGAAACAAAATCTTTCATGTAAACACAAGATTTCTCTTGTCCCCTGTAGAGGCATGTTTGCAGAGACACAACAGAGGAATGGCTAAAGCAAGACAAGGGAATTCTGCTGACAAGGACAGAGACAGCTGTAGTGCCAAAACCGTTGTGAATTTGCTCCTATCCTGATATTAAATTCAAACGAGCTTTGTAAGAGCACAACCCACAGACCTCTGCTAGTTAGTTATTCATTCACAGGTAGGCTGTATCACATATTCTGTCTCTAGCTATGTTATTCTTATGGTAAGTGATAAAATTAACATAAAAATAAATCCTCTCAAGTAACAAAAATCCTCTGTTCCATAACTCCCCGAGGCAAAGGCCAAACTAGGTATATCTAGAAACAAAGTCTGACCATGTTCAGTCTGCAGATATGTTTGCTATCTCCAGGTGTCTTCAGATCCCTGCCCACACTCACACCTTCCTACACACATGCACAAGCCTTTTTCCTTCTTTTCTTTTCTATTCAGTCCTGAGCCTGAGAGCTACAGAAGCAATTTGAGCTCATCTCAGCACATGTAGCCAGGACCATCAATTTTGCCATTTTTCACACTCATTTCTTCCAGCACCCACAGCAGTTCCACAAACTGAAACCTGTCATTAATATTAGCAGAAGGAACATAAACATGGGTTGAACCTATTGGTACAATGATGGAACAAAAGTAGGATGCTTGAAGATAAATGCTGTTGTCAGACAACATTAGGTGTCATTATAAAAAGGGATGAAAAAATAACAATACTGAGCAGCATGAGTGTGTGACTGAGTGCTGAAAAATTCTGATAAAAAAATATAGTTTGATAAAGTCTAAAATACAAATATATAACCACGTATTTGGACAAAAAATGCTTAGGGAACACGTGCAGTAAATGCTACTACAGTGAGGTGAGTCACCCGTCCCATTTTCCCCATGAAAAACTACAATATGGAAGAGTGAAAGATTCTCATCAACTCCACTTAATATTAACTTTAGTTCAAATCAGAAGTAAGGGTGTTTTCAGGGTCTTAACAGCCAGGGTCTGCTCAGAGCATCCCAACACAACACAGATGCCACTAGTATTGCCTGTATTTCAGAGATACACCACATGGAAGGGAATACCATTAATAATGAAAGTTATAGTAGAGTAGCAGAACACAAGTCTTTAAAACATCTCCTAACAGACTGGATTCATCTCATCCTACTTTCAAAGCACCAAATTATATCCAAGTAATATATCCCAACACTGCCAGTAAACAAAGGACAAATCTAAAGCAAGTGGTAAATACAGAGTATTCTCATCTAGCAGCCCTCTCTCTGTGGAAGACAATACTGCTTCTTATGCACTGTAAGCCAAAATAAGTAAATAAACATCTTGAAAACATCAGAGGGGCAGCATTTAAGAAAAGACTTATTATGGCTAGCCTGTGCTTTCTTGCAAACAAGAACAACCAGCCTGGGAACTCTCCTTTTGGCTGCTTTGACCCTGCTGTCAGTCCTCAGAGCAATGAGAGGCAGGCAGTGCCAAGCAGACCCTGCCAGGCATACAGTGACAGGGCAATTCCTCCACCTCCCTTGCAATACAGCTAATTTAGAAGCTGAGGACCTTAGGTCCTGTCCCAGCTGCTGCACAACTGCGGGGAGCCTTCAGAAGTATCCAGCCTTAGCTGTTTAACCCAAGCTGACAAGCTCCAACGGATATTTTATTTCAGGTCTGGGACATTATATCATTTTGTTAACAGACTGCAAGTGAACAGTCGTCTGCAGCTGGCAGCGCTTAGTGCTGGGTGATTTAAATTGGGAATTAGCAATAGAAACAGCATTAAAGTTATGGTTTCTGCCTCAAAAATCCATCATACCACCCATACCCACATGTCCAAAATGAAATCCCAGCAGACAAGATGTCCACAACTAACACAGCCCTTTGTTCTCCATGATTCAGGCTGTGGTTTGGCGTCAGCAGTTTTGCTGTTTTATTTTGTTTTCCTGCTTGTTTTGTTTCCACATTTTTCTGTCAGATTTGGCAACATCACCTTAACTCCTCTTGCTGCTTTCTGACTCAGACCCAGCCCAGCCCCCTCTATCCCCATGAGCACAGCTATCATCTGCTACTGAGGAACCGTTCAGATGGACCATGTCAGTGTTACCTTGTCTGCAGAAGCAAAGGAAATAGCCATATGAAACTAATTTGTAAACAGGAACCCAAAGACAACAAACCTGTACCCTGACTCAAGGATCACTATGGAAAAAGAGAGGTTAACTAACCCATGTCGCCCTGCATTGCCCGTTATAAGCAGCCCAACTAACTCAAAGTTTATTTCAGTATATTCAGAAGGGATGAGAGAGACAGAGAGAGAGAGAGAGAGACTTTTTTTCCATGCTGCAATTTCCTTTTGTATGGTTTCCATGACGGTCTTGACATATTTTACTGCATATCTGCAAATGTCAGAGAAACCACCCTCCTTCTGAACTTACAGTGTGAAACACAATTAAGATACATGCAGCACAGTGTTGTATTTAATGCTGTGGGGGCTGCTACAGAGCTGTGTTTAACTATGTGGATGTGTTTAACTCTGGGGGGGGGTTGTCTCTCACTGGTATGGGCTAAAAGTCTTGTGTGACTTATTTCCTGTGTTTCAAGGAGTTCTTTGATTTATATCACCAATCACTGCATTGCCACTAAAATACTTACACGATGAGCAGTTGGGGCCAGCTCACGCAGCTTGTCTCCTGCTCTGCAATAGCTGTTTCCTCAGGACTGTTCATAAGGCACAAGCAGGCTTTGGTAAAGATACCAGATTTTCCTCAACTGGACTTTTCATGCTGGCTCTGGTTCTCCAAAAGGCAAAAAGGCACCAACCATCAACGTGGAGTTGGTTTGTAAAACACACTAAAAAAATAGAAAAAATCAGTTTGGGAGGAATCTAGAGCTCCTCCGGCACAACCTCCCACTCAGTGCCAAATCCTGGAAAGTTACTCAGCTGAGTGTGCTCTCGGGCAAACTTGTTCCAATGTTTCAACGCCCTTATGATCTTTTTTTTTTCTTAATGCCTAATGAGAATTCCCATTGTTGCAATTCATTTCTGATGCACTTCATCCTGCCACTGATCACCTCCAGGAGGAGGCTGCCTCTGTCCTTTCTGCACTCTCCCTGTCATTAGATAGTAACACAACCTCCTCATCGCCTTCCCAGGACTGAAGAAATGCAGCCCCTCCAGGCTCTCCAGCTCCAACCCCCAAGCAGTTTGATGGGAACTATGGGCAGAAACTACAATTTGCCTCCCAGAAATAATGACCCAACACAGTGGGATCTGTCTCAGCGGCTGTGCTCACTCTTTACTGAGTATATCCCACACCCTTTTCATATGAAAAGATTTTCATAAGGCACTCCAGCATTAAGATAGCACAGCCTCAGCTTCTTATAAAGAGCAACAAAACAACACTGGTTCTGAGTAGAGTTCACAGTAAGACAGACCAGAAGCAACCACATTGCCACTTTTATCTTCAGGGTATAAGTGCCACTGCACCAGTCTCGCCTCTGGTGCATCTCTTCCATAGTGCACATAGTCAAGCCCTAGGTCTGTGCTGTCCTCACGATGGCTCATCAGAGAACTGCTCTAACCACTAGCTGAAGAGCACCAATAATACATTACCTACCTGACACCGAAAAACCACTGTGACTTCATAATTAGTAACCTCACTAAACATTAAATGAGAAAACAGACATGGATATGCCCAGCTTTAAACAGTCTCTGTGATACATTAATGTGTAGAAGAACAGAGTAATACAGACCCCTTCTGGCTTCACTCTAATTTCATGATGTGTGCATCAGCTGTTCTCACAGTCTTTGTTACAGCAATAATAAATAACAGCCCGAAAATGAAAGAGGAAAAAATCCACTCAGCTTGGAGGCTGCTTCTTGGCAATCAATAAACTCTGAAAGACCTAAAAAACCTGTGGGATTTAAGAGGTAAAGTCCCACTGTCCTTCTACCTTTAAACACTGGTCTTCACTGTAACTGCTTTTCATTTAGAAGCGCTCATTTCCATCACTGCTGCTGCTTAGCTCCATTCTCTTCCCCCAAAAGCAAAGGGAATGAAAAGTGAACAGACTGAGGCAGCCTTGACTACACACTTCCATTTACAAGGCACTTCTTAACTGCCTCTGTGAAGTCTCCTCTAAGCTGGTTTGCAAAGATCACAGAAGATGAGGCAAAAACTGCAGAAGCATTCAGATAACTGCTAATGCAGCTCAGTAAGGAGAGCAAAAGCTTCACAACTTTATTATTATTATTTATTTTAAACCTACTCATTTGGTCCAGTGAAGGGTTCTCTCCCTGTAAGGCAGTGGGGCTGGATCATGACTGTTCATACTTCAAGCCCAGCTCAGGAAAGACGTTAGGACCAAAAAACACCTCCAGGGATGGGGCATCCACATCTTCCCTGGGCAGCTTATGCCAGTGCCTCACACCCTCTGAGTAAAGAATTTCTTCCTTATAACTTATCTAAATCCACCCTCTTTTAGTTTAAAATTGTCGTGTCACTACAGCTAAACTCTCATTCCCACATGCTCATGTCAAGTTGGGGCACTTTCTCTAATCCTTTAGAAACAGCTGTGGGTGCAGACTTCTCACCTTCCTTGGCAATACCTGCCATGCAGTCCCATTTCCAAACACACAAACAGTAATGTTAAACTCACACACACACCCCAGCCAACTTGGAACTCCCTTGTAGCAATTCCCCACCAAGATTATCAGATGTGGTTAGAAACAAGGTCACCCTGGGCAAGGAGCAGCTCCACAGCCAAAGGGAACCTCGAGCAAACCAGTGGCTGGTGCTGGGTGTGAGTTAGACGCTCGTTGCTTTAACAGCATACATGAGGTGAAAGCTGTTTCAAGAAAGAAACAAAGGAATGCTGGTGTGTCAGTTCAAGGCAAGGAAATAGTACTTTGGAAGTGTTTAACAGCAAGCTGTAGCCAAGCAGAACTCCCTGGTGCCCCCTGTGGCCGCCACGATGTTAAGTGACTTCTCTCCACCTGCTGTACAAGCGTGGGCATCTGTGGACAATGAGCACTCATTAACATCGATTCATTAACTTGGCACTAAGGACACTGTTCATCACAGCTGCATAAATACTAAAGAGGGAGAGAAACTGTGCATTAGGCAGCATCTGCACGGATCAGAAAAACAGAACTAAACTGCAAATAACTGGCCATTAAAGCATTGGCTCCGGCCATAGGTCAAAGCAGCAGACAGACCCAGGCCTCATAAAACAACGTAGCATCATTCCTGAATCGTTCCTGACCCAGGCTGGGTGACTTCTCTCTTATTATGACAGTAATCTAAAGGTGACAAGTTTGGTGCATTTCAGCACTGCTCCTCTGAGGCAGTCACTCCCCGGCTAGCTTTCAACTCCAGGGAATGGTCCAAAGTGTTGTTAAGACTTTCCCTCAGCTGGAGGCTTTTTCACCTTCTAAAGCTAATCAGCAAGCCTGGATCCAGGGCATAAGGTGCTTGGTTTAGATTCCAGAACTCAGTGAAATGAAGAGCACAGGTTGAGGACTAGCAAAATAACCTCTGGAAAAGAGAAAGTAGATCCATGCATCTAAAGCCACTTCAGCACTTGATCACTTCATAAGGAAAAGGTAACTAAATTATGCCCAATTGTCCCACAGGGTGATGCAGTGAGTGCAGCCGAGTTGTAAAGACCTGCCCTCCTGCTTGATTGGATGCTCAGCTCTATGTCCCTCAACTCCCTCCCAGGAGACTGGGAAACAACTTCCTGTGAATGGAAGTGCATTATCAGTAGCTTGCTGCTGAGCGGTGATCAGATGAGTATTAAAAAGAAAATTTCCTGTTTAGATCTGAGAGACTGTTAACCTGGACTGTTCAGGAACACTACTTTGACACGTTATTAAAACTATCTTGTTTGTATTGAAAACTATGTTATGAGAAACATAGAAGCTGCAACATTTCTTCTAAGAAATGTGCACAGTTGATAAAAACAACAACAACAACAAAACCCTACCAACTCCTTCCTTACCCTTCTTCTTATAAGTCCTTCTTATAACTTAGGCTTGGCAATGAACATACAATGCACTCCACTGGTAACATATCTGAAAAAATCTGAGTTATGGTCCAGAAATACAACTAACCTGATATCTGCTAGCACCTAAAGTGCTCCAGCATCCTCCTCCACCTCTAACTGCTTCCATCTTTGAGAGGATCCAACACCTTCATTCTGTGACGTTCCATGACGTCCACGAGCAGAGCGAACTGTATACACAAAACCATACCATCAAGTAAGACAGAAGAAGAATCTAGCGCTTGTTTTTCACCCCAGGACTGACAGCAATAATGACATCAAAGGCAGACATCACTGGAAGCACCCAAGTATTCAAAATCCCAAAGGAAACCAGCCTATAGCTTTCAGTGATGAGAAGGTCCTACAGCATCAGCTGCAAGACTTGAACTGTCAAAACAGAACTGACCACCGATGAATCACACACAAATATGAAGTGATTCATGCTGTCCAGCACAGGGAAAATCCTACATTTAGTAGCACTTCTCAGACTGCCTGGATCACCTTATGTTGATAAGTACATCACGTACAGATGTAATTTAATTATATTGCAATTAAGATGTTGAGACCAGACTCTGAAAAGGACATCTATCAGCTCTTTCAATATAGTCTAACAGTCTAATAAGGGTCGCAAAACAAGGCATACATCACAATGTAACAGAAGTCTCAGGCAGCTAAAAGCAGTAGCTGAAATAAACTATTTTTTTTTCAACAACTCAAGAGATATTCCATAGAAAACTACCATAAAATTCTGGATTAAAATGCTATTTTAAAAATACTTACCAAATTAAAATATTTGAAGATATAAAGTCTTCAGTGAATCAACCTCTTACTCGATCCTTCCACACAAAGTCCTTGTGGACCTACTCAAGTGCTACTGCAACCAAGTTACTCGATTCTGCTGGTTGACAGCAGGCTCAATATGAGCTCGCAGTGCATCTGGCTTTTGGGGGCATTAAACACAGCACAGCCAGCCAGCCAAAAGAGGTGATTATTGTTCCAGTTCTACAGAGGTATGGGTCAAACCTGTAAGATTCTTCCTCTAGGAAGCTTCCCTACCTGCTTACACCAGGAAAGTCTCTCTGTCATTCATCCAGTAGTTGAGGTCTCTCTCTCCAGTTAACTTTGGTTTTGGCTGAGACTCCTTTTAGTCAGAAAACCAAGCTGAAAGCAAATAAATATACTCTTTCAGTTTTCAGAAGTTGAGATCAAAAATTGCCCAAACAATAGTTGCTTAGTCCGTGCCTGTATGACATGCGATTATCCAGGTCATCTCTTCCCACAGCAATTGCACCAACACCAACCCAAAACATGTGCTGCTTTCAGGGTCACAGAGAATGATGTCTGTGCAAATACATCAGTACCAGAGGCACTTATGGAAAGGTTCAGTAGACAGCTCATGTACTAAACACAGTCACTGTTGCTCCTACTGTGCAGAGGGATGCTCCTGGAACACCACAAACCTGGAATTTAGCTTCCTTTGACCTTTTCAAGTTCAGGACTTACCTGCCTGGCTCCATTAAGAACAGCAGGAAGTGAGCAGTTAAAATCCTTAAAAAGCCTTTGAAAGTCACCTATGAGAAGTTCTAGTGCCCCCTCACAATTCAGCAATTGAGCAAATGGGGAGGGACGGAGGGGACTGAGGAATGGCAGAGCAGTTAGAGCATGAAAGGGGCTGGGAGGAATACAAGAAAAAATTTGGCAGCTCCCTTTCACACTTCATTCCATGGGGCCCATTCTTCTCTAACCCTGCTAAGCCTCCCAGATGTGAGAAAAGGTACCAAACCTTCCAAAGCTGCAGAGTAGTCTGATCTTCAAAACCAGGTTGATTTATTTTTCCAGCTTTTTGCCCACTGCATCATGCATTTTCACACCTGATCTCTCTGTGAAACTGCCTGGGCAGCTGCCGAAGCAGGATATATCCTGCAAACATCTCTGGCTGCAAATGGAAGTCCTGAAACTCATGTCTTGGCTAAGACCCATCTGGGTTCTCGCTCTACAGGGTCTATGAAGAACAGGGAGAAAAGCCTTCCAATATAACACTTCCTAAGTGCTAGAGGAGACATCCTATTTTAACAAGGTTGTTATCTCAAATATAGACAAGTCTACTCACTTTCTCTTGTTGCCTTGGAGCCTCATTTGTCTCTGCTCAATACACTTCAATTGTTTTCTTAACCTATTGCAGATTAATTCTCTTGATTGATGCAGACTTCTGGATGCAGGGAACAAACTATACAAATTTGCACTGACGGATGTGAAATCCACCAATTTAGGTTCATTGTTATGGAAGCAGGTTCCTGGAAAGATTATGACAGAAACCACACTGTGCCCACTCCTGCGAGGAGGTTCAGGCAATCTCAAACCTCTTCAACAGCCTGCTCCCAAGGCACGTAATCATTCCCAACAACAGCAGCGATTTGAACTAATAAGCTACAGGTCCTACAGACCCGGGAATTTGTTTGTCTCTGTCACAAGACAGGAAGAAAAGGAGCAAAAATACTGAATTCTGGTAAAATGGTGGACAAGGTCTAAGCTCCCACCCCACTGCACAGCATTCAGGATGGCTGTTGAGTAACATAGCAATGGGGGATGAAGAGAAAACAGAGGGAGTCTGTTTCACACCTTTCTGTGATGGAAAGAAGGACTGCAGGTAGGCAGCCTTTCAGTTCTGCTTCACTGCAGAGAGGAGCTCTGGAGACAAAAGCTTTGCATTAGGAAAAAACATTTGAAATCCCAAAATATAATCTGAGCTTTCTTTGTAATACCTAGGCACATCAACAAGCAGGATTCTACCATTCGCTTTATCTCTTGCAACCCAACTGATGATGTGACCCCTCTGCCCAAGAGCAGCCTTCACACTTACAGAACCTGCAGGAGATGTCAACCCACCACAGCCAGTCTCACGGGCACAGCAGTGATTCCAACAAGGAAATTGCCAACCTCTGATAATGGCATTTTATGAATTTATCTTATAACTTAGCATAATTTCCCAAATACCTTTTTTCCTGCCCAGAAAGTACTGCAGACCATAACCTTCAACACGTTTTGGTCAGACAGGCTTCTGGACAAGGCACAGAGCCACTAAACTGCACGTAAGTACTTCAGGTTCCCTAATTTGACTCTACCATTCACAGCCCAGACAATTGCAGATGAAAGCCTCATGTTGAAGTTGATACATACCAAAATAAGCCAAATGATGTTTTTGGCATAACTTTTCTAATGATAGCTAGCATAGGTCTACCAAAACTACATGGTCACCTGGCAGTTAAGTATTCCTAATAGAATTTCACTCTCTGCATGATTCCAATTCACAGACAAATCAATATCTTGCCTGATGTTCCAGCTAGTTTTTCTTCATCATTACGTCACTTCAAACAACCAAACAAAAAAAGAAACACTTTTTCTTTGATTACAGAACCTTGTAAGTATTTGTATGAGTTCACCCTTAGCTTTGTCACATACACCTGTGAGGGCACACACACACACACACACACACACACACTTGCCCACCAGGCTCCTGTTCCCATAGGTCTCTTTGACCTCTGTGTTCTTCGCAGTTACACATTACCTTCCCAGAAGTACTTGTGGGATCCTGGCCTGGATTCTCTGCTATGGCTCCATCCTTCAAGTCCTGCTCAATTTTGTTTCCATTCCCTGCACTCCTTCCAATTTGTTTACTATAACCTAACAGCAAGAGAAATGAACTTCGGCTCTGCTGCAGATGTCTGTCTCAGAGCGGGTACACTTGACACTATTGGTAGAAGACGAGGGATAGCACAATACCACTATCAGTTTTGGCTAGACTGCTGGAAAATAACTAGCACCAATCCTACAACCGTGTCTCCTGTCACCTAAAATGAACCCTCTTCTGGAAACAATGTTGTTCTCCTCACCATACTTGATTCCGAAGCTCCTTGAATACGTTCCAAGATGAGACTGTGGCAAAGAGCTCCACACAACTAGCCTTTCAGTATTTTCCTCCATGAGAAGGAAAAAAAAAAAAATGAGATCACCTAAGAGAATACACAGGCAATTAACCACAGCAGTTTGCTAGTTCGGAGTGCTCCGCATTGCAGTCTTAACAATAAGGGGAAGAAGTTATTGGGTTTAATTATTATAGTAGGCTTTTCTCATCACCAAGGAAATCCAGGTATGTATATACATATATATATATCTATGTATTTATACAAACACAGTTAAACCAGGGATTCCACCCCCTTTACAAATTCAATGCATCTTGTATTACTAAAGTGGCAACCTCAACTATTTACAGGTAAATTGGAAGATCTAGAACTGTTCAGCATACTTAATGGGTTCCTTTTTCTCTCCCTGGTTACATGGGGAGAATATGTCTTATACACCTGCAAAGCCTCATGTAAAGCTTTGACCTACAGAAACTATAAAATTACACTCTAGCTTCTTCATTGCATGAGTCTTCACCATCAAAATGCAGCTGAAATCGACAGGTTCCAGCTGATTTCCCTCCCAGGTCTCCATTAATTACAAGGTCTTTTAATTACTACACACACACAAGGGGCGAAACAACTTAGCTGCTCCTCCAAGATGTAATTACCAAGCTCAGCCCCAGTGACCCAGCTTGGCCCAGTGCAGTGGGAGCCAATCGCTCTAGCAAGATCCTGTCACTGACACAACCACTCTCCAGTACCGCAGCACCCTCCAGATCCAAGGATGCAGTTACTGGTAGGACTGTGGAGAGGAGGAAGCCCGACTGTCTTTTCCTCTTCCCGTTCAAGCAAGGGGGAGGCACAGCTGGTCACCCACACAACTAGGGTGCTGTTGGTAGCAAGGAAAATCTTTGCAATCTTCCTAGGTAGGCAAAACCACTAAACAGTTCTGAAGAGGCTCATCAAAGACAGCAATGCCTCTGGAAGCCAGAAATGGTGTAAATCTCTTCCTGTTCTCCTCTACAGCAGTCCTGTACAGCCTTCATTCTGCAAGATGAACAAGTAGTAACAACCCCCAGACAAAATCCAGGTAATAAGAGATTGGAAAGCAAGCCAACACTACTCAGCCCTCTCTGGACAGTGCATCCAGCCCAAGTGGATTCCTGTTGAGAAAACACTGCTCTTCAAACATTCAGAACGAGCTCCAGGTAGCAACTGTATGGGTCTCAAACTGCAACACAATAAACACCACATAAAGAAACCACTACTGTCTATTAGGAAGGATATTAAGACCTCCTGGGAGTGTAACTTCAGCAAACACTTAGACTGAATTTACAGTCCAATCTTTCGGTTCTCTGCTCCAGAAGAAATGACTGGTCCTTACATTCTTTATACCAGCTGTGTTCATTCCCAAGTATGTTTTTTTTCTGGGGGGGGGGGGGGGAAGAGCAGAGAACTCAGCTGAGCAGCAGCTCAAAACCCTCAGCTGGTATTTTATTCACTTTGTTTTCCATTAATTCTTTCATTTGAAAATGAAATGTTCACCTCCTACATACGAGAGGAGAAGAACCAGCAATAAAGGCTGCTAAGAGAATAATTTGGAGCTGTGAACAGAGATCAATAAATAAATTGGAGATGTGTTCAGTCAACACCCCCCAGAGTCAAGCAGAATTAAAAACCAATTAAAAACCATGCACCTTTCTTCCAGTCACTCAATTGGAAAACAAAGGACAATCATAAGGCAAAAGTTATCAAGAGAAAATGGATCTTCCCGGACTCTTTAAAGCTGATCTTATAGCAATTAACTTACAAATAAATTAACCCAAAATTCACTACACTATAAACCCCTGGTTATAGTTTTACAAAGCAACAGAACCCCCTCCTCGTTGATCATCTCAGCACAGTTAGCATTTGATTCATGAAGCTGTGCCTCGGGTTGCCAAGAGCAGAGCTGCTCCTTAATTAATAATAATGAGCATTAGCTCAGGAGCCTCACACCTTTAAGACCCCAAAGGAGCACCAGCTGAAGCCGGAATCTCAGTGGGCAACTCTTATTCAGCCTGAAGCAGAACCACCAAGAGATTAGCAAGAGAGCCTTTACAGCAGATACATTGATTTTTGATGTTCACCTGTATAAAAATCATTGTCAAAAATAAGACCTTTTCGGGTTTTGGCAAAGCATTTGGTACCATGGCTCATGAAACTACCTCAAAATAATTTCATCTATAAGTTGAATAGCCACAGCTTCGTAATAAACTATCAGACAGTAGTGAGCATCAGTTTACAGTAACTGAGAGGAAAAACAAAAACAAAAACAAAAACAAAAAAAAAAAAAAAATTTGTTTTCTGTGGCACAACCTGTGAAAAGGAAGAGGAAAAAACAAGGCCACTACATGAGTAAATAACGTGATGAAAAAGCATTTAGTTGCAAATACTAAGTGTAAGTCAGCTGAAAACTTACGTGACACAGGAACCATTCTGCCTCAGGACGTGCAACACCAGCTATGCTACACACCTGTGTTACAGATTACCTGTTTGTGGAATTACATACACCAAATTACAGCTGATGCTGGGTCAGAATTTTGTCCTTAGATCTGTTCCCGGAGATACACCAGCAAAACCTCCCAGTCAGCCCAACAGCCAGCAGTCTGCTTGGATCAAACAGCATGTTGGAGCCCAGGTGGGGATAAGAAACATCTTTTGATCAGGGTGCTCATGTCTGTAAACTGTTTCAGACTCGGGCTGAGAGGAAGGACCGTGTTCCTTACCAGACTCCTTTAGAGGCTGTAGGATCCTGTTCAGCTTGTGGTGAAATAAATACAAATGTATTCTAACTGATCAATGCTGTTAGAAACTGTACAGAAAATGAGCATACAAAGCACCAGAACAAGAAAAATATTTTCTTCAGAACTGAGTAACTTTTTTTTCCCTTTTCTCACATTATTTACAGGAAGAAAGTAACAGCCATTTAAAAGTGCCAAGAAACCTTTTGTACCTTTCAAACCCTGCATGAATCACACCCACATACAGTAACACACACCGCTAATCTTCTCCAATAATCTCGTTTCCCCAGCCCTGTGCAACACCAGGTGCTCCAGCTGCACATTTCACGTTTAAAACCTTGCAAAGCGCTCAGCGCTTCACCAACATCAGCCCACCACCACACTCCCCAACACCCCAGTGCAATCAGCAGGCCAAATTTCAGCCGCTTATTCACAGACCTTTCCTTATTTTATTCTTCCCTTGATGGCACACGGGATTTCTGCCTCACCCTCACCAGCCACCCAGCCCAAAGGGCCACTGACGCACACTCAAAATGGCGGCCGCCGCCCCTCACCAATGGCCCTGTGGGGCTGCAGAGCGCGGCCCTCGCCCCCTGTGGAGGTGGTGGCCAGGGCCAGCAGGGTGGCTGCAGGGGGGGCACGACACAGCTTTTGTGGCTACAGCAAGCAGGGTTCAAGGGTTTTCAGAGCGAGAGAACTCCAGTGGTAATGGGCTGTAGCCTGAAACCAGTCACAGTTGGGTTTACCTCACATCTGGGCAGCCTTTAGTGCACTTGGGGGAACAAAACCCTCCACTATTTACTAGCTGTTATCTCGCATACAGGTCTGCAATAAAGCCTACCACCGACAATTCACCTTCCTGAAATCTCCACAGATGTGGAAGTTTGCGGCAGTATTGTGCTTCCCTGACCTTGCTCTGATGAGTGGCTCCTTTGCTGGGCTACAAATGCCTAATATGCTCCTAGGGATCACAGATGATTCAGAATTGCCTCTGGCAAACCCATGGGCTCCGCAAGGCATCAGCCCACAGACAGCAAAAAATTTTTACAGAAACAAAACTAAGAGAGACCCTTATAGCTTACAGTAATTACTGGCCCCAGTACTGTTAGTCACACTTGTCACACAAGGCTCATCTGAACAAGTGTGACTGGCATATATTGCAACTAAGAAACACCAAAGCCCTAGCATGCTCCCAGCCTCATCTGGCAATGGGTGAACACACAAGTAAGGTGTGCAGGACACTCAACACCTCCTAGACGAGTTGTCAGAAATCTCTACACACCTTCCCTCACAATAGAAACGCAACTTAGCTTTCAAATACAGAGAATGAACTTGAAATGCAGTCCAGCTGCTGTTAGATTTAGGGCTGTGCATTTCTTCACTCTAGTTCCCTGCTGCAGCTAGCCTGCATGCAGCAAGGGTGTGATGAGAGATCACGCATGTTTTAATGGAGGAAACCAGAAGGAAAAAAGGGAGGCTGAATCCTTATTACAGCTGCAGCTTTAAAGAGTTAAAAGTAAATAACTGACTTAAAATGAATTCAGATAGTGTTTGTTCTATTTCTCCAAAAAACATCCCAAAGCTGAGGAGAATTAATTACTCCCATACCTGTGATGGAACAGAAGTTGACAATATGGCTTTAGACAGCCAGGAAATGTCTCTGAGGAGCAGGCTCAGGACTGAAAAGTGATTTCTTAGTTCCAGTAGTAGGAGGTTAATTCATTGTCAGTCTACACTCTGCTGTTGAAACACTTCTTTCTGTCAACTGTAGTTATGTGATGAAAAACTCAGTAATGCCCATGGGTCAGTATGGAAGAGAAGAACAAAGTAGTAGTTATCAATAATCAAATAAATAAGTGCCAAGACCAAATGTAATCTAGGACTGACAGGAAAAATGGGTAAGACAATGTGGAGTTCAAGTTGGGGTAAGGAAATTGTCTTCAGATACCTTTTCTTATTACAAGGAGAAAAAAAAAAAAAAAAGAGGAAGGGAAACGTTTCAGCATTTTTTAAGTTACTGTGATAATATTTATATATATGATTACAAATAAAATGAATCCACATATGCAAACAGCTAGAGGGACTGTAGAGATGCATGGCAAGTGAGAATCTGTATACACACATGAAAACATCTTAGGAAGAAAAAAGACAAGGGACAAAACATCCACAGAGCTGCAGAATATCAGCTGTTTGTCAAACAGCACCATTCTCCCAACTTAAGGCAGATCAAGTCTGCAGTCAATCTGGAGATGACAAAAGAGAAGCAACAATGATCTGAAAGTGGGGTCAAAATACTTCTGTAGATAGAACTGCATCTTTTATTCCAAAGCCTGCATCAGCATCGTTTCGAGTGTGATACTACTGGAAAGACTAAAAAAAAAAACAAAGTTCCTCCCCTACTCAACACCCTTTTCTGTTGTTGTTAGAAAACATACACACATACATACAGCCATATTCCAGCTTGAGCAGGTACATTCTGCATTCAGATGCATTTTTCAGAAGGAACAGTTGTTGCTGCATGCCTGCCTTGTCTGTAACTCATTTTGCAAGGGTGGAAAGGAGAGAGAGAGAAACATTTATTTACAGGAGGCACGTATGTGCCTAGGAACATAGTGTGGTGAACAAATGCCTAAATCAACATCACGCTGAGCTTTGTACGCATATATATATATATATATATATATATATATATATATATATATATATATAAATGTAAGCTAACATGCACTGCTACACAGATGGAGCAAGCATAGCAACCCTACTAACAGTTTGCTGCTTCTGGTCATGCAGTTACTACAGTTAAGTCGGCGCTGTATTCTGCTGCACAGAAGACATGCTGATCGCATGTCCAGTCTTTCCTTCAACAGACTTTTACAAAATTTGGTGTTACAGCTTTCTTATGCAGCTTCTATATAATGTACCTGACTTCCTGGCTGTAACAACTACTTGCAGACTTTTTATAATAGCACAAGTTGGCAATGCTTCTTGTTCTTCATGCTTAAGGGGAATGAGGAATACCAACATTAATTCAGAGCACATTTGGAACATAGGAGAACAGGCCATCATTACTTTAAAAAAGACCCCCAAACTCCCTCTGCTGGATTCAGTCTGGAAAAATCAATTATTCTTCAGTAGTGGTGCAAAGCACTACCGTCCTGAGAACATCACACAGATTGAACAATAGAAAACATGTTTGCTGAATATCATGCCGTGTTTCTACATAGGTTGCACCCAAGACAGAGTTTTGATTGCTTACTGTTAAAATTAACATGTGTTGCTTGTGTGTGTGTGTGTTATTTACCTTCAGACAACAACAACAAAAAAAAAAAAAAAGAAAAGAAAAAGAAAAAAGTAGCTTTTCAGAGACAAGTAGCCAGGAAACGTTTTCTGAATAAGCACTAAAAATTACAATTTGGATGAGAATGTGATGACATTCACATGTCATCACATTCCCTTTGAACCTTCAATCCAAATTTTCAGACAGTTGCATTTTAGGGGCCGTTAAGAACTTTTTCCTTGTGTACTGGGACAGAACTACTAGAAAAAAATAGTTAAGTTCAAGTTTTTCCTGAAACAAACAGGTCAAAATAAAGCCCTATGCTTAATTTAATTCTCTGGAAAAAAAAAAAAAAAAAAAAAAGTGCTTGTTTTTATCTATCCTGATTCAGGGCAATAATACAACTCATAAATTCATCTAACCTTAATTCATACTTTCACTAGCTGTAGAAATGTAATCTTTAGGTGAAGCAGTATGATCACACCTCTCAAATTTCACACTAAAATCTGTATAGTTATTGTCCCCAATTTTATTCCACATTACATATTTTCACAGCATTTCAGTTCATTCTCAGTGTTAAGAAAATTAAACCAGCATGTCAAACATGTTCAGATATAACATCTCCTTTGCAGGATGAAAAGCTTACTGAAACAAGGCTGCCCACTATAATCTGTGTATAACAGTGCAAGTGGTAATAAAACAACAGAAAACTGAGAGATGGAAAATTAATTATGCTAGTATAAGCACGTGACAAGTGCTTCCATTGCTGAAGGTCCAATGAGGAAATCCTATCCACTGTGGAACAAGTAATAAATTTTAGGAGTGTGTTGTTGTTGTTGTGTTTTGTTTTGGTTGGTTGGTTTTATTTTTAAAAGGATTTAACAAATTTATGCTCAAGAAATCAGGCTCATTTAAAGAGCATTGAAAACCAAGGACCCAACAGCAATAGTCATTTCTGATTATTTAATCTACATTATATTCAGTAGTTAACATTTATGTGCAATTAGGAAAAAAAAAAAGAAAAAAAAAAAACATTTTCCCTAAGTAATTTTCCAAAAGTCATCACCAGCACAGCAAATTGTTGGAGTATACTGAAGAGGACAACTCTTCCCGGGCACAATTTTCTCTTCAGAGGAGTCTGTGCACTGAAAGAGCAGTTAAAGAGTTCTGCAAAGGCTTGGAGTTGCAAACACATTAGCACGTTCAGTCTTTATCTCCCATATCCCTTGTGAATTTCCAGCCTTAGCAGTCAGTGAGCTGAATGATAAATACAGCTGGCTGAAACAAGGCCAGCCTGTCACAGAGACCAAGCAGGGAAAACCAACTCTGTTATTCCATTCAAACGACGCAGATGCCTCAGTTAAGGTTATCGATGTCTGCTGTAATCCCTCCACCTCCAAACAGATGATTGCTTCATTCGACTGAGCAATGTTGCTTCTGCTCACTGGAATAAAATGAATCACTATTGCTTAGTCTGGGGCTTGTCCATTAAAGCAAATAGGACGGAGTGAGAGGACAGACTATCTGTATGTTAGTCAAAGGCATAGCCCCACCTATGCCTGGGAAGGTGCTTTGACATACTCTGAAGTAACATATTTATAAACGTGCACTTTCAGCTGCTTGCATTGCAGTGCCCTCTGCTGTTTGCAGGAGCAAAAGGCAGCCTGCTAGCTGCATTAACACACGGTGGAGGAAGGGCAAGAACTCAAGTTTTGGCTATCGTGGCAGATGAAAATACGAGTTCTTCTTTGAGCTGACCAGAAAAGGAGGCAACTGGGAGTATTTTCCCATGAGATTTCCCAGCAAGCATTTCATTTTCCTTGTTGTCATCCACCTGTTCCCTATGCATTTATGATTTAAAAAAATATTTAATTCTTGTCCTTTTTCTTCATCAGTAGAACTCCAAGTGCTTCATGAAGAAAGTGCATACTATTAGGACTTCTAGTTTACCCTGAAGACCCTAGGATGTGTTTGCTGAGGTCTGTGCATCTGGGACTCAGTTTAAAGCAGTTAGCTCTGTGTAGCGACATTTGCTATAGCTTGTGGTAACTGTTGAAGAGCCCCTGCATAGCGTTTATCCTGTGACCACTACAATACTTCTCTCATGCCTCTCAGCTTAGTTTCTTGATTAGTTTGTACTTGAACTAATTGCATCCCAGGTAAGACTGGAAAACATACTTTACACATGATGCAGTGTTCTGTCCGTCAGCAGTGCAAAAGACAGTACTGCAATGTGAAAATAGCCTCCCTTTTCCTCCCTTAAGAGAAAGGTATAAAATCAGACATTATGTGGCAGAAGAACTGTCAAAGATAATCCATTATCTTTGGAGAAAATTAATGTCCTTGAAGTAACTTTAAAAAGTGCTACTGGAAGTATATTCTTAAGAAAATATGCGTTTTGCACAGAAATACAAATATACAGTATTGTTTTCAGTACCCTGCATGTCCCAGAAACACCACACAGAAAGCTTCCAACAGCAGTTATAGTGCACACACAGATCTTAACTCTTTTGAAGTAAGAAGTTGAATGCCAGCATAAAATGCTCAAGAGTATTATTAGCAAAGAGTTTGTGTATCATTAAGCTTCCTTGCACAGTAATACCAAGTCTGCAACAGCTTATAAGCATATGGTTTGAACATCAGACTTTCTACAAACATAAGTTCAGATCCTGGCAGGATCAACTCAGCTTGACAACCTTCTGCTGTGCATCTTGTAGCAGTAACTGCTTTGCTACTACCGCTTGCTGCATCTCACAGAAAGGGCTCTCTCACCTGTGACTGGGGACTTCCAGGTTACTGCTGTAGCACAAAAAAAGTACCTCTGTAGCAGCCCAGAGAAGTTACAGAGCAGAACTCTAGAAGGATCATAAACCAGCACTGAATTTTGACTTACCTGTAGGAAGGAGCCTGAACAACACAAACTGCTTTGCCAAAAGTGAATGAAAAACAAACAAACAAACCACACACACACAAAACTTTTGGGGAAAGCATAATGTACAGCTCTAGAATCATTCATGAAGCTTCCATGAAGCCAGGGACACAGGTTCCTGCTGCCCCATGATACTGTTAGTCTAGCGTTTGGGATATACACGCCCAGGATAACTTCCTCCTAGGGCCTCACAGTTTGCCTTATGTGGTGCACAGAACTTGCATACGGAAACTATTCTGTCTCATTTACACTTTTACAAGATTCCTGCAAATAACTGGTCTGGAACCTAATAAGACTGAAACTTGCTGGATCTGGTATTAATTACATAGCTCCGGTGAGGTCTATGATATTTACCCTACACTGAATTACTTTTTTCCTCCTTTTTGAAAAGAGGAAATAAAACCTTTTTGTACAGCTCAGGCTTCTGAAGACATACTCATTTACCTAGCAGGTAAATGCAGGGAGATGTATATAATGTTCAAGAAAGTACAGGAGGATTTGTTTCCTCCCTTGTCATGTTGTCAGCGTTTTGTCATGAACGAATCATGTAGTTCTCAACTTCACCAATTACTGGTATTATTCTCATTTTATACATATAGAAAGTAAGGTACTGTGATTACAGATAGCATATGATAATTAGTATAGTTTGTCAAACTCAGGAGCAATTAAAATGGAATAAAGAACTGTAGGAATTGGTGGACTTTAATTCCATTATGCATTGAAATCTATCAGATTAATTTACCCAAGTTTTCAAATGCTCATATGTATTATATGCATACTGTTTTGATATATCTAAATTATTTACCACCACCTAAAAAATTTAGCACTGTTTGTGCACAGTGTATTTTATACTGACAATCAGAATGAAATGACAAATTTACACAGGCTGATTTTCAAGGATCCCTCTCTTTTTAACTGTAACATCTAAAGTAATGAATCAGGTCTCTTCAGAGTAAAATTTGAACAATTCTTTTGACTGGAGAGGTATTAAGAGAAGCACATTCCACCAGAATGTGAGGTTCCACAAAAGTCTAAACTTTTCTCTGAAATTGCTACATTTCCAGAAAATAATAAAATAAAAAAAAGTGCAAGTAAAGTAACTATTAAAGTGTCCTAGCTCCACGGCTGTTTAAACGCCTGAAAGCTCATGGTATTTCTGAGGTTTGTGTTGCAGAAAGCTTTAAAAATAACAACAAAACAGTATCTGTCATGAATTTAAAATGCTTTCAATAACTTGAAATGATTTCTAGAGGCAGGGATAGAGGGAAGGATTTTACTTAAAGAGCTTTTAAATTTTCAGATTTTTCTCTGGTTTGGAATAAACAACTTCAAAATTGTTCCTAAACCAGTTTCTGGTCTGTTACATAAGGCAATTACTTCTGCCTTTAGCTTCATACTTTCAGAGCTCTGATATTTATGTTCAATGTCCTCTGCAAAACATCAATTCTCATTTGAAAGAGCAGCTGATATTCATAACCTAGGAAAACAGCAACCATATGAATCTGATATTACACATGCTTCGGTATTAATTTGTCTCATGGTTCAGCTGTATTCAAGTGTGTTCATGAAAATAAACCATTCCTGCACCAGGAATGGTGCCAAGAATGATCACTCTGGGTTGCAAAAGGAAGGGGCCTTTGGAAATTTCTCATCACCAAATACTCTCTTCTCACATACAGTATTATGCTCAATGACAGTAAAGATGTGTCCCAGTGTGAGCAGAACATTGCTCTCAGTCCACTAACAGCACTGCTGCAAGGCCTTTGTCTCTGGATGGGAGAGGGCAGGCAAGAAAAAATGGGAGGGACCCGTGAATTACTGCTTTTTAGGAATACTACTTAGTCATTGCATCAGCTGTTTATCATCTGATGATCACTGATAGCATTGGACACCACTGTAATAGTCTTGTCATCAATGAAGAGCGTACTTATCCAGCAGAAACCCAAAGCAGGAGGATCCACAAAGATGTAGCTGGCTTTTTAGCTCTCAGATGAGGAAGGTACATAAAACATGTTTGAACTTGGAAGCTCTATCGAGGAGTTCCCCCCACCCCCAAGACCTCTAGAAGTCTTCAAAGATCTAGAAGCTCAAAATGAAACCTTAGGTTAAGGATTACAAGCGTCTGTCTGCAGCACTTTTAAAAAGTTTTCTTCTAACTTCACGATTCTCCCTTTACCGATCCCCAAATTTTGACTGAAATTTCAAACTTCGATTTCCATCTGCTGAAACATCTTAGATTGAATTAGTGAAACAAACGGCCTTTTCTTGCAAGGATAATAAACCATTCAGACTGTGGACAAAATACTGATATACGACCAGGAACCCGATGTTCATATGTATGCACTGTGTTGATTTCAACTCCTACATCAAACAACTTGCTCAAATTAATCTGTGGTAATAATTTTAACTAGTCAACACAAGAAAACTACAAAATAACCATCTGTTTTCCTCAACTGTGCATTAGAATTGAAATAACATACCTGTAAAAACTAACCACATCAGTCCTTGTTCAGCTGGAAACAATAGATTAAGATGTTTAGCTTTTCTAAGTCTTTTTGTTTTTGAATGCTCTCATACTTAAAGTCAGAAGAAAAAAAAAGCCTGCAACTCTGCTGGAAAAAATATAAAAATAAAATAAAATTCTATGAGAAAACATAAAACTGTAAGCTTAAGAACAATCTCTCCTCCCCCCTCCCTCAACCCCTCTCTACAGTGCTATAATTCTGCAGTCAATGATAGATTTAAAAAAAAAAATACATAAAGTGAACAGTCAGGAGAAATAGCTACCGATTAGAATTATGACTTTTATTTTTATTCACTAGAGCAACATTGAGGAAAGAATTTTTACATACAGGTTTTAAATCAACTTTACAAGCAAATTCCAATATACAGTATTTACTCTGGTCTGGGTTTAAAAAAAACAAAACAAAATCAACAAAGCAGATATAGTAAGGGTACCTCTTGTTAGCTAGTACTGAATTTAAGATTTCACTGACACTGGCATTATATTGGTTTTATTGTGGTGCTTTTACAGTTAAATAGGCAGTGAGCAGCTTTACCACAACAGTGACTGAATTTCCTCGATAGCATAGTTGGAAGATGACTATACTGAGGCCTACCACCAGAACCGTATTAAATCCACTCTGCTCAGAAAAAAAGCCACTATAACAAGATAAGGAATAGCTATGGAAGCCCAATTCAAGAACAGAATTCCATTTGAATGGCAAGAAAATGTCCATATTAAGAGGATTATGTGCTGTGCAAAAACAGAAACACTTCTCCCCCCTCCCCCCGACATGCAAGCTACCCGAGTATGACAGCTCACAATGTGCATATGGTGGTGACATGCAAACAAACCAAATCACAGAGACGGTATGCAGTTTTCTAGCATTGTTACAGCAAATGAGCATTTAGATCAAGGACAAAATTTTAGGTCAAGGGCAAAATAAATTTTCCTGACCTATGATGCAGTCTAGTTGCTATGTCTAACTTCTAATCTCATAGCAGAGACTAAGGAGACCACTTTTTTTTTTCCAGAACTATGTGAAAAATTCATTGCAGTTTTGGATTTTCAGGGCCTTTGTGATTATTTTCAGAAAGTGTAACAGTCAGTATTGCACTTTTTCAAACAAAAATATATGCTGAGACCATTATTGTTTAAGGGCTACGCTACTCCTAGGAAAGTTTTGCTGTTGGCCTTGACTGGCAACATGAAGCGCAGGCTTCAGGGAAGGTAATCATCTGGCTGCAGCAGAGTGAAATTCCACAGTAAAATTAATGTCATTGCACAACAAAAATTCAGTACACTCCATGAGTGTTTTTAAACATGCTAGAGTGCATAGCAATGATGTGAAGGTGATGTGAAGATATCTTGGAAACAGCAACACTAGCAGGGAAATCAGTTTCAAACAAAAGCCACGTAGCAGGAGGCATCTAGATTATTTTAGGCACAACTCCAAGCAATAAAGCTCATTTAAAGTGCATTTCTGTTTTTTTCTTGTGTTTATTCACTTGTTAAAACATGTAATTGCCTCTGTACACACATACTGAACAGTAGTTTAATACTTCTGTGAATATTGCACAAAAGAATAAGACATCAAAAATTGCAATAAACCAGTTTTAGATATCTAAAAACAAAAATTGAAAGATATCAAATCCTTCGATTTATGCATTGAGGATAATCTGCACACATACTGATAATACATCTGCAATTTTCATAAAGTAGATAAATTACCTGAAAATACTTCCTTAATCCCATTTGACAAGCTCTACACAACACCCTCTTACCCATTTCCTCCCAACCCATCCTTCACTGAAGCAAGGCTTCAAACTTCACTGCTACTCTTCCCATTTGCCCATCTGCTGACAGGCTTTGCTCGTACTCTGGACTTACTATACATGCAACAGAGCCTTCCCTGGATAACTCAGAAGAGCCAAATTATGCAGTTGTCTTTAACGATATGAGAGATCAGCAGCTGAATACGAACAATTCAGACTAGTATCCGTCTTATCCGTGATCAAATAATGATTTCTCCAGCTCCATCTTACTAATCTGTCAGAACAAAACAGGGAAATGCAATATATTTGCATCAAATAATATAATCTAGCTATGCTCCTTTAACAGGGAAAACAATATTTTTGTTCTTCTGAAAAAAATACGAACCATCTTCTGTTTTATGAAAACACTGATCATCTCTTCGCTTCATTCCTTAATTTTCAGTAAGGGTGCAGATTGATGGATATCTATACTTTTAATTGTAAACCTAAAAATTTTAACGCTACTAAAACAGACTGGTGACAGTTTCAGAGTAAGAAGCAACAGAACTTACGATGAAACATCTGTCAATAGCGTTAAGTGAAAATAATCTTTTTAAACAAAACCATTTACAACCAAAAATAAAATAAATTCTCTTCAAGGGAAGTAAACCTGAAAGAAAACAACCTTCCATGGAAGTTTACACGGACCGGAAAACAAATCAGGAATCTGATCATTCCCTCTGCAGTTTTTGAACTCTTGAAAAACACAGTTAGCTGCCAGGAGCTAATTTTGGGGAATATTAAAAAAAAAAAATAAATTATTTTCTTATCAAAAGCACATGTTTACGTTGAAGGCCATCTATTTCAATACTTTGCAAGAAAAGGTAAGTTTTCTGGAGAATATTTGTAACAGCAATCTTGACTTACAGTTAATATAAAGTCAAAGTAAACACAACAGCCAAGGTTCTTCTTGTTACTTCCTGGTTACGTTCTCTTCACCCCAGCCCTTCAATTAACAGAAAGTCCCTCCCGCAGGTCTCTTAGTTCAGATTCTTATCAGCAGTTCTGAAATAGAAACCCTACCCTACCCTTTCCCCCTGAGCTTCTCATTTTTCTACTTCATTGTCAGTTAAAAGAATTGACAGCATGACAAATCCTAAACCTTTCTTGGACATTAAGTACTGAGAAATTCAAGTCATATGATTTTATCCTTCACCCATTTGACTAAGGTATCCATCAGGATATGCCTAGTCAAAGGGCTTATATTAGAGAAATTGATTATGGAAAATACTCATGAAATGTCTATACCCATTATGCTTTATTGTTTCAAAGAAAATACTGTAATATGTCAGTGTCCTGTAGGCAAAGACTAGAACAAACTATTACTATATTTCATTTTTTTGTCATTATATGACATATGGGAACAGATTTGGAGTGAAATAATTTTAACAGCCTTCAGCTGCTCACTTTAAAAATCAATTCAAGAGTAGAAAAAATAGCAGTAACATCTAAGATTCAGCGATGGGAAAGAAGTGAAGAATAGGAGATGGGACATAATGTTAAATTCTCAGAACTCCTCAATGGATATGCATATATTCAGCTCACAGCTCATATGTTACGGTCCCATAGTTGCACCACAATGGGCACATATTTCCAGACCACTTTCAGAAAAAAAAAAAAAAAACTTCTCCTCGAGAGCAGAAGAACATTTTGTTGTTGTTATTTTATTTCCCCAAAGTGCTCCTTCCCAGTTACCATGCATTTCTTCAGAAATTACAAAAAAAAAATTTACAAAAAACTCCAAAAACAAAATACACATCTCTGAAAAACTCTTAGAGTACCAGCTCTGGATTAGGACACAATAGGATTGCTCAAAGCAAGTAAGTGGGGTTAATTCATTATCATCATTATTTAAAAATAGCAGTTTTTTTTTAATACAAGTTTTATTACGTAAAATAGTTTCAAATCCTTACCCATATGGCAAAGTTTGTGCAAACATTTCAAGTCAGGTACTTCAGAGTCTTTCAATATTAAACAGAAATCAATAAATAGAAGTAGTACAATAAAAGTTAAAATATATTAATTAAAATGCATGTTGTGCAACCTCAACATAGGTGTTATGGACCCCTTATTCACCAATTCATAAGAGCCTGTATAAGGTTTTGCACAAGTATCCCTAGCACTGCATTTCAAGAATCTAGCCAGTAACGTGTCTATTGAACACAATACAAACATACCACAGTATCTTAACAAATGATGATGTTTAAGAGAGAAGATCCGTTTCACCCTGTGAAATCTGCTTACTGTCTGTGAAGAGTGAAAATGAGATAAATAAAGAACAGAGCAACTTCATATTACAGCAAAACAAAACAACACAAACCACCCAACCTGTCAGATTAAATAACATTAAATATGTCAGTCTTGAGATAATGATAAATACAAGGATTTTTGCATAGGCCTCTGGAATACAGAGTCAGAATTATGGCCAATAAAACATCCACTAATAAGTCTAATTTTCTACCACTCCAGCCTAACGAGTACTCAGAACCAAGAAGTTAAACCAAATAGTAATTTCATTAGCTAATTAATCAAGTTAACAGAGGTAAGAAATGATTTCTGCCTTCCTGGATACACAGTGCAGCACTCCGGTATTCATGGTCACTGGACTTCAGTACATGATTAAGATCACTGTGCAATACAATCATTAATACAGAATTACAATACAATTTAACACTCAGGAACTGCTGCACTGCTCATAACATGATCTTCAGAACATAACAATAGCATACGCGAACACAAAAGGAAGATGCTCTTTTTGCTGTTCACTCCGGATTTGTAGGCTGTAGATAAAGCAACCTCGATGGCAGTTGATATATAGGAAGTAATTTAACATGAGATACCATTCAATGAGATGTAGGTATGTTCTCAATGTGTCTTTGGTTTAGGGAGGCGGGAATACCGATTAGAGAGCAAACTGTCCCCAGAATGCACAACGGTATTCTGTGTTTGCACATTTTCCTTTCTCTGTACTGGTGGCTTTGGGATGTTCGTCTTCAGACAGGTGTTTTGAGGCTCTTGAGACACCGGTGTGGATTTCTGGCTGCTCGTTTGCTTAGATTTAACAAAGGACATAGTTGGTGGGCGAAGTTTGGACACCTTCTGACTCTGTTTACCCTTTAGATCATCTGGACCAGATGTTGGCTGTAGCTGAGTCGAACTACTTGATGGTAGAAGCTCAGGTTCCTTGGAAGCAGCGGAATGATTTGCAGATCGTGCGAGTACGGCCGCTGTAGGAGGCACTAAAGCATTTGGGGGCTTTGTAATTCTTAAAGTCTTTGGCCGAGAAGCCTGGTATGTGAATGAGGGTTGACCTTTCACAGCTAACTCAGTCTGCACCTCTCTAGCATCACCTCGTGCAGAGGTCTGAAAACAAGAACGAGATGATAACGTCCCTTCCTTATTACTAGCCACCTCTCCAGGGTCTTCAGTGTTTTTATTTTTCATATTTTCTAAATACGATGTACTCTCATCTTTTATGTTTAATTGTATGTTCATTGAAGTGTTTACATCATTCAGGCTATTTGTAAGAGACACACTTGCAGCATTTTGATTCTCATGATTGCCATTTTCATGCACACCATATTTAGAATATTCACTGTGGGCCTCGATATGTGGCATTTTTACTAGTTTTCCCTGGGCGAGGTCTGTGGAACTGGGAAGGCTGCTGGAAGGCTGTAGTACTTGAGGCTGTTCAAGAGAGAAGAATGCAATAACACATTAGGCACAGGAAACTCCAGATAACATTCTGAACCCAAAGTATGCTGATTGGATGCTTGATAACAGCTGTATATCTTTTTTAAAATCAAAACTTTGACTTGATAAAACAGGATGGTTCATGGGACATGTACAAACATGATTTGTAACTTAGGTGCAAAGTTAAACCATCACTGAAATACACAGCAACATAAAGACCAGAAAAAAAATGTATTAGCTTAAAGTAAGAACATGAAGAAGGCTTGGTTGATGGCTTTGCCCTAGTCTGCAGTACACCCTACGAATGACAAATACCGATCAAATTCTGACTTAAGTTCTTAAACAACTGCAACAGCTATCAGACTGTATCCATCTTTTAATTTCTATTCACTGCACACTCAAATTAGCTGTCCCAAAACTTTCATCAGTGCTACACACTATACAGGCATGAAAGGAGTTCAATGGACCACATGAATTTGTGGTGCGTTTTCTTCACCTAACCAAGGTCAGAAAATTGGATACAGATATGCTGTAATTTAGGTCACTGAACAGATTTAGGCAACCGTTTGATACTGAAATGAATTCAAATGGACTGATAAAGAAACCATCTTCAACAAAACAGTACAAAGTACATGTGAAGCTACAGATCACATACTGCCACCCTAATAACCAAGGAGATAAAGATAACTTGATGAAGCCTTTACATTTTGCCAGAAGAGGCATTCTAGAATCAGACGAGAATTGCCAATACCTCTTTCTGGGTCACTTCTACATTTATTTTTTTTGCTCTTCCCTCTAAAAAAAAAACTAAATGTGTACACAAACACATCTTGGACCTTAAACTTGTACACAGATCTTGGAAGAATTATTTAAAAAAAAATAAAAAATCAATGCATGGCAAACCCCCAAACCTAGTAAACTTTAAACTATAATTTTTAGCAAGTTTCAGGTTTGAATTATTTTCTTATTTTCCTCATAAAGGGAAGACACTCAACTACAACAAGCTATTCCTATCCCTGAAGTTTTCTGAAACTACCTGAATTCTTATTAAGTGATAGTACGGACATAGTAGACAGATTTATAACATTTGTTTACGAGTGAAATACAGTTCTATGACAAAGCAATAATGTTTATCTTTAGGGATTATGTCACCTCAGTCATCCTCTTGAATTATCCTCAACTTGTAAATGGGAAAGCCAACTGTAGTCTTTTTAGCTACTAGAATTAGCAGAGAGAATGTGATAATTGTGCGTGCCAAAGTCGATTCTAGGAAGAGAGAGTATCTCAATATTCTTTAGATTTTCATCTTTCACCCAGCAGGATTACTGCAGAAAATCAAATCCTCAGAAGTTCATCATCAAGAGAAAAGTTTAATAGTAATGAGAGAAATACCAAGGTTTCTTGATCTAATTCAGATTTACTGGAGCGTTTCCTACTTAGTATAACCAGTTCTGCCTGTAAGGAAAGGCAACATCTAAGTTGGACCGGTGATAACAGCAAGCGATAGACAAGTAAGTGCAAACATGTTGAGCAGTCTGAATACAAATTGTTTTGGAAAGAAGTAAAGAAGATTTTATTATTTATTTTTTTAAAAGTGTCAGATGAATATCAAAACATTACTCCAGAAGTAATGTGTTTTTCCTTACTTAGCCAAAACTACCTTATTTCTGTGAGTGCTGTCAAATGAAGAACTATCCTTCTTAAGCAAACAATCCTACAGAAGGGAAGCAATAAGCACAAGAAGCAGTTCTATATTTTAAGAGTTACAGCTTAAAAAAAGAATCCTCCTGACATTTTCCTAATTTCAGTATTCCTGTAATGGTTTACAGAAATCATTATCCTTCCACCTTAGGAGTTGAAAGACAAATGTTAGCCATAATGATTCATTGTTTTGAGACCATGCTTGCAATAACAGAACTGCTAAAAATGAGAGCAGAAACCAAAGCAATACATACCTGATTACTGTATAAATACTTAAGTAATTCAGATTTTCTAATCTGAATAAAGGCAAAAATTAGTAAATTTATAGCAAGCAGTATTGTGTCAAATCCAAATACATAAAAATAATTGTCAAAAAACTTTTTCCCCTCACCTAGAAAGGGTTTCTAAACACCAGTCTTAAAAAAAAATACAGATAAAATAATTTTATCTGATTCTATAAATCCTAGCTTTATATCAAATAATGCCAGTTATACTAATCAGCGAAATAAAAAATTTAAGTTATAGAAAAAATTAAACTTCTACAAGAAGTTAACAGAAAAATGCAATACAACAAAGAAGCAAGGTTTCTATAATGATATTTCAATGATATTTTTGATAAGAGATATTTGAGCTTTTCCATTTTGACAATTTTGCATTTAATGCTTTACATAGAAAAATAGCCAATTATGTACTTTCTTCATTATCTTTCATAACCTAAAAGGGTCTAAGCAGTATAATTTTCATGAAGTTAGCAATTCAAAAGTAGAAAACAGCTACATGCACAGAATCATGAGGAGGGCACTACAGCTATGGTATCATCTTTCTCTAAGTTGCTTTAAATACCGTACTGTTTCCTAACACTGAGTTTCTATTTAGTCTAAGTCCATCCGGTTTGCTACACATTACCACTCAAGATTACAGTGAAAGCAGAAACACTTCCAAAATATGCAAGTAAATGTTTACACAGTATTCAACACTGAAGATTGCATTATCTTCATCCGCAGCTTACATCTTTGCCTTATACATACATTTTCTTTGTATCAGGGAGGCTTAAATTATGACTAGGTAGTAATGAAAGCACCAGCAGAAGGATAAGCACTTGGTGAAATCCACCATGAGAAGGAGGGGGGGAATAGGAAGAAGCATTCCACCTTCTAAGGAGATTTTATTTCATGGAAGTCTTAAACAAGTTTGTCATCTGCCTTGCTCTAAATACTGTTTGGATATTTCAGGGAGGTACAGACTATGACTTGGTGTAGACTGTCATTCTAGGAGTGTTTATTGGACAAAAATAGAAGTAAACTATTCAGGGAGACAGAAAACACCTGCATGCCTTTGTGGTACTCCTGAAATCTGAAACTGAACTCTAAAACATTTCTAGTACCACGCAACTGAGGAAAATTAATTCTCCCCAAAACGAAAGTACATTAAACAAAATGCTTCGTGCAAGCATTTCTTTTTTGTAAGACGAGGGAACAGTCTTTTCTGTAACGGCAAGAGCTTTAAAGACTTGGATATACTGATGCATCAAAAAGACTAAATTACAGTTCCTATCGCATTAGGCTAAGATTCTTTTGTTTCTCTCATCATCCAGAGAAAAGTGACAACACATCTGCAAAGAGGTTTACCATTAATATTCAGTACTGAACCACTGAGATAGTTTTCCAAACTATCCAAAAGCCAATAAAGATACAAATATTTTATACTGAAAGTAGTTGTATCAGTGTGGCCATAACAGTAATAGTCGTTGCAGTATCCTTACTATAAAATTCCCTTCAGTTTTGCTTTGGTTATTCTTTATCTCTAATCTGGATACCCATCTCAGTTCCCCATACAATAACTCTGCAGAATGAACTATAGACATTTTCTCCCTGTGGTATTTTGAGGAACGAAGGAAGCGAAGCAATGGGAAATCAGAACTGCATGCACATCTCCAATAGACATGCATCATGCACAGGGCAAAAAAAGTGAAAATGCATGAGGAGGAGATGGGAAAAAATCTGAAGTTGTACTGTACCACGCTTTATCACAGAAGTAATGGACTAACTTCTCAACTCCTTGCCAATGGCATAATGGGAAAGCAGAGACAAGAAAAAGACAAGGACAATGATGTCAGAGGACCAAGACAAAACACTGAGCAATTGCCATGACAGAACTGCAACTTTTCATCATTTAAATTGCAATTAGCACATCCCCCACTTGTTTTTAATCCATCTTCAAGAAACAAAAATAGCAGTAGTGTTGCAGTAGTAGTAATGCAGTACGAACAATATTTATAGCAAGACTTGCACAGAACACCTTTGTTCTTCAAACTTGAAGTCTTTAACATATTTCATCTCTTGCACTTCAAATACCATTAAGAATAGTAAATAGAATTTGTGTATGATTAAAAATGTATACAACAGAAATGTCTGCATCCACGTATATACACATCGTTAGGTATCTAACGAATAGCAACGTCATAAGATAAACTGTATTACATATTTTGACCTCGCTGCCTTTACCCATCTTGCTTGCAACTCACTCATGAGCCTGAGAAGACTCCAAGCTATCAGTTTCTTCTTTTTGGAAAGGGGTAAGGAGCAAGGAAGAAGACAAACCTTCTTGCCCCGTAAGTGTTTCAGTTTCTGATCAATCTGACATCCTTATCTCACTGCCATGGCAAAATCCAAGATTTTGCACCTTAAATCTGTAGCATTTGTCAATACTTTCATTGTGGATTTTTTTTTCCCCCATTCTCTTCCATCTAGCTGTACCACACCTGTATTTCAAAATCATGAAACAGTATTCTACAGCATGTTGTATTACCTCAAACTACAATACAAAACAAGCCCAATATTTTCTTATTGGGCTTGATTGTGTTGTGTTTTTTTTTTCCTTCTCCAAACCATCATTCCCCCTTGTACAGGGTAGTACAATAATTAGTAATATGACATAGCACGGACTTTTTTCTGTGTAGTCTGGATATAAAAACAACTTCCTACAAGAAAAATATTGTCTTAAAGAAAAATGACTGGAAATTATATATAGCAATATCAAGGCAGGTATTTCATCCATAAACTCTGATATATGTGCAACAAACAAAATTATGACCACAAATAAAATTGAGTTTTGTCTGCAAACACAACCAATTAGGTACAAGAAACATTTCCACTGTAGTCCAAGCTGCACACTAATCTCCCACAGCACAAACACGTTATGTATAAAGGACAATAATATAATCATTCCAGGACATTTTTAATATTTGTCACTTCACATGAGGGTCATAAAACTTCCAAGGCAGTTTTCTGAGGCAAATTTGTCCTCCTAACATGAACACTTCGCACCCCATACCAAGAACTTGAATTGGTCAATAAAGTCGTAGATTAATCACAGAAACACATGATAATGTAAAGCAATATACCCCGCTTTAAAAAAATGCGAGAAAAAGTAAAGCACGCACCTGATTTATAGTCAACATGCATACAGCAGCTTTCTTGTTGGTGATAAAAACCTACATATCACCTGCTAGAATTAAATTACCTTTATTTGTAATGCTTTAATACAGAAGCTCTAAATCTCCCCACAAAGTACATAGTAAACAGATGTGAACTGCAATTCTTGAGGTGAGCAACAAAACAGTTTTCATCTGTTTTTGCATGGAGAAGAACTTGAGGTTAGGTGTCTACTGAAACTGGTATAATATTTTCATTTTAATAGTTTATAGGCAGTTCATTGAAAATGTGTATTCTACATGCTGCATTTCTAGAGCTGCATCAGTAAAGCTCCAGAATACAAACACAAAAGTTTCAAGTGGCATTGAGGAAAGCTTGCTATGTCATCAAGATATATATCCTATTACCAAGAAAAAAAAGGAACACAGCATAAGAGCCGAGTTCAACACGAATTATATGAATAAAAACCGTACATTGATTTCTTTTTTTTTTTTTTTTTTTTTTTAAGAATGAAATTGTATTATTGGGAAATGGTTATGAAATATAAAATGCTGAATTGTTTCTCAGGCTGTTGAAACAACAGGAAGTTAAAGTACTACAAAAATAGTTCTCATTGAAATTACAAAACACAGTATCCAATTCCAAAGCACAGTAACAAGGTGTTATGGCAGGCTCTTAGGACAACTTAAGCAGTAGGGATGGTGACCCTGTAACTGGTGCTAACTAAACTGTATACATGACAGTATTATAATATTACATAGCAGGGAGATAGTACCTGTCCTGTATATGCTATACTTTTATGGCTGCTGTAAACTAAATAGGAACAATTTAGAGATTTATACCCTCAATCTACTGTGTTTGCAAGTGTTTTATGTATCCATCACCTATCAACAAGACAGCAAAGAAACCTACATCATTCACAAGTGCAGACGCTACTTTAGGTTTGGAATCCTGAATTTCAGTGTCTCCCAGAATGGTCGGGGTTGGCAGGGACCTCCGGAGGCCATGTGGGCCAAACCCCCTGCTCAGGGCCTCCCAGAGCAGGGTGCCCAGCACCACATCCAGGTGGCTTTTGAAGATCCCTAAAGAGGAGTCTACCACCTGTCTGGGCAGCCCGTGGCAGCGCTCCATCACCTGTGCAGTAAGGAAATGCTCCCTGGTGTTGAGACAGAACGTCTGGTGCTCCAGTTCATGCAGACTTCGGGCAGAATTTACAGAAGTGCCTGAATTCCAGCATCTCCAGACAAAAAAAAAATGGCCAAACAAAACTGAGATTCCTTTGTGGTCCCAACACCTTCTCTATATTATCGCAAAACAACATTAATTTGACTGTAAGCTTTTCCTGTTCTTAGTGGTGACTCCCAGCTCACCACTTGCCTCAAAACCCCACCTTTGGCATTCCCTGCCAACTCAAAAGACAGGAGACTTAAAACCACAAAACCAAGGGAAGATGTAGTGTGGGGACAGAAGGATGCTAATGATAATTCTAGTAGTATGCTACTTCATGGGATCCTGCTCTAAAAAAAAAAAAGTCACTGACCTTGTGAGTATCAGATGAATTTCCAACCTAACTCTCAATTTATATTTAATTTTTTCTCAGCCTTGATCAAAAAGATAAATACTTCGACAAAGAAAAATGCTAGAAACAATTATTAAAAAAAACATTTTCCTGAGCAGCAATTAGAGTTTAGGTTGATAACCAGTTAGGTTAATCATATCAATTTTAACCTACTTTATTTCCATTACTATCAATTCATACAATTTAATACATATGATGTATACTAAAAAAATCCAACCAACTTTAGTAATGGAAGTTCGCTATGGAGTTCCTGAAAAAGAGGCTGCTGCTGTTGGAAGAACAAAGTCAGGGCTCAGAACAGGGAAGAGATGAGCAAAGTTTTCTTCTTTGTAAAACAGTCGGTGTGAATAATGTGGCAACAGATGCACACATCTGGCAGCTTGGACACCACCATCCCATTCTGACTATGATTGGTAAGCTCCCAAAACATGGTATTTATATGTTCCTCAGATCTAATACCTCTCTTTACAAAGTATTTCTCTGCTGACAGGACAGCAACCTAGCTATGCTGTGCTACGGCTTGCCCTCTAGCCAGAACCAGACCACACAATGATCAGCTTTTGGGGTTCTACATTCTTTTGGGCTTCTACATTCATTACACTTACACATATGCACACACAGAAACAAAGCAAATCCCTCTATGGCATAGAGAAAAGCCTATGAGACACGGAGTGCATTCCTGGTGAGTTGATTGAATGAATACTGTCACAGAAACGTCAAGAGAGTATTTGAAATACAATTTGAGATATTTTACAAGATTTTTTTTCTTGCATTTGAAATAATCTTAGTGTTATTTCAAATAACGAAATAGATGTAAGCTTAGTTTTCCAAGGTGCAGCTTATTCTTCAGATCTCTGCTGGGCCTGGAAATCTTAGTGTTTCCATAATTTTACTGCATTTCCTGTCCAAATACACTCTTAGACATTGCTAAGCAAACACTGTAATTTTCAAATTACAGTAAGTTTTAAAAATATAACTTTAGCTTTATTAACCAGTTATATTTCTCTGAACAATTAACCGTTTACAATGCAATACCCAAGCACAAAATAAGACTTACCAGTTCTCTATGATTATGTAAGCACACATTTTTAAAATCAGCAATTGTCTTGTTTTGCAGATCCAAGCCAAGAGAACAAAAGCATCTCAAAACAGCCCGTCTTATAGCTAGCACAAAAGCAATGTTAGCAAATCATGCAGGTTTTGCAACAGCCACTTCAGTGTATTAGAAGTCTTTTTACAATGAACATCATGAGGAAAAAAACACTAGTTTCAGGAAAGCTCTTCTGTAAGTTAAGAAAACTTCTTGTGAGAGGCAATGACAATTACTTTTCTCACCAATATTTTTATGTACTTTCACAACACATTTATGTAAATACATCCACATATGCATACATGCAGACTCATGAGCAAACAGAACACACAAATAGGAGAGTATATTACGGCCATGAAAAAGGGAAAAATGCAGCAAGCAAGAATTATGTTAAGACGAGACGGGAAACGGGGGCCTATTTGGTTTTGCCTGAGGAAATGCTGAAGTAAATCAGCGTTTAATATCTGTTATAAAGCTCTAAGTTGTAGCTGCTTATATGCTGGGTGAAGGAAGCAATTTGGTTAGCCACAGACTGTTGTGTATGCCTGTAAATCTGCCTGAAAAGGAGGATACTACGAGATGAACAGTGCGTGCAAAGGGAAAGCTTCTACTGGAACACAGTGAGGGAGATGAGTGAGAGGTACAGACTCACTCTGTCTGCGGTGCGGTGGAACAGTCCGAGGGATGCCCTGGAATGAGCCCTGCCAGGGAGAGAAGGAGGGAGCAGAATACCCACCCTGTGCAGAAAGAGAGAGGGGGAGAAGTATAATAAAAAAAGAGAACAGGGAAAAACAAGACACCAAAAAGCCACACCAACCTTTTCTGTTTTCCCCCAGAAAGGCATCATTATATTCACAGTTTTGCCACTTTAAGGCAGCCTTAAAGTCCACATTACAATACCCTAAACTAGCCAGAAGTCTTATACACATCCATTTGAATTCAATAGGTATGTAACATTTCTGTTATTTTAATGGAGAAATATAGGAGCTGAACTTTTCGTGTTAAAATGGCTGCTACAATTGTTATTTTCATAGCTTTCAGAAATGTTTTTAAAATGTCTCCCTGATTAGTACATTGGTGAACAATACCAAGCCACTAGGAAAACAACCAGCTTCAGTTTACAACAAAAAGATTCTATCTCAAAATACATTTCCTAGCAAAGCCTGGTGCATTTTGATAGTATTATTTAATGTGAAAGAGGAGAGGTGGCATTTAAATGTTTTCCTTGTGTTTCGTTTTAAGAGCTTGAGCTTTCTTCTACAGGATCAGCGAACTGTGACTATGTAAGTCAATGACACGCAAGGCTTGGCTGTCAGATGTTTCAGGTAACTGAAGTGACCCAAGGAAAAGTCGCTTTATGTAGTTTATGATTTTTCCCTTTAAAGGAAACCTACCCAAGTTGGAATTACCCTTTTAAGTTAGACAATCTTGGTTTCTTATTTCAGTAAGACAGGTTTAAGTCTTTACTATCCCTTTACTTACCAATTGAAAACATCTGTTTCAGCACACTCTGGAATACTGGTGCTGAGAATAAGGACTGCCACTGCCTCCTGCCTACCAGTAACCACCAAAGAGCAAGAGCAAGCATTTGTGGCATTCCCTTACACAGCAGGTATAATACATCTGAACAAGCATCTCAATCAGAAGTGACAGGAACACCATCTGCCCCACTCCTCTTGTTTCTCTGCTGGCCTATCAGTTGCACATCAGATTGCCCTTTGTCCAAGGCTGGACAAATAATTCAGCAATATTTTATTTCCATGCTTCTTTTAAAAGACTATTAAGCATCAAATTATTTCTACAAAAATATTTTTCTTTATCCCAGCAGAAGTTTAAGCTACCACTTGTCTTCATCTAATTAGATTTTACCCATCATTACTCCAAGTTTCATTCCTGTTAAAACATAACTTAATGCAACCCATTTAAATCAAGTCTTGGACTTTTTTTTTAGGTAGAACACAAACTAGAACAGGAAATAAAGGAAAAAGTTGAGAAGACTACTTGATTCTTCAGAAGCTGAGACAGAACAATTACTTGAAAGAAATTGCAAGGATTTTTTTTTTTATCCAATTATCTCTAGATGGAGATATTGATTATTTAACATGTTCTTACAGTCCTCCATCAGTAGTCATCAACATTCACACAATTTTCAGACTGCTGCATGAAAGAACATAACTAGTTTCAGTCAAGCGGTATTACAAAACAATGTAATATATTGTCTTTAAAACAGAAATATTCCTAGAAACAAGATGAAATGATCACTGTACAAAAGACAACTACATTTTTCAGGCCAGCTGTAGTAGGTTTGCTCACATTTTATCCTGTCAGGGTGGAAGAACAACAACAACAAACTCTTTCCATTCTCTAAACATCTAAATAAAACACAATCTCCAGACTGTAGAAAGCCCAGTATCATCAGGTACAGGTCTCATCTTCTAAAGGCCTCTTCAACGTGGCAACGTGTGGTGGTGTTTTTTTGTCATTAGTGGTGTTTGGTATTTTTCCTGTTAGATTTCTTTGACATTAAGGCGTTAAATAAAGAGGAGTAGTGAAAATTCGATATCCTCTTCCTTCCTTTAAAGGAAGAGATTAAGACAAGTACAAGCCAGCTGACCTACAAAAGTTATGATATTATTATAAAAGTATTTAGATGTATTTAGATGTCTTGATACATTCCAGTACTTTTTAAGCATTCATATTAGCACTTCAAAGCACAGCCCCAAATACAGTCTTCTCCATAATTCTTCATGGTATTTAATCATTACTTATTGACTGGAGAAGGAAATGAAGAAAAGGCAAATAACTTCTTCCAGTGTTTTGCCTGCTAAACTAAACCGCTCGCCAGGCATGGTTCAGTTCCCTTCGCACTGATGCCAGAGAACATTCTATAAGCTGAGAAGCAGAACCAGCTATTCCTCCGACAGCAGTCTTCAGAGATTGGCCTGCATGGAGCAATGTAATCTCAAATAAAAGCTAAATTTCTCCTTTGTAGAAATCATAATAGCATTGCCTAAATGTACATTAAATAAAGTAATTAAAAATCAACATCAGTGGAACCAAATAAAGAACAAGAAATACAGTGTTGGGAATTTATTAGTGTGGGTATTTTAAATTGTTTTTTTTTGTTTGTTTGTTTGTTTTGTTTTTTAAATGATAAAGACTGTACTGATCCTCAAGTACATTACATTAAGAGAGGTATCTGACAGTAAGGCTGGCTTAAGAAAAGATTACTTTTAATAGTATTTTACAGAACTTCAGCAAAGAGATCTACAAAGCTCTTCGTTCTAGAATGACTCACATTCACTCCCCCATTAGGCAGACATATGCTGATGCTCCCAAGAAATCCAAAGAACAGGAAAAAAACACATACACACAAATAAGCGTGTCTCCTAGATTATGGCATATATTTAAAACACACAAAAAATAGTAGTTTCCTAATGAATATAGGGAAGAAATGTGAAAAACAATATTTTTTTTTGCTTGACTATTAAAGAGCCTCTAAATATAATAAGCAAACAATGGTAGGATTGAAAGATGAGAACACAACTTATCTAAGTGTTTATTTAAAAAAATTGATTATGCAAAAGTGCAAAAACCAATAATATTCTTCTGGATCCTGAACCTTAGTGTGATGCAGGTCTTTACACCTGCACTTTACTGTTAGCCAGCAGTCCCCACAGTTCCTCCCCTCAGCTGTTATGTGCATCTGGGCCCTAAACACCGAAGTCCCATTCCTCTCATTTCCCAGATACCGAAATTGTGAAACAACAAAAACATTTCAACGGGAAACTGATTCAGAATTTAGTACCAGGCAAAATACTCAGGAAAACCGTGGAAAAACGAGAGCAATTGAGATCATCAAGCAGCCTACAAACCAGAATAAAGTGATGAATGTTTTTCACAGAACCTGAGGAACTGTACAATTGCAGCTAAAACATTTGACCCTGAAGTTTTGACCTTCACTGCACTGCAAAACCTGGTGGGGGCCAGGAGGATTCGTTTTTAGAAAACTGCTACTACAAAGATATTAAGGCCAGAGTTTTCCATTGCTAGGAAAAGACCTCAACCTTAGAATAAGCGATCACATGAATAAAAGCAACTGCTTTTGCCAGAGCAGGACAAGAGAAATAGTACTAAGGTACTGCTGCACAGTAATCTTAGACCAACAGCCAAACATTGCGGCTATTTTTCCAAGGATACACCAATATCCAAAACCACTACTGCTTTGCTTTAGAATGTCTTTCCTGTTACAGGAACAAATGCAGGAAAAAGCCACTTTTATCCACGTCTATCTTTGCTGTCTCACCTAGCCTTGCCAGCTGCCTCACACAAACTCAGAGCACTACCTCATGAACAAATTTACAATGACATACTCCAAGTATCAATGAAAACAAAATGTTTTTGCAGCTGCTTCCTTTTGCTAGCCTACCACCCAGGAAGATTATAAATGAGCAGCTCTGACATGCAATGGTATTTTTGGAAGTACAGAACACCGAGTTTTATGTGCTGGTTGTAGACTGAACAAACAAGAACCGCTGTGTAAGATTTAAAGGACTTGTGCTCTGCACATGCCTACGTGTCATGCAGCATCACTGGAACAAAGCAAGAAGCAGCTGCACAACAAGAATATCTAGTCCAGTCACGGTACTTTGTTGCCAAGAAAGTACATGCATTAGTAGTATTTTTTTTTAGTATGTTAAAACAGATCAGCAAGTGAACAGCACAGCAGAGAAGTGCTGGACAACGGGAGAAACCTACGTCAGATGTGAAGATAAACACTTACATAGCAACTAGGCTTCAATACCTGGAAATTTGAAGTTGCAGAGTCAAAGCATACTGAAGATTTATAGCTCAGGGAAGAAAATACTCGAAGACAACAATACAAAGACAACCAAAGCATTATGAAGGTTGACCAAAACAATTGATGTGCAAGGCCTTGGAACAAGCAGCTGGAACAATACACTAATGGAAGGTAAAGAGTATCTCAGCACAGAAGTAGAAAAGAGGTGTAGCAAAGAACAAGAATATGCATGCTCCTGTGCACACTGAGTTTTTCTATTGTTTTACCAGAGACAAGAGTGCAATTATATATAACCTTTAAGAAGCAAAATAAATCTCATCACTACTTGCTATTCTGAGACAGTGGAGAAAGTCAGCTCTTACTGTTCCTATTTACTGTTTCAAGGCACAGGAGAGCACTTGAATCATGTTCTGCTAAGGAACTGGACCTCAGGGCCAGAATTTTTTTTACAGGCATGTTCATCCAAATTCAGGGGTTTATAGTTAGCTTAATGTACTTTACTTCTCAGCATCTGCAAACAACCTTTCTAGTTCACGACATCAAATAACTTGACAATAGAAATTGAAGACATCTAACCCCTGTTAGTACCTTTACAATCTCAGTATCTTTCACTATTTTGTATTACACAAACAATGCTGCAAAACATGCAAGACAATTGTGGTAACAGATGCTCATATTTTTCTCCCTATAAGCTTTCTCCATCAACATTAAATTCCTCAGGTAACTTTGTATTCAAGATTTCCATCAAGTTTTTACTTTTATTATTCTCATGATAGTTAAACAGAAGGAATAGACTGACTAGAAGTGAATTCACTATAAGAGATGTATATAAAATCCGTCTAGACATGTCATGCTCTACCCTGGCACTCAATACCTGCACAAGACTTTATTCTGTGGATGGCTAACCAAAAAGAATGGTTGCCTCTAAATTGTCATTTTTAGCATACTTGCAGGACACGGGATGTACTATGTAACAACTGGAGTGTGACTGGGCAATAAGTAGCTATTAAATTTTAATATGCCCAGTTTTCAAAACATTTCAAAACAGGTTTGAACAATTAACCTAAAGTTACACAGTTCATATTTATGTACATATTTACCTTTAAATATAACCCTTGCACCCCATAGAAGTACTTTCAAAAAATTTGCAGTCTCTATTAAGAATAACCCCAAATTTATTTTCACATCTACATTGGCCATTTTGTAGAACTGTATCTGGTAATAAAGAAACAAACTGATAATATAAAATTTTTGAAAGAATACATTTAATGATACTTACGTGTCTATTCACTAGGAAAACCATAAGCAATCATGAATATCAGCTATTTTAAGTAGATTGTAATGTTGCAAAAAATTACTGCAATTAACATGGTCTTAAATTTCTGAGATCTTCTAACAGCTGATTTCCACTCTCACTATTTTCTAGCTTATTCCAGCAACTATTTGTTATATACCACTACATTAACGAAGTTTAAGCACGTTTCTGGAAGCATTTATTGAAAAAGTTACTTAGTATGTTCAATTATGACTTATTTATGCTTCACAAATTAACACACAGTTAACAGTTCTACTAGAATTTGTGAACTGTTAGAATAAAGTAGATCCCTCAAGAAAATGTAGCTTACTTCTGCTTTCCACTGCAAGTGACATTTTGTTATTGGGTTCCAGATTGACAATGACAATGTCAAGGCTTTATCTATATTTATTCTACTTATATTAAACCATGCAATAAAGCATACAGCAGAGGAACTCTTAAACCAGAAAACTGAGGTCTGATTATTAGAACTGGATCTTGGCTACAGCAGCAAAACTGCTGCCCTTTAAGAAGTCCTGCCTTAAACTACTGTCCATTTGTTTGTTTGGGGTTTTGTTTGTTTTTAATGTCTTCTTATTTAAGTTTCATGGAGTCATTCTATAAGCATTCTGCCCAAAAATGTTTTGAGCTAATATTTACAAATAACAGTTCCTGAAAAGCAGTTTGTTTTGAACATTTGTCAATACTTTGCATTTTCCAGTTCCACTATCAATGGTCTTGAGAAATTTCACATATAAAGACAAAAATACTGAGAGGTTTATTATGCGTATACATATACGTATATAAAGACACACCCAACCAGGAACAAAGCTGTAAGTCCTTTTTTTTTATTTAAAAAGGTATTCTCCCTTAACCTGAATAAATTTCCGTATGACAATAGTGTATTCTCAAGCAGAAGTACTGAATAAGTTCAAAGTAGCGTACTTCATCCTGAAGAAAGAGATAATGGGGTTAAATGAATCCTTTACCTGAGATTTAAGGTCTTAGTTTCCTCCCTTTCTCCATCTCCTCCAATATCTTTGTCTTACAAATTAGTAATACAGGTTGCTCAAACTGAAGCTTCTGCAGTCAGCAGTTAAAAATTAACTGTTACTAATCTGTCTCTGAATTTACACTGAAAATGAGATTGGAAGAAAGGACCACCAACAGTAACCACTAACTCAGGCACAGTATCAGTGTAGAAAAATGTTATATGAATGTCACAGATTAAATTAAAATCTGGGAAAAAGAAATAGTACAAGAGCTCCAAAGACATAGGATAACAGAATGGAACAAACATCAAGGACATTACATTTACTTACTGGAACAGAAGTGCCAGAGCAAACTAAGAGACAGTTAAGATTATGTTCTCTTTATTTCAGGTGCTTTCTAGAGAAAATGTTGAAAAGCTAGGTCTCAACAGGAAAAAAGTGTTCGCTATCAACTGCTAATCATACTTCTATCCTAGCACTATATACTTAAAAGAATAGTTTTAGAGGGCCGGCAGGGGCAATTCATCTTTACTACGATCTGACATCAAGTAACTAGGGGCAGGGTAAAAGGAAACAAGAATTCTAATCCATTTTTCATCTTTCAAAGAAGTCTCTCTGGATTCTCTCTCTTGAAGCAGTAGCTACGAGATTATGATCTGAAGACTATTTGCTGGTGACTGATAAAAGCCTCGTTCAAAGACATTTCATTATTTTTTAGAAGTGTTGCCTCCCCTCACATCATCTTAAGTATTCTATTACTGATCCTTGAAGAATTTAACAATGTTGTATAACAAGCAAATATGATCCATGCAACAACATATGGGAATGAACACGTCTTTTGTCAGAGTGATTTTCACCCAATAAGTTTTTGAATAAGCTAAACTCTTCAAGTGAATTATTGAAAAAAATATTAACTTTGCTGTTGTTGCTGTTGTCTTTTATATTTAGGGACTGAGAGTTAGAACACACAATTTTCTACAAACATGTGCACAGCAGCAATGAAACTTCAACAACAAAAAACAGATATGAATACCTATGACTTGAAAATCAGATAGGAAAATGTCTTAATGTATGCTTAGATATACAGCTTGGGCTGCCTGTAACATAAGTAGTGCGAAATATGATTAAGCACAGAATTCTAAAATTTTATTATACATTTTAAAATAGAAGTTGGTATTAAACTTATAAATAAGAAAAGGTCAGCAAAAGAATGTGTACGGTAGGCACAGGAGTAAGGATGTATGAATAAAACACTCATTTAAGAGTATAATCTCTTAAATAAGGCCAGCCAACTTGTATAATAAAATTAAGAATAAAACTGGGGAGTGAATCACAAAGTAATAACCAAGAAGGAATGGCAAGTTTTACTCACAGAACTCCTTCTCCAGGAGGTTTGCGTAAATTTATCAGCACACACAGACGTTGCCCCTGAAGGTTTTTGGTTGTCTCTCTGGCAGTTGCATCTAGTGGCCTTAACCCCCGAAGAGAAAGGAGAATTTGTTAGAAAACGACTAGGTAAGATTCTTGTAAAGCACCACTGAGGCCCAGAAGTCAATACCATGTTTATTTTGTATTGATACAAATAGAGTATTGGTCTAGTGTTAATTGCTTATCTAACAATTAATTCTCCAGGACTGTCTCCCTCTCAGGAGAGTACTTGAAAGATGTCCATCATACATATGCATATGCAAAAAAATGCAGTAATTGCAAATATATGCAATTAATCAAGATGAACAGGTAGGTAACAGTATGTTCAAAAGCTTTACTCAGTATGTATCAAGAAGAAATTGAAACATAAATGTTACTACCATTTAACAAAAGGAAGGTGCATGAGATTTCATATCCAGTAACACATCCCATAGTGTGAATTAAGTTTCACTACCATTAATTTAAAAAGGGTTATGAAAGCAGTTATAAATAGTCTCATTAGCCATGGAATATGGTATGGACTGCACAGGAAATCACAAAGAAAAAATTATTCCCATCACAGAAATCTATTAGGAATGTTCTTCTAAAGCCCAAAATACATTTAGGTGACATCATACCCTCCCCTCCATGTTACTTTGTGGTTTTGGTTGAGATAAGATCAATCAATGAGTTTCAAGTAAATACAAAAAGCAATTTATCTAAAATAGCTTCGGAAAATGGCTTGAGAACATAGGACTATTTTGCAAGAATTGTCATACCAGACTAGTTTGGCGGAACCAAATGCAGAAACATACATGGCAAAACCCAAAGTTTAGTTTACTTTGAACAGGAACAAAAAGTGAATAGGCATAAAATAATTTTGCCTCAGGGTATCTGTGTTTATCTGGACACTATTTATGATAAGCGTCCCCTAGTTTCAGAGACATAACTTTTCTTTGGTCAACTTAACATTAAACAAAAAATCATGACTGGCCCTACTGAATTAAAGATAACCCACAAAAATACTTGAAGTCAGAAGTTTAGCTCTCTTAAATTCTTTGTAAGAATTACCTATTAAACCTGTACTCTGCAGTACGTACTTGGGATTTTGTTAAGCATTTAACATTATACTTACAAGTTGATGCTCTAATCGGTTGATTGTTTCATCCTTTTTCTTCAGTTCATCTTTAAGCTTCCTGATCTCATTCACCAAATCTTCTGTCTGCAACAGAACATTGGGCAATACTAAGTTTTCCATATGGGCTGCACAACCTAACTCTACGCCTCTACAGGACATGCTCCTTCAGGTGTTCGTTGTGTCCTAGCAGTAATACTAGCACATGCTTTCCTTATTTTTTTTCACCTGGTGAAGTGGGCTGATGAATACAACTAAGAACAAAGAAACTTGACTAGAAGTCTCTTTTAAAGAGAGTTTAACCAACTCCCTACATTCACAATGTGTAAGTAAATCTGCTGCAATTTCAATATGGATTCATCTGTCAGTCAAGAAACTGGTGTCATGGAGTGTCAAAAAAATGTAACCATTAAATACTGCCTCTAGTAGTATTTCTGTGAGCAACATTAAATAATACCAGTCCAAATATTTCTAACATCTTTGTTGTCAACATGGTCAGTTGGATTGAGAGCACCCTCAGCATGTTTGCCAGCGACACCAGGCTCTGTGGTGGTGTTGACGCTTTGGATGGAAAGGATGCCATCCAGAGGAACTTTGACAGGCTCGAGAGGTTGGCTCGTGTAAACCTCATGAAGTTCAACAACGCTAAGCATAAGGTCCTGCGCTTGGTCAGGGCAATCTCAAACATCAGTAACAGGCTGTGTCATGAGTAGATAGAGAGCAGCCCTGCCGAGGAAGACTTCGGGATATTGATGAATGAAAGCCCAAATGTGAGCTGGCCATGTGTGCTTGCAGGCAAGAAAGTCAATTGCATCCTGGGCTGCATCAAAAACAGCGTGGCCAGCAGGTCGATGGACATGATTCTCTGTCCCTCTACCCTACTCTTATGAGACCCCACCTGAAGTACTGCATGCAGCTCTGGGGCCCCCAGAATGCAAACAGCAGAATTGATTTGAATTCATCCTACTAGAAACTGACAACTTTAAACCATGTAAAGTTCAGAAATCTTAAAAATATATATATATAAAATATATATATGCAAGTTTGATTTATTATTTTTTTCTCATCACATGGTAATCTGAACGTACTTCACAGCTCTGCCATTATAGCAAGGCCATACATTGAGGGGTGTTCTTTCATTCAGTATCATTCATCTTCTTTTATTTTGACTAGATGTTATTAGTTACTGCTTTAGGACAGCATCCAGATGGATTTCTTATGCAGTTTTTCTAAACCATATGCTAACTTCAATTAAGGAAATGACAATTCAAAGTGTCAGCTAAACCTAGCTTTTGTTTTTTGCTGTGAAGTTGAAAACCAACATATTTTGCTTTAGAATTTAAAACTAAGACTGTGAGGGAGACAGCTGTTGAAGTACAAGCTCAACTAATGTATCAGACAAACAATTCAAGAGAAAATAAGTCCTATATGAAATGTTAATAATGTTGAAGTCAGGATTGTTAAAAGGATCACGTATATAGATCTATGGTTTTGGCAAACCTCTTAAACCCTGAAATCAGGATTTGGACAAGTGACTTTCAAACAGAAATCAGATTGTAAGTGTTCTTCCCTTTCAAAATATATTTTCAACTTCATTATCTCCTCAACAAGTATTATTCTCCTACTGTAGCGTAGGATTGGTGATCTCTTTCTCTATTGACTTTACAGTAAGAGCCTCCAGTAATTCCACAAAACTTCAACACTGTAGAAAGCACAATCCTGTGACCACAAAAGATGATCCGTTCTGGAATAACCATTGTGAGTGCTTCTCTCTTTAATACCCAATCTAAAACAGTAAGTCAACTTCGATTTTGCAGGGTTAATTCTGTTAATTTTTAAGTTCTTGCGTTTGCTATACCTGCAGTATTTCAGGAAAAACTGGCTTTAGAGGAATGATATTTTAAACCGCAGCAGAAGTCAACATAAAGTCTCATGAAATAAAGCATGTAACAAAACTTATGGTATGATTATACTTCAAAGCAAAAATTGTTGCCAGCAAAAACTGTCTTTTCAAATTCTAACAGTTATCAAATTGAGAAAAATCTTGAAAGATGTTACTCTATGTTACTCAGTCTGCCATAACTGCTACAAGTATCAGAAGTTATTATTTAAACTGTACTGGTATTAGTATTAGTCAGTATTTCAGAAGGTCAAATAAATCCTTTCATTTGAACAACATTTGATTTGACAGAATAGATTTGAATAGATGCAAAAAACATTACTTCAGTGATAAAAATTAATTTTCCTTTTACAAGCAAGTTTGTATCTATTCTGGAGAGTAAATCAGTGTCATTTACCTTACTGTAAGTTGTCTCAGGTTCTTGTGGTTCTGGACTGGGTGGAATTGAGAGTGTGATGTCCTGGAGTGACACATTCTCATCATTCTAAGAGAGTAAGAAGAAATCACCAAATTACTCATTGGGGGGAAAAAAAAACATACTCTTCCCAACTTTCTTTCAAGGATATACATGTAGACAGACACATCAACCCTGCAGAACCTGCAACAGCGTCTGACTCATCTCACTGAGTTTTTCTTTCTTGCTGTTGTTTTCATCTGATTTGAATGTGTGCCTTGCAGCACGTGTACACTGCACAAACAAGGGCCACAAACAGCCTCTCTCTCCTCATGAAGCTGTCCAGGTAGCTATGTCAAAACGTATTGATTTTGTGCAAATATTGGCCATTATGTTTTTTGTTTGTTTGAATCGGGAAGGAATAGTAATACTACATAATTTTAAAAGCTTCATTTCCTTCAGTACCCATTCTAAAATGGGTACTGAATATTTTATTTGAAAGTATACTTCAACTTGTAAATATTGCTTTTCTAGTTAAGAATTTCCAGTGTACAGTTTAAGACTAAATTATTTCACAGCCATAAGAACTGAATATCGATTACGAGAACTGGAACTGTGGAAGGGTGTTCTTCACCCCTATAATGACAGCCATAAATCCTGAAATTAATCAGAGCAAGGAGAAACAGAAAGAACCAGCAATGACACTACAGGATAACTGCTTAGGTATGTCCTTAAACACCTACACTGCCATGACAAAAAGTCTTTACTCAAAGACCTTACAGCCTAGGATTGCACTTGTAGAACATATTGAAACATATATATGAGGTCAACATGTCTCAAAACCTGTCTAAAACCACAAGCCTGAGCCAGCAAGTCCCAAAAAATCACAAGGGTAAAACTGCAGCTCAAATGCTAAAAATCACCTGAGGGGAAAAAAAGATAGCCCTATTTATGTCCTTTATATACACGAGGAATATATCTGATTTTTTTTTTTTTTTTTGATTCTTTAATAAAATTCTTAAAAATTTTTAATTAAACGTTAAAGAGTTTGATTGGATGTAAAAAGTAAAAAATGAATTTTGTGATTTTTAACCATTTAATCTTTACTTTTTTCTAGAGGCACTGATTATTTGCAGCCAAAATATGCAAAACCATCACCAAACTTAGAGACAAAAATACTGAGAACAAGCATACAGTTCCAAAATGCTTCCATCATGCTAAAGACAGTTAACTTAATTTCTATTACTTAAATCTATATTTTAAACCATCTTGGTCTTTTTTTTTGGGGGGGGGGGGGGGGGGTTGTTTTGAGCAAGACTATCCAGCTTTGTTGTTGAAGGCTTCTGAGTCCATAACAGGTATCTCAGCTTACACTGTCCAACACATAGTTTAGGTCAATTCCCAAGTAGCTGTTTGTCCATCCCAGGCAGATTGCCAGCCCGTGACAGGCTGATGAAGCAGCAATTTGCAGTCTATAGTTCTAATACTGTTTGGAAATATTTTGAATTATGCTGCCCCACTATGCATTAGAGATAAGAACCAAGATAAGAACCATTTAAACCCAAACATTTCTAAAATGCTAAAGGAAAGGATCAGCAACCAACAGTTTTCATCAACTTTTTTTTGTTTTAACTACTCATATATTTATTATAACTACTCAAATCCAAGCACTCAGAAGGAAAGGTGCATCAGACTGTCACAGTTACATCTGTGACAGGAATCATGTGGAGGGAAAAATACAAACCAAAACAAACTTACTACTTCCAACTGATACCTCTGCTATACAAATAAAATGCACAAAACCGGAGAAATAAGACATTCACAGCAGTAGGCTATGACCTTATTGCAAAGAAAGCAAGACAATAATTTCCTGGCAATTAAATTAGAATACTCAAGCCCTGTGCTGTACCTGATAACCAAAGAAAAAGCTATGTTCATCTGCACTAATTTCCTTACCGTTGTTTTAATTATCTTATTATATACAATTAACACAGTACAACTAAAAAAAAAAAAACACAACACAGATCTAACACCATCAATGGAAATTTAAGTACCCTTTTGTGAACATATGCTAGTACTAAGGTACAAATCTTTGGTTTTGCTGTTTTTTTCATAATTGCATTGCTAAAATGAGATGGGGGAAAAAAACAGCATGAACAAGGCTATCCATATACAAAGAAAAAAAGAAATTAGAACAAAGCAGGATTTGCAAAACAACGCAACTGGTTATATGCACGTTATTTTTGGTAGCCTAGAAATAACCCATTAAGACATCAACTTTAGAAAACTTGGAGAGAGCATATAATTTTAACCCCTAGGTAAAATTATGATGACGAACTTTTTAAAAAGCTTATCACCACATTGCAATTACCAATATAGAAAGCTACTGGCTCGTGTTGTTTTTTGGTTTTTCCCCCCTCCAACAACACAATACATAATTATACCATAAACATACATTTAAAACAGTTGGACTGGTCTCATTTGTGCAAATATAAAAGATGCTTGCAAATCCAGCAACATATCAAGAACAAATGCTTACCAAAGGCATTAAAAAATAAGTTGTTTGAAAATATAAGCAAAAATAAAGCATTTTTATTTCTTCAGCACACGACTGCTTTTGTAAAGCTGCAGCATTAGAAGGACAAAATGGTAATGTTTGTAACTATTTCCTAAATTTTAAACATTGCAACACACCAACAAAATACATACATTTTGGCTTTCCTGTTACAGTTGGTTTTAAACATTACTGTCACTTCAGGTGTGAAAATAGCCTTTAGTGTGTAAATTGACAGAGAAATAATGCTGTAATATTCACATTTAAATAGCTATGTAGGAACAGGTCTTTAGTTAGAGATTCATTTTTGAACCTGATATAAATTTATGCGTGTATTTGCATGCACTGCTCAATCAGGTGTGCTCTCTTTTAAGTATCTACCACATAACGTTGCAGTGACTCATCAGTTTAGCCTCCTTTTCTTGATGCTGTATATCAGCAATGCATTTGAATCACTACCTTTCTATACTGATTTTTATGATTTTTAGTTCAATCATGTTTACTCAACACTTTCTGCTGGACTTGGGTCAACAGCACACACTGCAGCTTGTGGCCATTTTTGTTTGGTCCCTATGTCATAAACTGGGGGTCATCGCATGCTTCAAGATATATTTTAAGTGGTTTATAAAATTCAACAGCAAGATTTTTAAAAAATCCTTAATTCATTAATAACTACTTAAACTAAACGCGTAAAAGTGGTGGAATAAACACACAAATTTCCTTCAAGCATTAAGAATATTCAGACTAAAAGGTTGTTCTGAAAAAACCTTGACCGCTAACTTTTCGAAAACAAGTACAAATAAATGTTACAGCCTCTTTAACAATATTTTTGTATTTCTCTGCATGATGTTACTTGCAGGTTTGTTTTTAGTTAAATGCACATGCAAAGTGCAGAAAACATGGAACTTCTAAAAGAGCAGAGGTGAGAGGGCAAAGGAGATCCTCTCAGAAGAAGTCTTCCATATTGCATTACAGGAAAATGAGCTCCACGTTTAAAGAGAATAGTTGTTTTCAGTATACTAACGTATTTTAGATTCTTCTATTAAAAATAAATCCAATCAAGCGCATTTTCAGTGATTGTCTTGTGGATCTTAACAACACAAGCTATGTTTTAACATGCAGGATTTTAAGATAACATGCTACCAATGATGTAATAATTTCATCTTGAGAACTGAATGTTCCAACAGCTAAAATTCATGAAGAAGCTGAAAAGTAATGAATATTTTTTAAAGCTTTAATCAAGTTCTAGCCTTTAATTCCTACAAGGAGTAGGGATGATTCCAAGTTCTCTACACTACAAATTGCTCACTTGAAGAGCCTCATTTGCCAGTTGAGCATTTTTGCAAAGGTGCAAGCAGAAAACACACCAAGTGTTCAGCAAGTAGAGGGTGCTATTCACCGACTAACTACTTAACATTTTCCTGTGTGTTTGACTGTAGTCGTATTGAAATATAACCATGAACGTCACAGTTTCCATTTCCACTGTCAAACACTGTTATAACGACAGCCCAACAGCTAACAACCAACAGTTTAAGCCTAAGATATACCATTTCTTTATTTGCTACCTTGAATACTACTTTGGTTTTGTTTCTTTCAAGCAGTTTCAGTAAAGGCCACCAAACAAGCCTCCGAAGCACTACACTTGCCCTTCCCCTAAAGGGCATTCTAACTGCACAAGTCAGCAGCAGCATGAACCCTTACTCCAAATCCCACAACTTACCACCAGTTATTTAACAGAGTAGGAAGTGGGTGAGAAAGGCAGCTCTTGGCCAATGCAGCACACAGAAATAGACAATTGTCTCCTCTTTGACAAATCCACCCAGTCTCTTTCTAGCACTGGTGAAGCCCCACACAAGCCTGCAAGTTGTGTTTTGGCCGGAGCTACAGGTGATTCAGGGCATGCAGGAGATGGTGGGAGACACATCCAGAAATAGAAATTGTGCTTAGGAAAGGAAACTGGTCGTAAAATTTTCTTCAAGTGTAAGCAAACAATTCATTCTCCTTCATCTACTGACAAAATTCGAACAGGTTACAAGGAATCACTTCACCCAACAGGGCTTGTGAATTCCCACCCGTCAGCGCCCTGAGTTAGAGCACGCTGCATTTAAACCGCTTCAACAAGCTTCATATCTGCCTGAAGGGCAGCAGCCTGTAATTCCCAAAACTGCACCCGTGCCTACTTCAAGACAGACTCCTAATCATTTAGTATGGTACTTTTATTAAACTGGTGAACTGGCCTTAGCCACAGCTTTCTGAAGTTTGTTCAGACCTTGTCAACCTAGGGCACATCTTACTTGGTGCAACCTCATTTTAACCATGAAAGCAAAGCAGTTCCTTCTTCCATTGGCAGTTCAGGAAACACAAGTATTTCTTACAACAACATACATAATCTGCCCCATCATCTTCACTCTCTGGTTGGCCACCAATTCTCACAGACTCCTAATATATTCTATTTCATTTCTCTTTGAGTGGCCCCTGACCAAATTTCAGTTTATTCCTTCAACAGGCTGAACCCAGGCTAGACTTGGTTTCATTTAAACCAGTCTGCCTAACCGTCTACTATTATTCAGCTTATTGATCACCTTCGCACTACACTTTATCATAATATAGCATGATTAAGCGTATTTAGAATTACTTGAGGCTTTGGAGTATGCCTTGCATTAGTTTCTCAAACCTCAGCTCCCTGCATTTATTTTCTTTGTTTTCAATTCAGTCCCTGCTGTGAAGAAGCTGAAAGCTCTGACAATTACTCTTCCGCCCATGCTTCCATCGTGCCCCCAGAAAAGAGTAATAAAAATAAAATTAGCAATGCTACATTTTGGGCTGTGTTCTAAATCCTGCGAATTCCAATCAGCACTTTTTTTTTCCCTACAGAGTACTATATTGACAAAATGTTTGGAGTTAGATGAAGGTCTTGTTCTATCAATGCTGTTTGTAATCTATTTTCCTGTACCATAGAAAGCAATGACTTCAGAGAAGAGTTAGCAGACAAGCATTTGGATGGATCCTTTAAAATTCACTTGGCAAATGGAAAGTCTGCTATGTGATACAGACTATGCATCCTGAAACAGATTTGAGCGCAAGGTTTCTGCAAATGTAACAAAGGTCTCAAAACAATCCTACATTTTTTCCGTTGTCATTTCTAGTGACTAGACATAACTGTTTATGTTCCATGCATATTAGCAATAAGAGGCTGCAGGGTATATAAATGGTAATCATCACCAGTTCCCTATACGCACAAGCCTAGAGCAGTAACGAGCAGATATTACCAGTGCCCCATACGTTTTTTTCATGTCTCTTAGAAAAGCTTACAGTTTCAAAATACACACAGAAGGCAAAGAATGACAGGCTCCAGTAAGTTCTGCAGTTCCCCTGCTGAATAGTAACAGGGAAGTAATCCCCACGTTTCCATGACAGTAGCATGTTCCAGCTAGGAATTTATTTCGGAGAACAGCCAAAGTATAGCAAAATATTAATGAACTACTTGGTTTTTTTTCTCAAGTTGACACAAAATCCATTAATGATCATCTTAAAATTCCAAACTCCATCTAAACATCTTTTTAAGATTCTTTGGAAGATCTGGTATGTCATATTAACTAAGTTCCTATAAACCATTTTAACAGAGAAATATTTATATATATATATATATATATATATATATATAATTTTTTTAACCTCATGACTATCTTTTAACTAGACAATTATTGCTTTTATAAAAAGTAAAAATTCCTAAATTCAGATAATGGTTAAGATGTTAACATTTCAGAATAATCACGAAGCCATCACACAAGTGATGTTCAGAGGTCACAAGATTCCTAAAAAAAAAAAAAAAAAAAAAAAAAAGTGCTTCCAAGAAAAAACATCTTTTACATGCATTTTCAGGAACAGTCCAATCAGTTGCTGACATACATGCAATTGTCAAAAAGTTAAATCAATGAGATGAAGTACTTCAGGGTTAAGAAAAACATATAAGTAATTGCAGATGTAAAGAGAAAAGAGCAACACATTTCAAAGGAACTCACGTGACATATGAAACTTATCCCTCAGCAAAAATATAGACACATTTAACAGTTTTGCACTACAGATTTTATCTTTCCATTCATGCTTCTTCATATGCTTCAGATAGTCATATCTGATGCTACAATGAAGATCTGTGCTTGAAAAACAGCTTTCCTGAATAGAAAGGAAATTAATTTGGAAAGAAACATTTTTATAAGCCTTGCCTACTCCAGAAAAGGGCTTCACAGATCTTACAGTTCTGTAGCCTGCTTCATGTTTTAGTCCTCCTTAAAACATAAGTGCTTATTTGAGATAAGACAAGTTGAGTAGCAATCTTTGATGCCACTCTTGAGAGGAATTACTACAGAGCAAGGCCAGTCCTTCCTTAGATCAAAGGCTCCAGTGCTTCTTAAATAATACAATCCTTATTTAAGTAAGGAAGCTCTAACACATGAGTTTCGCTCAAACTAGAGCAACAAATTAAAGAAATTGAGGAGGAAGATGAGGAAGGAAGTAATCTTTAAGATCAAAATAAAACATTTACTATTAAGCATGCAGATGAACTCTTAATCAATATTTAATAGGCATTAACATTTAGACGTTAATTAAAGACTGCTTACAACAAAAAAGTGTTTCGGTTAAATTTTAAGTGAAAACATGCACCAGTATCTCAGCATCTCTCCATAAATAATTACAATCACATGTAGTGCAAAAAGAAGGTGTATTCTCCATACAAGCTGGTATAACATTACTGGAGAATCAGAAGTTTACGCTTACCATGGTGAAAATTTCCAAACTCCTGCATGAGATAGACCCTTATTCTCTATTTCACTGTTTGATTTAAGACACAATGATGGCAGTATGTGAGAAGCAAGTAGACAGCATGTGTACTGCTGGCATTGTTATCCTGCTCACAGAGTTCAGAGAAGGCCAGACTACTCTAATAAGTAGTTATTTTTCTAGGTAGAACTCCAAATTCAACACAAATCCCATGCTGCTGCAGCTGTTACTTGACAATACTTTCGACAGAGTTATGTCAGCTACAGCCGCAGCAGTGAATCCAGTACAGCACCTCCAGTCTCCCCAGGAGACTGCTAGGTATACATTCATTATGTGCTGCGTGCTGTAGCATGGCATGCCACAGTTGGTTAGATAAACGTCTGAGTCTATTTACATCTTGCCTTAAAAAAAAAAAAAAAAAACAACAAAAAAAACACACAACTACTCCTCACACCTGAAACCTGGCTACGCTTCTACTCTCACCCAAATGAGAACTACTGCTGAAATAACTCAAAAAAGGTAACATTTATATATATTTAAATGTATATATTTCATTAATACATAATATACATTAAATACGTATTTCACTTGTGTAAATATAGGTGAAGCAAAGAAATAACTTCTGCTTCCTTTACTAAAGCTAGTGTTTGAAAGAAGCTCTCACTCTGCATCTTGCCTTTTCACATATTTTAAGAAGCAGCCTGTTATATGAGCCTGACTGAGATCAAGTCCTAGTTCAGTGTTGAGACTGCTAAAGTTCATGTAATGTTTTCAAAGTTATATTTGTTTTTCTTAATGAAGCAAAAAAATGAAATATTTTTATTCATTGACATTATTACAAAACAAACCAAGTTTTTAACTAGAGAAGCAAATAATTTTAAAGAACATACACCTTAGGAGTAGCTACTTGTCTCTTTTGTAATTTTTTTTTTTTTTTTTTAAAAAAAAAAACAAGGCTTGATGCAAGGCTCATCTTTTAACACTTTTCAGAGAACTCTGACTATTATAAACTAGGACAACATTTAAAATGCAACATTCTGCAAGGCCACATGCTCTTTGGCTATAACTTGCACACCTTTACACAATGAGCTACAAGCATACAGATCATTTGTCTAGTTATTTAATTGCCCTTGTGTTAAATGCATTAAGAGCTCTGGCCAAGAAGTTCCCTGTTATCTCAGGTACTAATCACTCGCTCAAGGCTGTTGGGGAGGCACAGCGTATGCAGCCTACTGCTCCCACTTAGGCTTTAAGAACACATCCTCCCTCTGTGACACTTTGTACAATAGTATTTCTGATTTTGTCAGTGGAAAAACATCTCCAGTGTTCTGTTACCATAGGAAGCAAATATTCACATTTCTAAAAGGCAGAGTCATATCCTTCAAATAGCCCCAAGACTGATATGCTTTCTGTTTTGTCGTGCTTTGTCTTAGTGTCTTACTTCTAAGGCACAAAGTTGTTTCTATTACATTATGCTGTTAGGAAACAACAACCATAAACCTAATATTAAAGAAAACATCATGCACACTTTTACATGCTGATCTGTAAATGCATCCAAAGAGGAAGTCCTATAGATTTCCATGTATTTAAAGACTAAGGAATTTTTGCAGCTGATATCTTATACTTTTGCAGAATGATCCAGCAGTTTATAAACTCCCAACAATTTGCCGATTTTTGAGGTTAAATTGAAAAGGCTCCTTAAAAGCTTATGACAACACACTGGAAAGGTTAAGTTCTAGTACTTCCAATAGAGATGACCTAGCAGGATGTGCTAAGCTTCTTGCTGAAACACCAATAAATGATGAAAAGGAGGGGAAAGGTTTTTTTTATTATTATTTTTGTTTGTTTGTTTTAAAAGGAAGAAGCTATAGCCATTGACTTGCTGAATGCAAGCTTGTTCAATGTGATAGATTTTTATTTATTCATTACTCCTAGCCTTCTAGGACTTGATTAAATAAAAGCCTGTCTTCACATCCACTGATTTAGTTTACCATTATTACCACGGAGGAACAGAATACTAATACGTAATGTTTTTGCATTCAGTAAAGTGCTGAAAAGGCAAAAAATTACTATTTTACATAGCAAAAAGTGCACTCTTAAATACTAAATCAATATATGAAGAAAATGAAAACAGTTTAATAAGGCCAGATGACAAACCAACTGAGACAACTCCCCAACATACTTTTTGGCTTTTGTTCCATTTAAACAGCTTACCTGGTGTAGTAATCTTTCCAATTTCAATAACTGAGTTTTCACAGCTGTACAGTCTTGGACCATGTGCCGAAGCGTCACTTCATCGAGCATCACAGTATTCTCCGGTAAGCCCACCAGCTGTCTAGGAGCCTGGTAACAATTGGGTGCCCCATAGCTTTCAAAGTGACCAACAGGAGACTCTAGGGAGTTTGATCCCCTGATTAAAAAATATATACATATATGTATCTACATGCATACTCACACACAGGGATGACAAATTAGAGCTAGGAAGCATTTAGTAAAATAAATTATTATATAACGTAGCCTATAGTTACATACTGTGGTATACAGAGGAAAATAAATCAGAAAATGCCAATGCTATTTCACTTTCCTTCCCACTTGCACAAATCCACAGACCAGCATCTACAGTACCCTAAAATCAGTTTGCTCATCATGGTTTCTAAACTCAGCCATGCAAGCTATAGCCTGTACAAGGTACAAGATCACATGTATTTTAAAAACAAATTGGTAAGGAAAAAACCTGCAAATTTCAAACATGCAAGTAATAAGACATTATTATTTCCCCATGGAATACATACAGTAACATAAGCAAGCCATTTACAGTATCCTATAAAGACAACTATTAAATCAGAACATTTCCAAGTACGTTCCAGCTCAAGGCAAAACACTTGTATTTTAATTAAAAACCCACGACAAAATAGTTTTACAAAGAAATCATTACAAATCCGAGGGATGCTCCCACTCAGACATGCTATTCGATAACATACAACTACTCTGCAAACGTCTTATTATCACTTGACACCTTTGATATGAAAGGGATTTCCCATCATAGTATTTTAATGGGGGTAAAGGCAGCTAAAGTCTTTACCTGTTCAAATCATTTTTGCCATGAATATAGTGCTCAGTATGGCCGAGATGATAGTGATCCTGTGCATTCCATCGTTGTTGTGGTGCTCTTTTCCAGAATCCTTCCGGATGTTGTCTAGCATTTCTGTCTTGTCTATCATAACGGCTCATATTTTCACATTCCTCTACAGAATGTAAAGTAAAAAAATAAAAAAAATTGTATTACATGGTCTTGGGAACAATATTTACTATGTGCTGATAATGCAATATAAAATGAGTTCTGTTTTTTTTTTCTAAAACAGCCAAAAAAAGAAAAAAAAAAAAAAGACAGCATTTTTAGAAGTATCCAGCAGACTGCTGCAATGAACTCAGGTTTTTACTAGCATATAAAACTTCTTACAAGAATAAAAGTAACCTGAAGCAGAAACTACAGAGCTCAGCCTTAACAATATTTCAGGTCTAAGAAGAAAATCACTTGGAAGAGACAAGGCTATAGGGAAAGAAAACAGAATAAAAGTAACATGTTCTTTTCTTTCTTAGTATCTTCAGGATTTTAAAAAGTTAGAACAAAACAAACACAAAGATTGTATTTTAGAAAAATGCCAGAACTTCATTACAAAAAAAGACTAGTTTCAGTACTTAAATTACATATCCCTCTCACTCTAGTCATCTGTCTTGTGATCAAACTTCAAAGAATTTTAATCTTTATTTACCTGGACAAAAAAACATAAAACAAGCAAACAAAATCTCTTTAAAACACTAACTTCTGTAAAGCAAAGCAAATTCCACAAACTTCTGAAGCAAACAAGTGCTATATTTGGCAACAGCTTATAAACCACTAGAAACAAAGCCAAAACAACTGCTGCCCGTGCAGTCAGGCACGGTGAAAAAGTCCTAAACTGCTATTCTGCCATCGCACCGTCCCCTTCACTTACCCAACCAGCTTTTCCTCACATTGTCAGCCCTTGGCTAGAAGAATAAACCTATACAAGAGGACATTGTTTTGCTCGGCTGCCTACTCAGACATAGCTGCGCATGAGACGCTCATAAACAGGCCTTCCTTCCTGCCGAGCTCCCAGCCTGCGTGTTGGTGGGAAGGCAGCCCAGTTTTACCCTGTGATTTAAGACTGCCATCCTCACTCACTGCATACTTGTTGAACTAGAACTGCTGCTATAAATAGTGTCCAAGCGGCATCCTCCACTCCAAAACGAAACAAGGAGAGTTTCCGCGGACCTGGGAAAGTCTTAAAAGGCTGACATCAGTGAAGCTGCACACAAGTGCGGAAATAAGGTTGGCAAAAAGTGCTGCTAGGTATTATAATACTCATATCTCCGATTCCAGTTTTAATCAACTAGTTCAATAACCGAATGTTGATGTAAGAAAATAACTTGTACAGCTAAAATAACAAAAGATTTGTTTTCCTTTAGAGGCATATTTCCACAGCTCACACTGCATGAAAGCTCAAACGGGTCAGCTCGAAATAAGCCCTCAGTAAGTTTGTTGGTAGTTATGATACACAGCTTTGGAAAATAAATTGAGACACGGAATGAAAACCATACGGATACTAGCAAAGAACAAACTTCACTGGTGGTTAGTCATGTTTGCTTAAGGGGAAGCATGAGATGACGCCTGATTTCCTCTTTTCAGAACTAATTTTGAAATCACTGGATTTTTATCAGTGAGGTGATTATAGCAGAGATACCCAATTCATTCCACATTAATTTTATATGGAAACCTATGGAAAAAAATGCCTAGAACAGAAGTAATTATCTGAAATCGATCCCGAACAGCAATAGTTTCTCCACCTGAACCACCAGCTTAAACAGCACGGATTGCTGCAGTCACAAGACACACTCCAGCTATGTGAACACTACAGATACTTGCTGTAGCAATGTGAGTACAGATTATACTGATGCAATTCAGAAAGCACTGAAGTAAACACAGTATTTCACCCATAGCCAGATTAAATAGCAAGCTAACTTTTTTTTGTGAGGCAAACATTCACCTTTAAAATGCACGTATTTTGAACATTTTTTAAATTAGTTTGAAATGAAATTACTGATGCAGATACACTACGTGGCTCTTAAAAAAAAAAAAAAAAAAAAAACACTTAAAAAAATTGATCTATCCCTTACAATTGTTTCTTAGTTTTTCCAACAGGATACCAATTACCATTATTGAAAGAATGCTTAGTGCGTGACCACAAGCACTGTGAGTTATCACATATGCTTGGTTTGTTATTCAGTCCAGGAAATTAAAAAGAAACTTAAATGTCTGAGTTGAAAAGTTGACTACCAGCACAGCAGTAATAGTCATCAATAAGCACCTTTCACACAAGTCCTTTGGAAAGATTACTGAGATTTAAAAGGTTAAGTATTGCACTTCATATATGCCACTGCTTTTATAGGTGGCAGACTATTTATTTTATTGTTAATTTGGCTTCATAGCTATCATACCTGTATGAATCTTCATCCAAAGAACTCAAACATACTGTCAAAGCAACTGAATTACCCCTTACTTCATCACATAGTTGAACAGTACACAAAACAGGCAAAGCTTTTTTCTTTCAGTGCCTGTTTGGACAGGGTAGGACATGACTGTGGTCCACATCCAACTTTCCGTTCATCTGAAGATATTGACACAATTCTCACAGCCAGTGACAATTGTTATTAAGTTGGAATGACCAAAACCAAATGCCTCAAAGGAGGTTAGAATTTGAAGAAGTGTGGCATTAATTTGCCTGACCCAGTTAATCCTGGTCTAAATTTCTATTATGAATTTTTATTATGTTAGTGGCATCTGTCTTCCCCATGAAAAGGTTGACAGCATTCTCACAGACAACGAGCGCATAATAGACTCCTCAAAATACTGCATCTTAAGACTTAAGGCTGCTGTTACCCTAAAGCATACAAAATATATTAGGAGATAATTCTTTCTTCCACAAAATGACAACCATCTCAAGAAGAATTATGCTGTCAAAGCTGAAAATATCACTCCAGCAACATACTTCAGCTATATCTGAAAATGAAACCAAAGTACTAACCTTCAATTTTAAAGCTTATTGTACACACAGTTTAAAGAAACAGTCTGCAACAACGTTTGTTTAGTTTGGGTTGGTTTTGCTTTTCCTTTTTAATAAAAAGGCAGTAAATTTCTAACATTAGAATTCAAGTGTAGGAGTTGTATTAATTTCTACATTTCAGAAAAGAAAGTTGCCTAAATAAAAACCAATTGAAAGCGTGCATCTTATTAAGGCAGAAGTTAGAACAACGAAATCCAGAAATATCTTAAACCCATAACGTAGTTTCACAGTAAGATTGCTTGGCTACTTTACTAACCTTTGTCATGAGGTGGGTCCTCAGGCAGGTCCACATCAAGCATGAGATCATCATCTTCAAGATCACATGAATCAAGATTATTCAAGATATCCTACAAGAAAGAAAATGGCAGATGGAGCTGTTTTCATGATACCTCATTTATTCCAGTGCCATAAAGAGTTGATTGCAAAGCTTTGTTACATCTCTTCTGTATGCATATCTGATGTTGTCAGCAGCTTCTTCTCTTTTGAGACAAGATCAGCCTTACCTGAGACTGTCTACACAAACTAACAACCTTCCTACTGATCTGGTACAGTAACGGATGGATTTAAACAATTTTCTGCTTTGTACCTATGGAATGCTCCCAAGATTTTCTTACTTATTAATATTCTGCCTCCATTGTAAAACTAAATTATTTTACTTAGGATTCAAAGACAAGTTTGTGAGAAGATGTTAAATCACCTTGTTTCAGCTCTCACGTCACACTGATCAAAAGATCATCATGTCATGGAAATGAAAAGGGTGGGTTAGGGACCTATATTTTCAGATTCAGATTTACTTTGTTGCTATATTTCAGCATAAATAATAGCCAAAGCCAGACTCAGGACAAATACTGCCCCTCTAAAACGAAGGAATATAGAGGCCTAGAGGCCTCTCCATTCTTAATGTTACCAAAGGCACCTAGCACTTCAGAAAAAAACAAGAAACTTAACTGTTTAACGAGCTGAGAAATAGTACCTAATCATGCTTCTGGCTTTTAAGCATGTTTCAGTGTGGAACAGAAGGAGGAGAACACCTATATCCCTTAACATGTTTTGTCAGCCAGAGATTGGAATAGTCCCAAGGTTCTGACAAGAACTTACAGCTCCCAGCAGCTTTTTCGGCCAACAAAATTTAAAATATGTAATTATCAGTACCAAGTGCTGCTGCCTTTTGTCTTTAAAAATGTGCTTATATAAAGCTGTTTCTAAAGTTACACAACACGATGTTTTGTTTGTAAGAAAGATAATAACACAAAAATGCAGTAACATTAGTACCAATACTCCATTCAAAAAATTAGTCAGGTATATTAGAGGAAAACAACTGCAGTGACAGCAAAGTCAACTGATAGTGAAAGAGACAGAGATTAACTAACCTCTCTTCCTTTAAGAACACCAACAGTACAAAAAAAACTCAAGAGGTCAAGGCTGCAGAATATTCTGTTGGAGTAGCCAGATGCTGCTAGCAACATGCTGCTGGAAAGCTATGTCAGACAAAATGCGGTACTTGATTAGAGAACACAGCCTCTCTCACTTGATTGTTCAAAGACAGATAAACTTATTAGTACCAAGTGATCATAATACAAAGCAGGTCTAAGGAAATTGTTAATGGTTACACAGCTCTAAAGCTCTTGATCTGTATTTTCTGAAATCCCACAAATAGAAGTCATAGCTTTAAGGCCTAGGATTAGATTCAGACGTTTCACATCTGCTTCTTTTCCAAGCACAGAACTGCAGATTTTTCTTAGCTTTAGCAGCTACATCTAAAGATGATTCACAGGACCTATAGTGAAAACTATTAAGGTAGTGTTTTGCTAATTACTTCTCACTGGGTGTTGCAGATATCAGTAAACACTTAACTGCATACTAGTACACAGACTATCAATACACCGCAAAAACTGTATTCAATTGGAAAGCTATCCCTTCGCCAGCTAATCATGTTAGATTTGCTCTGTCAGAGATGTCAGAAACGAGTAACATTGACAAGCATCGCTAACCTGTTGACCCAACTGTTCTTCTTCAGTATTCCTATAGTGTTCACAATGTACTCCTCTATTTTATTACAAATGGTGGAAAAAGCTAAGGATATTTTAAGATTTTTTTCTTGACAGAACAATAAACATTCTCCATTTCTGCAGGGAAATGCATTTCTTGACATTGGAGAGAGGATATGAAACAAAAAGTTAACATTCACTTCATAAAACATGAGCAATATCAAGGGACAGTTGAATACTTGAGACAAAACCACCTCGTTTTGTTATATTCTAGAAGTCCTACCTGAATAATACTGCTTACATGTGTCATTCTAAGTACTTACAGAAAAAGAAGAGAAGAAAAGCACAGAATATCAGGACACTGAATAATAAATTACTAGACTGAATAATAAATTACTAGAGAAAAGCTTTCAGAAATTGCAAGTAATTTAAACAAAATGCAGATTTACCGTTCAGGGGAACAGACTGCAGATGTTCACTTATTTTTACATCCATTAATTTACATTTTTCCAGGAACTCAAATGTTTTTAAGCAACGTGTATTTTTTAAGCAATTTCGTAAAATGTAGGTGTTGGAGAGGCAAATTCAGTTTGTTAGTTGATAAATTGCTTCTATGCCATGCTTTGATCTTCAAAATTAGTACGAAGAAGCACCATTTTTCCCTACTGTGGGAACCTTAATGAACATGACAAATTAGTTGAGCAGTGGCCACAAATGCTTAAGAAAGTTGAAAACATTGCCATTACCATGCAAATGCATTTTAAAGTACAATAAAAAAACATAGTATGTCAGAGTGTTAACTAATAAACCCAGATAAGCCACTTTGCTATCCCTGTACCAGAGCTTCAGAAGTCTAATGATGTCAGAAAAGGTCAGCATTTGAGATGCCAAACATACTTCTCTGTCAACAGCACATTTCATTATGTTTCCCTAATTATACATTCCTGAACCGCACCGAGGCAACTCCACGCTAGAAAACAAAATCTGACTATGAAGTCTTCGCAGTATCTGGACCCCATGTGAGTTCCCTTTGAGCATTTCCGACTGTTATCTAGGTAGGAAAGATAACAGGAGATGAACTGCTATTAATGTCATCTTGAAATAGTTACAAGATACACTTCAGGTTTCATCAGCAAGTTTGCACATATAAACCTCCATTTACAGGCTTCGGTTATTCTCACTGCTGTGTAAGGAATTTAACTACAAGGCAGTAACGTTGCTGAGAGTGCTCAACAGCTGCTAGCATCAAGTTCTGCCTTGAACAGGATGTAGAAATTCTCCAAACTACACCAGCTACAACCCTATAGATTATTACATGTTTTAGCAAGTACTAAGAGTTCCATTAAGGGAATAATCCTACTTGGTTTGTATCATTGAGAAGAATAATGCATTATAAAGGTGGATAGCAGCTGGTCAAAAGAGGCGATTCTCCTGCTCTGTTTAGCCTGGGTGCAGCCTCACCTGGAATACTGCACGCGGTTCTGGGCTCCACAATTTAAAAAGGACATTAAGGTCCTAAAAAGCATCCAGAGGAGGGCAAAGCTGGTAAAAGGGCTGGAGGGCATCTCCTGTAAGGAGAGGATGGGCACTCAGGTTGACTAGCCTGGAGAAAAGGAGGCTGAAAGGTGACCTTGTTGCTCTCTGCAACTCCCCGAGGATGGGAAGTGGAGAGGGAGGCGCTCCTCTTTTCTCCCTGGTATCCAGTGACAGGACGCACAGGAATGGTTCAAAGCGGTGCCAGGGAAGGCTCAGAGTGAACATCAGGAAAAACTTACGAGAGGTTAGACTGACACCAGAACAGGCTGCCCAGAGAGGTGGTTGGTGCCCCATGCCTATCAGCATTCAAGAGGCTGTAACTTTTGGTGAGCCCCAAAGTGGTCAGGCAGCTGGTCTCTGACCTTCAGAGATCCCTTCCCACTGAACTTTTTTTTTTTTTTTTTAAATTTCACAAGACTAGATTCTCAAGATGTTACAACCTATGAAGACATACAAACTGCGTAAATTAAAAAGTCCTCTGAACAAATTTCTACCATAACCCTCAAAATACTGGAGTTATTAATTACTTAAAAGACAGAACAGTATAAGGAAAACATCTTTAAAAATTTCACATGCAGGACGCCAACCAAATCTTACAAAAAAAAAAAAAAAGCTAAACAACTAACACCTGTTAGCATTACAATGTACTTCCCCGTAAACTTCAAAAAAGCAGCTTGCCAAAGTCCCTAAATCATTTAAAGCAAACAGGTGCACTTGTCACATTCCACAAAAGAAAGAGAAGTCAGATATCCTGGTCAGACGTCAACTCCATTCTTTGTCTACGACCAAAGAGAGACTATTTAAATAGAAACATCGGTGTCTGTGTTAGCAGAACAGCGAACAATACAGGTGCTACACAATATGGGTTTTAACATGAGTCTGATCCTGTAGCAATGGATACATTACTACAAATTCAGTAATATTGATTTTGCTTCATATCACACAGGAGGAAACAGTAATCAAAGTTCTCAAAAAACACTCTTGAAACAACAGATAATGTAGAAGGATTCTGGGACAGGAAACTAAATTTCCAGTCTAATGTATAAGGCTCTAAGAAGTAAGTAATTGTTTCAAGTCAGTTATTCGTTTAATTCATCCAGAAATGGGAGTCTTCACATTTGCAGCATCAAAACAGAACTATATTTTGCTATTTTGCAAATAGCAAAATTTAGTTTTAGCTCCAAAAACCTTAACAGAGAAGGTGAACTGAAGCCTTTGCAATCATTCCTCCAATTTGAATTCTTGGTGACAGCAAGCATCACTAAAGAAAGTGAAAAGTATTCTTTTCCTTAAACAAAAATATAGAGTAGATTTTCTTTTACATATAATACCTCAGTTTTTCTAACATTACTTATTCATTACATGCAAGACCGTATACAAATATATATACACATTTTTTTTAAAAATATATCAGTAATCCTTCCGGTATGCCAGAGAGAAAGGCTAGAATTCTGCAAGATACCAAGAACAGGGTAGGAAAGGAGCTATTTTAAATGTAGTATGCTGCAAGTCATATTAGGGATAATTAAGCCCAACATCCAAACAAGTGTTTTATCATTTTGTTCATGCTCCATTAGGGAGTGTTGCCAAGACAACAAATGCAACAGGACCTTTGTTCTGAATACCCAAGACATTTTAACTATTGGATATTAGTCTTAAATAATGATATATTCCTCTTTGAAAACATTTTTATAAGGGCATTGTATGTTCTATCTAGGTTTACAGAACGCAGACAGGAAATAATTATTAGGTTAAGTTACTATCCACTATTTCTCAAAGAGCAGCTAGGCTCGCTGCTTAATTATTTTAATTATATGCTAGAACATATAAAAAAAAGAAAAAGTTCAAGAGCACAAAGGGAAAGAAAAAGAAAACCTGAAATATTAACTGTTCTGTTGAGATTTTACCAATTAATAAGCAATAGCGCTAACCAAGCATGCAGCACAAGTGAAATCCCACAGCCACAAAAAGCGTTCCTTTACTGCCATCTAGCCCCCAGTAATGAATCTACAAAAACACACCAGGAGGGAAAAACAGTCTGACCTTCTCTCTGCAGAATTCCAACAACGGTTAAGAATGTTTTGTAATTCCAGTTTTGGTTTGATTCACTTTAGAGCACAGTAACAGAAAGACATCAACATTAAGTGTAATGAACATACGCCATATCTGATCCTTTCTACTCATTGCTTCTGCTTCCAGAAAAGTCTGCCAATAGCAGAAGTTCAGCTTTACTTCTTAAGTTACTTGCAGTTAATGTACAAATAATGGACCGTTTTACATCATGATGCAATATGTATTTTTTACTTAAACTCTTAAAGGGCAAAAGCCACTATGAATGATGATGTTCTCGCCACTGACTTAAACTTGCATTAGAGCTGCGAGGTTCAGCCTACACGAGTATGGTGAGCAGAAGGCCTTGAGAATCAGGAGGAACTACAATTTAAGTAGTTTGTTACCTCAGGACTTCCAGGTTACCAGACATCCTGTATGATGGGTCTACTGCTCTTTTCTAGGGATCAGTAGAGACACACCAATATGCTTCAGCTCTCCAAATGCTTTTGAACTTGGTTTTACTGCCTTTTCTTAGGTACAACCATCAGCGGTGAACTTGAAAAACACATAACATGAAATACCAAGAACGATCCAGTTTAATTTGGCAATTCAGTTATAATAGAAGAGCTATATAAAAATAACTTCAGGCTTCAAACAACTCCCAGTCGATAATGAAATCAAAACAATCTGAATTTAGAAGAATACCATGGGCAAGGTAGCTACCAGGAGATCAATTAAGTTTCTTCTGTATACTGAGTTTTAGTTATGCCCTAGCTAGAATTTCCATGTGAACTGAATATGACTTTTTACACAGCATTTGTGTGTTCTTATACAGGTTACTTAATACAGTTGTTTCTAATTAAAAAAAAAAAAAAAAAGGAACAAAAACCTCAAATATTTGTTATTAAACCTATTTTGACCAGTCTTTAAATGAACTGTGCATCATGTCTTTAGAACTGTGGAGACAGTAAGCCTGGAAATGGGTGTGCACATTTCATCCAGAGAGACCAGATTTGTACATACTACAAACATAATTGACCCTAATACATAGAAGATACAGCCCTTCCTCAAAGTTTCTGATGGTTTGTAACTGAAAGTCAGTCACAAAAAGATTCAACACCAGTGTTCTTATAACTTACTAGGACACAGCTTCAGGTTAAAAAAAAAAAAAAAAAAAAAAAGGAAACTGTGTGCCAATCCATGTGTTTTCTATCAAGTTATCTGTCAGCATTCAGAAACCCAGTTAGATTCCTGTCAATTCATTTGGTATACTCTTAAGTGATTTTCTTGTTTGCACTGACAAAAAACACCAGAGGTACACCAAAATTAAGACTCTACTGTTCTTTGAGCACATGCCTACCTGTTTCAAGATTTCCTAGGAGCAATGAAAACAATGTGTGATACTTGAAAAAAAGACAGCAACACAATTAACTGAAGCACACTAGAGTACTTCTGAAGTTCCCTTATAGAAAACTGATGCCGGTTGGTAGAACAAAGAAAAACATCAAAAAGGAATTGCTGTAAACTAACTAAAAATACTACACTGCATATGCAGCTGCAAACTCATACTGGAAACCTCACTTTAAGCTTATGAATTAAAAGTAGTACTAATTTCTACCAGTATTTATTATTATATTGCACTCAACACATCTGCTGCTCTCTCTCCCCACCATACAAAATCAAAGCTGTCATTAATGGCCACCATAAATGAAAGACAGGAGCATGAGAGAAGTTGCCTTCCTTGATTTCACCAACCAAAACAGGATGAGAAGATTTACTGTGTCAATTCTGCATCATACAGCTCTCAAAGCCATATATACCTTTTTATCCCAAAGGAAAAAAAAGGTAATTTGCCATAAAAGCTTGTTCACAAAATGTCATACCTCTCAAAGCAACACCACAAGAGATTTGTGCACTGTAATACAATCATATAACCTCTTAATAACATTTGACAGCAGGGACATGCACATCACCCAAGACACAGACAGAAATGCCATCTCAGTAAGCAGTGCAGTTTCTCACTACCTCCCGTTGCTGTAACAATTAAGCTCTGAAGCTGAAGACTGGAGTGGTGGTGGGAGGGCAGACAGCAGCTATTTTCTCTCAGAAGGCAGCGCCTCTGAAGTCAGTCCCTACCTCCATGACATTTATCTACGCCACAAGCAGAAAACTGACTGTCAGCAAACACACCTGAACAAGTGGGCAAGGATCACTGCTAGCAAAACGCACTGAAACAAGCAGGTACTCTTAAATCTGTATTACCAGCAATTTTACATCGCACTTGCACAGTTTACTAAAAGCTTAACTGGGGACACATTGATGAAGGATGCTCTCACCCTGATTTACTATGTCCAGAAGCGCTATCTTCTCAAATTGAAACTAAATGCAAAGAAGGTGACACTTCTCTAGCCTTTCTGAATCTTCTGAGATCAGAAAGCTGTACGCTTGAGTCTTCTCCAAATATCAATTATATCAATCTAATTAAAGTTATAAAGTTAGAACATGACAATTCAAGAGAATCCTCAGTTCCAGAAGAGCTCAGATATACATGTAACCTCTGCTTAAGGTGGTGAGGTTAACAGCAACACCAGCTTCACATTTGTGGCACACAAACACATGCCAGTGAAAAATGCCTTCCCAGGCTGACATTTGTATGATATCCCAATCCCTGATTCTCTGTGTTTCTGAGCAGGAGGTCTGAACCACTATGCATTTAAGTAAAACTGCTGAAGCTCTTTCATAACGACGCTCTAAGCAGAAATACCAGCTTATCAAGGTAAGGTATTTCCAAGAAACATTTTTCTATCAGAAGTAAAATTCAGACACGGTGTTTGTCATTACCTAAAATACATTAGTAAAAGCTAAAATCTCATAAAAGACTTCCCAGGCTACTCTGATGTCTCTGTCAAAAAAATAAATAAATAAATAAATATCTTGACCTAGAAACCCAACAGTCATGCTTTTGGGTAAAGCAGCATGAAAGACCAATGGATTACCTAATCTGCCTTGCAAGACAGGATTTCTTTGGTGCTAAATGCAACAATCGAAAATTCCCTGAGCAGAAGCAGAAGATATAAAACTCCAAACTGCCATTCCACATTAGTGATGCTACACACACTACAATTCTCTCCACAAGAACTGCCTCCAGTGTGCTGGGCCCAGAGGGAAACAGTAGAAAGAAGTACAGCATATTGCCAAGTATCCAGCACTACCTATAGTACCAGTATGCTGGCATTATACTTGCAGTCTCATTACACTGATGCAATGAAGCCTAATTTTTATTTGAATTGCTACAGAGCAAAGTTGCTTGATTTCCTCCTCCATGGTCCAGTTGTACCACGACAGTGGCCAGATAAATTGGCAGCAGCAGCAAAGACCAAAATGACTGGGAGCTCATAGCCATGTTAGGCAGCATCTTTTGGTGACAAAAAGGACTGTCTCCTTCAAAACCCAAACGATACTACTATAGTAAAGCAAAGAGACAGGATGGGGTCCAGGAAGAGGCCACACCAGCACATTCCCCCACAGCTTAAATCAGAGCTGTGAAACACTGGGAATAAATCATAAGAAACCCTTCCTCTTGATCCACCTGAACCTGAGCAGGAAGTACAAATACATTGATAATGTAATATACACCGATGATAATGTTAAGTAAAATTATTCATTTTTAATTCATCCATCATCCCATAGAAAGAAAAATAAGATGAAGGCTCCGTGAGACTTATTTAAGGTCAGGAAGTGTTGCAGATCAGTGGCTGGAGTTCCTCTACTTCCAGGTCACAAAGCTAGCTATTTTATATACTACCTGCAAGGATGCTCAATGTATCAGTGGACAAAATTTTTTGGTTGATCCTGTCTCTTACATGGGGGAGTAGGGGAAGAGCTGAGTGGTGCGTAAGTATTTCCTAACTGGAACATCTCTGATAACAGAGATGGAGCATTTTAACACCAATTTGCACACAGAAAAGCAAATACAGGAATGGGAGATAAAAGCTTCAGATTTTATAAATCTACAGATTTCAGTAATGGCTTACATGAAGATACCACAAAAATCTAAACACATTTAAGAGTCTTTGTTTCAATAAAAAATATGTATGTATTCTTTCCTATGAACACAGTTTTTACATTGAAGCAGTTAATTTCAAAGGTTTTTTTAAATTTACCTTCAGCTTCCTAAGATCTTAGACACTTCACTTGCAGCATGAAAAGCAGAAAAAGGAACCAAGTTTAAATTAGATCATTAGACGGAATCTGCTCGTGTGCTTCTTATAACTAGTTTGCCCCTCAAGGCCTCATTTCAAAAGATCTTCTTTCTAAAGCATCTCAAAAAACAAGTGTCTATATATGAAGAAAATATAGATATTTAGTTCCATTATCTCCTGTTAAAAAGTGAAAATGAAGCACAAGAATTTCTGAATACTCTGTACTGAATGCTTCATTATTTCAACAACTGCTTCTGATGAAAAATATCACGATGCAACCACTTCTCACTTTCAGCATACTATTTAAATTGCATTTAAGTCTGTAAACATCACTATTAGTTCAGAAGGTCTCTGTCTTGAAAATTCTTCCAATGGATCTTACACAGCGCTGCTAGCACGGTATGGAGACTCGTTATTCACCTATTTGGAATAAGCATTAAAAATTGGTAGTGTTTAGAATAATTCAGTAATTCTATATTAGTATGACATATATCCAAATAAAAAAAATAAAACAAACACCACACACTGAGGAAAAAAAACACTTTCTCGCACATGGTAAAGTTTATGGGGTTCAAACCTCATTGAAGCCATCCAAATACTACTTAAAGAACTCTTGTCTATCTGAATAGCCTTTTTATTCCATACTAGTACACTACCTTAATAAAAATACAAGCACAAGTAAGCTTGCAGCTGTAGCAAAGTAATCCAAAATCCAAAGTCCAGAACAGCAGCTATGGATTTGGCACTATCCCATTAGAAAGGATGTACAACTAAAAGCAGAAACGGGTAGAAGACAATACTTCGAACACTTGGCTCTTTAATAGCGAACGCGTTGGAAGTATGCATACTACAAGTCTCAATTCCTATATAACAAAGTACTCATCTGGTACATCAGACTGTCATTTAAAGTTTAGTCATTGAGAGAAGGAAATGATTTTAAAAACTCAATTACTTTTAAGTAACTAAAACTACTGTAAGAAAATAGCAAGTACCACAGACTGAACATTACACAATGTCATTTTAGCAAGCTCATCTTTTCTGTAGTTAAGAAGTATATGCATTTGAACAGCATATTTCAGTGAGTATCTGTGCCTCTAGAACAATAAGCCATGCCACAATCTCAGAAACTAGTTCAGAATCTCCCTTTCCAAATTCGCCATCACAGAGGAAAAAAAAAAAAAAAAGCGTCATGAGATTTCAAAAATGCTAGGAAGCTGAGAAAAATGTAACCATTTCAGACTCTGTGGCTGAAACTCTAGCCACACTGATAAATGACAAAGCAGATTCTTTCCACTGAGATCTAGATTTCATCCCAAGAGCAATTAAATTCTAAGCAAAGCAGCTAAAACCCATCTGTCTCTTCAAGACGGATTTCAATTATTGTTCCATAATCCTATATCCTTGTCACTAAATTGATGCTCACTTGGTGTATACCCCAAATACCAGCTTTAGTTCAGTAAAAATTCAGATAGCAGAGACATACACAGTTACTAAAGCCTCTAATAACAAAAGGCCAGAGGATTGGATCTCTGTCTAAGAGAGGGTCTTCATACAACCTGATAATAAAGAAAACACAAGTTTTCTAAACCTATTAGTGCAAATGAAATTTCTTTGAAAGAGGAAAAAAAGAAACAACTTACTCTCTAGAGGCATTAAAAATGCTAATTGAAAAATTTTCATCTTGAATTTTTACTTCTTGCAGACCCCTGTATGGTAGAATATTGTAGCATCTTTTAAAAGTAGTAATACCTCATAATAATACAGGGACCCTTGCTTGGATTATCTATCCTATTCTCAATGTAAATAAGAGCTTTAAACTTCAAAAAAAACAAACAAACAAACAAACAAACAACAAAGCTTTACTCAAACAAACACATACTAAAGATTATGTTTCTCATGTGTCTAGTTAATACAATGGATAGCACAGAACAACTCAAACAAGCCTTGCTACAGCAAAACAGTACTTTGTTTTCTGTTAAGGAAGGGGGCGATTAGACTCCAGGTAGGACCCATGTTTTCATCCATTCTGTTTATATGTATATTATTTCCAGACAAAAATAAATGAAAGCAAAAAATTCAGCAAGGTTCATGTAGTCAAGCAGACTACTGTATATGAAATGAAGTCTTACCACTCTCATTATCATTCCACAGACCTAATTAACACCACCCTAGGCAAATAGGCCAAACCACTTCTCATTTGACTACCCAACAAGGTCTACACTGCCATCTATACATTTGTTGATGCTATAGATGGCAAACAGATGACTAAACACTGCCAATATTTACCATCTTATTATGAGTAATTCAGATGTACTGCTGGAATCCCAAGCATCACAAAGGCTCACACTGCTCCTACTCACACCAGCCTAAAGCCAGGGAAACTCCAGAACCACCTATCTGCTTCAGACTTCCCCAGAAGCAATACTTCCCAGGGGCAGTCAGGCTGATATTAGCTTAAAAGACTCTTATCAGTTGGATTTTGACAAAGATTTACTGCTTTCACCTTCACAATACTAGAGGACAGAAAAAGCACAATTTGATCATACACCTCCTAGCAATCAAAACATCAACATATGCTGCCTAATCACAATAATTATTCTCACGACCTTCAGGGTTTTTTTAAGCTGCCTTTATACTCAGTGCCTTCAGACAGAAGCAGCAACAACAGAGAACAAAAGCTTATACTAACCCACCCAACATCACGATTCTTCGGAACTAAGAACTGTATCAGAAATTCTTCTACATCTGAAGACTAAACGTGATGAGTGTTTAATTTGTAGGCTAAAAAAAAAAAAAAAAAAAAGCCTCTAAATCTCATTCTTTCTGCCAACAGTAACAAGCATAGGAAAAAAAAAAAAAAAAACAGGACTCCCACTAAAATGCAATTCAACAAACATTTCAGAGTGCAGCCTCTCTTAAAAAACAAGTATGAACACAAGATGTATTATTCATGTTTCCCTTACTTAGGATGAAAATTCAGATGAAAATATAGTGCTTACTGCACTACAACTCTGGAAAAGAAATAATGGAATAAAAATCAAAATGAGTGGAAAGCACGATTTTATTTATTTATTTATTTATTTTTAAGATTCAGCATTAAGTCTTACACCCCTCCTTCTTTCTCCACTACATCTAAACCAAATAAGTTTATTCTTCCACTTTTAAGACCTCTCTAGCAGCTATTTACTTTCAATAAAGAAATTAACCAAAACATTGAACAAAAATATCATAAGCTTCTAACAAACCTCTGCTCTTTTATGCTTACAACAGCTTCTATCAATCAGAACATCAATGTTCTGAAATCAACACCTTCAATTCATATAAATGCGTAAATTAACGCATGGAGGATATGCACATCAAATACAAGGTACATAGCCCAAAAGCCCATGAAAGCAGTGCCTTTTGTTTTGATCAACTGCACTGTATATATCAGAAATATCAATTTCAGGTTTATCAAGGAGAAAGTTTAAGAACTTTTCCTGGTATATGCATGCATGTGACAGGGAGAAGGGTGTTTATTTTTGCAGTGCCCTATGTTAAATTTTTTCCTGTAAACATCAGTATAACTACAAAGTCCATACTGGAAAAAGAAATCTCAAAATGCTTTTCCAAACTGGCCATAATTACCAAGAGAAGTTAATAACTATTTCTAAGCTTACTTTTAAGCACCACATCCCAAGATTGTAATTTAAGACAGAAAATGAACAGCACCACAGGCAGCTGAAAATATATCAGGAATTCCTCTTATGTAGTTACATATAACAATATAATTATGTAGCTATGCCCCAGTTTCAGAAAAACATCTATGCTGTTCTGCTGTTGGGCTAGACAACCCTAACAAAACTAAAAATTAAAATCTGACTTAGAGCCACAAGGCCCTTTCAAAGGCAGAAAACAGCATCTACACTACTGATAATGGCACTGATGACATAATACTTAGCACTTCTCAAATTTAAGAAGCTGGAGACATTGATTGATTATACCTAATTTTTCTTGGAAGTTCTGAATGAATAATATCGTGTTAATATAATCTGAGCCGTCTTTTAATTAAGCAACCCAAATAAGTTAGAACAGTGTTTCTGTGGAAAAGAACGAAGGACAGACAGACAACTTACATCAAGCCTACCAGAACCCAGAGGCTGGCTAACTGACCTCAGCTGAAGGGTTAGAGCGCTGCAACTACTCTCCGTCTACTCCAGACAGAACGTTTGATGCAAGTCATTTGTGTTTAGTGGTAAGAATATGGCTATTACTTATCTTGCTTTCTGTTTTCCAGACATAAAGAGTCCAGTTCATCTGATGAGCTAGTCAGCTACCTACTTTAAAGATGCTATGCTTGAACAGACAAATGAAAATAAATTCATTTTGAAAAGGGTCCTGTGCAGATATAGGATAGAAACAAATCAATGGAAGTCAGATAAGGACCAACTGTTTTCTTGTTGTTACTCCTAGGTTTAAAGACTGGTAGGAGATATTTTACTTATTTGCTGAAGTAATTTCTTTATTGTTGAATGCCATCATGAGATTGCATAAGGAAGAAGCTGTGTTGTCCCAGCTTTAGAATGGGGAAAAAATGCATGTAAGCAGCCTAATTCAAGGCCATCTGTCCAGAAAGAGGAACTCCTTAACAAGAAGTTTCTTTCAGAAAGCTGTCAACTACAGAGGAAAGAAGAAACAGTTATCAAGTGAAAAAAACACATTAATTATTTTTAAAATATACATCAGCAATAAAATGAAAAAGAAACTACAGAGATTCAGATGATGCATATAAATACATACTATGCTGTTCATTTCTGAAGACTCGTAACTTCCACATGGATGGACACTTCCAATAGGTTCCAGCCCTTCTTCATCCCACATGTATGTGCCATCAGAGCTATCAGATGGAGAAAGCTCAAAAGAGGACCCAGCTCTGTAATTTATCTCTGGAGAAATCACACTCTCACCAGTATTCTTTGTACTTTCACTGTTGTCATCCACTGCTTAAAGAAAACAGAAACAGTCAAGATTCTAAAAAACAACACAATATTTAAAAAAAAATACAAATTAAGATGTGTAAAAACATTAAAGTCTCAATAATAAACTGTGTTCTAACAGAAATATCTGAAAGCATTCTACAATATTAAGAACACTCATCCTAGGAGGTAAAAAGCTCAGGCTGGACTGGCCATTACAATTAAGTATCCTTTTAAACTACATCTTTCCTAGCTTTATACAACACAGCAATTCATCTGTCAAGAAAGACACATTTTAGAATTCTGTATCTTTTTAATAAAATACGTTTCCACCTTTGGATCCAATCAACATCTCTCAAAGTAAATATATACTAAGAAAAAAATACATCAGACTTGAAAGTGCAACTTCGCTTTTAAAGCATCTTCCATCTCTTCCACTGATTTTTTTTTTTTATTTTTTTTTAAGAATTAATACAACATGCTTTTGGAAAAAAACAGTAACATGACAATTTATAAAATTAATTAAAGAGGACACCCTACATTTATTGCTGCTACTTTAAGCAGTTACAGATGTTCTCTGCCTACAGAGGAGGATATGCAGAGATCACTAGCCCAAAAGAAATGAATGCCAAGTAAGGCTAAGAGGAATTCTACAATCCTATAACAAGTTTGGCTAAAGGAGATACCACTATTTCTTATTCCAATGAAATAAGAGCTCTTACAAAAAAAAAACATGCTTGAAAATGTTTACTATCATGCAAGAAAAAAAAAAAAAAAGCACTGTGAGAAAATAAATTGGCCAGCATAGTTCCACTCTGAAAAAAATCAGAATGGTTAAACGTAACTTAACTGCAATTACAGAATCTTGACAGAGTACGTAAAATATCACACAGAATGCAAAGTATTTACCCGACATATTTATATCGAGCCAGTCATCAGCATTACAGCAAGATCCTCCACTTTCCTTGAGAGAAGTGAACGGCTCTATTGACGTTATGCTCCCATGCTCTAACTCTTGAACGCGGCTCTCCTTTTGCTGTAGTTGCATAGTTCTATTTGGATCCTCTATATCTATGAAGTCATCACTGAAGTCTTCACTCAAGTCATTTTTCTCCGAGGATGACAAAGAAGATATAGATATTTCATCTCCGTCATCACTCATGCACATGACATTTGACCCATGTTTTCCCATGCTTTCATGGCCATCGACAGATTCTGCTCTTCGAGCATCACACTCTAGAATGCTGTTTTTGTCAATTGCTCGATTAATATTTGTTGCAAGTTCAGAGTTCTCCACTATACACATGTCAGGAGTTGTAGTTTTGCCATCATCCACAATGATATTTCCAGCAAATCGCTGCCTAGTAGGCTTCAGCAAAGAAGGTCGACTTAATCTGTATCCAAAAGAAGGTGCGGGCCCAGACCCATTTGACAGTGGGGGCTTCTTTGAAGCAGGAGCTGATATACCGGAGTACGGCCTGGTAAATCCGTACTTCATAGGTTCGTTTCCATTGGGTACATCCAACTGTCGTGCATTTCTTGACAGCAGAGACGACCTCTGAGATGTCCTAACAGATAGATTTTGACTATAAGGCCTTGTAAGATCCACAGCTTTATTAAAGGAATGTGACCTGGTTAAAGATGCAGTGGGGAGGAAGGAATTCTGAATGGAATGTGAAAAACTTTGTGATCTTACCATTTTTTCACAGGAAAAAGGCTTGTTATTGTCTGTAGATTGTGCAAGGCTTTCTCCTGAACTTGTCCTTGTGGCACTGGAATTAGCTCTAGGTCTTTGCAAACCTACCATTGGCCTATTTCCATAAAATCCATTTAAGTGTGATTTTGGAGCATTGAGTCCAGAATATGAGGTCCTTCCTGACAGGGTACCTTTGGCGAATTTTGCTGAACTAGAAAGTCCAGGCAAAGACTTTGGATTTAATTCCTCTGTAGAAGATACAAACATATTGTTTTGCTTTACTGTTTTTGATGCAACTGAAGCAGTGCTGTTCAAACCCGCCCTGAGCACATCGTTACTCAGTGCTCCTTGAGATGAAGAATACTTCTCAGAATCGATTAGTTTTTCATTACAATTATGTTTGGAATCAATGTCTCTCCCATTTTGATCATGAAGTTGATGTTTATTTGATTTTCTCCAGTTGAAAGAAAAGGAAGACATACGCACAGTGCCATTGTGCTTGCTGAAATTTTTGCCACTGTTATTGCCTGCTAAATTAACAGCCGAGCCATTTGGCATAGGTTGCAAGACGCTTCCTAAAGTTTTCGTTCCATATTTCGGTAGCCTGGAAACCAAGGATGTCCTGGTTTGATTTTTTTCTTCCATGAGCTACAGGGTACATTAGTCCTTAAAGAGTGCTTGAATCTAAGGAAAAGAAAGAACATATTAGACCTTAAATAACCACACATTAAACAATATTCTTTAATGCACATTTCCATCTGTGTAGATGACTATACCACAATTATATAAAGTAACTCACGCATTCTGTGAACTCCTGAGAAATATTAATCAACAGCAGCAATTTAGCAGTAATATTATTCAAGTGTCACTCTCCACCCCCAACATTTTCATTGTCTAGATAAACTGCACTTTTTGCCTTCTTTACAGCATTAAAATAAGCTTTAAAAAGGGTGCATATTTTTCCTTTACCTATTTTGAGCAGCAAACTGAATTTTTCAATTGTACTACAATTATTCAACTATATACTTAAGACTTCATATTTAAAAAGGAACATAGCACAAGTCTGCTGTCAGCAGCATAGGACTTGCAAATCTTTAATATAAAACCTGACCAAAAGCTTTTTTTTTTTTTTCCAAAATTACTTTTCCTTGCCAAAACGTTCACACTGACCTGCCACAGCCCCTGCATGAAAGGAGATTGTGACAGACACCACGACACATAACCCTTAAGTATGAACAAATACAAAATAGCAGTAGAAGAAACATTTTTGAAAAACAACTGAAAATAAGTTTCCAAATTATTCACTGCCTTGGGAATTTCTCAAGCAATTTCTTGTGCATCTTCATGCACAAGATTTGAGGAAACTGAGACATTCAGGGGTGTTTTGTTTTTAACACTAGCGGATCAGGTTTCTGCTAGCAGAACCAGCACAGTGTATAGGAAATCCAGCAAGTGTAAAAGTAGCAAATGCACAGACCATATGAGTATGATAACCAACTTCTGAAAGAAACCTATTACTGAAGAGAGCTACTTATAATAAGCATCATCAATAGAATTCAGAATCCAAAAATTCACTATTTTTGTCAGCTGGTCATACTGCGAAGGCAAGAGATGCGTCCTAGCAGATGCTCACAGCAAGCATCTTCTCCTCATTCCAACAGGGATACTTGCCCACTACATCCTCCCAGACTCCACTCATCTCAGAACTTCCCAAGCAAGGAGCTGAGTTCATAGCCTCCTGTTTAACTGTGCTTCAGTACAGGCTTTTCTTCACTAATTCTTTGAATCATCTATTCTATTTTTCAAATAGTCTTAGAGCTCCAGAACTCCATACTTTGTGGTACAACTGTTTGCTTTGATTTGTTTAAAACTCAATAGCTGATCATTTAATTTGGTGTCCCCAATTTATATGTTATTAGACACAAAATAATCACTCATCATTGACCTTCACCTCAGCATCTTGTTTTTCCACATCTAAAGGATATCCCCATTCAGGATGAAAAATCCTGGCCATTCTTCCTCTTTCCATGGAAACTATGGTCAATTTTGGTTATCTTTTTATTCGCGTACAAGATCTGAAGAACATGGCAGCAGCTGCCTACAGCATTCAAGTTAATAAAACTCTTAGCAAAGGTGAATTTAAAAGCTTTACTTTTGTGCTGTAGTATGTGAACACAGCCCTAGACCCAGATTCTGAGTTAAAAAGATAATTACAGTACTTATTCATTTCCTTACATCTGTGAATTTTCATTCCCCACCCCCAGTTGGGAACATTACACTGCCACCTTCACTAAAGATCTGTTCCATCTGAACTTATGTCATTTTGGTGTCATGCTTTTATTTTATAAAGCCACATCTGCTTTACAGACGTATCTCTGCCTCAATTCCTGCCTTAAGAATCCCCATCTCTTTGTTTCTTCCACACTTATCCACATATTCATCCTATTATTTTATTTTTTTTTTTTTACAGATGTCTGCATCATCCTTTTGCACAGCACTTCATCTGTTGTTTTTCTGGCAATACAATACAAAGAATTTATCTAAATGCTATTAGCAAAGACTAATAATTCAGATAATAAGGGCTTTCAAGTTCCTAAGTTGTATATTCAACACTGTATATAAAGAAAAGGTTTACTCCAACACTAATTTCTTTATTTGCAAGATGAGGTTTCTCTTTTTACCAATACAGATGTGAAAGGATACCTTTGTTATGCTAGATTTTATTCATCAGTCAGTTTCACACACTGGTCTTGTAATGGTGCCAAGACAATTAATTTCACTAGTTCATACGTTATTCCCTGATACTTATATCTGTATTTCCTTCATCGCAGACCTACTACACACAGCTAGCAGGACTGAAAAGCACCCTGAAAGCTTTTAAACCATGGCAATCATGGACCACGAGAAGCAGGATGATGAGAGGTAAGATACAGCAAGTATCATTATCCTCATTCGAGGTACAGGAAACACCCTGTGTAACCAAAGCAAACACTACCCAAAGTGAGTCACTCCCCAAGCTGCAAGACCTCACTAAGAAACATTTAAGATAAAATCAAAGTGGCATAAAACTCATGCAAACTGAAGCACCCTTAGGATTTCGTAAATGAATAGGATGCCCCAGAGCTGTACTTCTGAAAATAGGTCTACATTAAAAAGAGAATCACTCAGAAAGACGGCTTTTTAGGGGCTCCTAATGCAGTGAAAATATCAGGATCCACATTCTGCAACTGGTAGAGCACAATTCCATTTAGAAACACAAATCCACAGTTCCAAAATACTGAGTGTAAGTGAATGCGTGCACATTGGAGATGTAGCCCCCAGAGCTGTACGCATTTCATTCTCAGCAGTGGTTTCTTATTTTTATACTGAGGAACGTAAGTTAGAGTCATAACAAGATGATCAGCTAGTAAGAACAGCATGTATTGCTGGATGTGCTCAATACTGTCGCACATGATAAAAGGCTGCCATACTACGGAACCGTAGTAGCTGGTATAAGACTCACCAGTTTGTACCTTAGAACATCCATTAATCGACATAAAATTGTTTTCTATCTAGTCAAGGAAAACATATGGAGAGCCACTCACAAGTACATCACCACTCATTAACTGTGCCTTAGTAACTAATGATGCAGATGTTCCTAGCTTGCTACAGCTGAGAAGTGCTTGAAATACTTCCTTATGCAAACTTAAAACAGAGAAGAGGCATGCACTATGCAAAGTTTGTTGGTTAGCTATATTTGAAATAAAGCTTTAAACAAAAAAGAGAAGAAAAATCTATCAAATTTAGCAATAATTACCTAAAGTCACAATGATTATCATATGCTTTTTTTTTTTTTTTTTTTTTTGGAAAAGATGCAATGAGCTTACAACCATCGCACTACTCAGCTTGCTGACTTTGCAATACAGCTGGCAAACAAGTAGCAGCCCACGCTTCTTTATAGAGTTTCTGCTGTGCAGTTGCAAGTATTTTTATTGGCTGGAATGCATTAATATCCCCCTATACTACAGCAAAGACAGGGACATAACGTACACGTTCTCTTCCACTTAGATCTCTGCAGAAATCATCCCAGCTAGATTTAAAACAATTTCACATGAACTACATGATGATTTACAATCAGATCAAAAAAATTAGAACTGTAATTTTGGAATTAATATTTTCAAGCATAAACTCTGTTTCTGAGCTGAAAAAAGATCTCAGTCCCCACAGAGCTGAGTAACTTGGCACCTCTACTGTCTCTAAACCACAAAGAGATTCCTAAATTCAGTCGGGAGCCCACTGTCCCTGCTGCATCTCCGACTGGAGACTGCTGCAGTGAAGCGCCTAAACCCACAGTTCAGACCCCTACCTGCCAGCTGCACAGAAATGCTGAGCACTCCGCAGTTTGCTTTGACCTTACGTAAGTGCCTGTATGTGAATTTAGGTGCCTAATCATCTCAAAAAAGACTACGACCAATGTTTTCTGCTAAGAAAATGTACTTAAAGCAACATATTTGTGTGTCTGTACCTATAAAAAAGAAACTTGCCCACAGTGTACCTGAATAAGAGATTTTTTCATTTATAATGTCTTTGAGGTTGACGTTCGACATTACCTTATGTCAAATATATTTAGGTACGTTGTATTAATTTATTTTTTTTTTATATACTCAATGCATAAAAATGGCTTGAACACTATGATGAATTCAGTCATGGCAAGCACCATACTATAGAGCCAAAGATATCCCAAAGCTAGCAAAAAATGCTCAACTCTTGTGAAGTCTTCAAAACTAAGAAAAAAGTTAAATTAGAAAGCTGCTAATTTAGCTTTCGTGCTTTATGGATAAATCCCTTTTCATATCTGTCTACCATCTCTTAGGTGACCGCAAAATTTAAATGAGGCCATTTAATGAGATTACTTTAATCCTCCAACAAGCACTGCAAATTAAACTTGAAAGGACGACCATTCAGTCCTCTAGGAAGGGTGCTTGCTCATTTATCCTTAATTAGGGAAAGACAAAATGTTATCTTCAAGAAAACTGCACTGATTGCTTAAAACGCTTCAGATAATTAAATTAAAAAACTGCTTACAACAAAAACTTGACTATGTTTTATGAGCTGTAGCTACTGTGTCGCATTTTCAATTCTAAGTTGCATTCATTTGGTTGAAGTACAAATGCTGTCAAAAAACTTCACACTACCATGTCTGGCAGATAATAATTTTGCCCCAAATCCAGAAACTTTCTCATGAAGTTCTCTCAAACTTCCTGAATTTCAGCAAACACTTTCTATTAAAAATGACGTTTTAACAGTGAAATTTCATTACCAAGAAACACAGTACCTGCAAGTTATGCATTCCACAAAACTCAGGTTCAGTATAATTTGAATTGTATTTTTCTGTATTATAAAAAATTCAAAGTACTTTTAAACCTGAGCAATCCATGGATTTTTTTAAACAGACATTTGGGAGAACAAGCTTTACACATTCTGCCCCAGGAAATGCATTATCAAGTGCACACAAGTCTAAATGGGAATTAAACTAAAGGGCCTAGACTTTACACATGATAATCCAAGGAAAAGGAATTAAGACTTAGAAACCCTCTGAAGTGCAACCTGAACAGAAAAGGTCCTACATCCCTTCAAGGACATTTGAGATGCTGGTGATAAGAAGGATATTCATTTTCACTCTCCCTTGTACTTTCCATATAGGCTTATGCACACGCAGACAAGTCTTCCAACACTAGTTCCAAGTAGCAAACACGCCATTCACAGTCTGTTTCAACACCATCAGGAAAGCAGTTTCCTGTATCATCATCTCAGCGTAGTTTTGCACCTGAAACTGCCCTACGTGTTGTGGAAGGATTCTTATAGCACGAGACAGCTGAAAGGTCACACATTTCACGTTTGGGCACCCTTAAAATATCACTACCCCTATGGCCCAGGTCAGAGAGCTAACAGCAGCCTGAAGCTCCAAACAAGTTGCTATTTGAGGGACCAAACCCCCTCTTACTCTCATGGCAGCGTGGAGCAAACAGCTGCCAGATGGAACACACCCAGTAGACAGGTGACAGATGAGCAGCTCTGCAGAACTATTGCTATGCCAACAGTTTTGTAATGCATCCTTCGTTCATCTTCTCAATTTTAAGCAGACTTCAATAATGAGAATTACCAAGCAGCAATCTTTAGATGCTTTTCTTTGAGCAAATTTGTTCCCCACACGAAGGATATCTTCTTGATGCTAGAGACAAACAGAAGTTCACGAAAGTTTGTCCAGAAACAGAAGTTTCACGGCGGTGCTGAAAACCCAAGGTAGTCACCACCTCCTCATTACTTCTGGGAAACAGGAACAGTGCCTTCCTGAAGGTGTACAGGAAGCTGGCAGCTGCCACAGGACACGAGCTTGCTTATCCATCCAGAAATATTAGGTCCACCAGCATCCATTTAGCAGCAAGCACCCATTATTAATCCGTCAAGGCGGTTCGGTATTTGGTGTGGTGTCAGACTGACAGAGCAACGAGCACAGAGCTCAGCCCCGTTATGCACATTTCTGCTATCATATGTTGGATGTTACTTAAGACCAAGTTCAGTAACCACACTTGCCAAGCCAAACCTCATAGTCTTATTATTTGCCTTCCCCAGAAAGACCAAGAAGTAAGAGACTGTCTAATTCTACTTGTTTGGCTCGGTGGCAGGTGATCTGAAGCAGCAGTTTACCCATTTTACACACATTTTTAGCAACACAAACTTGACACGTTGGTTTCCAGGGACCTTCATTCTTTTCCCTAGAAAACGAAAGCACATTTCTATCCATGCACACAACATGGATAGGAAGGCAAAAACATTCCTCCCACAGAAACCTAAACCATCTCCTCTAGCTAAAAACCTACTCAGCCACAGCATTGCACTAGGGCATAGAAAAGAACTGGTAAGGAACATCCAAGAAGCATGAAAAACAAGTGATGCACAGCCTTCAGAACCGAAAGGAGACTGGCAGGCAGTGAATGGATGTCTGCAGGCAGGCAGAATCCACCCCCGTCAGCCACTGCTACATCCTGCTTCCTGCACCACGCTTACAGCAGGATGTTTGCCCTGCTGCACACAGACACAAGACCAGGTATTCAAGAGGCTGCAAAAAGCCTTCAGGACAACTGCTCCTAACATCCCAGTGGTTTTCACTCTGTGATGCCTTACACACACACAAAATACACAATGATCAATGTAAAAAAAAACAAAAAAGATTGTATTTTACTTGTAATTTGCTGGACATAGATATATCACATGGCCTTTGTGAGTTTTAGTGTAAGTATGTTTCAGCAAACAAGCTCTGAGCAGGACAAGTCCTGATCTGAAAGGAATCAAAAGAGAGACATCCTGAGGAAACTGTGCAATTGCATGAATTAGAACACCATTAAAAGTTTTGATGGTTGAAAGATTGAACTGAGTATTTATGGGTGTCGCTTGTTCTTTTGTATTATTTACCCTGCAGACTGGCTCCAGCATAGACAAAATAAACTTCTATAAAATTCAAGGTCCAGTAAGATTAACCTGCTTTGCAGTGACACCCTCCAAGCTTGCCTTCCTTCCCCTGTCCTCAGTGTCTCTGAAACACCTCTGTTCTTGAATCTGTTACTGATGCTTCATGAAGGCACCTACGAATTCCTCAGTGCACCTCTTTATTATGCGCAAGCTGCACAGTGACTCACCCCAGCATCCCTGACAGCTCATCCTTTGAGAGTACAATGGTCAAAGTACGGCATGAAATCGCAAGGCACTTAATAATGCTACTTTATTTAACTTCTGTGTTCGAAGCTGTAGGATTCCTTTCCCAGACTCAAGAGCCTAGAGGGAAGTCCTTTTCTGTTCGTCCTCCCTCACCTGTAGGCGTGGAGATGTTCTACTCACATGTGAATTTGTTGTATCTGACACCAAGCACAGCAGCCACCCAAGCTGCTCTTGTGCTGAACTAGGATACCGTCAGCACACACTAGGTCAGGGAACAAAAGCAGAGGATGATAATGAATGGAGATGGAAAGAGGAAAGAATACAGACATCACAAAGAGACCGGGATTCTTGTATGCCTGAGCAACATATTCGGTCAACACAACAGAAAGATGTGGCTTTCCTTGCAGTTTAAAAATAAGCATTGTTGTTACTCATCAGAATATGGATTCTTAATGTTTTGTACGGCTAGAGGACATAAGTGCTTACTGAAGATGAAGTAACAGGAAAATGCAGCTCTATTTTTGTAGAGGAAAGCTACTAGAATACTTTCAGAGTCAAAAACTTAATTCATGTCCCTTAGGGCCACATTCACAGTTCACTCCACCATTAATGCTACTTACATTGAGTATCAGGCACCTCAAGGGAAGGGGGGAGCTACTTGCTATCTGCTAGACATTTCTGCTCTGTAATAGTTTGCCCTCCTGAGCTTTACACAACGGTCAAATGGAGACTATACTTTTTCAAAGCCAAAATTTCCTACGAAACCTTACTAAAAGGTTTTTCACTGGAAAGCAAAAGCACTTTTGTATGCATGTAAACAACATGGACAGGAGGGTGAAAACATTCCTCCCGCAGAAACCTGAACTATCTCCTCTAGTGAAAACTCAGTCACAGCACTACACAAGGGCATAGAAAAGAACCCTGAAAAATAGGAAAAAAGAAAACAAGAACAACAAACAGAATTAGAGTTGTCATAAATACTTTAAAATTTTATTGAAAATCATATGAATTTCCATGAAAAGCGAAACCTCTGCTAAGGTTTCTCATAGAAGTAAACCTGCACTGATTTTCACTGTTCTTACAACAGACTGTTGAGGCACGTGGCAGTCAACACCTAGAGGCTGAGCCAGCTGCAACAAGGGAGCAGCTTCAGGACAAAGAAAGGACAGAAGGAAGATGATACTGCAAAGAGCTGTCGATATTTTACGCCAACGAAAAGAAAATTTCAGAGCCTGCAGAAAGAATAAACCTGAAATTCTTGCGTTTTGCTTAAATTCCCATCACATTCCTCTTAAATAGTACAAACATTACAGTTCATTCATAAACGAGAAGTGAAATCCAATGGTATTTGCTATTTCCTGCATTCCTGGCTGGCAGCCTGTTCTCAGGGGCAGGGGTCAGCTGGCAGCGAGTGAAGTGTTGCAGAGGCACACACCGTGCCTCTGAAGCTGCCAGCTCTCTGAGGCATCTTCAGAGAGCCACCAATTCCACCCTTCTCCAACAAGCTTACTCTTCTGGCCACAGCTGAGGTGAAACATAGGTGTGATCAGGCTTCTGGCAAATCTCTGGAAAACTCCTTTAGTAAGAACTGAAGGTGACTGAGACACCGATGGACATAAGGCTTTCCTTAAATTCACTTTCCTGCATTCCTCTGATCCTTCACCAGAATGTAGCAGAGCCACGTCCTGTTCAGTTTGAACTAGCAGTGTCAACTCTGTACCTGCAGCTGGAAACACCACGTGCTTCCTGCATAACCAGCTCCTCAAAACGGAAGATCCAAACCAGCACAGCTTTCTCTAGAAACCCAGAGAACAAGGCAGAGCTGATAAGCGTGCTACAGTAAGCGTGCTGACTGCAAGAACACGTTTCAAAGCATTACAAGAGGAGGATGAGATGCACTGTAATAAATCAGAAGCGATTGACATAATCGTGACTGATACACCTGGCTCCAGTGGAAACACACATGCTACAAACAGTTAGATTAGGTAGACTGCTTCATTTGTTACACAACAAAGAACAGCCTCCCAGGGCACAACAGATTCAGCCTTAGAAAGTGAGTCACACCGACCAGCTTCAGCAGGGTGGCTTAAACACTTAGCTTGCGAAATACGTATTGTTTTCAAAATCCTTGGTGAGGAGATACAAAGAGTCTTTATTTGCTTCAATTCTTTGATGACGTTATTCGGTTTAGATTGTTACCAAATTCACAAGGACGGTAAAAAGAAAGAGGGAAATCCAAATTGGGGAGAGACATACCCCATCTGCCTGCCACACAGCTCCAGTGCCCCACAACCTACAGACACAGCCCTGTTGCTACACAGAGGGGAAGAGCCGAGCTGTCCTGCTCTGCAAGCACACCCCCCAGGTACCGTAGCTATGAGGCACATCTGTATCTAAGTTACTCTTTTGTGCAGTCTCATCACACGTCGCTGTTTGGCAAGACTTCTATCCTGGAAAGTAAATAATCGGGGGAGGGAGGGGAAGGAGTGACACATTTATCTTCCTCATTAGATGTCGGCAAAAGCCTTTCAGAGAAGTTTTAAAGCTGACATCACCATCAATGTCATGAAGGCTAATTAAGTTTTATTCTATAGCTAAGATTGACTGAATAATCCCAGGGACTACAGGCCAGAACACAAGAGTAGAAGTGAAACAGCAGGTCTCGGCCCCTCCTCTCGAAGACTGTGGTGATCATGTCAGCATCAAAGCAACCGATACCAGGAACAGGCTGTGTTCTGCTCTGCTCACAGATGGTGTTACTCCCCCAGCAACGTTTCATGTTGGTCACTTCAATCTTCCTGAATTTATTCTTGAGACAAATCGCTTCTATGTCAGAACTCAAGAGGCAGAGCGATGCCATTCTGCAAACAAGTGGGATTTATTCGCTGTTGTCTAGCAAATGCTTCACTCACAGATACACCATGAACACACTGGAATCTGTTACCTTAAAACCAAAGGTTTAAGTCCAAAACACATGCATTTACAGAAGAACCATTCCCCATTGCGCAGTTGAACACTCGTGAAGATGAGCGTGCCGTTTCCCTCAAACCTACCCACTGCCACCCAAGGATTCAAACACACCCACTCTTGTCTGTAGCTCTACCCCGAGAGATTTACTTCACCACTGCTTCAGTAACAACCCAAAGAGCCAGCTGCTGGCTACTGTTTTCTGTTCACTATTTAGTGATGCTACCTGGAGCAGGATTTTCTTGCTGATAAGACCAGGCAGGCTGGAAGCCAAATGAAGCACGGAATGTAACTGATTACAAATGGAAACAGCCCTTCTTGTCCTCTCACCTTGTCCATCCTTCCCCTCCAGTTCATTTATTCATCTGAGGCAAGGTCTCCAAACAGGGACACCAAATTGCCTTGAGCTAAAACCCCTTCCGATTGCACAAGCAGATATTGTTTAATACATTGTTTTATTGACTGTACAACAACTAATGATGGAAGCAGCGCTACCTGCACAAACCACATTTGAGCACTTTATCCACGTAGGTATCTTAAAATCAAGATTTCCCATCAGTTTCTATCCGCAGCTTGGCTGTTCTTACCAGTCACGTGTCAGATTTTTCCTCCCCCCAGCTCACACACACCCATTCTTCCTGGTGAATAGGTAAGCAGTTTAGTTCCAGGTTAAGCAGGAGGACAAGTACAGATAACTCAAGGAGACAGCACACAATTCCTAGACACTGCTACTGAGATAAGCCTCAGAGGTTCACAGGTAACAACTGAACGAGACCAGACAAGACGATAGGTAGGTAGAGGGAAGAAAACTGTAGGAATTCCCTTTCTATATGCTGCCAGTGCTATTTTAACTTGGCTCATTTCTTGTCAGAAGACCATGATATTAAGAAAAGAATGTCAAACCTCAGCTACAGACAGAGAAAATTATATTCTTAAATCAGCTACTGCTGGATTAAAGAGAGACTTGAAAATGGAGTGACAGAGCAAATCTTAAACTTCTCTCACGAAACAAAGCAAACCCTGCATAAGCTTGAAGTATTAAACAAATCATATTTCTCGGGTTTTGGATCATCACTTTTTTCCAAGGTTGCAAGTCCTAGGAGGACATCATACCTCCTCAAACCATCTTTTTACACTTCTGGGTTCAAAACACTCTCTCTTACATATATTAATTAGCACACAGACTTTGGAACAGGAACCATGAATGCCTACAGTTCCCATCTCCAAGCATGGGCACAAACGAATTTATGGAATGGCATAACGATACATAATGATACTTGAGTGTTGTTTTTTTTTTTCTAACTGACACGGACCAATGAGTTTATTTTTTTAGCTATATATTATAATCCCACAAATCTCATCCCAGAGTGACAAAACCCAACCCATACCCTATTTGTTTATGCACAAAGCTAGGATTGTTCTTCTCTCCCACAGACGTATCTCAATGTTTATGATTGGTTTTACATGCCACTTTATATGCAAACAACCAGCAGAAGCAATAAGGTTTTGCTGCAGGTCTTTCTACCACATAATCTTTTCAACACTTTGAAGAACGCTGCTCATGTCAGCTCATCATTCACCTCGTTTGCCAGGTCATTTGGGATACAGGAGTCCTTGCACACGCTCCTGTGGAACACTACTTGTAAATGCCCCACCTTACAAGAACTGGCTACTGATTTCTGCCTTCCTAACTACCAAACAAACCAGTTACATGGATCAATCTGTTCCATATCTGTGCTTTCAAGAAGATACTAGGTTGCTTGTATTCTCTGAAGTTAAATTTGACTTTTCTTCAACATCCAGCCTTAACCAAAATCACTGCAGCCACATAAAAGCATATAATAGCTTTCAGCTGAAGCTTGCTTATTTTTGAACCACAGCTTCGACGTACCACTCTCTTGCTATGGAATTCCATTTCGTTAGTGCTGGACGCTTACAGCTTCTGTCTGTGATTCGATTCCTACAGATCAATTTCCTATCAGAACACCCAACTCTGGAAGAATACTGTAGTACCAAGTAACTTGGCAAGTCCGCCACAGCATAACAAATAAACATATTTATAACTACAGACTGACAAAACTTCCTTGAGTATTTTGTATCTTCTGACTGACTTTCTGATTAGCAGTTAGATTTGTATGTACCCATCAAGGCCAGCCTTTTAAAATGCTGGAGCCACAGATACTGATTATATAATAATTTGCGTGTGAAACAGTTTCTCTAAGAAATTGAAAGAAACTGACCTGTAGAACATTAATGACTCGTGACAGTTTCCCCACAGTACCTGTTTCTCCCACATTATCTTATTAAATTATGCAGCCGTGGTCATCTGTGCTCACGCATTGTTTGAAATTAAAGGAAGGTGATGCGTACAATTTGTTTTGTTTACTCAGTATCTCAAACTTATTCATGGTAAAGCACTATTTTTATACATTACCATTTCAGAGCACTTCCACAACGAACAGATTTACACAGATTGGGGCATTCTGTTTTGTCGTTGTTTGGTTTGGGTTTGCTTTTTATATGTCTGATGGACAAGCTGTGCAGGATGCAAGCTTCTGCTGCTTTCCTCAGGCCTCCTGCTACTAACAGCTGTAGCTCAGGCCTTGCAAAGCTTAAACCTATGCAAGCTTGCCTTGCTGGGATGCAGGTCAGTTGAAAGTCATAGCTTCCTCCAAATCATCAAAGATACAGATTCACATGCCTATGTAATAATATGATAAAAGATGAGGATTTACTTAGACCTGATTTTCTATCTTTAATATGATTCACAAAAATAAACTGTGTATCACACTGATTCAGACTCTAGGGAGAATCTCTGCATCAATGTAGAGCCTGAGTCTCCAGCTCAAAGCATACACAATATTTGAGTCAAGAGAACACAGGGTGTTCAGGACATCCTCCCATGACACTGAACTTGTGCTGTGTGTGTCACAAGCCACCTAGGCTAAAAACACAGGAGTTCTTATGCATTTCAGAAGTCATTTGCAATTTAAGGGTTATTCGAGACCGAAAACTTGCTCATCCACCACATAAAAGTAAACCTTTATCAGCTATTTTCCTCTGGCTAAGAGACTAGGACATTTTGTGCAGGCTGAACCTTGCCAACATTAGCCATACTTCTGCTTCAATCAGAGCCATTACAACGCACTCCACAGAACACTACCTCGAGTCATCACGGGCTAAGTGCTCACGAAAATCCCAGCAATCTTTCCAGTGGGAAAGGCATTTCACTGACAACTCGTGACACCAATTCCCCATGTGACCAGAGATAAGCATCCCCCAACTCAAGGAGACTTTCTTGCTTCACTTACTAGAGGAGACAATCCACAGAACTGTTCCAGCTGAATCCTCCCCTCTAGGAGAGAGGATAGCTAGCAAGCGAAGCCCAGATCTCTGCAGCTCTGGAAACGGAGTAACTTTGGACTAAGGAGGATACAATATTCTCAGAATGCCTTCAAAAATGCATCTAATTTGACTGAAGTTTAGAAGTGAGTTTCAGTCTGTGTCCCAGAGATAGGAAGAAACACAAAGACCCACGCTGCCTAGCTAAGCGTCTTTGGAATAGTTATTATAACACTGTCTTGACTTTACTCAAACATCCATGTATTCAGGTATACAGAGATTTACATAAGGTTTTTTATTGCTTCAACTGAAACACAACACAGGATTTTAAACCTAATTATCACAAGCACCATTAGTATTTTGATCTTCTTAGCATCCCTATTGGCAAGGAATTTAACCGGGCTTGAAAGCTTCTAACTAGGAAGAGGGCACTGCTGCTTACGTTTCCAAACAGTGGCAAAAAGGCAATACCACGATCGCTGCCATAACTGGTACCTTTTGCCCTGTCTCCATTTTCACAGAGCTGCATCCTGCCAACAACTTCAGGCAAGCGATGCTCATTTGAGGACAGAAGGCCTGACGGCTCTCCAGATAGAGAGGCTGTGCCAACTCTTCTACGTAACGGGTTTATTGCAAGTGACCAATCCATCTTAAGGGATGATCAGGTCCAAAAGTAATAGGTTTTACTCTCGCACGCTTTTACACCAGCAGTTCCATTAAATAGGATTACCCATTAGTACAACACTATGCTAAACGAGCACATTATGCGCACGGAGATCATCACTATTCATATTCCCACACATTCGTATGCATTATTAATTGCCTAAACGCAGAAACACGAGGTGCCACGAGCAATAAGGCGCAAGGTAGAGATGTATTCGTGCAGCATTCCTGCAGCCTTGCGATGAGCAGACCGCACTCGGCACCTCTTGGCGCCCAAGCAGCGAGGTGCCAGCTGCAGGCACGGATCGCAGCTCTGCTCTCAGCCCTGGATCGCAGCTCTGCTCTGGAGGCGCCCTGTCTCCAGGAGCGGGATGCTCACGCAGCTCCAGGGGTAGCGCTTGGCGCTGGCCTCCTCAGCCCGCGGGCGCAGCCCAGCCCCGGGGCTCCGCATCCCCACACGCAGCTGCCTGCCGTGACAAAGCATTTTACCCCCAAAAACGCAATTCCCAGCGGCTCCCGGCCGCAGCAGCCCCCCGCGGCCGCCGCCCCTTACCTCCTGCCCCCGTGCCCGCGGGGCCGGGCCGCCGCCGCCTCATGGCCCGGAGCTGCGGGGGGAGCGCTCCCCAGCCCCCAGCCTCACGCCCTCAGCCCCCTGCCTGCCCTGCCTCGCTCGGGGCTCCCCGCACCCTCCCCCGGCCCCGGCCGGGCCGCGCCGCACTCACCGCCCCGCCGCACCGCGCCGCACCGCGCCGGGCCCGAGCCGCCCCCCCCCGCCCCTCAGCGCCTCAGCGCGGCGCCCTCAGGTACCGCCCGCCCCGCCCCTCCCCGCCGCCGGGGCGCGCCGCCCCTCTGCGCATGCTCGGCACCTCCCCGCCGCGCCCCTCGCCTCAGCCCGACGTCAGCGCGGGCGGCCCCAGCCCGCCTCCTGCAGCAGCGCCCTGAGGGAGCCGTGCTGGGGGGGAGCAGTGACAGCCCTGCCATAGGCACCCATTGCGTGCAGCCTCCCGGCTGGGTGTGCGTGTTGTAATCACTCCCCTGTGGTACAGGAAGGGAAAATAAATAAAAATGGAGAGAGATTAAATCTCTCGCACAAGGCTACAGAGATAGCGCAGCCAGGAAGTGAGCTCAGCTTTCCCGAGTCAGGCGTCCTTGCTGTGACCACACAGTCATCCTTTCTTTGGTCCTTCTCAGTTTCTGAGCATTAATGTAAACCTCAGCAGCCTTAGCACAGATTTGACTTCCCTCTACTTTGTTCAATAGAACAACTTTACTGTTCCCACTGAAATTCCCTCCAACTTCTTTTCCCTCCCAAAATTAACAGAAATTATATTACAGGCTCACTGAGGCCTTCTTACGTTCCCCACTTCTCAGTTACCTTCCCTTTTCTCAGGCACAGTATTTCTCAGTGGCAGGTATTTCCTCAACCCAAATACTTTAAATATAAGCTCATAAAATTACCATGGAGCTTCAAAGATGAAGCTCTTGGGCCGGCACCCAAATGGGCATAGTAAAACAGATCAAGGAACAAATTGTTTCCTCTCATCACACTTGTCCAGTAGAGCAGAAGACTAGGAAATCTTGTACTAACACAAGGGAGGCACATAAGCTTCATGTACTGACCTAGAAGTGGTGGTACAACCACCTTTGTATCTATAGCTCATGTGCCATAATGCCTATATGGCCTCAATCATAAAATGCAGGCTTTCCACAAAATTCATAGCTTTTTTTGAATAATAACTTCAGAAAAGGAAGCATTACAGAATCACACAATCACAGAATGGCCAAGGTTGGAAGAGACCTCTGAAGATCATCTGGTCCAACCCCCCAGCAAGCAGGACCACCTAGAGCACACTGCACAGGATGGCACCCAGGCGGGTTTTGAGTATCTCCAGAGAAGGCAACTCCACAACCTGTCCCAGGGCTCTGTCACCCTCACAGCAAAGAAGTGCCCCCTCATATCGAGCCGGAACCTCCTGTGCTTCCGTTTGTGCCCCTTTCCTCTCATCCTTTCACTGGGCACAACTGAAAAGAGACCCAACTTCATTCTCTTGACACCCTCCCCTCAGATATTTGTACACATTGATGAGGTCTCCCCTCAGTCTCCTCTCTTCCAGGCTAACCAGGCCCAGCTCTCTCAGCCTGTCCTCATACGACAGGCGCTCCAGTCCTCTCATCAGCTTTGTAGCCCTCCTCTGGACTTGCTGCATTAGCTCCGTGTCCCTCTCGTACTGGGGAGCCCAGAACTGGACACAGTACTGCAAGCGTGGCTTCACCAGAGCTGAGCAGAGGGGCAGGATCACCTCTCTTGACCTGCTGGCAGCACTCTCCTGCATGCAGCCCAGGGTACCTTTGGCCTCCTTGGCCACAAGGGCACATTGCTGACTCATGGCCAGCATGCTGTGCTCCAGGACTCACAAGTCTCTCTCTGCAGAGCTGCTCTCCATCAGGTCAGCCCCCAGCCTGTAGTGGTGCTTGGGGTTATTCCTCCCTAGGTGCAGGACCCTGCACTTGTCCTTGTTGAACTGCATGAGGTTCCTCTTGGCTCAACCCTGCAGCCTGTCGAGGTCCCTCTGAATGGCAGCACAGCCCTCTGGGGTGCCAGCCACCCCTCCGAGCTTTGTGACAGCAAACTTGCTGAGGGTGCGCTCTGTTCCATCTTCCAGGTTGTTGATGAAAAAGTTGAACGAGACTGGACCCAGCACTGACCCCTGGGGGACACCGCTAGCTACAGGCCTCAACTAGGCGCTGCGCCACTAAGCACAACTCTCTCAGCCCTGTTGTAAGGCCAATTGCCGACCCAGCTCACTGCCCATTCATCTAGGCCACACTTCCTGAGCTTGTCTATGAGGGTGTTATGGGAGACAGCGTCAAAAGCCTTGCTGAAGTCAAGGTAGACCACATCCACAGCTCTCGCCTCATCTACCCAGCCAGTCATCTCATCATAGAAGGCCATCAAACTGCTCAAGCATTATTTTCCCCGTGGTGAATCCATGCTGACTATTCCTGACTATTCTTGTAAGCGCTAACCACCCATAATGCTTCAAAACACTCTGCTAGTGTAAATAACATAGACCTGATTTGGTCTAAGAGACTAGTTGAACTACTTAATCAGTCTAGTTAAACTACTTAAACAATCTATTTGAAACGACTTTGTAAAATACTGCCATTTTTTTCTGCACGTCTTCAGTGGCCATATTTCTACAGTATGTCACCTTCACAAACATGCAAAAGCATTTCTAGACAGCAATTAAAATCATATTGTACATGTCTAAAATCCAAATATGCTGTATTTCATTTATTTTTCAATACATTTCCCTCAGTATCTGTTAAAGCAAATTAGTATATATTTCATTTAAGCCTGGTACAGTTTATTTTTTATTCCAACTTAGCTTGTATTCACATACGCTGAAAGCCCCAAGGAATACAAATGTCTAACATTTCCATTGAGTCAGTAGGAAGCTTCAGGATTCTGAAACATAAGTAAAAGCTGTTATTTCAGCCTGAGGTATACGTATGGAAATTATATCCTTTTGTATAAATAAAAATGATTCTAAATCAGGCTGGATAAACATTTTGCCCCATATTTTGTAACCGAAATGTTGACTGATAATCTCAGTACTCAAAAAATATCTTTCCATTAGTGACACTGTTACGGAAATTTATCTAGTGTGTTTGGGATTTTTTTTAAACCCAACCTATGAAGACGCCATTCAGTGACACACTAGAAAAAATAACTTAGACTTATGTTTCTAATAACT